>NC_065537.1:80352519-81037019 GCF_932294415.1 Quercus robur
CAGAATTATTGCAAATTTGTCCCCAAGATACAACAAAGATGTTGGGTTCCATAGATAGCAATTCTGGAGAATGACCCCATGATTTCTTGTGTTTCTTGTGTTATTTTTTAAGTGAACATAAGCCCCTATTTATACCCATAGGGTTATGTTTCATGAAAAGGTACGTATAGAGAGTTAGTTATTTTTCAAGTGAACATAAGCCTCTATTCATGAAAAGGCACGTATGGAGAGTTAGTTATTTTTTTCATAAAACGGTTAACAATGATTGAAACCTCTTCAACCTTTCTGAACAGTCACTAGAAAATTCTACAGAAAATTTCAGAAAATTCGGATTTTCAAATTTTCACTTAGAAAATTCCAGAACTTGAATTTTCACTTTATGAAACCATATTCTCCAAACTCAAACATTATTATTACAACCTATCCTTGTATATACCTATATATACAACAATCCCCCACTAGGTTGTAATAATATATGTCTCACTTGATTGATATCCTATCATGCATAAGAGAAGGTGTCTTTCAACTTAAACCTCCCTTTAGTGTAATTGCTCAAGAAATCAACAGAGTTAACAGTAGTTTGGTGCTTAAACCAAAACTCTTATGTGTTGAAATTAAAAATAACACACATATGAGAGCATCCACAACACATTTAGAAATCCAAGTTGTTATCACTATTATGTTCTTGAGCTCTACTTGATTTGATGAACATGTACAAGAGAAAACCCTTTTACTCTTGCTAGAAGCGGCACCACTCCTATGTTCACAAAGGTGAAGTTTCTTCTTATGTCTCTGTTACACAGACATTTATGATTTATGAACTTCATTAAGAGTTTAAAACTCATTCTCAATTTCATCATAACAGTCTACACTAATCCATCTTGAATGAGACACAAAATTAGTGATCTTACTAACCATGTATCAATAGCTTGTTGTTACCCTTTAAACCTCTTTAGATTAAATCAATTCGAGGTTGGGTTCCCACTATTGGTGATTCTCTTAAAAGAAGGGTTTTAGTCCCATTCCAATGGATGTTACCCTTACCAAGTCTCGAGACACACTTCGGTAAATGACCTATTTTATATATAGAATTACATAGGTAAAAGACTAGTCCAACCACATTTGACTTGCCTTACGTATTCTTATCTTAGACTTTTAAGTCTAAGTTCACTTTGTATACAACTCATGTATACCATACGCATTGTGGTTTTACAACTACAATACAAGGAATGGCTTACTATGGTCATAGCCACGACACTTTATCAAAACCTTAGCCAATTTGTTTCCTTGTCCGTTACCATTGTAATCAATGCTCTCAATTTAATTCTATAGTAGAGTAAGAAATACACCTTATTTCTTTAATGCTTACACATAGCACCCCCACATGTAGTGATTATCTAACTAGACATAGATATTATTACTCACATCAATAATAGAATTAAACTTGAATATTCTATATAATAGATATTCATCACAATTAAGTACTTTCTAGTGATCAATCTCAAGTTTTAGAAACTTTGAAAGTCTACATATTGTGAAGGCAATGTCTAGTTTAGTTCCATACATGATATGTAATATGTACTAAATATATTAGCAAACTCGAGGTATGCATCCGCCCTTCCAGTAATCTCTTTATTTAATATTGGAATCAAAGTGTCTTTGCCTCTTTAAAGATATTAAAATCTAAGAAGTAAGTTCTCAACACTAATCTCAACACAATGAGATTACACAATTCCTAAAAGAATGAGAAATTACTAATCTCTACACAATAAGATTACTCAAATCTCAACAAAATGAGATAACATAAATCTCAAAATGAGATTAATATAGAGCACATCTCCACTATATTTCTTTACTTGATTCTCATTCATAAAAGACTTTCATTTAATTAAGTAAGAAAATGAAAACCCACAGGTCTTTCAAGCAAACTTCCTTACCAAAATCACTTTTTAAGAAAGTCACTTCACATCTATATGACACATACTCAAATTATATGTGGAGACACAATCCAATATTTCATTATTGATCATTGAATGTTCAATTAATGAACTCACTTGTACTCTCTTTATTTCACAAAGAGGTACTTTCAAAATAGGATCACAATATGTGATTGTTTAAACTCGAGACATCTACCACACATGGCAGAATTTAATCACAATGAATTTAACATTCCTCGATGTTAATTCTCAATACCTTTATCAAGTACATCTTTGATGCACATTAGCATTCTTATAAGTCCATGACTCGTTTAAGGGTTATACCCCCACACTTTCTTAGAAATCATAATTCCACAATCTGAGTTTCTAAACCCCACAATTAGGGTTCTCAACCATTCCAAAATTCACATATATACACACACTATAATTACATATATCAAAATGTAATAATAGAATATAGTGAATTTCTTTAAAATTATATGAATGGTTTTAAAGATATCAAACTAATAACACAAATAGTTACTAGTGTATAGATATCAAAATTCTATCTTTTTCCCTTTGTTTCAAACATTTTACTATTAACCTTAGATCAAAAGATTTTATATCTTATTCTAATACCCACTCACAACCAATTGGTTTTAAAGCTAGATGTAGATCCAATAAGATCCAATTATTATTAAATAATATTGAGTCTATCTCATCACTAATAGCTTTTATAATAAAAAGCTACATCTTTTTAGAAGCATAAAGCTTTTAAAACTTTAGGATCACTTCCCTCAAAGAATACCATGGGTATTTAATTAGGACTACACTTTGATTACCTTTAATAAGGTAAACAAGAACTTCACATGAAATAAAATTTGGATTAAAATCATTTTTATTTCTCAAACTTTGACTCCACGTTTGTTCACTTGGTGAACCACATTTAAATCTTTAATATCACTTAATGTGATATTTAAGATTGGAGTCATTTACTAGTGTTTAAGTAGATATCGGGGTATCCTTGAAATCATCTTTGAATTTAAACACAATAAATTCAATATCCTTTGATTTCACTCTTATATTAGACATTAAGTCTAATAAACTACATATCCTCGAATTTACTCAAAACCTACATATACACATTATATAGCTCTTTGACTAATTAGTCCTCTTTGGTCTATTATTTACAAAAGGTTAAACACCCCCACAGTTTAAAATGATAAGCATTTGGTCACTTTCTCATTTCATAATACATATGAAATACTTTTGAGATAAAACTCTATTATGCACATAGTATACACTAAGCAAAGCTTCTTCCCATTGATCAAATAGGAACTTAGTTGATTGCACTCAAGTTTATGGCATTCACCATATCAAATAGAGTTCTCTCTTTTGACCAAACAATTTTATTATGGTGTATAAGGGATTGCACTTTGGTATATTATGACATGTTTCTCACAAAGAATAATATACATTTAGAAATATTCATCATTTCTAGTTAATACACCATTCAATTCAAATCATCATGCTTATATAAATTATATCATGCTTTGACATAAATTTCAAGAATTTGAAATTTAAAAGTCTCAATCTAGCATGTCACAAATAAAGAATCAACAATATAAGCAAAACATATTGATAAATAATACTCAGATAGTAGCATATCCATTGCCTACTAATTTCCCATTCTTGGACAAGACCATTTTTAAATAACAAATTGGCTTTTCTTGATATTAAGTACATGAAAACATAGCATTGGTCAAGAGAACTTCTTGCCAAAACTCAATTTCACTTCAACAATGCACTTTCCTTGAACTTTTGCCTTACTGGGGATGTCCACAAGCACCTCTAGTTCGATGGAAGACTCCTCATAAGTCTTGAATTGTGCCTTGTAGTTGCACACATGCAGCATTGCACCTGAATCAAAACACTAATTGGAAGGATTTGTAATTATAGCCATATGAAATATAGTGATCTTTATTACATATATTACTCACCATAGCAATAATTTCTTTAATGAAAATTGCTTCATTGGCATTTCCATCTTCATCCTTCTTATTCTTTAAGAGCTTACATTCTCAAATGTAATGGTCTTTCTTTCTACAAAGGAAACATGACATTTTAATTGTCATTGTTGGGATCCTTAGAGTTGTTCTTCTAAAACGATTCACACTCTTATTCGCATTCAAGTGTTTATTGTTCTTACTAGAACTTCCAATTTTAACATTTTTCACATTCACTTTTGAATCGGTTTTAGATACACCTTTAACCGGACTTTCGTCTTCAATTCAGTGATGTGGTTTGAATTGATCTAAAGTGAGATCTTCTGACATGTTTCTTAATGTCTTCACATAGTTTAGAAAATCCTTTAGGAAAATATTCATATACTCTATCACTTTAAGAGTTTAAATTCTCATCCTTTAGATTTTCTACTTCACTTTATAACATTTAAACATGTTAAACTTTCATTCTTATATCTCAATTCAAATAAATTTGCAACACATGCAAATATTCTAACAAAGAAACTCATCAATCAATTTGAAATTCAAATTGCCCTTGAACAAGAAATTTGTACCTTCAATGTTCAAACCATGAAGATAGCTTTTAATGCATTCACAATGTGAAAGAATTATCACTTTGTCTTGCCAACAAAGAAACTCGTTTCTTTAAGCCTTATTCCATTGAATCTTCTTTATGATCGATTCATCATTTAAAGAACACTTCAAATCCAAGCCAATTGCTCTTTCTACTGTGTAAAATTGGTTCCATCAAAGCTATCCAATTTCACCAAACCATGATTCAACATCTTCAAAGTTGTACCATCATTTACTCCTTGTCTTGTAGTCAAATATTGTCTAAGATTATTGGGGATATTATACAAAGTAATAATGGAAGAATAAGGTTAACACAAAAGACAAACAAAAAATATTTAACTTGGAGGCACTATATTGTTTTCCTTAGACAATATTTGCTCTCCACACTTTTGTTGCTAAAGGGTTATCGCAAATTTGTCTCCAGGATACAACCAAGATGTTGGGCTTTACAGATAGTAATTTTGGATAATGACCACAGGATTTCTTGTGTTTCTTGTGTTATTTTTCAAGTGAACATTAGTCTCTATTTATACCCATAGAGTTATGTTTCATGAAAAAGCACGTATGGAGAGTTAGTTATTTTTTCATAAAACGGTTAACAAAGATTGAAACGTCTTCAACCTTTCTGAACAGTCACTAGAAAATTCTGCAGAAAATTCTAGAAAATTCAGATTTTTGAATTTTCACTTAGAAAATTCTAGAACTTGAATTTTCACTTTATGAAACCATATTTTCCAAACTCAAACATCATTATTACAACCTATCCTTGTATATACCTATATAAAAAACAGTACTTTCCTTTCTCACTTTCACCTATCTCACACTAACCAATTCAAATCTCTAGCAAATATTCCTATAATACCAGCAAATGTTGAAGGAAATCAAAGGGGTAATTATAGAGTGCTTATATCACAGCAGATTCTCAAATTTTGTGTTGGGTTTTGTCAACTCTTTTGCTGAAAGTATTCCATTGCTCTTCTATATAACCAAAAGGCCATTCCTCTTCCAAACCCGTGAGAAGCAGGAAAAAAAAAAAATTGGAGTTCATTTAATTTACTATTTCCTCTATCTTTCTTCAATCTTAGTATTGGGCATCCAATGACAAGTTCGAAGTTCTGTTTGTAAGTGCACATTAACAGAACTGCTGTTGTATCCTGGAGAGCGACCGCCTGAGCCATTTGCACCGATGGAGTCATTCTAGTGGGGTGAAATCACTTCTTTAGGACAACGGATTAAGTTTTGTGCCTCGGCTTAAATCGATAAGTTTATATCTCTCTACACTCTCATCTTATATCTCTAATCTGCTTTGTATTTGTAAATTAATTTGGGCAATTTTCAAACATTATTTCCAACATATGCATCTATCAAAAACAAAATCTAAAAGAAAACTAGTTGTTCCCTGCAGCTAGCCTTTTCGCTATAGTCGACATTGCATTACAAAGCAGATGCGATTTGTCATTTTGTTGTGGAAGAAAGGGCGAGGCCGGAGTTGTTACATCTTTGCAGGTATTAATATCAATCAGGCAATCAGATGATGCAGCTTCGAGGGCAAGGAAGTCCTTGATGCGCCACCTCTCATTTGCATAGTTTATTTTACTAACGGCATTGACATAAGAATCTAGGCACTGTAAGTACTTGTCATGGAGATTAGGGTCCGTGGTCTGACCAAGTTGTGACTTAATCTTCGTTTTAGTTTCAGTGGCAGTGGCATTGGCCAAGTTGATTGAGATTTGAGCAAGGCCATAGAGGTCAGTGGAGGCTGTGCGGGGGTCGGATTGTAAAGCTTTCAAACAAGAATTACGGTCTTCTGTCTGGGCACATATTTGAGAGAGCACATCATTGCCTATCTTCACACTAAACCTTGATTGTGTGGGGCTAATGCATAGGAATATGGCTAGTAGACGAGAAATCAACAACAAGGAGGAGGAACAAAAGGAAGGAACTATTTGTTTCATGTTTAAAGGTGTTCTTCTACCAACGAATTGGGGTTTGATTCCTTGGGAGGGTATGGAATAAGATGTATTGAGAGACTTATCTATATTTATATATTACTAAAAGCTAAAGTGTAGTATTTAATGTTGCTACGCTCAGGTTGAGCCACATCAGCAGTCATGTCATTACTATTTTTTTCGTGAATTTGTCCTACTTTTAAAAATAGTTTTCCTAAATTTAGAAATACTAATAAAAAGTAAATAATTCCCAACCTTATCTCTTACACGGTTACAATTTTAGATAGTAACCCTTTGTGTTCCACAATTACAATTTTAAATGACAATCCTTTGTATTCCACGGTTACAATCTCAAATGGCAACCCTTCAGCTTTCAAACGCCCGACCTTAGCTTTCTAACCCATTCATCTCTTTCTCTCTTCACTCTATATTAATACAATTTAAAAATAGTTTTCCTAATACAATTGTATTAGCAAAATTGATCAATTTTACTAATACAATTTTATTATCTCCCTCATTTTTCGGGGTATAATACCTAAATGCTATTGGCCATTTATTTCAATTATTATAATTTCAACCATTCGTGCATATATATGAAAACAAATTAAATTGATTATTCCAATAAATCTTTTTTTTCCTTTATGTCAATTATCCCAATATATGTGGGTATCGGAGTCCTAAATTCTTCTCCTCCTCCTCTAATGCCAAAAATACCAACTTGTAATTAACTACAAAATCCCAAATTCATAAAAGTGATGCAACTCCTAATATGTCTTCTATATTTTCAAGATTATTTAAAAAATAAAAAATTAAAAAAAAGTAAAAAAAAAAAAAAAAAAAACACAAAACAAAAGAGTCATGGGTTGCCAAACCAAATTAAATTTTCAACGAAGATTAATCCTTATGTGTAATGGAGTCGAATCTTCAGGGGTTAGCCCTTTAATTTGACCTCATTTACTATATATAGTTGATATGCATTTGGAAAATTGACTAGCTTCTGAAATTTAGGGTACGTTTGATACGCTGTAATAGCTCCTGTAATAGAATAGTTATTCATATGTAATATCAATTCGGTCATTTGGTTGCATCTTTATTACATGGATTAGTTATTACATTGGAATAACTATTCTTTAAATTGAAGAATAGCTATTCCTCTCTAAAATGGATGTAATAGCTATTCCTTAGTGTATATAATAGGTTTTAAAATTAATATATTTCCAAAAATATAAAGTTTCTTTATACATCATCTTTTACAAGTTTTCCATATGTAACAACCAAACTTATGAATAGTAATAATTATTCAATTACAATGTCTTTTATTCCCAGTAATAAAGATTACTATTCCTAATGTAATCTACAATCAGTGTAACAAACATATCCTTAGCGAAATCCACAAGGTCATGACGTGTTTTCCAATCCTTAAGGGTCAAGATTTGCATAAAATTGATCGAAACTTCCTTTTGTTTTTCTTTGGGTGTCCTCTCCTCATGGAAAAATAAAAAGGGATAATGATAGGAAGAAAGGGTGAAACTTCATGATGCAAAATATAGAAGACTATAAGATAAGTGATCTTATTAAAAATAAAAAGTGACCTAACTCTATAGAAGGGGTGTTCACCAAACCACACCAAAATCGCTCGCAAAATGGCATAACTGCATTGCACTGCAGGTAATAATGCATTGCTTTGCAGTTTTATAATAAGAAAATTGCACAAACCACATTGCATCGCACGCTCTCTATATATTAATATATTTATTTTTTTAATATTAAAAATATTATTAATAGTTTAATAACCCTAGTTTTCAAAAAAAAAAAAAAATTTAATAACCCTAGCAAGTGTTGATTAGGAAAGCCAGTCCAAAATAAAGAAAAACTAACTCAATAGTTTAAAACTTGACCCAAAACAAAGGGAAAATTTAGTTTTGGGTTGGGCAGGAAAAGTCCAAATTTGAAAAATATATTGATTTCAAATCGTTCAAACCACATCTTATACATCGCACCACACATGTGACTGCTAAAATGAGGTACGGTGCGGTTATTGGTTTGGCTAAATTCTAAAGCATATGTGACCACAAAAATAAGGTGTGATGTAGTTATAGTTTTGGCTAAACTGCACCGCAAAGTGAGGTATTAAAAATAGCCCAAAATCGCATTGCAACGCACCACGAACACTCCTCATGTTATGATGTTTTCCAATTAAATTCAATCATGTTATTGCATTATTATTATTAATTTTTTTTGAAAAGAATGTGATTGCATTGATTAATTGAATTGTATAACTGATTTTAGTGATTCTTTGAAAAAATAATAATGTTTTTGTTGAAATGGTCAATTTCACTGTACTAAAATTTGTCCATAGAATAAATGGTGTCTAATTAAAAATTGAATCCATCATCATTTTTTTTTTTTTTTGGCTTTTATATAAGTGAATTAACTCCAGTCTTATTACTAGAAGAAAAAAAAAAAATTCCTTCTTTTTAGAAAGTCAGAACAATTACGCATTTCCACATACAACTTCCAAGAAGTCTCTGAAGATAGAATCTCAGAAAAGATGTAGGCAAAAATAAATAAAAATGGAGAAGTATATTTCATTATGAAAATTTTATTCCTATATGTAACAATATAAATCATAACTACATATTATTTAGAAATTATAATATAATAACATAAACCGTAAACGGATTCCATTGATTTGAACTCGAGAGGATTTATTAGGAGGGAGAAAAAAAGTATAGCATAAAGTAAAAGCTGTAAAATTCTCAAAATGAGGCCTAAAATTTTTATTCATCAAAAGGTGTACAAGAATTAACATTAATTTTTTTCCAATAGACGATTAGCGATAACCAATGTCATGAGACAAACTTCATTAGATTTCTTATTCTGTTGTGGGAGAGAGGAAGCTGCACCAGTGATTGCATCTTCACAGTCAGAGACATCATCCATGCAAGCTGATGCTGCAGAGCTTACTCCACCATAGTCACCAGCCTTCAACCTTTCATTTGCATAGTCAACATTACCAGTGGCATCATCATAGGAGTCATTGCATTGTGAGTACTGCGCTTTGAGTTTGGGGTCAGTTGTCTGAGCAAGTTGTGACTTAACAAATGTGTGAGTTTCACTGACAGTGGTTTTGGCCAACTTGATTGATATTCCGGCAAGGCCAAGGAGGTCAGTCGTGGCGGTTTGGGGATCGGATTTTAAGGTTTGTAAGCAGAAAGAAGGGTCATCAGTCTTGGAGCATATATCATTGAGCACATCTTGCCCTATTGATTGTGTAGGGCTACTGCATAGGATTATTGCTAGTAAAAGAGAAATGAACAAGGATGAGGAACAAAAGGAAGGAACTATTTGTTCCATCTTGGTATACTACTACTTCCAATTTGTTGGTTTGGTTTTTCTTTTGGAGTGTAGGGTTTAGGATGCAAATACAATGTGACTTATATAATGTGGCTTCCTTGACTTATTTGCTTATACATTGCTTAAAATTTCTCTCTTTATTTTGAGAGATGAGCATTGCTTAACTTGGCAAGTGCCAACGAATATTGTATCGGAATCTCATAAGATTATATTATTTTAGTACCCTTATATAGCTTCATTTTCCATATTTTTATTTTAGGGGAAAAAACATTTTTTTTCCCTTTTATGTTTGGAGTAATTCACACTTCTCCCATGTATCTTTGAAATCAACTAATTTCCTCCTCTATATTTGGAAAATGGGCAAATACCCTCAATTTGTTATTTTCTTAGTTAAATCTAACGAAAGTTTTTAAAGAAATTCTTAGTTGTACACTACAAAAAAGAGAAAAAGTTGAAAATTTGCTTTGTTATTTTTGTATATTGCATTTGTAATTATTGTAATTTCATTGGATTTAACTGAAAAAGTAAAGGATTTAAAGGTGTTTTCTTATTTCTCAAACATAGAAGGAGAAATTAATTAGTATCAAAGATAAGGGGGGAAATTGTGAATTACCCCAAACAGAGAGAAAAATTCTTTTTCGAGTTCATTTTATGAGTCAGATATTTAATTGAAAAAAAGGCTTTGATTAGGGGAATCTTAACTTGGTCGTGATGCGATAAGCAGTGTCAATATAGGACTATAGTAGTAATATACCCCTGGTGGTGGATATATTGGTCTGGAGAGTGATCTCATAGAGGTTCTAAGTTTAATCTACCATGCACATTATTGGTGCATGAAATTTTTAAGATGTCTTTATGGGTTAGAAGTGGAATAATTTGGTCAAAGGTTAAGTAGTAAGACACCACTTTCTCAAAACGTCGGTCCATTCGGTCTGTATTGGTCAACTCCTTTCATACTGTTACACATGGACATACGTGAATATTATTCATAACAATTTCACAAAAAAATCCTAGATGAAAAATTGTTATTGGTTATAAATTTATAATCTAGGACTATTACTAACAAAATTACATAAAATTGTTGTAATAGTAAAGGACAAAAGGTCTCAAGAGGGTTAACTTTAAGATCCTGCTCAAGCAGCATGATTTCTTTTCTAAATTCGATTTATCACTTCCATACTTTCCTTGTGTATATTCTACCATTCCTAATTCAAAATTTAAATTTCACCAAAAGAAGTCTAAGCAAAATTGTATTTACTTTCAGTGTAACTAGATAATATTTAAAAGTTGAAGCGTAGCATTTATTATTGCTACAATTCTATTAAGCCATATCAGTGTAGCATTTTTGTCCACTTCGGTCCATTTGGTCCACTTTCGTCTAATTTGGTTTAGTTCGGTCTACTTCGGTCCAATTGGGTCCGCTTCAGTCCAATTTGGTCCAATTCAATCCATTTGGTCCACTTCTATCCACTTAGGTCCAGTTCAGTCCAATTAGTCCATTTGCTCACATCGGTCCAATTCAATCCAATTGGTCCACTTCGTCCATTCGGTCTAATTGGTCTATTTAGGTCGAGTTCGGTCCAATTCAGTCCATGTGGTCACTTCGGTCCAATTCAGTCCAATTGCTCCACTTCTGCCCATTTGGTCTATTTCGGTCTCCTTAAGTCCTATTCAATCCAATTAGTCCACTTCGGTCTACTTTGTTATTTGGTCCAATTCAGTCCAATTGGTCGATCACTTCGGTCCCACTCAGTCAAACTGATCCATTTCGGTCCGATTTAGTATACTTCTGTCCATTTGGTCCAACTCAGTTCAGTTCTGTCCAATTCGTTCAGTTGGTCCATTTCGGTTCAAATCGATCCACTTTGGAAATTCGGTCTATTTGGTCCAGTTCGGTTCGTTCGGTCTATTTCCATTCATATTAGTCTAGTTCGGTCCATTCGGTCCTTAAACCCATTGTGTTTTTCATATTGATCTAAAGCTTTTGTAATATTATTTTTTTTAGGAGAGAAGGGATTTTTTGCAATTATCATCATACTTATTAGACTTTCGAAGTCTTACCCAACGAGAATTAATTTAAAGGTAAAGGGTTTTTTTTTTTTTTCTCCGGAGGGGAAAAAGTAAAGGTTAATTTGTTTTGCTAACTATTGAAGTTTTATTTTCTTTTGTGGATTATCACCCAAAAAAAAAAAAACTGCCGTTGCTTTTATTTTATTTTATTTTTTTAAGAAGAACCGTTGCTTTAATCTAAACTAATAAAATTTTGTATCAAATTATAAAATCAAAAAATATACAATAACAAAATTATTATAAGAGAAGGAAAATTAGTGATAACGGTGAAGAGAAAAAAAAATTGATAAAGAAAGAAGAAGAAGCCTTGTGGCTTGTGCTTAAAAACAAATTGCCACATCTCATAGAAATTTTTTGTTTTTTGTTTTTTGTATTGATTTTATGATAGAAGAAAAATGTAGAGGAAAAAAAAGTATAGAAATTGATAGTAATAAATAGTTTTTGTGTTAATTTCAAAAAACTAGTTGAAAAAAAGTTGATAAAGGAAAAAAATTATTATTTTTATCTATAAAAATTCTTCAATTTGACTCAATCATTTGACACATACACGTCTTCTAAGTCCAACTTTTAGAATATACTAAATAATACAATATATGATATGAAATGATGCAAATATGGATGAGAAAGTATAATGGACCAAAGCATGTGTAGTATTTCTAAAGCTCTATCCATAAACACGAAGCCTGGGAAAAAAAATAGGCCCCCAAAATTCTAACCCCAGTTTATAACAAGGCCCAAAATTCATGGGCTTTTTTAGTTACCCCAAAACTTTTAATATATTTCCCACAACCCCACCTCATCCTTGTAGCCCATTCCACTTTCCTTTCTCAAAATTAGTACGCTGACATGGCTTTTGCTAACAATCTTTCTCAAAGCCTCCTCAGCCATTACAAGCCATTAATAATAAGTGGGAAAAAGATCAGGTCTTGCTTGAACATCAACCAGACTGAACCAAGTACAAAACAAGTACAGACAAAGAAAAGATGCTTAAGGTGCAACACCCTTTACTTGGACAAAGATAATTCCCCAACTGCTTGCTCCTTCCATGGCCACACCACTGGTATGTATCAGATGTGCTATTATCTTTATCTATATCACATGCTCAATTAAACAATAGCTTCTTTTTTTGTTTTGTTTTTATTTATTTATGTTTTGTTTATGTATGATAGTGAATTAACTTTGATAAAATGCATATCTTCATAGTTGATGACACTGTTTTTCAAGGTTTCCTTTTTATAGACAGAGTATAAGCTTTAAATTGAGCTAATCAAACTTGAAATTACCCTCTGTGAAAGAAAAGAAAATGTTACACCCAATTGGAATTTGGTTAGGAAAATGTAGAAGTGTTGATGATTGTTGATCTATGCAGTTTAGTGAAAAGTAAAGAGAAAAAGGGAAAGAAATCAACATAAAGAATATAAATAGTGTTAGAAATATGGTTAAATGATTAAATTTACTGTTTTCAAGTAGCATAGGTTTTTGGGACAATTGGCAATTTATCGAGATATCAGAGAAGGGGATACCAAGTTTGAACCACGTCTCTGCTAATCTCATGTGCTGCCAATCTCATGTGTTGGACCTCACTTATTAAGGGGAAGTTTGGGATAACACGGGAGAAGTGTTGGAATTATGGTTAGATGATTAAATTCACGGTTTCCTAATGGCTTAAACATTTGGGACTATTGGTAATTTATCACATGGTTCTGCTGTGTGCCTACATCCACAAGAGTTATATATACACACACATATAACCCTAATCTGCTCTGGTCCACTATGCTGCACTCACCCTCCACTCATTCCACCCATGAGACCTGAATACCAAGACCAATGTTTCTTTCTAAATCTAAATATGTGCCTCTATCTCTAACAAAAAGGCTTCAAGATAGATGTTGCAGAGGGACGGAAAACGTTATCTGGTTCATATGAGAATGGAATTCAGAAAGCAAAGAAAAATACCTAAGAGAAATTGTAACTACAAATAAAACTTATTTAAAGTTCTCTTGCCAAAATGTCCATAAGGAACACAATTTAAAATCATCAATCTGTCACCATTTGTAAATATACACCTTTTTTTCCTAATGTTTTCATATATCACAGTTCACATAGAAATTTATTATGTGATCACAACTTTTCAAACCTTTTATGCATTTAATTAATTTTTTTTTTTTTTAAGCTGCTGTCATTTGATATTGGGTTTCTATAACATATGTAAAACCATTGTGTTTTTTTATTTATTTTTCTTTATTTTAATTTATATATATATATATATATATATATATATATTTATCTTAAGCTTGTAATGTTTGTAGGAGAGAAGGGATTGTTTGCATTGGCTCCGCCACACCAAGGAATTGATGGAGAGTGGAGTGACCGCTCTGGAGTTATTGTTTACAAATGGAATGAAAAGAATAATAGACCAAACACTGGAAGTGCGAATTGGAAGAAAAGATGGAGCTGTTGTGCTGAGTATGGTGAAAATGCCCCACCTTGTCGACGAGGGTGGCATGTTTCCTATGATGATGGGTTCACTTTGTATTAGCCACATTTGGCTCAAGGTGAAAGATTATTACAAGAAGTGCTGATAATTCTTACTAATACCATGATATGTGTTATGCATCTGATCTAGATTGTAATCAGCCTTTGATGCTTTAGAAAATAGAAGTGGCAACCGTTAAAATTAGTCATATAGTTGATAAGGCTGAAGAGTCTTGAATCCAGAGTGTTTTTTGGTTTTGTTGGGGATACTGGAAAGCAGGTCAGTTTGACTAGAATGTTAGAATCTACTTTCTGTGTTTTGTAATGATGGATCCCATTTGGGATCTCCCAAATATATGAACACAATTTTATTTAATTATGAGCAAGAAAGTATGTATTGACACTAGAAGCTACTTTAAAAAAAAAAAAAAATGTATTGACACTAGAAGCTACTTCAAGTAGATTGTTCATGAGACATGTCTTGGCACTTCATAGTTCATACATTCCTGGCTACTCTGCTTGGTATAATTTGGCCTGTGGATGTGCAAAGGCAGCTAAGCAATTTGTGAGAGCCTCTCATAAGTTTTCCAAATTAGGATGACATATTAGAGTACATATAAAGATTAGACTCTTTTTTCATCTGATGATGGAACTAAACTTCACTTCAATAAACTAGACAAATGTCTTAGTAGAATCATTTGGGTTGATACTCAAAACTTGAAGTTGTACAAATTGTTGTTTTCAATCAGAAATGAAAGCTTGTTCGATAAAACCATTTCATCTCAATATGTCAACAATTCGGGCTTCCTAAGTTATATCATGTTACACTGAAATCAGTGGCATTAAGGTTTCCATTGGCAGTTCAAGCATGGCTAAGAGAAGATGTAGCAGCCACATATGAAGAACTCTCAAGATTTTGGCCAAATGGTGACTGTCAAGCAAGTTGAAAACTGAAAAGCCTTGATATTCATTACTGCATTTGTAAGATTCACTTGCTACCCTGCAGCTACAAAGCAATCATGCATATTTGTCAAATCAAGCATGTTTACCAACAATTCTTCTCCCATCTTTGGCTGCACCATGGTTTGCACACCCTATCTCCCATGCATTTGAAGCAGCCAAACTGCCCCCTCCCCCCCCCCCCCCCTCTTTTTTTTGATAATTTGATAGTTGGGGGAAAGGGGATTTGCCCTGTTACTATTAAAAACATAGGGATGTGCTAGTTGAGTTACAAGGTCTTGGCAAATCATGCCAAATGTTGAAGCTAAAAAAGAGGACAAAGCAACGTGAAATTTCTGTAAACCATAAAGGACAGCAGGTCTCAAGAGGGTGAACCCTTGAGATCCTTCTTAAGCTTCTCAATTCAGTTTATCACTTTCATACTTTCCAAGTATTCTACCATTCCTTATTCAAAAATTGAAAATCACAGAAAGAAGTCTTAAGCAAAATGGTATTCACTTTCAGCATATGTGCAAAGTCGATCATTCTTCCATTACCCAAAATCACTATAGGTCCATATTTCAGTGCTACAATGACTCAATTAAATGTGACTTTATCCTAACTAAAAATTATGCCATTAGGATTGAAATTTCCAGATTTTGGACCCTAAACAACTAAGCAGTGGATGAATTGATCAATTCCAAACAGATGCACAAACAATATTTCAACCACAGTTATCAAACACCAAATCTTAAAAGGAATAAAATGCATTTAAAGGATCCATCTTCAATTATATGGCTCAACCTTGGATCTTATATAAAATGTATACGTCATAGGTTACCAGAAACCTTGACAGCCTCAATTTAATCAATGTTGGACATTTTTCATGTCTTAATAGAAGGCCTTGAGTTAAATTCACAGTGAAGTTCTAACTTCTAATTGAACATACATTTTGAACCAAACTCAACTGCAAATGCAAGCAAAATGAAAGTTTAAAAGAAAAATATTTATAATTTGAATTAGTATCAAGTTCATACACAACACCCAAAACCTTTCTCTCCCCTTTATTAACAATCCCACAAAGTAACCTAAAACGACCTAACAGTCTTGAAAGACTCGTGAACATGCCTCAACATGTCTTTGTCCTTATTCCACTCTGGTGTAGGAGCATTAACAAAATGAGCATAAAGCTTATTGTTGGCACAAGTCACAGAAATTAAACCATGTGCACCAACCCCATCAATCTCATACACATAATAAACTTGTCCATTCTCATCCTTCCTCTCCTCAGATGTCACACTGTCGGCACTGGCTATCAAGTCCTGCAAGTATACGTCTGACAATGCCAAGTTGTTCAAAACCGCATCCTTAGGAGCTAGCTGTTTAAACCCAGCAAGGAAAGTGAGGTACTCTTTCTCTGACTTTTTCTTTGGGTTGTAGAACTCACTGTCAGTTCCATTGGTACCCTTCTCAACCTTTGAAACTAAGCGTTCTTTCCAACCATCTGGGACTTCATAGATGTACTCAGCTGAGTCTTTCTTGCTTGAGTTGCCACCATAGCCACCATAGTTAGCAGCACTAGCAGCAGTGCCATAGTAGAGCTGGTAGGTTGGAGTGTCAGCTAGTGAAGGAGGAGAGGAAGTTAAAATTGTGGTGGCAAGGACTGTGGCAGTTAAAGTGGTTGTTAAGGTGGTAGTTAAGGGTGATTTGGAATTGGAAGGTGGGATAGGGAGGTGGGGTTTGGTTGAAGGTGGAGTTTGAGGTGGTTTTGTAGGGGTTGTAGTGGTGGAGGAGAAGAGGGCTGACGGTGAGAATATGGTGGCCATGGGACTGGATGGATAGGTGGGTGTGGCTCTGTTTTTTTGTGTTATTATCTATTGATGTTTGAAGATGGTAAGATTTTTTCCTTATCCAATAGTATGGTAAGAGCTCAGTTTGCTTTAGGATGCATGATTGATATCACTTGGCAATCATGTGGATGTAGAAATTAGGCCAATGGCACAAAAATTAGTCAATATGGATACTGCAGACTGCTGTGTATCAATATAAGTATAAAAATTGAGATATACTTGATGGTGTCACAAATAATCCCAAGTTCATAACTCGTCCATATGTCTCGTCCAACGACAGAAGCAACAATAGGTGGAGAAAATTGCAAGCGTACCAGCGACCCTCGTCCGTATATGGACGAGCTTAATACCTCAAGATCTACTCGTCATTTATGAACGACAAGCCTTCCAAGATGATCTCGTCCGTCTTTCACTAAAAGTGGACGAGATCATCCTGGAGGTCTCGTCCATCCTTACTATGGATGGACTAAAAATGGACGAGCTCCTCATGAAGGTCTCGTCCATCCTCACTATGGATGGACGAGTTCATCGGCCCGTCCGACCTAGGTAACTTCCACAGCGGTTACTCCCAATTCTCCGGACTCCTCGACACTGGGAACGGTTACCAAACAGATAACCGTTCCACACACACTATATAAGGCTTCTTCGATGAAGGAAGAAGGTAATTGAGACATTTTTCTTACTTCTAAAGTATTCTTCGTTACAGAGAGTTCAAAGTAACTAACTTGATCATCGGAGGATTTTTGGCCGGTCCTCACCGGTCCCCTCTGATTCTGTGTCTTTGGTATTACAGGAGATAGCCCGAAGATCAACGTTCAAGTCTTATCAACCCACTGATAATCAAGGAATCATCAGTTGGCGCCGTCTGTGGGAAACGATTGTTTTACAGTTTGCTTCTCCGTGACAAAGGGTTGATGGTTCAGACTAGATCAAGGGCTACTAGCCCAGGCCATCAGGGAAGCAGCAACCCGCTTCGCGATCGCCAATCTGCACCGGTCATGCAGTCATCTGCCCAACATGCACAATCTATGGCAGACGCTATGGCGGAGTTGACTCGCCAAAACCAAGAATTACGAATGGAGATTAATATGAGGAGGCAAACACAAGAAGAACGTGAAGGAAGACAAACAGATGGTCATGGTGGAAGAGAGAATACCGAAGTCGGAAGTCAGTTTAGAGGCACCACTTCGCGAACGGTACCATACTTGAAGGAAGAAATGGACCAAATGAAGAGAGTTATGGAGGAGATGAAGGAGAATATGAAAAGAGCGAATCCGATAGAAGACTTGGTTCACAGGACTGATTCTCCCTTTACGGCTTCCATCAACGGTCACCCACTACCATCAAAGTTCAAGTTGCCTTCTCTGGATTCATATGATGGAACACGTGACCCGTTTGATCACATAGCCACTTTCAAGACCACCATGCATCTTCAAGGAGTGCCTGATGAGATAATGTGTAGGGCCTTCCCAACCACCCTTAAGGGTTCAGCGCGAGTTTGGTTTAGCAAAATACCTCCAAATTCAGTGAGTTCTTTTGAGGAGTTGAGCAAGTTATTTGTTAACAATTTCATTGGAGGACAAAGGCACAAGCGTTCCTCGTCCAGTTTGTTGACGATAGAGCAAGGAGAGAACGAGAGCCTTAGGTCATTTATCACCCGTTTTAACAGAGAAGCTCTCAGTGTGGACGAAGCAGATGATAAGCTTCTACTGGCAGCCTTCCACAACGGGGTGAATTCAGATCTGTTTATACACAAGCTCTACGAAAAAGAGCCCCAGTCCATGGCCGAACTCGTCCATTCGGCTCAAAATTTTATGAATGCAGAAGATGCAATCATTGCTAAGAAGAGGAAGAGGTCCGAGAGAATGGACGCAAATCCCAGTCGTCAGCACGAGCAGGGTACTCGTCCAAAGAAGGGACGGATGGAGGAAAGGAGAGATCGAGAAAGTAAGAAGCCAGGCCCTCCAGTACGAAACCAGCAGTATACCCCTTTAAACGCCCCACTTGAGCAAGTCCTTATGCAAATCAAGGATGATCCTTCCCTGAAGTGGCCGGAGAAAATGAAGGGTGATCCCAACAAGCGCAACAGGAACAAGTACTGTCGTTTCCATAGGGATCATGGTCATGACACGGACGAGTGCTTTGACTTGAAGCAACAAATTGAAAATCTCATAAGGCAAGGGAAGCTGAGGGGTTTCCTTGGACGAGACCAGAGGGACGAGAAACAGAAGGGAAAGATGGAAGATTCATCGCGACCACCACTCGGGGAGATAAGAGTCATCATTGGGGGAAGTACAACTGGCCAGTCGTCCAAGTCCAAGAAAGCTTACTTGAAGGTAGTACAAAGCGTCCAGCTTTCTGGACGATCACCAATAGCAAGATCTACGGATGAGCGGGCAATTACTTTCACGGACGAGGACGCTGACAGAATTCATCACCCTCATGATGATGCCCTCGTCATCTCCTTATTAATTGCAAACTACACAACCAGGAGAGTGCTTGTGGACAATGGAAGCTCAGCAGACATTTTATATTATCCAGCTTTTCAGCAGATGAGATTAGGACGAGATCAGCTCCGTCTAGTGAACTCCCCCCTAGTAGGCTTTGGTGGGATGAAGGTGCAACCAGTGGGTACCATTTCCTTATCCGTGGTAGTGGGGGCATATCCACGACAGATTACCAAGGATGTGAACTTCCTTGTGGTAGATTGTCCATCATCTTATAATGCCATCATTGGGAGGCCAACTTTGAATAGTTGGAAAGCTGTTACCTCTACTTACCACTTATCAGTCAAGTTTCCGACAGAACACGGGGTAGGACAGGTACAAGGTGACCAACTGGCAGCAAGAGAGTGTTACTTGGCCATGCTGGCCATGGATGAACAAGTTCAAGCAATGAACATTGAAGAAAAGAGGGTTGTAGCAGAACCTACTGAAGCATTGGAAGATATTCCCTTGGATGAAGATAACCCTGAGAGATGTACCAGGGTTGGAGCAGATTTAGAAGAGAAGATTAAGACGGACCTCGTCCAATTTTTGAAGAACAACATCGACGTGTTTGCGTGGAGTCACGAGGATATGCCGGGTATAGACCCTAGTGTCATTACACACCGTTTGAATGTATGTCCTTCCTCCAAGCCTGTGCGACAAAAGAAGAGGGTGTTTGCCCCTGAAAGAGATAGTGCAATCAAGGACGAGGTCCAAAAGCTGATGGTAGCAAAGTTCATTCGGGAAGTGTACTACCCGGATTGGTTGGCCAATGTAGTAATGGTCAAGAAAGCGAATGGAAAATGGAGAATGTGCGTTGACTTCACTGATCTGAACAAGGCTTGCCCCAAGGACAGCTATCCGTTACCGCGCATTGACCAGTTAGTAGACTCAACTGCAGGCCACAAATTGCTTAGCTTCATGGATGCCTTTTCAGGATACAATCAGATAAGAATGGACGAGGCTGATCAAGAGAAGACATCTTTTGTCACCAGTCAAGGCTTATTCTGCTATAAGGTGATGCCGTTTGGTCTAAAGAATGCAGGGGCGACATATCAGAGGTTGGTCAACCACATGTTCTGTCCGCAGATTGGGCGGAATGTGGAAGTCTATGTAGATGACATGCTGGTAAAAAGTCAGGACGAAGGAAGACATCTAGACGACCTGCAGGAGACATTTGAGACATTGAGGCGGTATCACATGAAGCTGAATCCTAGCAAATGTGCCTTTGGAGTATCATCAGGGAAATTCCTTGGCTTTATGGTATCCCACAGGGAAATTGAAGCAAATCCAGATAAAATTCAAGCAATACTGGACATGAAGCCACCACAAAATACCAAGGAAATCCAATCCCTCACTGGACGAGTCGCTGCGCTTAACAGGTTTGTCTCTAAAGCTACTGATAAATGTTTGCCATTTTTTAAGGTTCTCAAAAAAGCATTCGAATGGACCGACGAGTGTCAGAGAGCTTTCGAAGATTTGAAGGTATACCTTACCAGGGCACCGCTGCTAAGTCCATCAGTAGAAGGAGAGGAACTATATTTGTACCTAGCGGTAACCCCATATGCTGTGAGTTCAGCATTGATAAGAGAGGAAGATAAAGTCCAAAGACCTGTGTATTATACAAGCAAGGCATTGAAAGGAGCGGAAGGACGATATCCACAAATGGAGAAGTTGGCCTTCGCACTAATCACAGCTTCAAGGAAGCTGAGGCATTATTTCCAAGCACATGTCATTAATGTTATGACAGATCATCCTCTCAAAAAAGCAATGAATAGACTGGAAGTTGCAGGGCGATTAATCCAGTGGGCTGTGGAGCTAAGTGAGTTCGATATCAGATATCAACCGAGGCATGCCATAAAAGCTCAAGCCCTGGCAGATTTTATTGCAGAGTTTACCCCAAGTCATAATGAGGCAGAGGACAGCAAGAGATGGATCGTCCATGTGGATGGTTTGTCTACACGGCATGCAGGAGGAATTGGCGTGGTCCTGCAGTCCCCAGAGGGAGACAAACTGAAACATAAAGTCCGTCTACAGTACCAAGCGACAAACAATGAAGTCGAATATGAAGCCCTCCTCAAAGGGCTAGAATTGGCGAAGTCCGTGGAAGCCAAGTCCATATGTGCCATGGGAGATTCCCAACTGATCATGGGGCAAGTGAATGGGATGTATGAAGCGAAGGAAGGACGAATGAAGAAATACCTTGGTAGGGTGATGCGCCTTGTGAAAAGGTTTGAAAAAGCTGACTTCGTTCAAATCCCCAGGGAGGAGAACGTGGAAGCTGATACTATAGCAAAAGAGGCCTCAGCAGATGAATCATTAGAGAAGTCAGATGAAGTTCAGTATATGCCGAGTATAGATGCCCAGGAAGTACAGCAGGTGGATAACAGAGAAAATTGGATGACTCCCATTATATCATATTTGAAAGACGGACGACTACCAGAAGAAAAGGACGAGGCCAGAAAGGTGAAGTTGAGATCAGCTAGATACGTCCTTATGAATGAAGTGCTATACAAGAGAGGTTTCTCTCAACCTTACCTTAGGTGCCTAGCTCCGGACGAAGCGAACTACATGCTGAGAGAAGTTCACGAAGGGGCCTGTGGCAATCACTCAGGAGCCAGATCACTTGTCCACAAGGTCGTTCGTGCAGGATATTACTGGCCGAACATGCAAGCTGATGCAAAAGCATACGTTAAAGTCTGCGACCAGTGCCAGCGATTTAGCAATGTCCCCAGGCAACCATCAGAATACCTCACCCCAATGGTAGCACCGTGGCCCTTCGCACAATGGGGATTGGACATTTTGGGTCCCTTCCCATTGGGGGTAAGGCAGATGAAGTTTTTAGTTGTGGGCATCGATTACTTCACCAAATGGGTGGAGGCAGAACCGTTGGCAAATATCACACAACAGAATGTTAAGAACTTCGTGTGGAAGAACATTGTCTGCAGATTTGGAGTGCCGAAGGTATTGGTGTCTGACAACGGACGGCAATTTGACAATGCACTCTTCAAGGACTTTTGCTTACACTTTGGAATTCAGAACCATTACTCCTCTCCTGCACACCCCCAAGCCAACGGCCAGGCTGAAGTAGCAAACCGATCCTTGTTGAAAATCATCAAGACTCGGCTTGAGGGGGCAAAGGGAATATGGCCAAATGAATTACCAGGAGTTTTATGGGCATACAGGACCACTGTGAGGACCCCTACAGGGGAGACCCCTTTCAAGTTAGCCTATGGAAGCGATGCAGTCATACCTGCAGAAGTGCATATGGCTAATCACAGGGTGATGACGTATCAAGACAAGGATAATGAGGACCAGCTTCGTTTGAACCTCGATCTAATAGACGAGGTAAGGGCAAACGCAGAATACAGGGTAGCAAAGTATAAGAACCTCATGGCTAAGCAGTATGATGCGATGGTGAAGCCTAGGCGTTTCAATATAGGAGATCTCGTCCTGAGAAAGGTCTCTTTGTCAACCAAGAACCCAGCACATGGGAAGTTGGGCCCAAACTGGGAAGGACCCTATAGAGTAATCAACTGTAAAAGGCAAGGATCCTACTACCTGGAGGCCCTGGACGGGAGAAAATTGGAACATCCTTGGAATGTGGAGCACCTGAGGAGGTACTACCAGTAAGAGTGAACCTATGGACGAGACTGGGTCTTATCTGTCTACTAGCGTACTACTATGAGTGATGTTGTTTGATACTACTATGTTTGGTATTGTTTGTGTGTGAAGTTTGAAACTATGATTTACTTTTTATAGTTGTGTTGTGGTTATGGACGAAATCATGAAGTATGTATTTATTAAATAAAAAGGCATCAGTGTGCATGTGCCTTGTCTGTAAACAATATTTATGTTATGTACAAAATGTTGTGTGAATTCTCCATGATATTGTCGTCCAATTCAATCCTCAAGAGGGATTGAAAGATCCAAGACGAACAAAATCTCTGGACGCAGAGATATAACGTCTAAATTTTCTTGAATAAAAGAAACCACATCCATACTCGTCCAACTCATGGACGAGGTAAAGCCAACTGAAACAATCCAAATTCTGGACGAGACAAAAAGTTGGCAAAATAAGTAGATAGTATGTAAAATTAGTTTGCAAGTCTTAAGACGAATCAAGCTAATTAAAAATACTACCTGCTAAGACGAGTTAGACTACATGAAAAATATGTATTTTCGACATGGACGAGCTAGGAGTAAAATAGCTTAGCAGCATCCGTCCATGCAAAGAAAATGAAATCACTCGTCCATGCAAAGAAAATGAAATCGTTTATCCATGCAAAGAAAATAAAACTTCATTCAAAGGGTGGACATCCTACGTCCAAAAACCCTTGATTAGTTTGAAAAGCAGAAATAGTATACTTAAAAAACCCGTCCTAAAACCATGGACGAGTATAATGTATTCTTGTTACATAAAGAAGGTCCAAAAACAAAGGACCAAACACAAAAGTTACAAAAAGAAAGAAAAAGCAAAGTTACTAAGGTTAAAGTCTCGTCCTAAGAAGGGGGAGCATTCACAGCAGGCTCGTCCTGAGGAGGCTGAGTACTGGCGTCGTCTTCCACGTTGACGTCATCAGAGCCAGTTTGGAGGAGAGAGCTTGTGGCAGCAGCAAGGTTAAGCTTGATTGTGCTGAAGTCAACTTCAGGAAAGTTTTCAACAGCGTCCATTCTGAAATCTTCAAAACCAGCTGCATAATTGCGATCCAAAGTGTCTGTATACTCTTTGGACGACTTGAACTCAGCCACAGCGTCCTCTCTTGCCTTGGAAAGACGAGCATTCAACTCATTGTTCATCTGTTGTAAGTGATCAATGCGCGTCTCCTTCTCCAATGCATCCGTCCTTAGCTCCTCAATCAACTTGTTACGCTCTTTGACCTCGTCCTTAGCTTTTTCAGCAAACCCAGCCCATTTCTTACAGTCAGCGTTCACCTCCTGAATCCTCGTCTCCAACAAGACTCTCGTCTTGTCCAGCTCCGTTGCCTGTCTAGACGCTGCTATAAACTTCGACATGGCCTGTGAATAGACAGAACAACATAGAATGATTAGATGAGGAAATTTTAATAACTGAACAAGGACAAGGGATACTGGCATACCTTGAAGAGGTCGTGGACGCCTGAATGTTCAAATTCCTTCAAGCCCATGTTGTAGCACATGTTTATATCCTCGTCCTTGACGGCTGTCTGGAAACGTTCCCAAGCCAGATCTTCGCTCTCAATAATGTTCGTAGAAGGCTGGGACAAGCCAGGCGTAGTAAACTTGGCTAAAGGAGTTCTGGGCGGAGTCTTGGACGGAGTGGATTCAACTGGAGTGGACGAGTCCACGTCGACTATCTGGACGGCAGGCTGAGTTTGAGGAGGTTTTGACTTAACCACCTTGGACGAGCCCTGCTTAACCCTTTTGTCTCTACGACTGGGGAGCCCTTCCAGGTCAATACTCTTTGGCAAGAATTTTCTTTTGTCCCCAGCCGTTGGACGTGTCAGATCCTCAGGACGATCCTGGGCCACACCCTCAGGACGCTTCCCTTCTCCAGCAATTTCCTTCCCTTTGTTCTCTTTCATGGTTGACATTCCTAAGACGAGATGAACAAGTTAAGAAATGTATACAAAAGAGAAAAGGGAAAGGAAGCTTAGCTAAAAACTTACTTTTTCGCACAGTAACCTCGTGAGCTATAGCTTCGTCTGAAGGCTCGGGACCTAAACCCCACCTGGCTAGACGTCTAAGCGTGACAAGAGAATGGAAGCTCCTATCTGCGTGTAGACGAGCCCTGTGGACGCGGTCACGGTGAAATTTGCTCAAGGACGGACGTTTGGCAGCTACAACACAATGAACAAATAAAGATTAGAAATTGTAAATATACCAAATAGGAGTAAGAATAAAAATAGACAAGGGGAAGGGACGTACCTTCTGGACGAAGGTTCCCTAAGTCCCCAGTGTAAGGGGGAAAGGGATCCCTGCCAACGTCCACAGGGTTCCCTGCCCAGAAGCCTGAAAGAAAAATGAACTCCGTCTTCCACTTCCTATCAGACGAAGCTAGGGACTTGATCAACCTACAATCATTCCCTCTAGCAGTAAATTGATAAAAACCTTCAGACTGACTTATGGCAAAAGGTTTATAACAATAAAGGAACTCGTCCACTGTAAGAGGACGGTCCCCACCAAAAACTTCCCTCCACAAAACTTGCATGGAGATAATTAACCTCCATGCATTGGGATTGAATTGACAAACACCTAAACCTAACTTGACTAGTAACTCCCTAGCGAAGGCATTTAAAGGAAACCTAAGGCCACCTAAGAAATAAGATTCATAGACGCCTATTCCAAAACGGGGCTCACAACACCACTCTCCACGGACGGGTAGCCTAGGGTTAAACTCGTCTGGGATTTGATACCAGGACCTAAGGCTACCTAACCTTTGTTCGTCCGTCTTAGAATGGACGCCTACAGCGCAACTGAAGACGGTCTCTACCTCGTCCGTAGGATTGGACGGAGAACCAGCTTGAGAGCCAAAAGCTCTCCTAAGCTGTTCTTGGACGACTTCAATAGGGAGCCCAGGGGCCCCAGAAGAGTAGTTCTCGTCCGTGCTTCCTCCACTCTCATCACTAGCACTGCTAGAGCTAGACCTATCACTAGTCTCATCACAATACTCGTCTATAACCTTATTAAGGCTATCTGTAGACGAGGAAGCGACAGACATCCCTAACAAGAAACTTAAACCTAAAGACGAGAAAAAGAAGAGTACCTGGCTCTAGACGGAAGAAGACTCTAGACGCAGAGAACTCCTAGACGAGGCTCTAGACGATGGATGTCAAGGAAGAAAATTTCTGAAATGAGGAGGGTCAAGGGAGGCATTCCACTATTTATAGGATGCTGACCTGGGTAATCGAAACGACCCAACCAATACAGAAGCAACACGTGGCATCTACCTCGGAAAAATAAATCGACGGAATCAGTCTCTAATAAGAAAGGGACACGTGGTACAGTAATTATTAACCAATTGTGTTCAAGAACGTTCAACCTTTTGGACGACTCACATGGACGAGGGGGCAACTGATGGTGTCACAAATAATCCCAAGTCCATAACTCGTCCATATGTCTCGTCCAACGACAGAAGCAACAATAGGTGGAGAAAATTGCAAGCGTACCAGCGACCCTCGTCCGTATATGGACGAGCTTAATACCTCAAGATCTACTCGTCATTTATGAACGACAAGCCTTCCAAGATGATCTCGTCCGTCTTTCACTAAAAGTGGACGAGATCATCCTGGAGGTCTTGTCCATCCTTACTATGGATGGACTAAAAATGGACGAGCTCCTCATGAAGGTCTCGTCCATCCTCACTATGGATGGACGAGTTCATCGGCCCGTCCGACCTAGGTAACTTCCACAGCGGTTACTCCCAATTCTCCGGACTCCTCGACACTGGGAACGGTTACCAAACAGATAACCGTTCCACACACACTATATAAGGCTTCTTCGATGAAGGAAGAAGGTAATTGAGACATTTTTCTTACTTCTAAAGTATTCTTCGTTACAGAGAGTTCAAAGTAACTAACTTGATCATCGGAGGATTTTTGGCCGGTCCTCACCGGTCCCCTCTGATTCTGTGTCTTTGGTATTACAGGAGATAGCCCGAAGATCAACGTTCAAGTCTTATCAACCCACTGATAATCAAGGAATCATCAATACTAAATAAGTAAATATATAACAAATTTTATTTTATAACTTTTACATACTAATGTAATGTGAGTTTGACGGATAGATGTAAATAACATAATCAATAAATGTTATCATAAAAAACATAATAAAAAAATGTCAAAAATTACTTTTTTATAATGTAATTTTTTATAATTGGTGACATGTCATTTTTATAAAAGTTATATAGTAAAATTTGAGTGGTATCTTATCATCCATTTTTCTTCATTTATTATATTGTTTGTTTAAGTAGTACCAATCATATTCTTTTATACCGATTAGAAAGTTTTTTTTATTATAGTAAAATTAGTTATAGGAATTAGGCCACTGCCTATTGCCTAGCACAAGGATTAGTCAATATGGATGCTGTATCAATTAAGTACAAAAATTGAGAAATATTAAATATATTACAATTCTTATTTTATAAAAAACATAATAAATGAATGTTGTTATAAAAATAAAAATAAAAAATAAAAAACATAATAAAACAATTTCACAATTATTTTTATGTGATGAGACACATTATTTCATAAATGTTATAGAGTAAAATTTTTCCTATCTTATCATCACTTTTTATCATTTATTATATTGTTTGTTTAAGTAGTATCAATTATATTCTTTCGTACTAATTAGGAAGTTTTTGTAGTAAAATTTGTCATAGTTTGTTTCTAATAAAAAGTAAAAAAATTTGGTTGCAATTTTAGAGATTTTAGATGATAATGTGCATTTGGCAACAGATTAAAGTTAGTTTTTTCCTTAAATTATCCATTGTTTGCGGGTTTTATATTTGTAAGGTCTCAATTTGTAACGATTCCAAACTGGTATTGGATTCGTACGTTGAAGGCCCAAACAATAAAATTTGTAGAGTGTGGATGTCCAAGAACTAAGTTAACTTTAAAAGAAAAACGATTAAACCTCACGTTTATAGATAGATTAGCACAGATATAACGATCAATTTTTCCTTGAAACAAGTTCAGTTCTTTGGTTCATAAGGTTTTCTACTGAGTATTCTCTGTTTTTTGATGTTCCGATCTCTTTCCTCCAATGCTTTCTTTCATGTTATATACTGCATTTTTGATATCATCTTCACCACACACGTGTAAGTTGGGTTCAGGGGATCTCTTTCTGTCCCATCTAACACCTTCTGGAACCTCCAACTAGCAGCTGTAAAGCTACTTCATCACTGTTCAGGCATCACCTCCACATTAATGCGGCCAAAGAGTTGGTTGAAAGGCAATTAATGCGGAGGCAGCTGTTGTCATAAATATTTGTTTGCCTCTTCTTTCTTACCCTTGGTCTCATATCCCACTTTTAGTGGTAACGTAGCTCCGAAGTACGTTTGTAATAAGGTGGCGTTCTGGTCATCCTCGGACTCATATTGCCAAGAAGGATTTTGTCCTCGGACGAATACTGAACTCACCTTATGTGATATCTACTCTTCCTTTCGTTTGGTTACCCTTACAACCTGATATGGGCCTCCTCGGACAGCTTTACGTCCTCGGATGGGCCACAGGCCCAATTAACTAGACTTTAATAATTTATTGATTAACCGGCCCTCACAATATTATTTTTCGTTTAAGCTTTATTTTAATAATATAAGTTTCCAATATTTTAAAATAAACTAACTTTTAATTTTTAATTTCAAATTATGCAAATAAGCTATTTAAATTAAAAAAATTTCAATCCTAACACTAAAGTCTTTTTAGTAAAACTTGTATAAAATTTAGCATTTTCCTAAGAATATTGGCATCAGCTATACCAAATGCCATTTGGCATACCAAACACTAAAATCTTAGCTTCATGTGGTGTTTCAAATCTCAAAATTTTTCCAACATGCTACAGTACTGTTCTATTAATATAATGGCACTATAGCAAAATCTTAAAATTTTTATTGCTTTTTTATTCACCCTAGTGGGCCCTCTCTCTTTCTAATTTATTTTTTATTCCCTCACTCTCTCTTCCCTCTTACATGTCTGCATTTAATATTTTTATATATTATTTTAATATATAAAATTGAGGAATAGAAGATGTGATATACGATAAATTGTAAAATGGTGTGTTAAAATAATAAAGTAACATTTTTCATAGGATAAAATAGCATTTTTTTTAAAACATGATGCTTTAAGAAAGAGGGATCCTCACGGTAGAATGTGGGGATTATTACTCATGGTATAAAAGTGCATTAAGTATCTATTTGAGAATAGCTTATTTAGTTTTTTACTAAAAAAAATTTGTTAAAAGTGTGTTAAAGTATACTTGTACCTTGAAAAAATTTGAAAAAGTGAGAAAATGTGGGAAAAAATGAGTTTTTAAAAAACTGTATAGAAAAACTAAAAGTTAAAAGTTGAACTTATAAGCTAATACCAAACACAATCTAAGGGGTATTTTTGTCCAAAATGCACAAATTTTTTTGTTCTCATGTGACAAGACTTAGAGTTTGTTTGAAAATAACTTATTTAACTGAAACTAAAAATTTTTTGTTGAAAATACTGTACATAAAACTAAAAGTTAGCTGAAATAATAAAATATTACCAAAAAATATAATAAAATCCATAAAAAGTAATAAAAATAAACTAAATAATAAAAAAAATTGCCGAATATAAACAATTCCAAACACAACCTTAAGGTAAGAATTCTGTCTGTGAGCCACTTAGCTGACTGCTGGACCAGTAGCTACTGCCGCAAAGTGATAAAGATAAAGGTTCTCCCTTCTTTTCTCTCAAAAAATAATAAAGATAAAGATAAAGGTTCTTTTAGGTTAGGTATATCTATTGTTTTAGAAACTTTGAATTTTTTGAAACTTCCTACTGTGAGTAAAACCAAGGTTGCCTTTACAGAAGTTCTGAGCACTTCTTACCTATAAAGCAGTCAATCTTACTATTATATACTCTTAATTTAATAGTCACTTTATAAATATAAGTATGAGTATTTATGAAGGGTGGAGGGGATAAGAGTTGGAGTTCAAGTTTTCAAGAGGGAACTTTACATATATATATATATATATATATACTTAAATTAGATTAGAGTAGAATTTCTATATTGTAAAAAAAAAAAAAAAATCAATCTTCTTTTTCTCAAAAAACAAAGCAGTCAATCTTCTTGACATATTGCATTTTCTCTCTTTCTTCCTTTACATGATGCTTCCCAGTATTTGTGAGCACTCCAGTAATGGAAAAGTTAAAAATTCACTTATATAAAGTTGTGTAAAAAATTAAAAATACATAGTTATTATAGTAACAATAAAAATTTACATCATCATTATTTATTTTGTATTTTATTTTATATTTTTTTATGTATTTAAAAAATAAAAGAAGAGAATTAATATTGTTATATATTGTGTTTGAAGAAAAAAAAAGTAATTAAATTTTTTTAAAATTACATTTAAATAAAATATAGTATAAAATAAATAATTTAATGTTGAATGTTTTAAAAAGTATATATATACTTAAATTAGTTTAGAGTAAATTTTCTATTTTGTAAAAAAAAAAAAAAAATCAATCTTCTTTTTCTCAAAAAACAAAGCAGTCAATCTTCTTGACATGCTGCATTTTCTCTCTTTCTTCCTTTATATGATCCTTCCCAGAATTTGTGAGCACTTTTTAACATGCTGCATTTTCTCTCTTTCTTCCTTTACATGATCCTTCCCAGTATTTGTGAGCACTCCAATAATGGAAAAGTTAAAAATTCACTTATATAAAGTTGTGTAAAAAATTAAAAATACATAGTTATTATAGTAACAATAAAAATTTACATCATCATTATTTATTTTGTATTTTATTTTATATATTTTTTTATGTATTTAAAAAATAAAATAAGAGAATTAATATTGTTATATATTGTGTTTGAAGAAAAAAAAGTAATTAAATTTTTTTTAAATTACATTTAAATAAAATATAGTATAAAATAAATAATTTAATGTTGAATGTTTTAAAAAGTATATATATATATATATATATTCTAAATTAGACCGAAAGCTTGTGTTGTTAATCAGAGTCAGATACTCGGGAAGCAAATAGTTACGCGAATGCTATACTAGGTTGCACCGACACGCCATTTTTGGCGACGTGTCGGACACGAATATTGGCACGACTCGCCGGACTTCGGTGTCCGAGCAGTGTCTTCTTTTCTTTTTTTCTTTTTTTCTTTTTTCTCCGACACGGCGTTGACGCGGCTCCAACACAGTGGACACGTCAGCAGTGAAAAAAAAGAAAAACAAAAAGAAAAAATCACAGATCAACCCTCCCTCTAGTGTCGGTCCTGCTGCCCTCTGTCCCTCACCGGTGCTAAATCGGGTCGATCAGCGAGCTCCATAGACAGTTGCCGTCGACGTCGTGCCTTCCGATCTCTCTCTCTCTCTATTGGCGTGGACAGGACTGACAGGCGACAGGTCCGACCTCTTCTCTTCTCTCTCTCTCTCTGTTTTTTTTTTCTTTCTTCGCTTTGGCCAACCTTACCTCACTGTCATTGCATTACTTATAACGCTTTTTTTTTTTTAATCCCACTCTCTCTGCTCTCTGGCACTGTGTTATACTGTATATATATATATATATTTTTTTTTTTTTAATTTTTTTTTTGTTTCTTTACTTTTGGTTTGTACTCTAAATATTTTATGTGTATTATTGTATTACTTTAGGTGTTAGTTTACTTATTTGTAGTTCTTATATAATTTAAATTCTAGACATAAACGTATTTTATGTCTTAAAATATTTAAAAATATGCCTAAATATAATATTTAATTAATTATTTAATTGCTGTGTCCATACCTTATTGTTCAAAAATTACCGTATTTTCATATCTGTGTCCATGTCATATACGTGTCCGTGCAACTTAGATGCTATAACTAGATTGGGGTGCTTACAGCAGGAAAATTTTGTAGTGTTTAACAGTCTCCCATCGCCTAATTAATATTTCCTCTTTTGTTAACTCTAATGCTAATGGTGTGTACTAGATAAGGCGCTATTCCAATACAATGCTATGTAGCTTTTGTGGTTAATAAAATTTCATTTTTTTAAACCAAAAAAAAATCAGAGTCAGATACTCCATTTGGTATCTTTCCACCCTTTAATGCTTTATGCTTTATGCTTTGAAAACTGCGTTGGGTGAAAAAAGTGTTCCACACCAAGACCACCAATGGAGAAATAAAAAAAATAACAAAAACACTAGCAGTTTTCTTGAACTCTCACAGAGCAAAGTAAATCTATCTTCAGTCTACAGTCTTCAGTCTTTCACCCCTAACTCAATTGTCTGAGTAGTCTCTTTGGTTACTTCATTTCCCATATATTTTCCTTCTTTCCCACGAACGAATCATGTTAATTATCGGAGAGGCTGCTTTGTCCGCTTTCTTTGAGGTGCTGTTTGAAAAGTTAACCTCCTCTGATGTGTTGAAGATCTTTAAGCAAGAGAGACTTCATGCTGACCTCAAGAAGTGGAAGACAATGTTACTGAAAATCCGTGCAGTTTTGGATGACGCAGAAGAAAAGCAGATGACAAGCAAGTTGGTGAAGATCTGGTTGGATGAGCTCGAAGACTTGGCTTATGATGCAGACGACATCTTGGACGAGTGTGCTACTGAAGCCTTGCGACGTAAGGTGAATGCAGAAGCTGCTACAAGTAAGGTACGAAAGTTCATCCCTACTTATTGCGTGGGTTTCAATCCAAGTTCTGTTATTTTCGGTGCCAATATGCGGTCCAAGATTGAAGAGGTTGATGCAAGACTGCAAAGAATTGTGACAGAGATGAATGGTTTGGGATTGATAGAAAGTACTGGGAGAAGGACTAGAACAACAAGATCATGGGTGCCCACAACTTCTCTAGTGAATGAGGGTCATGTTTACGGCAGGGATGAAGATAAAAAGGCTATTGTGAAGTTGCTGTTGAGCCGTGAATTGGGTGATGCTCAACTCTCTGTGATTTCCATAGTTGGAATGGGGGGATTGGGCAAGACAACTCTTGCCCAACTAGTTTACAATGACGATGTTGTGAGCCGTTATTTTGATTTAAAAGCATGGGCTTGTGTTTCTGATGATTTTGACATTGTAAGGGTGACAAAAGTAATCCTACAATCTCTTATTGCTCCTGAGATTTACGATGTTAATGATTTGAATTTACTACAAGTCAAATTGAAGGAGAAATTATTTGGCAAGAAGTTCCTATTAATTTTGGATGACGTTTGGAATGAAGACTACGATAATTGGACTAAACTACATAGTCCATTTGAATTTGGAGCCCCAGGAAGTAAGATTATTGTCACAACTCGAAATTATGGCGTTTCATCAACAATGGGAACTACTCCAACTTACGAGTTAAAAGTTTTGTCAGATGATGCTTGTTGGCAAATATTTACCCAACACGCATTGGGAGCAACAAATTTTACCATGCATCCAGAACTTGAAGAAATTGGTAGAAAAATTTTATATAGGTGTAAGGGTTCACCTTTGGCAGCAAAAGTACTTGGAGGTCTTTTACGCACTACAAACAATCATGATGAGTGGAAAAATGTGCTACATAGTAAGATTTGGGATATTCCAGAAGAGAAAAGCAATATTCTTTCAATTCTTAAATTGAGTTATAAATATCTCCCTTCACATTTAAAAAGGTGTTTTGCATATTGTTCGCTATTCCCAAAGGATTATGAATTTGAGGAGAAAGAGCTCGTCTTGTTATGGATGGCAGAAGGTTTGGTTCAAGAAACAAAAACAACCAAGTCGATGGAAGAGATTGGTAGTGAGTATTTTCGTGATCTACTCATGAGATCGTTTTTTCAACGATCAAACAGTAATGAGTCACTCTTCGTCATGCATGATCTCATCAATGATATAGCTCAATTGGCGGCAAGAGGCTCGTGCTATAGATTGGAAGACACAGTGGGTGGTAATAAGCAATCCAAGATTTCTACAAAGGTACGGCATTTCTCTTACATTCGATTTGTGTTTGATGAAATCAAAAAGTTTGAAGTTTTCCCCAAAGATAGGCATCTACGAACCTTCTTGCCACTACCAATTGATAAGAGGGGCTACTTAACAAATTATGTTCTTAGTTGTTTGTTGCCACAATCAAGATACTTAAGGGTATTATCCTTAAGTGGATATGAAATCTTTGAGCTACCAAATTCAATTAGTGATTTAAAACACCTAAGATACCTCAATCTTTCTAATACTTCAATTAGAAGGTTACCAGAATCAACAAGTTCTTTATATAATTTGCAAACGCTGATATTGAAAGGTTGTTCTCATCTCACAACGTTACCAAAGAAATTTGGGAATCTAGTCAATCTTCGACATCTTGATATTTCAGATGTGAATTCAATCAAAGAGATGCCAGTAGGAATAGAAGAATTAAAGAGCCTACAAACGCTATCTAATTTTGTTGTGGGGAAAGATACTGGATCCAAGATTGGAGATTTAATGAACTTGGAGTTTCTTCAGGGAAGACTTTGTATTTCAAACTTGGAGAACGTGCTTGATGTTGAGAATGCAAGAAAGGCCAATTTAAATGGTAAGAAGAGTTTAGATTCATTGGTGATGAAATGGGAGGTAGATGATTTACAGGATGGAACAATTGCAGAAGATGTTCTTAACATGCTAAAACCTCATAGAACAGTGAAAACACTTTTCATTGAAGGTTATGCTGGTGTGAAATTCCCAATGTGGTTAAGAGATCCTTTCTTTCCTAATATGGTGGAGCTAAGGGTTGAAAGATGTGGAAAATGTGTGTCCTTACCTACTATAGGACAACTACCCTTTCTCAAGCACCTTGTCATTACAAGAATGGCCAAGGTGCAGAGGCTTGGTCCTGAGTTTTATGGGAAAGGTTGCTTGAAATCTTTTCAATCTCTAGAGACACTTCGCTTTGAGGATATGCAAGAGTGGCAAGATTGGATTCCTTGCAAGGTTGATTATGAAGAATTCCCTTACTTGCGTGAGCTTTCTATCTCTCGATGCCCCAAATTGCAAGGAAAATTGCCCTGCCATCTCCCATTGTTGGAAAAATTTTCTATTCATAATTGTGAGCAGTTGGTTGTTTCAATCCCAAGCCTTCCAATGCTTCATAAATTTGAAATTGTGGGATGCAAAGAGGTGAACATAAGCAAATTTGAGTTATACTTGCCAAAGTCGATGGTTCTTTATATTCCAGATCTGAAAAGCTTGATGGAGGATTTCATGCCTGGATTAGCAAAGGTAGAAAATCTGACAATAAGGGATTGTAAAGAGTTATCTCTGTGGCAAGATAGGCTTAATTCCCTTATAACACTAGATATTAGATCAAGCCCAAGTCTGGTCAACATCAACTACTTGATGTCTACTTTAAGGATACTAAGAATTGGAGATTGCAATGCTTTGAAATCCTTGCTGATGTCTAATTGTACATGTCTGGAATATGCAACTATTGAGAAATGTGATTCTTTGACATTCATTTCAAGAGGAAAGTTACTTCCAACTTTGAAAAGGTTAGAGATAAAATATTGTGAAAAATTGCTGTTTGTGGTAGATGAAGAGGGAGAGGCTTCTTCTTCGCATCCTTCTTTATTGATGAACAAGAAGAATCTTTGCAGCAACAGTTACAGCTATGGGTCTCTTCTTGAGCACTTGGAGATTAGTGATTGCCCATCTCTAAAATGCTTATGGGACTTACCTACCATGCTTAAACACCTTGAGATTCATGATTGCTTAGAGCTGACATCCTTGTCATCAAGAAACCAGTTACCTACAGCCCTTAAACGTCTTGTTGTAAGGATTTGTCCAAAACTGGAGTCAGTGGCTGACAAGTTACATAATAATGCGTCTCTTGAACATCTTGAAATCTGGAATTGTGAAAGGCTTAAATCCTTACCTGCGGGCCTACACAAACTCTACCATCTCAATAAAATCGACATATGGGGCTGTTCTAGTCTTGTTTCCTTCCCGGATGGAGGGGCACTCCCCACCAGCCTGAGAGAGCTTTCAATATCAAATTGTGAGAAACTAGAGGCCTTACCTAACCTCACCTATCTTGAAAAATTAACAATAAGGGAATGTCCAAGCATCATATCCTTTCCAGAAGAGGGTTACCCTACCAACCTAACATCACTTTCATTGAGTGGGATGAATATTTGTAAGCAAGTGTTATTTGAGTGGGGATTATTGCATGGACTCATGTCTCTTAGAGATCTCTGGATTGACGTTGATGGTGGATTTCCGGATTGGAAGTCGTTTCCAGAGGAGGAAGATGGGAAATTAATGATGATGATGCCTAGCTCTCTCACCACCCTCTGGATTTGTGATTTTCCAAATATAGTATTTCTATCCTCGGAGGGATTTCAAAAACTCTCTGCTCTTGAACAGTTGTGGATCTGGTTTTGCCCTAAACTTGCATCCCTCCCAGACAAGGGTCTGCCTCCTTCACTTCTAGAACTTGATGTTATTGGGTGTCCAATTCTGAAAAAACACTGCAAGAAAGGCAAAGGGCGAGAGTGGTTCAAGATCGCCCACATCCCTCGCGTTCAGATTGATGGCAGGTCTGTCTATGAGTTGGAAGAGGAGGAGCTATAATTGTGTAAAACAGAGACGAAAGAAGTCTAGATATTTACTCCTTCCAGGTACAACATTTAAAAAGGAAAGAAAAAAATATTTTAAAGAATTTTTACATAATAGTGTTCATTACATTGTGGATGAAGAAAGCTGATTAAAACAATAAACCCAAATGAAAGAACAAAATCAGTACTCTATGTATGTAATTACACAAATATGATTGTGAAATTAGAACCCTCAACCAAGCTAATTCTTGCAGTGATGTAAGCTTGTGGAATCTGAACTTCTAAAAATTGTTCTCAAATTTTCAGAACAGAGAGGTACATTAAATTTTGGGTAGTATGATGTCTTATAGTTTGTAATTTAGTTGAATTATATGAACCTTTTATATGTAAGAACACACACCTGTTCAATGAAATGCCTGAAAGAGATTTTATATTGTGGAATTTGATGATTGCAGGTTAGGAAACATGGTTTGGGACATGATGATCAGTGGATATGCACATAATGCTGGCTGGATTTTTAATACTATGCCCAAGGAGGTTGTCATTTCAACCAAAGATTATGATTTGCACAGATAATGGATGCATTGTCATCTTTGCTGCAGTTGGCAGTTATTCCATAAATGTAAGGTATTGGTCAAATGCTCAATCTATAATTACCACTACAATCTCTAATGAATCACACTTTTTTTTAATGATCTGATATTGATTTTATTATACCCATTTTCCTTGTCTGATTGAAAGTCCATAAATAAACAGCTTCCTATCTTTTGTGTTTAATTTATTCCTCATTGCCAACCAACATATGAATGCATGTTTGGGGATTGATTTTGAAAACCAAATCACATTCCACCAGTCTACAACTGGAGCCTTGGTTCTTAACTGATTCCAAGTCTCAGCAAAAGTATGTTCCTGATTTTGAAGCAGTCCACACAGCCTTATCACATTCTCCAAACTCAACGAAGAACAGTTTACTCTATTTTGACAAGGTCTTCAGAGTTAGCAGGATTCCATTACCATGCTTTACCCTTTATAGATTAGCATTGATGGAAATAGCAGCACCATAAGCCACACAATGACCTTAAATTGGGTAGAGAGGACTATCAAGGTGCTAGTGATCATCACAAGGAGATACTTGAAACATCACCCACTTAGAATTGTATAAAAGTCCTCACCAGGTTTCTAAGCCTTAGTATTTTCCTCCAACCCCAAGAGTAGCCTTGTGGAATTTTCGCAATGCATAAGAAGCTGCATAGTTTTTGTTCAATAGCCCTGATCACTTTCTTGGGAAGAATAAACACGCTATATACTTGAACAAACTCTCTATGGTATTATAACCACTATACACCCTCAATTATATTCATTGGTTCCAAAGCAGTTAATATTATGAAATGAAAATTTTGTGGTTTCATAAAAATGTGTGCCAATCTTCTATACAGGATAAAATAAAATTATCTTGACCATTCCATAACTTATGTTGATCTTGACTCCTTCATTAGAATGCAATTGCCCTTTAGTTTGCATTGTATCTCACTGTTAGATCTGAATTTATTGAATCAAATTCCATTGGCTCTCTATTTGGGTGCAGAGATGCTTACTCTGATGCTGATCCTTTTTTTTTTTTCCCTGTTATTCTTGTTATTGCAGCCACTCTTTGGGCTATTTGAAATGCAAGAATGTGACCACGTTTGAAGGGAAGGTTGTCAGTGCTTCTCAAGCTCTTAACTACTGCAGCCATATGATCACGATTTGTCAAGTTCCTGGGTGCAACTGGATATGGTTTGTTAATTGTTGATTGTCAGGTGTGGGAAATGCAGATCTTCGTGTAAGGTAGTACCAAAAGAAAGAGTTTCTGGTGAGGTGCAAGCTTTATAAGACAATTTGTGAAGCCTTTTCCTTTGTACTTATGAAAGGCATGATGGCTGTACTTGTACTTATGAGTAGCTTTGGGGTTTGTAGCCTTTCTTATGGAATGCAAACACCAAGCTGCAGCATTGTTGTGCTGCGTTTGCAATTTTATAAACTCTGGTTTCGTGAAGTCCCTGGGAGAATTCTCATTAATGCTGGTAAACTTGCCAATTTTGTGACTTCCTCTTTTATGCATATAGCTTGGTCCTTCTTCTTTTTTTATCTAACATTTATGTTAAACATCATATGTATTAATGATGTTCTTTCCCTGATTTTTGGCATGGCATTTAAATAATAATAATAATTAAAAACAAAGCCCTATCAAGCTTACCAATTTATAGAATATAGTTGGTGATGCGGATGACTTGTAACCAGTTTGACCGAAAATTGTTTTTGAGACTTTATTTTTAGCAAACAAATTATCTTGGCTAAAAGAATCGCTTAGCATATTACACATTGCGCATAAAAAGTTGAAATCATAGCTTTAAGATCGACCTATCACCATAGTGAGTACTATAATCTACTATCTAGAAAGACCACCATCATTTTTTTTTCTTTCTAAACTTTTCTTGATAGTGAAACATGGAAATTTTAGCTTCTGATTTGAAATTTTGTCTAAACTCAATTTCATTTCAAAATTTCAGCTACTTTACTATTGAAACTGAATTAAGTGTACTATTTGCCCAGCATTACATTGACTTATTGAAATCGTTTGGAGAAGGTCAAATTATTGAAATTCAAAGATCAGGTGATAAACTCATGAGTTGTCATAGTTTCTTATCATTGTTAACTATGAAGGTCTATTGCTATTCAAAATTTCATTAATGAGGAAGACACATGGATTGAATTGTGCTATTTTTTATTTTATTTGTTATTATAATGGTCTTAATTGATTGTTTCTTCTTCTTCTTCTTCTTCCCCCCCCCCCCCCCCCCCTCTCAAAGGATTTCAAACCTATAAAAGAAGGGACACAACAAGAAGGGAGGTTTGTGCCATAATCTAAAAAACTTTCTTCTCAGTTTGCACATGCCTTCTATGAAAAGTTGTTTCCTATTTAGGATATTTACTAATCTCATTTTATTTATATTTATGATACTTCTTAACTTGTATCTGCCTATCCGGGCACATATTAAACCCTTTCAACTACCTGAGCCATCAATTTTATCTTATTTAATGGTTCCATTTAGTTAATGTGTATTAATATGAGGAACTTTGTTGCAGAAATTGAATGAAAAGAAGCAGCCTAGCTATTTGTAAGGATACATCCTCTAACACAAGGTATAATATTGAAAACAACACCCTGGAGAGAATTTATATCTTGCTGAATATACAGAGATTTTCAAAACAAATTCTAATTATAGGTTAAATATGAGATTTAGATAGAAATGGAAAACTTTGGATTCATATTTCTACTCGTCTAGGAGAATGCTTAAGGCATAAATTATTTGCTGATTGTTTGCTCCTTATTTTTTTTCCTTTTCCATTATATTTTTCCATATTCCTCTCTGCTGCGCATTTTATGGTCTGTTTGGAATTGTGGCCCAATCTCCAGTGAATTTATAGACGAGTAAAGAAGGCATTCTGGTTTCAAAGCGCAAACAACCAATGAACTTTTCATGTGTTCATGTAAATTGCCCCTTTCTTTGGTGTTATTCATCTTTTGAAATAATAAGCAGTTAAGAGTTAACTCCTAGAAAATCTAATTTGTTTTATTTTAGTGTATGCCATGGTACCTTTTTTTCCATAAATGTCACATAGCAGTATAGAACAAAAACAAACCAAGGTCTTATTCATCACTTAATTTTTATTTGTAAAATTTCAGGCAAGTTTTTTCATTGGTCATTCAAGCTAAAGGAGGTTAACCAGTTATCATAGATGTTCAGAACCAGTGAGAACATGTAAATGGCAAAGCAATTCAACTCACTTGGCAAATCTGGTGATTACAATTATTTTTCATCTTCATTTCAATTTAGGTATATATGTGCCACTGCTCTGCGAGTTGTTTTTGTTTTTTTTTTTTTTCTTTTTTGGTCTTGGTGAATAGGATAATGCCTCCACTTCCTTGCTAACTGTTGATATTGAATTTCTCCACAGGCATTTGCAATTCCTTCGACAGACTTTGCAAAGCAAGAACTTCGTAATGCCATAACACTCTCTCTTTTCCTTGTGTGGTTTCCCTGCCCTTCAGTTCTAAGGATCTTAAGCTACCTACCAAACTTTACCTACTTGTAAATTGTAATTTTTCTCCTTTTAAGCATATATTTTAATGAGAGGACTTGTTACGCTTACTTCACAGCTTTAGATCACAGTAATGATGGAACTTATATAGTTTTTGAAAAAAAATTTCATGTGAGGGATGTATGAGTTTTTGAAATTCTTTTTTATGTGAGGGATGTATTATAATGTTACTGCTTGCTTCTTTCAGTAGCATGTCCTATGTATTCGAAAAACAGGCTTTTTTCGACATATGAAAATCAAATGAATGTTTAGATTTTACTTAGTTGTCATTGAACCTATGAAGCACGGGTGCGTTTCTAGATTCGGTTGCGGGTATGGGTGCAAGACTCAGCAATTTTTGGGTGCGGCGGGGTGCGGTGATTAAAAATTTATTTATTTATATATTTTATATATTGCTAAGCATGCTTTTTTTATATAATAATAATCGAAAACTCATAATAATAATAATAAATAGATAGTAATAAGTACACAAAAGTTTTTAACACTTGAATTATTGTCAGAAGTATTAAAATAGATGAGTCTTCCCATAAATAAATAAATAAATAATCAAATAAATAAAGATGTGGCTTAGTAACTCACGTATTTGGTCAGCCCAAAAATAAAATAAAGGACATATGTAGCACATATTAAAATAGGGGTAGCTTCTTCCCATTAAAAAAAGAAAAAGAAAAGACATTTATTTATTTATTTATTTTGGGTGGAAAATAAAGCCTTTAAGTTGTTAACAAAGGCATTTAACTTATCCTATCGTTTTACTGTCAAAACAAAAAAAAAAAAAAAAAAAAAAAAAAAACAAAAACAAAACAAAATATAAAAAAAAAAAAAAAAAAAAAGAAACAGAACAGAAGGCAGGGGCTCTGGCGAAAAAAACGAAGAAGAAAACAAAGAAGCAAAGAAGAAGAAGAAGAAACGGGTTAAGGCCACCGGTATCTTGTGACGGCAACAACGGCTATCTTGTATCAATATCTACCGGTATTTTCGGTTTAAGTTTTTTTTTTTTCCTTCACCGGCCGATTTTCTTTATCCGGCCAAAACACACCGATATTCGGCCGATACGATCCGATTCGGCCCGGTTTGAATAAGCACCCGCACCCTATTTTTTGATAATGTGATCCGCATATGGATTACATTATCAAAATTCTTGTAACTCAGTTTATTCTTAATAAAATATCATTATCACTCGCACTTTTTTTTTTTTAACCTCCACAGGCCTTGACGCTCTGTAATTGAAATTTTATGCATCTTTTTTTCTAATTTTTTTTCCCTGTTGTCCAAACAATTGAATTGTATTTTAGGAATTGGGAACCTTATCACTTTGCATCGCAGAGTAGCTACAGAATAAAAGTGAATTTTTTTCCTGCCAAAGTGCTAAAGCAATAATGTAGAACAATGTGCCTTCTAGCAAAAATTCTAATAGGCAGTTATAAACACAACTTGTATGACAGCTTTAGGGTATAAAAAATGATTTTATAGATGACAAACTAGGAAAATGAATAACTAAAAAAAAAAACAACTCTAAAACCAAATTCATAATTCATTATTGCACCTGAATTCTAGACAAAACTAAAAAGAACCACCGAAAGTCACTTCAAAATCATAGTGATAGCTTAATTATGCTCTTCTTTTGGATAAGTATGTCTGTTGAAGAACCAAATTGAATCAGCAGCAACGGCTTCATTATCGTCGTTACGGTGCCAAGTATAGTGGGCATGAGTGCTATTTTTTATCTCGAGAATTGCATGCCCAAAGCTTGCTTCTCTATATGCAGAATAACTTGGTTGTGGGTCAACAAAACTGCACAAAAAATAATCATGTATAAAATAAGTACTGCTACTTAGAAATCATTTTTAAGACTAAATGAATGAGGCTCACCCAGAAGCAAGGCCTTCAATGTTTCCTCCATCACCGATGGTTATGTACACTGGTGCAGAAGGGTCCTTTACTGGGGTGCTTAGTCCATTTGTTATGTTGTACTTCACATTCGATATGCGCTCCTGCAATGCATTAGAATGACTTAGAAAATTGAATCATTGATTGACACAAATCTACTAAATGCAAATTAGAACAACTTACCGAGCGTTCATAGGAATGAACATGACCAGCAAATACTAGATCAACTTTGTGTTGAACAAACCAAGGTTCAAATGTCACTCTCATGGCTTCCCCTTCCATGTAATGGTAGCTGTTGCTATTGTACCATGGTGAGTGCAGAAGAACAATTAGCCATGGAGTCTCGGCTCTATTAACCTTTGAGAGCTCCGTTTCAAGCCAAGTGTATTGAGGAGTGTATTTGGCTGTAAAACAAGATATTTATCATCAATATCAAATTGCTTTATTTCAATAATTTTATCGCTTTGTAGGTAATATCATATACAAATTGGAGGAAAATTTCTTACCAAATGAAGAGTATGAAGACAAGACAATGATGTGTGCAGATGCTCGCCTAATAGAATACCAAAGTGGCGATGTACTTTGTGATTCCTGATAGGGTGTAAGGTACCTATGCAAATATGGCTTGAAAGGAACATTTTCTTCCTGAAAAGTTACATGAACAGGAACCATCATTAGTACCATCAACAATCAACAATTAAAACCAAGATTATGTATATATTAGAAGGCAAACATTGATAAAGCTCTTACCAACTCTGGCGCAAAATCAATCTCATGATTGCCAGCAGCCCAAATCCATGGTTGGTATGCAGTACTCTTCTCTACGAACCGGCCCCATTCATCCCATCTCTCATTGTCATGGTGTGGGTGATCATCAGCATAAGAAAGATCTCCCACAAACAGCATAGCTTGGCCTTTTGGATTGGCCATATAATGCTTCAATGTCTCATAAGAGTCAAATGTTTGTCCCAAATCACCTGCACAATACACAATACACATGTTACATCTTATAGCTAGCTAGCACTAAATTAAGAAAATAGATCAACAATACAATTCATAACATGTAATTTTTTGTACTGACCGATAACGCCAAATGTGTATGGAACATCTGGCCCTATTTTTGGTGGAGTTGTGAAATGAAATTGACGAGCTGAATTACCTTGCCCGATCTCATAAAAGTATTTAGTGTCATACTACAAAGTAAATCAAAATCATGTCAATTCCCAAAGCACTACTACAAGTATGGCCTGAAATGAACCTATCTTGCCATAGGCAATGTAAAAGTAAATCCAATCCACCAAGACTGATGGAATTGGTTTTTCAATGGGTAATTATATATAAATTCATATAAATACATTAGAAACACAATGCATATATAGTATCCAAACATACTAAGACTTGAAAATCAATCACTTACTTCCAATCCTTTAATGGTAGCATGGTGAATGTAGCCAGAGTTATAATTATAGTATTTGTAACTAGTGGTTACAGAATGAACTGTATGCTTAGGCTTGCGCTTGCCCTCTGCACCTGCAGCCCAATAAGACACAACATCTGGGTGTTTCATAACTGGTGTCACCCATGAAATGATCACACCTCGCCCATCATAATCTCCTTGAGTTATATGAACCTTCACGTATAAAAAATCTTTTAGCTAACAAAAAATTAAAGGCACACCACATTTAATTACATAAATATGATTTTTTGTTCAAAACAAAAATTAATTTCAAATTTTAAATATGAAAAAAAATAATTTATATTTTATGCAAAGTTTTTTTTTTTTTTTTTGACAGAATTTTAACCTATGACGTCCGCTCTTGATGATAGCTTATCATCTGACTAAGACACTAATCAGTTTTTGGTGTAGGCGGGGATTGAACCCCAGATTTTTTATACAATTATCAGAGATTTTACCAATTGAGCTAACTGGAATCCACTTATGCAAAGTTGTGTATCTTATAGGAATATTTTTGACCGATTTATAATTTTTATTTAAAATTATGATATTTTAAATAAATAAATACTGAAAATATAAAAGAAACATATATAATTATGATTTGATAATTGTAATTTGATGCATAGCAACTTAAATAAAAAAAATCAAAATACGAATTTAACTTTTTGGCATATAGTATATAAAACTAATTAACCTTAGAGTAGAAAAATATATGCAATAAGCCACTTTTCAAATCATAAACAAGTTTTATTATAAAAGATGTGATCCAAAAAAATATCTAAGGCATAAAGAAGCTTTTCTATTTTTAAAAAGATAAACCAAGATGGGAACATGGGAAATCAGTTTGCTATCACAAAATCTATATTCCAAAAAAAAAAAAAAAAATCTAAATATACAACTATGAAATAAACTAATCAATAAAAGAATAGGTCATGATTTTAAAATACAAATTTAACTAATACATATATCAAAATAGTTTTAACATATTGTAAATAACACTAACAATCTATACTAAAAAAGATAATCTTGAGTAGAAAAATATATGCAATCGGTACTTCTAAATATACAACTATGAAATAAACTAATCAATAAAAGAATTGGTCATGATTTTAAAATACAAATTTAACTAATACATATATCAAAATAGTTTTAACATATTGTAAATAACACTAACAATCTATACTAAATAAGATAATCTTGAGTAGAAAAATATATGCAATCGGTACTTTTTAAATAAAAAATATGAGATCCGATCGAAAACATTATAATGCATAAAGAAACTTTTTGATTGCTAAAAAAAAACATGAAAAAGGTTGATGATAATACCTGCTCTGGTGCATTGAAACCTGGAGGAGAAGGAAAGGTATCCTTTGGCAAGTCTTCAGAGGCGTATAGTTTCCTAACATAAGGGCTTGTTTTCCCTCCATTGCACAAACCAATATTCAGCAACACAAACACCATAGCTACCATCCACAGTGCACTCATATTTTTGGAACCCATATTTTGCTTTAGAGAGAGAGCAAGTTAAGTGAACAGTGTATGTGTTGTAGAGCAAATTACGTGAACAGTGTATGTGTTGTAGAGTAAGGTATACGTGAATATTTTTATATATATAGAGCAAGGTCGAATACTAGATGACTAAGGACTCTAAAGTTGAGGAGTCAGAGATAACTGATAAGATTTTAAACTTTTCGAATTTGACAAGGAGATCACTTCTAAATCTCTAATACAGTTTAGAAATTGATCATCATGAGTTGTGAATTGGATCTCTTCAGAATATTTTTTTTCTTCTTAGAAAGTATCCCTTCCGAATATTATTTTGTTCTGTTTTTATTTCTTTTGATCTTTTTTTGGTTTTTTTTTTATAGGTTTTTTTTTTTTTTTTGGTTGGACTATTACGGATGGACGAAATTTCATCTTGCTATGTAAACAATAAAATTATGGTACATATAAATAATAAAAAAATTACGGCATATAAAAAGTAATTAACTACTATAGTATAATTTACCCAAAAAAAAAACTGCTATAGTATGATGTTCTTCTAACTTTTAATAATTTTTTTTTAGAGACTTTTAATTTATAGCGTCCTTTCTTGATGATAGTTTTTTTTTTTGGGTTAAATAATGTGTTTGAACTTGGTGAGAGAATGTGATTAAGCATGTGTATTTAACAATTTGTTTGTTTCTAAAAAAAACACTAGTCTATTTTTAATGTAAGTGGGGATTGAACTCCACATTTTTTATTCAACCATCAGAAATTTTACAAGTTAAGTTAATTGGAACCTACAACTTTTAATAATCAAGTATGCTAACATTTGTTTCTCAAAAAAAAAAAAGTATGCTAACATTTATTACCTCATTGAAATAAAGTTACTAAATTTTAAAAAAGCATTTCTTTAAAATATGAAAAATGTATGCAGGCTAATATTCTTTGTACATGGTAACTAAGGGCCGAATTGGTAGGAGGGCTTTTGTTTTTGTTTTCAAAGCAGTATAAAAATAATTTTCAAAAAATTAAACTTGAAACTAGTTTTTAGATTTTTTTTTTTTTTTTTTACGTGTTTGGCTTCCACTTTAAGAACAATTTTCAAAATACTAAAAACAAAAAATAATTGTTTGGGAGACCATTTCTATTTTTGATATTTTAAAAAAAATTACAAAAAGTAATGTGTAGAATTTGTAGATTACTTTTTTCTTTTATGAATAATGATAAGAAAATAGAGCTCATCACGTACATTTTTTTTTTTTAATGATAAGTTTCAAATTTGAAGTGTGAGAATTCTTTTTATGATAAAGATAAGTTCTTAATTTAAGAGATAAAATAAATCATGTTCTAAACTAGGAAAATATGATACATTTTTAAAAAAATGTATTTTGAAAATATTAGCCAAACAATAAATTCAAGTGTAAAATCTACCATTTTATGGATTGAAAAACAAAAAACTATATTTAAATACTCTTATCAAACAGGTCCTAATAATTTTAATGTGTAGTTTTGAAGTTTTTGTGCTCAAGATTGATTTTGGCAGGAAGAACCATCAGGGGAAGCTTGGTAGTGTCATCTCTAGAGATATGTAAGTTGTTTTTTTCAAAGAGATTTTATTCGAATGGTGCTTCTATTATTGCAAGTTTGCATGGGTTAAGAATATAATTAGTGTAATCAGTTAAATTTGTATCTATTGAATTGTCTTTCCATGAGTGTGAGAATGCATTAAGCCATGCTCAAAAATGTTTTTTTTTTTTTTTAACAATTGATTTTGAATTTATGACATTAGCTTGCTCATATTTAGTTTCTTTGGCAACATTTGATACATATACAATCAAAAGTACTAAAAAAATTATGCCCTTCCCATTGTATTCCAAACAATGGATTGATGTTCTAAATTAACCAAAAAAATTAAATCTTTAATATGCATTTATTATTTTAAATGATTTAGATAGAGTCAATGGATGACTTTTTAATGTAGAATTGCAAGAGTCAAATTCAATGGATTGAGTAATATGATTATTTGTCTCTACACATTTGACCAGTCAAGTATAAATGGCAACCTCCTTAATAGTTGTCCTTCAAGAACTAAGTTCAATGTAGAATTGCATGAGTCAAATTCAATGGATTTGGGTAATAAAATTATTTGTCTCTACACATTTGTCCAATCAAATATAAATAGCAACCTCCTTAAGAGTTGTCCTTCAAAATAAATTTTGATGGCACTACTTTTACCGAATAAAGGAGAAGTAGGAGTTTTGACTAATCGTGATAACAAGCCACTCATTGCAGCATTGAGTTGTAAAGAGAGAGAAATTCGGATTCAGGGGAAGCAAAACTAGCAACGGTTGTCTAGGTAACTAATTTTGCTATTTAGATATGTGTAAGATATATCATGTTATAAGGAGATTTAGCATATGTTATTGACAAGTTTCAATATAAGGAGGAAGATAATTCATGGTTGGAAGTGATGGTAGAGGCAGCAATCTTAGGAATAAATATTATGCAGTCATAAAGATAATTTCATATAAAATATATATAATTTTTTATAAAATATTCTAAAATAAGTTTATACGATACCCATGCATCGCACAGGACATTTACTAGTATGTGATAAAAGTCAAGTACTAGAAACTGTGGTGTTACCGATGGACTATCTTTTCTTCATGATAAGTGATTGGTAGTTATGCTCTTTTTTCTTTTCTTTTTTTTGGGAACAACATTAATTATTAAGCTAGTTTAGTTTAAATAAAATTCTATTATCAAGATATCAAGTGAACAACATGAAGAATGTCTGGTGGTACATCACTAGAACTACTATTTTTTATTGCTGATTTCAAGTTCATTAGAGAGAAAAAAAAAGTGTGAAAAAATTATATGAAATTATCAATTAAGTGCATGGTATTTCAAGCTCATTAGACATTGTCTCATGTATAAATAAAGTGATTTCCTGATTTGTGGTCGATTTCATGAAATTGGCACTGAAAAAAAAAGAGTTCAACTGTCAATCTCTCCTCTTTTTTCTTTTCTTTTTTCTTTTTTTTTGGAAATTTGAGCTTGAAATTTTTAGGCAATAAGTCAAATTCAAGATCATTCAATTAAAAAGAAAAAGAAAAATCCATTCCATGTAATTATCCATATATCACTTTTGAAATTGGTGCGTAGCCATCTGTATATTTTATTTTATATATAATAGCAGAAATTGAGAGAAAGTGGATTCCTACCTCTAAGGAGGAATTAACAAATAGGAAAAACGATCCTCTTAAAATGCTGACACATACACAACTTTTAAGTAAAACACTCGCACGGTACAATGTTTGGCCTTTCAAAACTCTGCCACGCTAAAATACAGTTTAAAGGCTTGCAATACTCCTAAAAAAAAAACGCAGGATACAAAGGGGAAACTGTGTTTAGAAGCCGTCAATCGCTAGACTAGAGCACCACAACTACAAGCACATGCATAGTGAAAGAAAAATTTATGGGCTTCAACATCGTTAGGCTATCTATCTGCCACCATCAGATCATCGAACTGGCTCCGGTACATTTTTCTCAATTTTTTAAGATTTCGATATGAAATATTACTTTATATTGAGTTTTTTTGTTGGATAGGTTTAGATTTGATTTTGGTTTTGATTCCTTTTTGTTTCGGGTTTTTGGGTTTCCATCAGAATGTTTGTTTTCTAAATTTTCCGATATTTTCTTTTGCTTTTTGTTTTTTTTTTTTTTTTTTTTCCTATTTTGGATTACAGAAATCACTAAAAAAATTGATCTTAATTTTGTACTTCCGTTTCTAATCTTAACAAAATAAAATTTTGGAAAGGTTGTGACTTTAAAACATCAAGCGTTTCAATTTCATTCTCTGAATTTTACTTCATATGTTTTCCCCTTTTCTTCCTTATTTCTTTTTATTTTCAATCCTTATATGATGGTTGTTGTTGAAAAGTAGAGACAGAGTTATGTTATGTTTTTTATTTTTGAAATTTAGGCATTAATTATGATTTACATGTGGGTATTATGGTTCAGTCGGTTATGATTTAGGTTTTTTGGTTAGGAATAGTTTTGTTTGGGGAATTTTGGATGGGAATCGAATTTGCATATTTGGGTAATTTTGATTTTGGATTTCACCTTCTAATTCAGAGAAAGACAATTAGAAAAAGATGAAGTCTTGCTCTCCACACATCATGCACAATCAGTTATGAATGTATTTAGCATCATTTATTATTATGTTTGTGAGTTTTGTTTTGTTAATTTGCAAAATCTGTTTATTATTAAAAAATTCTGCCTTTCTTATGTTATTTTCTGTCTATTCTATTTAGTTATTAAGTTAATTTACCAAGAATTTTATTGCATATAATTTAATATTTCATACCTAATTTGTAAACCTAATTTATCATATTTGCCTTTTGTTTTGAAGATATTGGGAGTGTCACCCTTGATTTGAATAGTCAAATCTAAAAGCTTAATTCTGACCCTGTAATTCTATTGAAATTACAGATTTGTTGAGATCTTTGTCAATTACAACACTTGGGTAATTTCCAAGAAGAGTTGCTGGAACAAACTGATAGGTTAGGATGGTCTGATTTCCCTTCTACTAATCTCATACTTCGTATTAGATTTTGTCCATTTAGTATATTTGTGTTTGTCCATTTAGATTTTGCATGTTTTAGCAAGCTTTTTCTTTACAGATTGATTTTATTAGCCAAATCTGAAGTTTAGTGTGACGATTTTGTTAAACTCTGTGTTACAATTTTAATCACTCTTCAAAAATAGTAGATCAGGTAGGATGGAAAACAGTTTCAAATAGTGATAATGCTTTCTCTTTTTTAGCGCTCCGTCTCCCCTTGAATAGTAAGCAGTAAGTCATTGGTTCATATTCAATAATAAGTAAAACGGGCTGAAACTCCTGTTTTTGCTAGGATGACAGCAAGTACAGACTGGCAGTTAATGAGTCTCCTATTAAAAAAAATGAACCTTAAGATCAATAGGATGCAAAAAAAAAAAAAAAAAAGAAGGAAAGTGTAATAAGCAAGAAATCAAATGGTATCAAAATATTTTGACCAACCAATCCAAAGAAATATAAAAAGCAATACAAATTCTGTTAAGTTCAAACAGTAATATAATAATTGATAAGAAGTAAATTACAGTCCAAACTCTAGCCATGGTTTAATAGTTTAGGAAGTTGTAGACATGAAGTTCGGATTTCTTTTTTTTTCTTTTCAAGTGAGTTTAGGAAGTTGTAGACATGAAGTTCGGATTTCTTTTTTTTTCTTTTCAAGTGAGGGAGGGGAGAGATATGAACTCAGGTTCACCCAATGAGGAAACAGGACAGTGCCGCCAACAGACACTGCCTAAACAACTGTTGTGTGTTTCAGCCCAAACACCAAATAGTACTATTACGAAAACACTTCTTACCATAATTACCATGATCTAATTGTATTTGATTGATGACTGTAAAGTCTTCATTATTAGGAAATAGACATCATGCTTATTTTGATATTATTTGTGAACTTGTTTAGGAGTTAGGAGTGAAGCTATATGTTTTTTATTTTGAATCTATAGAAATTGTTGAGTCTGATTTTGAAACTCTTCCACCTTTCTTCTGAATTGGCAGCTACAGGCTCCTCTAGCTTATGATTACTTATGTGCACAAAGGTTTTGAAGTGCTGTGGAAGGAACATTTTCTTCGATTATTGCTTTTTATTGTAGAAACATTTATGATATTACCTTTTGATATTACATTCTTGTGGCATTCTAACTAATATTATTGTTTTGTATTTTCTGTCAAATCAGCTTATAGATAAATATTGACAAATGGCAGGTGGTAGTTATACAGGAGTCACAAATCACAAGAAATGTTGGTTGGAGTTAAAAATGTGTCTTTCTTTCAACCTATATGTATATACACACTCTATCAAATCTATGAAATTCTATATGTATTATTTTTGTGATCTTTTAAATTTATGAAATTCTATGTCTGGTATTTTCTATTTTTTGTTAGTACCATGGGTTAAAAATGTGACAAAATGAATGTGTAGAACCTTTGAACATTTGGATTTCTATATTGAAACCATGCAAGCTTAATAAGCATTTGGAATTTACAAGAGATGTGAAATTAGTCATTTTTTTTTCTTTTTTTTCCTTTGTAGATAGTATAATACATTTGATTAATAAATTTTTTTTTAATTATTTGTAAGGTTAAAGGTAAAAATTATTTGTATTTTTTATTGTGCAATTCTTCTGCATATGACAAGATATGTTGAGTCTCTCTCTACTTCTAATAGAATGCAAAAAAAAAAAAAAAATTAAAATAAAAAACATGATATGATATGGAGATTTAGTACTGGATTTTGTAATTTTTCAAGGTACAAGATTTTATGCTGCACCTATGCAAAAACATTGCAGTGGTGTTGGTGGTGAATATGAGTTTAGCATGGCATAAAAAATTAAAAATGTGACACTCTTGATGTATGCTAAACTCATTGATTTAATTATGTTCAAGTTTTATTTCATAATTCTTGCCTTCAAAGACTATTTCAACATGATTGCGATTATATTTCATTAAAGGTTAATTTGTTTGGCTCCAAGTAATTGTGACATAGATTAGATGTGTAATTTGGGTTGTGATGATTGAGAGTGAAGCTGTTGGAAAATATTGGACCAATTCTAGGAATAATGAACGCTAGCTAACTTAAGAATTTTTAATCCTATGTGATAGAGATATCAAGGGAAAATATTAAGTTTAAAATAAATGTTGTTAGGACAACTTTTAATACAAGAGGAAAATCTTTATTGATCATGCAAATCTATGTGTTCCTAACCAAATTTCAACATGCATACTTTAGAATGTATAGTAATAATAATTTTTTTGCAAATGGAATTATGGAATTTTTGGGGTTAATTACTGCATTTTAAAATAATAAACAAACATTTTGATAACTAACGTATCTTATACACTTCGCAACAAATTTTTTCTTTATAGAATGATTTTATTAGCCAAATTTCTCTTCTACTTATTTCATACTTCAATAACTATATTCTCTCGAACCCATAGCCTTTAAAAAAACCTTGAACCAATTAATTATAACTTATGAGATTTCAATTAACATTTTTTCCAAATCATGTGTTGATGTCAGGTTATGTTTGTCTTTTAGAAGAACACTTGCACATTAGCATCATTATCTGAACAACTAACCATCCACCCCCCTTCCATATTTTACCATCACATTAAGTATAATATATTAAGTTGATTTTTTCCTACCTCATAAAATGATTCCGCGCATTGCGCGGGTTAAACGCTAGTTATTAAGTAAAGGGTAAAACTTAGGTACAGTACCTTACGTTCTCTACTTAACATTTTGACATCTGTCCAATTTAACCTTCCAACACAAAGGACGTTAAAACTAAAAATTCTTTCTTTTTTTCTTTTTTCGTTCATCCTTTTTTTTCCTATACTCCAACTGCAAGAGAACCCATGGCTTCAAATCTTCAATTGCCTCATTTTCTATTAGGTTTCAAACCAAAAAAGGGACCCTTCTCCCTCATTTTCTTATTAACCAAATAGGAAAGATCAAAAAATAAAAGCTAGATCTACTGGGTTTCAAACCAAAAAACGGACCCTTTTCAGCTATACCCGAAACTTCCACACTCTTAACATCAACAAAGCCATCGTCACAGCCTCTTTCATTATTTTGTCCAGAGAGAGAGAGAGAGAGAAAGAATCATAGATCAAAAAAGAAGAAAGGAAACAGATACACATACACACACACACAACAAGAGTGTGAGAGAGAGAGAGAGAGAGAGAGAGAGATGAGATATTCTTTTTTTTTTTTTTTCTTTTTTGGGTTTTGGGTTTGGAAGAGAAGGGTCATGGGTGGTTTGGAAGAGAAAGGTTTTGGGTTTGGAAGAGAAGCCATTTGCAGTACAGGAAAAGGAAGGAAGAAGGAAATTTAAAAAAAAAAAAAAAAAAAAAAAAAAAAAAAAAAAAAAAATATTTTAGTTTTAACGTCGTTTACTTGGTTTATTAAATTGAACAGGTGTCAAAATTTTAAGTAGGGAACCTAAGGTATTGTACCTAAGTTTTGCCCTTAAGTAAAAGTCTAATATGTTTGTTGGCAAACAGTTTTAATAATAAATTTCCAAAAGACTAGAAAAGGAAAACTAATTGCAAACTAATATTATTTAGATAATAATTTTGATAAAAAATAATAAACAACTAATCTAAATTAAAAAAACTTAATTAAAATATTTTTTAAAATTTTGTGAAATATATCTATATCAATGCTGCCATAATAATAATATCCTTCCTACTCGAGCTAACACTTTCCATGAGGAAGATTGTTTCAAACACAATTGTGTGATATGTGAAGAAGAGGCAGAAACACTTGCACAATTTAAGCTAGTTCTTTGGATTTGGTTGATAGATTGAGTAGCAATTTGAACTTTAGTGAGAGTTGGTGCATTGAGATTGAGTTTCCACACCTGTGTCACAAGCATGTGTTCTCCATGATCTTAAAAGTACAGGACATAAAACTAGAAGAATAACTTCTTAATTCACTATTACAGTGATTTTTTTCTATAAATTACTTGAACAACTATGGGAGCTATGTTTCATTTCTTTTGCTGTATAAATTTCCTTCAGTTAGTATGAGGGCCTCATTCATATCATATTTTTCAGTGATTCTGTTTGAGAAAACACTATTATTAATTTATTGTTGTATCTGTGTTTTATACTGTTCGGTTCAATGGTACTAAATCTTGATTTTTTTTTAATTTGATTTATGAAATACCATTGTTCATGCTTCGTAATTCTGTCCATGAAATACAGATGTATTTCTTTGACTTACTGTTTCCTAATTATATTGATGAAATACTGTATTCTCGATATTCGATATGTATGGGCCAGAGAGACTTCATGAAATAAAGTAAATTTCATCAAAATGAGCTCTTAGTCTGGAAGCAGTTAGGAGTTATTATGGCTACGAAAGCCACACTAATCACCTTTTCCTAAACTTTTTTTTTTTCATACCAAAAAAAAAAAACAGAGTCAATTTCGATCACTCCAAAGAATTTATGGTAAGGCTGATACCCCCAATTTATGAATTTTATTTATTTATTCTTCATATGCACTAAAACTTATAAGTTGGTAAATAAAATATTAATCTGAACTTCTTCACTTTTCAAATATATAAACAGGCCAACAATTTAAAGTTGTAGTCAAATGGTATTCATGATGATACAAAATATCAGTGTGACACTATGTTATGCGTGATTTTAAAATTTTATGGTTATACATGAAAATTTAGTCAATAAATCATTAGAATGAATAATACTCTTTTTTTAATAGGAAGAGTGGATAATACTTTAAGTGTGTTTAAAGTTTCTTTGCACTTATGTTGTTTGAAATATTAATTTATGTCATTATTTTAATTTTTTGACCCAGCTTATGACTGTTAAAATGATTGGAGATTTGCTATAGCATATTAAGGCATGATAATAATAATATAAAAATAATTTTCTATGAAAATTCATAATTCATAGTATATTGGCATATATTCATAAAGAAAAATAGTATAGTGGTAATTAAATCATGAAGATGGTGACTTTGTCTCATAAAACAGTAATTATTTTTATGATTTAAATCATACTGTTTTTTCAAAGCAATTTGGTGAATCAATACTACTGAAAAGGTATGTAAACCTTTAATTTTGGTAGCACATCCTCTTTGTACACACTATATATTCACTGAATTTGTTTTCTGTTCATGCAGATTTTTCGCTAGAGTCATTTTATGATAGAATTGCACAAATCAACACAGTTGAAAATGAACATATGCAATAGTAAACCTTAAATTTTGGTAGTCATTAAATTTATTCTTACGGTTCATTACATTTTGGTTGACAAAGTGTTTTTTTTTTTTTTTCATGCAGATTTTTTGCTAGTCATTTTGTGATAGAGCTGCACAATCAACACTGCTGGAAAGGAAGGTATTTAACCATAAACCTTAAGGGTGTGTTTGTTTGGAGGTGAAATAGGGTGGATAGAAAACTTTGGAGAGAAAATTGGAAGGAAATTTTTTTTGGAGTGTGTTTGGTTGGGTGAAGAGAAAGGAAAATAAATGGTGGAGCTTAAGTGTTTTCTCTCCGGACCCACTAAAAAGTTTTCTTCCCAAAATGGAGAGAAAACTAAATGGAGAAAATAGGACTGCTTAATGGACAAAAATGCCCTTATGCACTTGCACATGAGCTTTGTCCATACATTGCTCTTCTTCACTTTTTTATTTTTCATTTTTCTTGAACGTTGTTTCCTCTTCTTCCTCTTTTTTTTTTTTTCTCTTCCTCCTGGACATTGCCCCCTTTCCTTCTTCTTTTTTTTTTTTTTTTTTTTTTTGCTTTCTTTTGTGTTTTTTTTTTGGTCACTTTTTTGGCTTTAATTAAGCATCATTTTAAACAAGGATATATGAGTAAATTTATACAAACTCACTTTTTCTATTTCTCAACTTTTTCACTCCCAACCAAACAAAAAGGAGGGAAATTAAAATTTTTTCTATGCTCCTACTTTTTCATCCTCCTACCATTTTCTATCTTCCCACTTTTCCACTCTTCCAACTAAACGAATCCTAAATTTTGGTTGACAAAGTGTTCACTAAATTTGTTTTTTTTTTTTTTGTTTTGGAGAAAAAAATACAAAATTCATGCAGATTTTTTTGCTAGACCTGATAGAGTTGCACAATTAACATTGCTGGAAAAAAATTCATGCAGATTTTTTAGCTAGATCTATTTTGTGACAGAGCTACACAATCAACATTGCTAGAAAAGAAAAAAAGAAAAAGAAAAAAAAGAAGGTATGTAACAGTAAACTTTAAACTCTGGTAGTCATTGAATTGGTTATTATTGTTCATTTGAGTTGTACAGTAATGGATTGGATGATCTTTTATCCAAATTATTGTCATATGATCTTTCTTCATCTTGGTTTGGAAAGAAAAAGAGCGAGGGCTTTCTTATAAGCAGGTAGCCAAAACAAAACCAACACGTCTACAATGCCAGAACACTACACACTATAACCATACCATAGACCTCTTAGTGCATTTACGTCCGATTCTGTATAGTTTGGTGTACTTATGAAAAATACCTTAATAGGTTACACTCTCTATTCTTTTACCACGCTTCATCATTTAAATATTATTTTATTCTCTCTATATGTAGATGGTCAAGAAAATATTGCTTCTTTATATATTTTATTTTTCCATACATAAATAGCTAAGAGCATAAGTGTTTATTATGGCAAAAAGCTTTTTGCTCTTTTTTTTTTTATTTATCCTTCTTATAATTCAATAGATGCCAATAAATGATTTAAACCGTGGATGCTTGCTCTTTGTATATTTAGTGAAAAAACTATCGAAAACTACAATATACTAAATGTAAACTAGGTATAACTTGGTCAAAATTGGTAAATACACTTAATTTTAAAATTATGTAGCAAAATACCTCACTTTTCAAACTATTTAGCAAAATATCCTTGTTTTGGAATTTGATTTTAACAAAACCTAGTCTATATATATAATAATAGGTGAAACTGAAAGAAAATCCAATTAGATTTCAATTGAATTCTCAATTTTGCTCCACGTGTCTTTTTTTTTTTTTTTTGGTCAAGTGAGTTAATTGGATTCTCAATTTTCCGCCATGTGTCCTATCTAAATTTCTAAAATTTTTGTGCCAAAATAAATAATACTTTAACACCTAATACAAAAACCAAGAAGATCACAAAAATAACCTAAACAAGAACATTTCACCTGGACACTTCTATGTAGACTTTCAAGCTCCTCTCTCTCTAATGTTTCTCTAAATATAATACTATCTATATAAATATATAATAATAATATTATTATTATACAACCATCAGAAACTTTACCAGTTGAGCTCACGGACCCACAATAATAATAATATCTTAATCTTAGATAAACTCAAATTAGGTGTCAAACACCATTATCCCAATAAATTAGAATGAGTCTTTAACAACTCTCTGTCTCTTGGCCCTTCACGTTTTTGTTTTTTCTTTTTTCACATTAATCTCAATCACTCTTAAAACTTATTGTCTCAATTCTAAAGAGAACGTCTCTTAGTGTCTCTCAAAAACGAGCCTCTCACTTTCGCTAAATTTTAGATTAGAGTTCTCTCTTTTTTTATTTTTTCCAGAAAAAAGAAGTAGAAGAAGGAAGGAAGATGAAGCCAACTTCAGTATCAAGAAAGAAAAAATTCCCCTTCGCCCATAAACAACACCTCCAATGGAGTTCCAGAGCTTCTTCTTCTCTTAGGTCTAGGATTTTTTATTCTTCTCCGTATCTTTCTAGAACCTGTTGGATATATTTCAACAATTTATTTTTGTGATAAAGCAAAAGGAACAATATACAAATCTAAAATTAAATAATAACACAGATAGATTTAATAGGCAAAAATAATAAACAAATACTGCATATAAATAATAAGAAATCTGCAAATAATTGAAGACTCACAGACCAGATACTTGAAAGGATGAACAATGCATAAAAGGATGAACAATTGAGATCAAGTCTTGTGTTTTACACAATTTCCTTAAAGCAGATTTCACCCCTCACACTTTTACTGTGGTGCTTTGAGACTCGTGGACGTCTACCTCCCAATATAAAATGATCAAACAGCACGAAGATGAAGCACTCAAGGTCGTGCTCTATGAACTACTCAATGCCTCTTTCTCTCTCTTTGACACAAATGAATGAACAAAAATCTCACTCAGAGAGTTTTCTCTGAAAAGTTTTTATTTCATGAATGAGGGACTATGAGACTATACGTTTCTTGAACCTGAAATACTGTTTTAGATATTACTGCTGTATACAGACTTTGACTCAATAATAAAATAATAAAATATTATTATTAAATGGATAAATGGGCCTAGTCCACACATGCCTAAAGCCCAACCCAATATTCAACCCAAAGCTCATATTTTCTATTATTTCCAATGTGGGACTCAAGGATTTTCATCACTTATAATAACATCTTCAAGTGAATATAGAACACATCAATTTCTTATTCACTCTATGCTATTTTTCCAACAGAACCTTCCATGCTTCTTCTTCCACTCCTCCTCCTGTGTTCAATTACCGATCCCTCAACTTCTCCTCTGCAGTTCAATCTCTCCGCTGCTCCGTCTCCATGGAAGGTACACTCTTTCTTGGCTCTTTTTATTTGCTTAAATTTTGTTTGGTTGCTTAAATTTTGAGTTTCTTTTTAGCTATCTTGAATTTTGGCTATTTTACTATTTTTTGGAGGTACTTGAGAAGGTTTGCGTTTTTTTTTTAGCAGACTGGCAAATATGTGTCTTTCTTGCAGGTTATACTCTTGATTATTTTGGCAATCCCTTTTGGCTTAGAAGCAAAATATGTATTTTATTGAAGCTTGTGTCTGGAATAACAAGTGTTGGAGTTGCACTTCATCTTCATGTATACAATTTTGATGCTCCAGTCTCAGTTTATGTGTACCACTTTTATTTCCAAGCTCTAATTTTAACAATTCTCTGTAATTGTAATTAATCATGGTTAATTACATTGTAGTGCATCACCTTCAATAAGTTATGTCTTCTTAATTATGTGTTCTTTTGAGTACAAATTGAAAGAAAAAGGTATAACTTTCTTGGTTTTAGTGTTCCTTTGCTCTGGCAAAAACTTAATAGCATTTTATTTTTAAAAAGTGAGAAACCAGGCTGCACCTTAACATATGGTCTTAATCATTTCTAATCTTATTGTTTCTTTATCAGGCTAAGGGCAAATTATAAATACAAAATGGAAAAGCATACAGCCATAAAGACAAGAGTACTTTTACAAGCACCTATGGGAGCCAATCATATCTGCATCTTGGCGCAAGTTTATTGAACTTGAGAACATGCGTGTCTTAACCCAATTCCTCGAAGTTGACACATTGAGTTGCAAGATTCATCCATAATCTATTATCTTAGAAGCTTTATATCAGCCGTGCAGTTACTATCCATTTTCCTGGCCCATGATTCATAGGCAAAATTGGTTGGTCAGTTACTAGACATTGTTGGTTAAAACGCTGAAATTCATTAGTTTTATGCATTTTTGCAATGTGAGAAATGGCGTGGAATTGGAACAAGAAATTAAGGAAGTCAATGTTACAATCTATTCAAGCAGAGTGTAACAAATGAGTGAATATGATTTATTTGTCAAGAGTATCTTTGTTGGTGTTATTAGTATATAAAATTCATACTTGAGGTTTTTTTTTTTTTTTTTTTTTTTTTTTAAGTCATACTTGAGTAACTTAATCATCCTAATAAGCTAAAAAAGTTAGGATGTGATTTATTTGTTTGTATTTTTGGCCTATAAAAGAATATTCGATGCTTTGATGTTAGAGTACCAAAAATAAAATTTGGTTTAACTATTAAATTTTGGTAATTTTTATGAATTTCCACACTATGAGAAAGGATGTGAATTCCAAACAAGAATTCTCTATTTCAAATTCCGTTAGAGTACTTGAATTTTTTAATATTGTTGTCAACTGTAATGTTTCACAGTATTATGGTTGGTGTACTCCACATAATTAGTTTTTGTAATACAAGACTCACATGCATACTATTTTGTAAATTTGCAGAGATGCAAGCAAAGTTGTCTAGAAGAGAGAAAGCAGCCAATATTATGCCTTATCTAGATATTGATATCTTCATGAAGGTAAGAAAGAAGTTGTTGTGAATGACTTATTCTCTACCTCAATAAATGATAGATAGTCTAGCTCAAATTGTGTTTTTATCAAAGCCTACGCTCAAAGTAAGATTTAATATACAGACTCACCTTTTCTGGTCTAGAGAAGTCACATTCGTTGCGGTTGACAAGTTATGTGGTTTTATTTTGGCTTCTACTATTTTAAGGGAGCATTAACTTAAGGCCAAGAGGCAAGCTAGCAACATTATAGATTATTTTCTAAAGGCAACATTAGCATGGAGTATCAAAGTTCCATAATAGTTTTGCCTGATTTATCATTTATTTGAGTTCACTTCATTACAGGTATTGGGATTTGAAGTGTACACTGTTACCGTGGTTGGAGATCAAATGTTATAGGGGTATCTCAACCTCAGAAGGACAAAGAAAGTGTGTTATAGCAGGTAAACTAGAATAAGAACACCAATTTACCTTAACTTTTGTTAATTGAAATAATTATGTCTTTGATACTTAAATGAAAGACGAGATCTCTTGCTCAAAAAAAAAAAAAAAGTGAAAGTTGAGATGCTGGTTGGACCAGTAAAAGCTCTGTTTATGGATGAGATATCTATTGATTTGGATTGCTTGACAACTTTTCAAATAGTGAATTTGCTTAAATAATGTATTCACAATCTTCATTGAACTCCTGTCATCTCACCTCCTTCAGCCAACAGTACAAGAGACTTTGATCTTTTTGATGATATTATTCTCCCCTCTGATGGCCAAATTGTGAACCAAGGTCCCTGCAAACTCGAGCTTGATTTTTTGAATCCATGGGCTTTAAATGTCTTGCAAGGAAAAGTGTGGCTAACTTCTTTCAAGAAGCAGGTGTAGATATAGGTTTTTCTGTTTAATATGTTCCAATAGAGATGCTTGATCTCTGAAAGGTGAGCATCACATGGAGACTCTCATTAATCCATATGCATAATAAAATGTTTATAGGTGACATCACATAAAGACTGAAGATGATAAAATATGAGCCTGACGGGCCTATGTTAATGGGCCTGACGGATAGGAACTGTTGGGCCAGTGTAAAGATGATCCAACACTCTTCGAAAGCCCATCGCCGAAGGGCACAGTAAGGGCCCATGATCTAAGATCTCTATCGCTCATTGTCTAGAAACGCCCTAGAATTCCAATATGGAAATCCGAGCACAAGGGTGATTCTAGAAGACACGCACACTGAAAATAGATCTCCCCTATAAGGAAAACCTTGCTCACCACGCTCAGAGAGACTTGAAGTAGAGTCCCATATGGAAAAGACTTGGACACCAAGAAGGAAAAGCCGACTCTCTACTACTATAAAAGCCCTAATACCCTCGCAAATCAAGGTACGCATAATTTACCCTCTCTAGCACTATAGAGTTGTGAGAAGAATTCTAACTTGACCTTCGGAGAGTGTTTGGCCGACACCACACCGGTGCTCTCTAAAGGTTTTCTTTCGATTGTTCTTGTTGTGCAGGTTCGCTTTGAGTCGTGAGTGCTGTGTGACCTATTGGTGATATTTTCGGCATCATCAAAGACCAAAAGCAATATTGGGCATGTCAAAATGAACCTTACTGTTTTGTTGAATTTGTCGAGGCATTTCAATCATTCCATGTGGGAAGGAGTTTAATTAAATTTGAAAAATAATTAAGGTCAGTAATTAGTTTATGTTTTGCTAAATTGTTCACATACATTGCTTAGATTGGCACTTGCTTTTGATTTATGTTTTTTATTTTTTATAAAAATGTGGTTTTTGATGTATTTGTTTTTGGTGTTTAATGATGGTATAGGAATGCAGTGATTCTTAAGTCAATGACTCAATTGAATAAATTGAGGGAATTGGGTATGCGCCTCTTTTTGAGAAAGTAGAGAGTTCATTTCTTGGTGGTTTTCGTTATTGTAATGTATTTTCACTATTTTGTATGGAACAAATGATTCTTGTGGATGTTAAATTTGCATTTGGGTTTGAGGATTTAAAATAAGGGTTTTAAGAATAGTTGTTTGAAAAATTGTTAGGTGATTTTGTCCAGCCAAAAACACTTGCAATATTATGAATTTGAAATGATATCTAAAATCTAATCATTTTATGTAAGGCGACTTAACCCAAAAGGGGGAAGAAAGAAACATGCTTGAGTATTAGATTTCTTTTGTTCTCAAAAGTGTTTGAAATTGAAAATTTTTTAGATCCAAACATGCCATAAAATTCAGTTTGGCAACTATCACTATTAAAGGATATAATAGTAATGGATATTGTTTTGCATTTTCCTTTCCACCTTTCTAAACAGCAAACAAACTCAAACAATTAGTTAATTATTTTTCTCCATGCAAAAATATTGTGTTGTTAACTCATACTTTCATCTACATGTGGTTAAAATGAAAGTCACCATTCATTGGGATTTATTTTTGTTTTTGTCAAATGTGAAATATATTTTTAAAATTTTGTGCATGTACCTTAGCAACATGATTTTACTCTTATAACATGGTCTTTTTTTTTTCTTTTTTTCTTTTTTTGTTAAATTGAAATAAAGTTTTAAAATCTTGCGCATGTACCTTTGCAACATGATAGTTTACTATCTATGGGGAATTCTAATTTCAAATGAATAAGTGATGGAATTTTTTTGTGGTGTTCAGTATTGTGTTGTTTCATACCCTTTAAAGAATTGAATTTTTGTATAGTTGTAGTTTTGAAAGTGTATCTCACAATTTAGAGCTGTGTTTTTGTTGTACAAATCCTTTTTTTTTTTCCTTCCTTTGGTGTCTTGATTTGCTACCATCTCTAGCCTGGTGCGTAGCTTTGTATATGTGCAATTTTGTATTTTCTCTTTTTGGTGTTTTTATATTGTTTTGAACTGATTGTATATGATTCTTGAGTGATAAATCAACTAATTCATCAAAAGAATGAATTAAAGCTTTAAGGTATCTAATTCAGCTTAATGATTGGTTGCAAAGAAGGGTAGTTGGGTTGATATGATGTAATAAGTAACGTGGACATTAATACTCTCTCTCTCTCTCTCTCTCTCTCTCTCTCTCTCTCTCTCTCTTGTATGTTTAATAACCCAAGCTAATATCAATAATACCACTACTATTGACCATTCTCGAGCGTAAGCAGATGCTCAATTGACTTTGAAATGTTTAAGTTGGTTAATAGGTTTGATATCCTTAAAATCAAATTCCAAGTGTATTGTTAAGTAGAACTCGAAATTAGCAATGTCAAATTTCATTTAAATTTTCAAAAAAAAAAAATTAAGTGACAAAATATGCATAGAACTCAAGTTCTACCTGTAACTTGATTTTGTTAAAATCGAATTTCAAAAATAGGGATATTTTGCTAGATAGTTTCAAAACAGGGGTATTTTCCTACATAGTTTTAAAAGTAAGGGTATTTACCCATTTTTCCCATATAACTTGATGAGTGAATAGATAACGGTATCAACTCAACAATGTCAAACTAATAGTATTGACCCAGGCAATACTATTGATGAGAGAGAGAGAGATTTTAGTTTAAAATACTCTTTATTTTGAAATTCAAAGAATCGAGTGTGAGTGCTTTTATGGAAGCTTTTAAATCACATGATTTTGCCTCTTGTGCTAACCATCTCGTAGATGACTATAGTCGACCCAGAACCATTAGTTGACATTGATGAGAGAGAGAGAGAGAGAGAGAGAGAGATTCTAATTTACAATACTCCCTATTTTGACTTTAAGAATTGAGTGTGAATGCTTTTTTATGAAGTTTTTTAATCACATCAATTGTGCCTCTCATGTTGACTGTCTAGTAGATTACTATAGTAGACATTGAGAGAGAGAGAGAGATTCTTGTTTACCATACTATCTATTTTGATTTCGAAGAATTGAGTGTGAATGCTTTTATGGAAGCTTTTCAATCACATAATTCGTGCCTTCCATGTTGACCACTCTGTATATGACTATAGTGGACCATTAACCACTAGTCGTCGTTTATGAGAGAGAGAGAGTTTACAATACTCTCTATTTTTACTTTCGAAGAATCGAGTGCGAATGCTTTTAAGGAAGCTTTTTAATTACATGATTCGTGCCTCTCATGTTGACGATCTAGTAGATGATTATAATGGACCTAGGACCATTAGTCAGCATTGATGAGAGAGAGAGTCTACGTTATAAAACTCTTTGTTTTGGCTTTTGAAGAATCGAGTGTGAATGCTTTTATGGAAGCTTTTTAACCACATGATTTGTGCCTCTCATATTGAACATCTAGCAGATAACTATAGTCGGCATTGATGAGAGAGAGAGAGAGAGAGAGAGAGTTTATGTTACAAAACTCTTTGTATTTTGGCTTTCGAAGAATTGATTGTGAATGCTTCTATGGAAGCTTTTTAATCACATGATTTGTGCCTCTCATATTAAACATTTGGCAAATAACTATAATTAACCCAGAACCAACAATTGGCATTGATGAGAGAGAGAGAGAGAGTCTACATTACAAAATTCTTTATTTTGGCTTTCAAAGAATCGAGTGTGAATGCTTCTATGGAAGCTTTTTAATCACATGATTTGTGCCTTTCATATTGAACATCTGGCAGATAACTATAATCAACCCAAAACCACTAGTCGACATTGATGTGTGTGTGTGCGCGCGCGCGCGCGCGCGCGTGGGTGTGTGAGAGAGAGAGAGAGAGAGACTACGTTACAAAACTCTTTGTATTTTAGCTTATGAAGAGTCGAGTGTGAATGCTTTCATGGAAGTTTTTTAATCACATAATTTGTGCCTCTCATACTGAATATCTGGCAAATAAATATAACCTACCTAGAACCATTAGTCAGCTTTGATGAGAGAGAGAGAGAGAGAGAGAGAGAGAGAGAGAGAGAGAGAGAGAGAGAGAGATTATAGTTTACAATACTTTGTATTTTAAATTTAGAAGAATCATGTGTGAATTCTTTTATGGAATTTTTTAATCACATGATTTGTGCCTCTCATGATAACCGTTGAGAAGATAACTACGGACGAGAGGAACAAAATATAAAAATATTAGCCAAATGCCTTATAGTTGAATTGGTACCTCCACATGTACAAAGTGTTTGGGGGTCTAGGGGGGAAAGGGTTAACAGCATGTTGTAATTATCTCTAAATATATATATATATATATATATATATATATTCTATCTTCTACTTATAACAAAGTATTATCTTTTTTTATGTATAAAAATAATTTTTTGTTTTTTATAAAAGATGTCATTAATAGGTTAAAACTTAGATACAATCCTTAACTATAATGTATTAGATTCAACAATTAAATTTAAATACATAATTGTAGTAACCAATAAAATACAAACAACAATATATTTCTAAAAATAATTAAAATTAATGTAATAAACCGAATTTATGTTTTACTCATATTTCCAACAAAGGTGTATAATTGTAATTTATATTACAAAAAAAAAAAAAAACTTTTTTGAAACATCACAAACCAATTACTGTCTTAACAAGACACAACCAATCACAAAGTAGAAGCAAAGGTTCATATCCTATCAAATTCATTTTAAAAAAAACTTCACCACAATTCCACTACTACCCCTACTCTTAACCAACAACACACTCTATCTCTCTTTTTCCCACCAAGGGCCATTTCCATAATTTCACCTCAAAACCCAATAACCCCAAAAAAAATTCACACACCGTACACAGTAGTACACGTACCGCCAAAAAGCCCTAAGTCTTCTCACAGAGACTCTCTCTCTCTCTCTATCTCTCTCCTCTTTTCTTTTTCTTCTCTTTTCAGCTCCCTTCATTTCAAATCAATTCGATCTCGAGCTTTAGGGTTTCGAATTTTCTCTTTCTATCTCTCTCTCTCAATATCTATCCATGTCCAAGAGGTGAGTGATTCTTCAATCCTATTCTTTTTTCTGTTCTTTTTTTTTTTCAATTTAATTTGATATTATTCTATGCTTGGTTTTTGATCTTTGTGGCATTGATAGCGATTGGATTGATTTTTTTAATTTTTAATTTTTAATTTTCGATTTTTTTCTTGTTCAATTTTGTGAAAATTTGATCTTGGTTGAGTATGGAATTGAATTGATTTTGTGATTATTTTGTGCTTATATGCTTGTTGTTACTGTGCTTTAATAAAGAAGAATGGGTTTTTTTTTTTTTTTTTTGGGTATGTTTAAGTTCTTAGCTTTTGTGAGGTTGATGTATTTCGAAAAGATTTAATTTCTTTGATGTTTCTGAGTTTTGTTTGGTTGCAAAGAAAATGTGGGAGCTGGGTTTTTATGTTTAAGTGGTTACCTTTTGTGAAAGACTATGGCTATCAATTCATGTAACTTTGATGTGTTAGAGTTTTTTTTTTTTTTTTTTGTTGTTGTTGTTGAAGTTTCTGACTTTTGTTTGGTGGCAAAGATAATTTGAGAGTTGGGTTTTTATGTTTAATTGGTTGCCTTTTGTGAGGAATTATTAATGTTTAAAGAGGAAGATCAATTCATGTAACTTTGATGTATTTTAAAATTTTTCTTAAGAAAAAAAGATTTTTTTTTTGGTTGAAGTTTCTGACTTTTGTTTGGTGGCAAAGAAGATTTGGGAGCTGAAATGAAGATTTTGTAATCAGGATTCTTTTTTTTCTATGGGACACCTAAATTGGGTGGGGTAGGGGTTATATAGAAATTAATTGATTTATTTATTTTTGGGGTTGAAGATGATTGGAATTTTTATGATCTTTGATTTTTCTTGCTCCTGCAGGGTTCTCTGCAAGTTCTTTGCTCATGGGGCGTGTCTGAAAGGGGAGCATTGTGAGTTTTCACATGATTGGAAGGATCCTCCACATAACGTAAATCTTTTGATCTCAGCTTGATTTCATTATATTTGCCCATTAATTTTCATTTAGTAAGGTTTCCTTCTTTCTTTATCATTGACTCTTGCTGGCTTTTTTGGTCACAGATTTGCACCTATTATCAGAAAGGACTTTGTGCATATGGTAGTCGTTGCAGATACGAACATGTTAAAGCTTCTCGAAGCCATTCTTCTGCTTCATCTTCATCAACAAATACACGCCAATCTCTCGTTTCAGATATTGTTCCTCCGGGTAATAGTACTAGATCTGTATTAGGTGGTCTGACGCCTGTCCCAGGAAGTCCTATGGAGCTATCTGCTTCAAGTAGACCTTTCATTCCTCCTACTAAACCTGCCTGGAATCAAGAGTATGGGCACCACGATTCTCTAGATGACTGGGATATTGGGGAAGCTAGCAGTATTAGACCATCTGACCATCCCATCTGTTCATTTGCTGCTGCCGGTAATTGTCCCCGAGGAGAAAAATGCCCTCATTTACATGGTGACTTATGTCCCACATGTGGAAAACATTGCTTGCATCCTTTCAGACCTGAGGAAAGAGAGGAGCATTTGAAATCATGTGAGAAAAAGCAAAAGCACTTGGAGGCATTAAAACATAGTCAAGAAATAGAATGCAGTGTTTGTCTAGAACGTGTTCTCTCGAAGCCCACGGCAGCAGAACGGAAGTTTGGGTTGCTGTCAGAATGTGACCATCCATTCTGTATATCCTGCATTAGGAATTGGCGTAGTAGTTCTCCAACCTCTGGGATGGATGTCAATAGTGCATTGAGGGCATGCCCAATTTGTCGTAAGTTATCATACTTTGTTATTCCAAGTGTCATTTGGTATTCTTCGAAGGAAGAGAAGCAGGACATTGTTGATAGCTACAAGGCAAAGCTCAAGTAATTTCTTAACTCGTCTAGATGATAGACATTGTGATCCTGTTTCTGGTTTTTGATTTTCAAATTTGATTTGTGTCCCCCTTTAAATACTTCTACTAGAGTTGTAATTCACTAACATTCTAGTAACACGGAGTCATCTACTACTACTCTCTTGTTTAGTTGAGAAAATTCTATCAGAAAGTTTTGGAGAACTTGCGGCTTTCAGATACTGTTTAGTCAATTTTCCTGAAAGTGTTGGTAGTAAATTCAAGAAACTGATTAACAATTTAGATAACTAACAATTGAAGTATTGTGAACGCATATTGTTGTTCTCAGTTTTGTAATTTGTTATTGTCTTTCTTGCAGGTCCATTGATTGCAAGCACTTTGATTTTGGGAATGGAAACTGCCCATTTGGGAGTAGTTGCTTTTATAAGGTAACGTGAATGTTAATAAGATAAATAGTTATTGCGATTTTCATTTTTCAAAGGTTTCTGGTTTAACTAATCTTAAGTGCAATGGTTTTACTTGAATGCTATACATATAATCAAATTTGATTCTCTTTAGTGTAATGGTTATTGTAAGCATCCTTTACTACCTGGAAATTTATTATTCTGTGTTAGTAAAGATTTATGTCTCATTGATTCTTGATCTTCTGGGATTTTGCTGTGAAGATGTGGTGGTTTTCTATAATTGTTGTATTTTGCATTTTGTTGGTTGATGACTTGTTTTTTCTTTTTGGTTTTCTTTTAATTATCTTTTGAGTAGTTGCATGCATTCTCCGTTGCTTAATTGAACACAATGGTGTTTTACACAAGAATATAAGACAAGTTATGCTTTAGTTCAGATATACAAGTTTGGAAATCTGAAAATTTCTTATCATTTCTTCCCTTCTCTTCCTTTTTCTAAAGAAACATAATGACTGATATCAAAATCATACAACTTTCTTACTTCTAAGGAAATCATCTATACAATTATATACAATCCTTCTCACATCATTCCACATTCCAGTGAACATGGCCTACAGCGTTCACCTTTTTGTTTCACATATCAGAATGGTCCTCCTTTTTGGTATATTAGTATGCATCCTAGATTATTGAGATAAGTATTTTTTATTGGATCAACCTGGCTTTGGAAAACAGTACTACATCATAACCTTTAATGATGATTTGATGTATTATTGTTGTTGATGCTGTTGTCTTTAGTGTTATTATTGTTTTGGGTTGCATCTCAACAGCAAAACAAAGCCTGTTGTGATTAACTGGGCTTGCTTAGTGGTAACTGGAAGACCAGGGGATAATTTATTAACTTTTTTTCTTTTTGAAGTTACAGAAGAAACCTGCTTTGGATGAACCATAGGAGATTTAGTTATGTATTATTTATAATTTTGAAATTATATTTTACATTGATTGCTATTTTGTTTAGCACCTGGGATTTTAATGGTTTGCTACATGGTGTATCTATTTTGTTTAAACCTGTGTCTACATATATGCAACCTAAACAGGGAGTAGGGTATTATTATGCATCTATATGTAGCATTCTAATCATAAATTACTAATTAGTGTACACAAATAAGCTTATAAGTTATAAGCTCATGTCCTTGTTTTGTAAATTTATTAATAGTGTGGAAAGAAAAAAAGAACATGTGTTAAATTACTGATTGCCCCAAAAGCTTAAGCTTAAGCTATTGGGATATGGTAAATTTTATCATTTAACCACATACTTTTAACAACATGAATAAAATAATACCTAGAAAAGAGAATATACCCTTTCACTTGACTATGTTGATACCATCTCTACCAACACCGTGACCACCCAGATTGGAATACCACCCCTCATCTTCACAACTTACATCTTACTCTTGTTCTTATTAGCACCGAGTAACCAATAACCTGCAACTGCCAGCACCTCAGGACTTTTTTGCCTGTAATTCAGACATTTGCATTTCATATCCCCTTCTTGCCAGATTATACCCGAAGCACCAGTATAACCCTATGTCACTAAGGATGTTATGGTACTAGTGGTACTTTCCTGTTTGCTTTTCACTAAGGCCTCCCAAGTTTCCCTATTGAACATGCTCCTTTCTTACTTCGGTTTATTATTATTAGTATATATATATATATATATATATATTTTTTTTTTTTAATTGGTTAGAAATCCTAATGCTACTACCTGAACCCCTCCCTTCCCTGTATCCCAAGCACGTATGTGCTTGGGAGGTACCAATCCACATAATAGACAGTTGGTTGCTACATTGTGCATTTCAAGTGTCCCATATCTTTATTCTGTGCCAGGAACTGATATAATCATCTACAAAATTACAAATTGCTTACCTCACCGAAGGCGAGCATAGCAAATTAACATTTTCTAAAACAATGTGACAATTTTGTTCTCTCACACTCTCTCTCTTTTGTGCTTGTTTTTCTGAGTCTCTGTGGTTTATTTTCTGGCTTTATCGATAAGTATAGGTGGGGCACAAACGGTCTATTTCTTCTTCTTTTTTGTGGCAGTTGTATTATTGATGTTCCTAGAGTTGCTGTCAGAATGGCTTCTAGTCAATGCTGTTCCAAGAATTATACACCTTTTGTTTGTAATTTACTTCCATCTAGGAGAGGGTTAGCTTTATGACTCCTTTAATGGGTAGAATGTTTGTTGTGTTCCAGCATAAGGTCAAGCCAGGCTCATACACTTGGAGACATCACAGGCCCCCTCCACGAAGGCCCCCTCCACGAAGATCTGGTTTTGTGGATGACCTGTTTGATATGTTCAACTCCATAGAAGAATTAACAGCCTCCGAGACAGCTCTCGACCCCATGGAAGAATTAACATCCTTGGAGATGGCTCTTTTATTAAGGGATCTGATTCTGGATACATCTGACTCATCAAGTGATGAAGAAGATTTTTATAGCCCATGAGCTACTAGACATAGCCAGTTGTAATCATGTTGATTGTCTGTGGGGATTTTCTAAACATTGCCCTGTTGGCATTTTGTCAGCCTACTACTCTTTGCATCAGCAGAAAGACTTGCTTGTAGTTTTTGAACTCTATTATGACAAGATACTATTATTTATAATTGATATCTTGGTTCCCTGCTGGGGTTAGATTGTTTCTGCTTGGGATGATTACTGGCATTATCCAATGTTGATGTCAATAAGCCTGGAAGTGTAGGTTCTTTGGTAGATATTTGATTGCTGGAGCACATAATAATTTTATGTTTGTCATTAATGGTGCTCAGTTTCCTTGGATACTTTGTAAGCAAAGAACTTTCTTGTAGTTTGACATGTACACTTCAATTTCCTGTTTGAAGGTCTTCCTTTTACACATTTTCTCTTTTTAGTGAGTTTATGCTCCTTACAGTTTGATATTTTAAGACATTTGACAAACATGGCCGGTGAAGTGATTACCACTGTGGTGTATAATGTTATATTTGTTATATTTCTTTCCCATGAGTGGAAGAGGGGTTACTAAGCTTGTTGAGCTTCTTTTTAAAAACCTTCAGTAATGGGTTCTGTGGACTTGCTTTATGAAGTTGTTTGCTTGCAAATATGGGTTGTTACAGAAGGCTCATCTTTGTGACTTGTATGTCATGTTACAAATGTACTCATTTTCTGTGCTGCATCATTTTTCTCTGTACAGGTTTATGAGCCTTCTCAGCTTGAAAGTATATGCATCTGCTTTTTATTTCCCCTATTTTGGTTATGGGGGTTGCATGCAATGTAATAAGTTCAGAGCCTCATTAGGTTTTTCTGCGTGGATGTTCTCTTATTGCAGCATGCATATCGAGATGGCCGTCTAGAGGAGGTAGTTCTACGTCATCTTGGGTCTGAAGATGGAGAAGCTGTGATAGCTAAAAATATTAGGTTTTGTCTGTACCTTTTGTTGTTATTCTACTCGGTCCATTTTTTTTTCCCTTAAATAATTTCATACTCCCATGCTCACTGAGTTTTGGTTATTGCCAGGCTGTCAGAGTTCCTTGGTAACATGCGTATAAGGTGAACAGATGCTGTATTATAGTCTAGAGTAAGTATGAAGTTATGACTTGGATTCTGCTTTCTGTACAAGTATTTGTACATTAGGACTTGACATGTGGATTAATTTTTTGATGTTCCTTAATTTTAGGAAATTTTTTATTCCAACAAGAGCTCAAACTAATAAATAAAAGTAAATTTGTATACTGTGTACCCGTGGTGCAAGGGTTTTACCTGACCTCTACTTGGAATGCATTAGCAGTCATTGACATGCTAGGTATATTGAGCAAAAAATATCAGTCTTTGACAAATAATGGCTTTGTTGGCCATCAGGAAAGGTTTCAATGATGGCATGCTCTCATACTCACTGAATCTAAATGATTGTCTTGATGGTTATAAACTTATAATACCACCTTAGCACTGTGGTTTTGCCAAAAAACTGGTTATCAATTGCACCAGTTTCATCAATTGCAAAAAATCTCTTAATTGCTTGAACCTGTATTCATATTGCAGGATATCTAATGATATGGAGAAATCATGCGCCACTTCAATTGCTGAGTTCTTTTCAAATGCCAGTGTGGCACTCCGGTTGTTTTTGAGGTATGATGCAATAGAGATATTTATTTGCTTTTCTAAGATTTGTGTAAGTTGATGGTTGCTCAGTTGGACCCCAGAAGTGACCTTCAATGTCTCTTTGCTTTACAAATATATATTTTGGTTCCATTGCCTCTGCTTCCTAGTTGTATTTATTAACCTTTCAATGGTGAGATGTTTGATTCTACCTGTTATGGGTGTTGGGAATTTTAGGTTTCAGTATTTTTTTGGTCCAACAAAGTGATTTAGAGGTTGGGTTTTGGTGCAATGTCAAGTGCCTTACACAAAAAGTAACAAGTTGTGGGTTTGACCTTGGTATTTGACTTGATGATTGGTTCTTATTTCTAAGTTTATATTGTTAACTTGGATTGACACGAAAATATTGGGCGATTCTTACAACTCATGCCAAATGAAATATGCAGTAATAGCTTATTATAGGTCATAAGCTTTTGTTAGGATTTACATTTGCCGTACCAATCAGGTTTCAAGATTCTTCTACAAATCTGTGAATCCTAGGAATTCTTTCTCCATGTCACTTCTTTTTAATTAATTTATGATTAAAAAAAACGACAGGAAAAAGTCAAGATGAAGAAATTGTTTTTTTATGTAATATTTTTTAGTCACTTTCTCTGAATCTCTCAATGCTATCATAAACTCCAGATTTTCTTGCTGGAGGGGACCAGAACATGGAGTGTTGGGCATGATATACTATTTATCAAGGTGCATCTTCTATCAAAGTAATAAAAATCGTCATGCATTTGATGGGTATGTTTGAGAGTTATCATCAGCTGTCTATTTATGGGATAATGATTTTTAGTAATGGACGTGCAAATAGCCGTGCTGTTACCTAGCTGTATGGTTCCCTCACCAACAGTGATATATTTGGAACTGTTTATATAATTGTTTTTTCTGGCTTCCATTCTTGTCAATATGGAGCTGTGATGACATGTTCTGGGCAACATTGTCTGAGGTCTTTTGTATTCTAATCTGAATTTTCCTGCTGTTTGAGGACATTGCATCTTGCGGGATGTAAATGGGGTTAAGAGCTCCCTAAAATCAATAGCGTTTACAGACACTTATATCACTTGTTATACATGAAAGATTAGCTTCCTCTCTCGCCCTCTCCCTGCTTACTAGCTCAAAAATGAACGTCTTGGTGCAAAAAGTAAAAAAAACTTTAGCCGTTTTTAATTGTATAATTTTAGTCATGAAAAATATATGAATGGAGATTAAACTCTTGATAAATGTATAATTTGGGCAAAAATAATCTTTTCGTCTAGGATTCTACATTTCTAAATTGCCCATAAAATTTATAATGTCCCTCATCAATCTGTTTTGGTTATGTTTTCCGTCTGTCTGTTGAACGAAATGCATATCTTGGGTATTAAAATAGAAACAAGACTACTTTTTAAGAAATGAAAACTTCATCTTTGTAATATGATTTTTTTAAAACACGTAAAAAATATTAACAAGATTTGACGAAAACACCAGATGTAGAACATTTTTAACTGTCTGTGGACAGAAATAAAACCTTTTAAATCTTTAGAATGAAAATCAAAGTAGAAAGTGAGATAATCAATTAAAACCTCCAAGTGCCATTTGTTTACAGGCTGCTTCCTTACATAGAAATCTTGAGTTGATTAGAACTGAGAAGGTGACAAGTGCTTATGCAATAGTCGCAAAAGACTTGAAATGCGCTTGTTTGTGCCTTCAAAATGCTCTCAATTTATAGTTTCACAATTCGATCTTATTAGCCCAATCTATTATACATAAATAAATAAAAAACTTTAATTGGGGGCTGCTTTAAGATATTACACTTTAATTAACATTGTTTTGAAAGCTATACTATAGGCCAGATATTACAAATACAAACCTTATGAAATATTTGAAAGTTAGAATCCTCTTGACCTTACAATCTGATGCTGTTGTGAAACAATGTATAACTTGCTGCAATTTGCCGAAACCATTTAGGCAACATCACTCATGCATGGACTGAGAATCTGGGATCGATGTAAAAGGTGATCCTTTTTGGGCTGAAGCCAAAGCGACACTCTTGGTTGTTTCTAGAGCATTATATGCTGGTTTGGAGTTTGGACTACATCAATTTTGTTGAAGGCAACACCCTAAATGTTATTGGATCCATTCAAAATGTTATTGGATCCATTCATATTATTCAGCAATATATTTTTAAACTAGCCATAGAGGAGACTAAACCGTCTGCCAACTTTTATGCCATTAACAACTAACCATTCTCTAAATCAAATTGAAAATATACACACCATAACCATACTTTGCAAAATCACAAGCAACATAGGCTGTACAAACTAACATAGAAAATACACTAGTGTGCATGGTCAGAATAGAAGTTCTATGAGTTACTCGCAACCAGTAAAATCTGCATTGATTAGATTATCGCCATTTGGTTGTTTTTTCGTTTAATCTAAATGACCCAAGTGTAGTGCCAGAAGCAACACAACACTAAGTTGGCTAGACTGGCTATAGATTGACTATTGCGGGAAAGGTTATCCGGATAGCACTCCCGCATAAGATTTATTTATAAAAATATTATGTCTTTAGAAAGATCTCACACACAAATATTATGAAGAAAAAAAAATCTCAAAAGAAAAATAGCCAACCACAAACAAGAGAGAATACTAAAGATTTACATGGTTCGGCCTTTGACCTACATCCAGAGGCGACGATAAGGAAAAAATTTCACTAACAAATATGGAGAGTACAAAGGTGGTATAGAACTACTCTCACAAACCCAAAACCCATTACACCCAACTAACTCTATATCACAGAGTTCTCTCTCAAAACTTTTAATATAATTCAAGGCTAAACAATAGTTGCCGTCCATGCAAAGAGGTCAATCCGAAAAAAGCTAACAGACAACCCAATTCAAAGTCACATGACTCACATCAACATTGACCATCAAAGTTACATAATTACTTGATTCAGGACAGCCATTGCATCATTAACGGCTTGGGTAGATCCACCAGAATGGCATCCTTGACATCATTATTCACTTTAGCCTCTACATTCTCCTTGTCTACCTAGGAACATTGTCTCCCAGCTCTTTTAGTTGCTTCTAGTTTGGTACAAAACTGAGTCAGCTTGGTTCTTTTTGTCTATGGCATCCCTCTTTTCCTTGTCTTCCTTTTGCAAAATTTTAAGCTTCTTTAACAATACTATCCACCTGCAACATTTTTATTTTGTACATACAAACATGGGGTTTAGTAACATAATTAGGTTAGGTTTACAGGTATTAATAAAAAATGTGAATGTTTCCATTTTAAAAAATAAAAATCCAAAAACATACATACTTGAAATGCTAAGATTTCAGAAAGAAAAGAAAGATGCAGGTTCTTTGTAGAACATGGTAGCATCATTGAAGTTACAAAAATGAAGATATAAACGCATTTTTCAGTTTATATACAAATTAGAACAAAAACAAAGGGGGAAAGCAGCTAATTCCACTAATGGTCTAAATTTTTCTTGATATATATATTAGTTATTTCTCAAATAGATTCAATAATTATAGTTAGCTCAGATAGTTTGGGTTTCAGGCTTATTCAAACTCATTCTAATAACATCTCTAGCCATAACGTCTTCAACCACAAAATTCTAATTCATGTCTTCTGTTAAGAATTAAAACTTGCTATATCTGGATTGAACAAAAACCAAATTCTCTTCAAAACAACAGTTTTTGCAAATACATACCTCATCACTTGGCATGGTGTGATGGTGCTAGCACTAGTTTTAGTGTCTAAGCTCATTCATAAACAGAGCAATGATTTTCAAAATCCTGGAGACAAAGACAAAGACTCAAAATTCAATGATCATTTTAAGGTATATAGTAGTACAAATTGAAATTTAAAAAAAAAAAAAAAAAGAGATAAAAAAAGCATTGTACAAATTCATAAAATAAACTTGATTAGTAGAAATGAAAAAAAATAAATTATGCTTTATATTTAATATGTTTGGGTTCATTTGGATTGGGATTGGACTCTAGATCTTGCCTTACTCCAGAAGTGACCAACACCATATCGTTAGTTTACAAATTTTTTCTACAAAAGGGCATATATGTCATTGTAGTTTTAAGCAATGGTTTTTTGTTTTTTATTTTTTAATAAAAAAATAGATTAGATCTTAGAAAAATAGCTTTCTTTTCTCTCATGGTTTTAGATTTCGCTTTAATGAAACTTTCTTCTCAAATAGTAGTAGTGAGCGTTGGATAGGTTGTGAAAGATCATGCTTCTAAGCCGAATCTAACATGTTGAATGCATGGAAGACCAGAGGGATAATTTATGAACATTTTTTTTTTAAAGTGACAGAAGAAACCTGCCTTGGATGAACCATAGGAGATTTAGTTATATCTTCATTATAATTTTGAAATTATTTTTTACATCGATTGCTATTTTGTTTAGCACCTGGGATTTTAATAGTTTGCTACATTGTGTATCTATTTTGTTTAAAAATGTGTCCACATATATGCAACTTAACAAGGACTAGATATTATTCTGTATCAAAATGTAGCATTCTAATCATTAATTACTAATTAGTGTACAAAAATATGCTTATAATTTACTAGCCTCTATGCATGCGCATTGCACATGCTTAAAGGCTTTTTTTTTTTTTTTTCTAAAAATTTTTAAGCAGTAACTGTAATTTCTTTTTTGAACGTGTGTTTAAAAGTGTAGGAGTTTTCTTAGTAAAAAAAAAAAAAAATAGTGGTGTTTTATTTGGATGAAAAAGGAATTAAAAAAAATGCCAAATTTTAGGAAATAAAAAGATTAACATTAAGGGGAAAAAAAAAACCTAAATTTTAAGATTTCTCTTTTTGAATTTAAAAGGATAGTAGCTATAGGTGTTGTAGAAAGTATAGATAGATTGGTTATTTGTTTGACATTTATGACCCAATTTTTAAGAGAAGTTACCCTTCATCAATGAGGGTATTTTTTAATCATATAAAAGTTCAATTTAAAGAAGGGAATCCTTTTATATATAGTATAGATAAGTTCATGTCCATGTTTTATAAATGTTTTGATAGTGTGTGGAAAGAAAAAAGAAGAACATGAATACATTTGTGGGGGTTCGAGGATGAGGAGGACTAGGAGCGATATGTCCTTCATCGATTCATTTGTAAAGCACCTTCAACCCAAGAAGAGGATGGGAAGGTGCACAATTTCTTGTGAGCGCCCGAGTGGGAGAAGTAGCCTTCTAGGAGAGGGCCAAGGCAGCTGGGAGAAGTTTCCTGTAAAAGCTTACCTACTACCTTCGCATTAAATTCATAGCAACAACTTTATTAGCTGCATTAATGAAAAAATGACACCTGAACAGTAAATTCACAGCTAAGTAGCCCCTTTTACCACCTTCAACAGAACTTTGATGGGACAAACGTCCTAAGGAAAGCCTTGAAGTATACAAGTGGAGGGCTAGAATGCAAAGGAAAGAGTGTATAAAAGAGGGGGGAACTCCCCAATTAAAGGGACCTTGGGATTTTTCTAAGAGAACATGATTAAAAAGATAAGGACTGGAATAGTAGTGGAGGACAGAGCTTAAGACTTACATAGAATTCTTGTATAAGAACTCATCCTCAGACTGACCCAAGGATAGTATTAATATTAATTACTCTTTGAATCAATTTCTTCCATTCTTGCTTGGATCTTCGGCCTTAGACCTAAACTTAATTAAACTTCATCATAATCTTCTTCCCATTCTCTATACAAATTATATTGTTTTGGGCTTAATTTTAAGGTAAGGGCCTCACTATTCTCAGTGGGCTTGAGCCATCAATTTTCTAGCACTTACAACATTAATACATAGAAAAGAGAGCATGAATACATCTCTTGACCATGAACATGACGTTGTTTATAGGTGCCACGTGCATTACCAAATGTCACACTTGTATTACAGTGTCATATGTTTTCGGTCGTGGTCCCATAATGGACTGGACCGGACTGAACCAGACAGAACAATAACCAACTATATTTAAATTTTAATATTTTGTATTAAAAAAAAAAAAAACCAAAAATCTCATCACCCATGATCTCACTCTCATTCTCTGTTTCACTTGTTTTTGTGGTGTTGTTATACATGATAGACTAGGGGCTAGCTATGGCTCTCACCTCACTTAATTGCTTAAAAATGGTAAGATTTTCAATCGAACAATTAGATGCAAAATATAATAAAAAGATTGGTCTTTCTTACTTTTATAAAATTCCAGACATGAAAATCATATGAAAGTAGATGATTTAAACTCTTGACTAACATATAATTTTGACAAAAATATTCTTTTCGGTCTTGAAATATAATTTATATTTCTATTCTTTCCCTTAAAAGTTAAGAGGTTCTATTCCTGTTCTTGAAAATTTATAGTGTCCATCTATCTATTTTTGTTATGTTTTTTTTGTCTGTGTGATGGAATGCATATTTTAGGGATCAAAAATCAAAATAGAATCAAGACTATTTTAGGAATGAAAAAAAGTTTATCTTTGAAATATGGTTTAATTTTTTTTTTTTTTTTGTCATTTCATTAATTAAAAAAAACATAATAAAATTGGAGGAAAACACCAATTGTTTATGGAAGAATGAGAATGAAGATAAAAATTGATTATATTTTAACCCATAATGAATTATCTCCAACGTTCCTTCTATTCTAATGCTTGAGATAGGAATCTTGAGCTCATAAAAACTGAGAAGGTGACAGGCGCATAGGCAATAGTGGCAAAAGACTTGATATTTGCTTTGTTTGTGCCATCACAATTCACAATGCTTTCAGTTTTTAGTTTCTTTCATAATTTGATCTTATTAGGCAAATCTTTTATAAAGAAACAACTTTAATCGGAGGGCTGCTTTACCCTATTTGTAATGTTCCACTGCAAACATTACTTTAGCCATAGAATAGTACCCTATAGGAAACACGAGGTGTAATGGGATCCTATAAGATATTACACTTTAATTAGCATTGTTTTGCTATAGTAAAATCTACATTGATCAGATCGTCGCCATTAGCTGCTTTACCGGTTGATCTAAATGACCCAAATGGAGTACTAGAAGAGTTCTCCCAAATAAATAATATGAGCGAAGAAAAAAAAATAGACAACCACACACAAGAGAGAATACCAAGGATTTACGTGGTTCGGCCTTTGGCCTACATCCACGGGTGGCAACAAGGAGAAAGTTTCACTAATAAATATGGAGAGTACAAAAGTGGTGTAGACCCACTCTCACAAACCCAAACCCCAATACACCCAAATAACTCTATATCAAAGAGTTCTCTCTCAACTATAACATAATTCAAGGCTACACAATAGTGGCCGTCCATGCAAAGAAGTCAATCCGATAAAAGCTAAACATCAACATTGACTACCACAGTTACATAATTTCCTGATTCAGGACAGCCATTGCATCTTTAATGGCTTGGGTAGAACCACCAGAGATGGCATCCATGACCTTTTAGCCTCTACATTCTCCTTGTCTAGCTAGGAACATTTTCTTCCAGCTCTTTTAGTTGCTTCTAGTTTGGTACAAAACTGAGTCAGCTTGATTCTTTGTCTACAGCATCCCTCTTTTCCTTGTCTTCCTTTTGCAAAATTTTCAGCTTCTTTAACCATCCTATCCACCTGCAACATTTTTATTTTGTACATACAAATATGGGCTTTAGTAACATAATTAGGTTACTAATATAAAATGTGAACGTTTCCATTTATTTTTATATATTTATTAATCTAAAAACATAGATGCATGAAATGCTGAGATTTCAGAAGCTCCTTGTGCTACAACATAAATTATAAGAAAAAAAAAATTTAAAGTTACAAAAATGAAGACATAAAAGCAATTTTCAGTCTATATACAAATTAGAACATAAACCGGCTTTTGGGGGGGGGGGGATTTGCGGCCACTGCCAATGGTCTAAATTTTTCTTGATATATATATTAGTTATTTATCAAATAAATAAATTAGTTATGGTTAGCTAAGATAGTTTGGGTTTCAGGCTTATCCAAACTCATTCTAATAATATCTCTAGCCACAGCATTTTCAACCGCCAGATTCTAATTCATGCCTTCTGTTAAGAACTAAAACTTGCTATATCTAGTTTGAATAAAATCCAAATTCTCTTCAAAACAACAGTATTTCCAAATACATACCTCATCACTTGGCATGGTGTGATGGTGCTAGCACCTGTTTTGGTGTCTTAAGCACAAGCTTCCAAGGGATTTGTTGTCCCTCATGATCTCTCTCTCATCCTTTTTTCAGAGAGATAAATACCTCTCTTTCACCCTGATAGACATTAATCTCTTCACTGATCTGTCCATCTGCTGTGCTGGAGAACACCTCTGCTGATTTGAAAGTTGGTGAAGTTGTGTTCCTTGGGATAATCTTTGTCATTACACCACCCAAAGTTTCAAGTCCTTCCACGGTGAGACATCCAAGAGCACAATGTCAATAACTTCTCCAGCTAAAAAACACCAGTCTGGAAATAAATGAGACAAAAATAAGTATTGATGCCTCAACAGTAAGTGCAAGTTCCAATAACTATTAAAATAGAAAATATTAGAAATAGAGAGCTCTACTTGTTTTTTCATGTGAAGAAAAATAGAATAATCCCAAAACAAGAAAATCACCTTAGCTGTTGACTTGTTGCACTTGTTCATATGGTTCTGAATATGCCTCTAGTATATACACATCCTTTCATTCTGTGTTTCCAATTCAAAAGTGATAAGAGTCAAAAACATTACAATTTGAGTTACTAAATAGGATTAGGATAGTTAATTAACATTTTTATGGTATATGTATCTATGAAAACATTATGATTGGAGCAGAGTAAGGCCAACCTTCCCCTTTTTGTTGTTGACTTTGGAATATTTATTTGACTTTTTTGTTTGATTTGGAAGCAAATTGATTAACTCAAGCACCATAGTGTTGATAAGCACAAATTGGAAATCCCAATGTGAGTAGAATTACCTCATTGATATCTTTGAAGTAAAGCTTTGTATCTCTTAAGGAAGTTTCAACTGGTGCTCAAAGCCTATGAGAATGTTAATTGCAGTTGTAATCCAGTGAACTTAAGCAGGCAAGTAGACTACCAGGTGACAAAAAAAGAGAGTTCAAAATCAAAAGAAAGAAAACTGAAGTGATGGAGACAAAACAAATACAGTGATATTACAAAAAAAAGAACTATGCATTTGATGTGAGAATTCAATTGGTTACCTCTATATTTTCATTTTATTGATCCTATCTTTGTATCCAAATAGTGTGCTTAAAGTAAAATCCATCACAGCGCTTCTGCATGTCCAAACTAAGTTATTGTTGTACAATGAACAAAAATCAGACATAATGTAAGAACCCAAAAACCACACTGGATATTCTTGTTTGTTGATAAAAATAGGTAGTAATAATAAAGTGTTAAAGCTAACAAAATAACAAATACCTGAATATAAAACAGCTTCCTAGAGGGTAGTTGTCACCAGAATGTTATTGATATTACCCTGTTTATTCAAAATCAAGAACCCAAACAAAGAAACGTCATTTTGTAGTTTATATGAAGGCAGAAATCATTAGAATGAACAAATAAATGTGAATCATATCTAGAATGAAATTTTTATGCAAAGGGAAAAGAGAATGAAACACAAATCAAGATAATCACCTAAGCCATGGACTCGTTGTACTTGTTCCTAAGGTTCGGAACCAATTCAAATTCACATTAACATTGACTACCGCAGTTACATAATTTCTTGATTCAGGACAGCCATTGCATCTTTAATGGCTTGGGTAGAACCACCAAAGATGGCATCCATGACCTCATTCACTTTAGCCTCTACATTCTCCTTGTCTAGCTAAGAACATTGTCTCCCAGCTCTTTTAGTTGCTTCTAGTTTGGTACAAAACTGAGTCAGCTAGATTCCTTGTGTCTATGGCATCCCTCTTTTCCTTGTCTTCCTTTTGCAAAATTTTCAGCTTCTTTAACCATCCTATCCACCTGCAACATTTTTATTTTGTACATACATACATGGGGTTTAGTAATATAATTAGGTTAGGTTTACAGGTACTAATAAAAAAAGTGAACGTTTCCATTTTTTAATTTTTTTTAAATTGAAAAACATATATGCTTGAAATGCCGAGATTTCAGAAAGAAAAGAAAGATGTTGGTTCTTTGTAGAACATGGTAACATCATTGAAAGAGGTAATAAACATAAAAACAAGAAGCTTCTTGTGCTACAATATAAATTATAAGAAAAAAAACATTGAAGTTAAAAAAAATGAAGACATAAAAGCATTTTTCAGTCTACACACTAATTAGAACATAAACAGGAGGGGGGAGGGTGGATTCGCAGCCACTGCCGATGGCTATGGTTCTAGAACTATAATATAAGAAAACAGCATATTCCACTAGTGGTCTAAATTTTTCTTGATATATAATTAGTTATTTCTCAAATAGATGAATTAATTATAGTTAGCTAAGAGAGTTGGGTTTTAGGCTTATTCAAAATCATTCTAATAATATCTCTAGCCACAACGTCCTCAACCACCAGATTCTAATTCATGCCTTCTGTTAAGAACTAAAACTTGATATATCTAGTTTGAGCAAAATCCAAATTCTCTTCAAAACAACAGTTTTTGCAAATACATACCCCATCACTTGGCATGGTGCTAGCACTGGTTGTCCCTCACAAACTCTCTCTCACCCTGATAGACATTAATCTCTTCACTGGTCTGTCCATCTGCTGCGGTGGAGAACACCTCTGATTTGGAAGTTGGTGAAGTTGACACCACCCGAAGTTTCAAGTCCTTCTATGGTGAGACATCCAAGAGCACAATGTCATTAACTTCTCTAGCAAAAAAACACGAGTCTGGAAATAAAAGTAACAAAAAAATAATAAGTTGGATTAGATAATAACAAGAAAAGGACAAACCTGAACTACAGCCCCAAGAACAAAAACTTCATCCGTATTTTTCAGCTCCTAAACAGCTGGGATACAAGTTGAATTACATCCATATCTTTGGAAAGCTTTGCATCTCTCAAGGAAGTTTCAACTGGTGATTAAAGCTTATGAGTTGTAATCCAGAGAACTTAAGCACGCAATTAGACTACCAGATGAGAGAACAGATGAGAGAAAAAGAGAGTTCAAAATCAAAAGAAAGAAAACTGAAGTGATGGAGATAAAAAAAATACAGTCATATTACATATGTCTAATAATTTCAATTGTCAAAAGGCATACCTGTCTAACAAATCTGAACACAGTTCTTCAAATTTGACACTAGTCAGCATGGTGTCAATGTGTTTTGGGCCATCCGAATGGCGATAATGAAAGGTAAACTGGAAAAGCAAATGTTTTTCTCTGTGATTATGGCAAAGAGAGAGAGATCAACTTAAAGAAAGAAGGCATAGAAACAGCCACATACCTAATATTATTGGTTTGAGTCAGAGATGACAGCTCCATCTTTGCTTTCTCAGCAGTCTCCATGAGACGTTGTAGAGCTTGCCTGTCATTCAGAAGATCTATGCCTTCATCTTTCTTAAAGTTTATTCTCTATTTAAAATTATAGAATGTAAGTGTGTAATTTAGTAACAGCTAACAATAAATCAGAAAACAAAGAATATAAGCTAAAGATCTACTAATTTATCTTGTTTCAACCTTGTTGAAATCATCACCTCCTAGATGAGTGTCGGCCAAGGTAGGACGTACCTCAAATACTCCATCTCCAGCCTCAAGAACTGCATAGGAAAAACATAACAGAAGTATATAAGGTTCATTACCTATTCCTCATATATTTACATGTCACAACTCAGGATTCTTCAAATTTGAATATGATCAAACACAATATTTGATTATAGACAAGTTTAACTGGTACCTTAGCTGCATCAGCTTCTCAAATCCTGAAACTATCCAAGCAATACATCCCATCATCAGATTTCCACAGAAATTTCTTCAGATTATCTGATTCTTCTTGATAATTGGCATATTCTAGATGTTTAATCCCTATAAAATATTTCTCAAGATAGTTCTTATAATTAAGTTCATATGGATGCTTTAAAGTACAGTTATGTATATTGGTAAAAGGGTTCCAATTTGAAAAGCATTAAAAAAAAAAAAAAAAAAAAAAAAAAATTCATCACAAGCTTGTTTTGTTATTGAAACAATTACACTAAGATAAATGTTTGCAATCAGCTTAGGTTTCACAAAGGGTGGCTGAAAAGTCTAAGAACCAGTCACCCTGAAATTGAACTTTAACTGAAGATAGGCAGTAATCTTGTTGCTAACACCAAGGTACAGTCTTCATCTGATTCAACCTATCAAAAATAAGTTTGAGAATTAACTTAAGGAAAAGGAAAAGATAGGAAAATAATGCTATTTCTACTATCTTGCAATCAAATTTCCAAAAATTCAAAACAAGTGAACCCTGTAACCTAATCTATGTAATAAGATATATAAAGATAGGAGTAAGATATGCACCTATTTATCTTCTTGTAGTTGCTGTAAATTCACTAAAAACTGTCTGTTTCCAAATTCAAAGTTCCTGCATACAGAATTCAATAACTGATAAGTTCACTAAACCTGAAACAAAAAGGAAGAATGAAGAGAGCCAGTATTTGGTAAATTCAAAGCGAACTTAGAAAGGAGATGCATGGATGTAAGAAAGTAGTGGCGTTAAATCCCTCTGATCAACTGACCAGATCTCAAGATTTTTTTTTTCTCAATAATATTGGTGTTATGAAGCATCTACCTAAGTGAAAAACATTTTTTTTTCCCTTCCCAGTTCCCAGATAACAATTTACTGAGATAAAACTAAATAAAAATTTATAGTTGCATTGTAGAGAACATGATTTTTACTACTCATTTTAAGATTCATATGGTTACAGAGTGAAGTGAGTTACAGAAACTAAAGCTAAAAACTGAGAATCGTTGCCTACTTGTTTTAATTAAGAAATAAATATAGTGAGTTGAAATAATTACCTGTTTAGGTTGAAAATTTTCAATAGCTTCATTAAAAAGTTGTCAAATATCCAAGGAATCAGCTGCGAGCATAATGAAGCCATTCTTGAAATGGAACAACCCTTCTGTTAACACCTAGTTGTGATCTTTATCCATACCAAACTACCTGAAATAAGTTTTAGAACATACGAAAATAAGCATATAAATGAAAGGAAAAAAAAAAAGATTTTCCAACAACTTTTTCATTAGAGGCTTACATAATTGGAGTATCGACTCGCTTTGGAGATCACAAACTCTGGTCTGTTTTTATATTCCATATACTGCACAAAAATTATACTTCTAATTGAAGGAAAACAAGAGGAATTTGGATAATTTATCTACAAAGAAAACTTAATTTAAAGGAGATGAATGGACCTGTAGTAATAGTGGACCAGAACATCCTTCTGAAATACATTCAATTAAGGATTCGAGCAGTCTTGGACCATTTCCCTCCAATTTCTGCCTGGAATCATTCCAAAAAAGTGAAGAAAAAAACATAAAACAAAGTTTCTAATATCATGTTTCATGTCAGTTTGGTTTACAAAAAAGAGGACTATGCATTCGATGTGAGAATTCAATTGATTTTTTTAATCCAAACTAAGTTATCATTGTACAGTGAACAAAAACCAGCAATTATGTAAGAACCCAAAAAACCATATCTGGATAGTTTGTTTGTTGATATAAATAGGTAGTAATAATAAAGAGTTGAAGCAAACAAAATAATAAATACCTGAATATAAAACCGCTTCCTAGATGGTGGTTGTCAAATAATGATCTCTCACCAGATGTTATCAAAATATCAACAAGTGCCAGACTTCAATCTATTTAGTGTGATGTATGGAATATATGACAAGTGTGGAAGTCAGTTGATTTTTCCGAAGAACCGGAAGCAAAGCACTATGCCAGGGCAGGGGACAGGAAAAGAAACGGCTCCGAAGAAAGAAATTGGGGTTCCCAATGCTTCCCCTGACCATCAAACAACAAGAGAGTGTAGCTTTTTTGAAGAAGTTAAGGGCCTGAAATTGAGTACTGCCTTCCCGAGTATACTTCGCCTAAAGAACGCAACATAAAAGTGTCATTTTATAACTTATATAAAGATAGAAATCAATAGAATGAACAAACAAATGTGGATTTATGCATCTTCCCTCTTGGGTCCCCTCTTAGTATGAGATTCATATCTAGAATGAAATTTTACGTGAGGGAAAAAGAATGAACCCAAAATAAGATAATCACCTTAGCTGTTGACTTGTTGCACTTTTTCATATGGTTCTGAATATGCCCAGATACATACACCTCCTTTCATTCTGATTCATTCTGAGTCAAAAACATTACAAATTTTTTATTAGTAAAAAAAAAAAAAAAAAAATGAGCAGTGTAAATAAAATTGGTTGCTGAAAGATCAATAAAATTTAACAAGAAAATCTCTGATTTTTGATTACCAGAAAACCTTAAACAAAATACCAAAATAAATAAATAAAAGTCTCTGATTTTTAAAGAATAGAATTCGAAAAAGTGACAGATTCTAATTAACTATATGGAAATCAACGTAGCATAGAGAAAAAGCTCAGTTTCTTTTGAAAGCATAGAATGCGTACCAAGTGAAAGAGGGGAGTGGCCGTTGACGATGACGATGTAGAGCCGTTTGCTGCTGTGGTCTCACTACTCCCATATGATTTCCAAATTAGGGAAATCCTTTTCCAAATCGTATTTTTCAGCTAACTGAGGACACTTCCAAATTCTCAGATTTCGTAAAGACTTGAGAAAACCATCATCGGGTAGTGTTGTGAGATTGGGACAGTTGTAAATGTAAAGTGTTTCAAGTGAGATTGGATTCCTAATTGATTCGGGGAAAGTAATCAAATTGGGTAAGTCTTCAATCCACAGCCACTGTAAAGAAGTGAGACAACTAATCTCAAGAAGTGACGTCAGATTAGGCTCGCATCTATCAATCCAAAGATATTCAAGTGAGGTGAGTTCCGGCAAAGTAATTAAATTTGGACAGTTTGAAATGCGGAGCTCTTTTAGGGTGGAAATACATTGAAGACCCACAGGGAGAGACTTCAGTTTCGGAATGCTATAGAAACGTAAATCATGGAGACAATTGAGGCATCGCCATTCCATGCCATCATCATGCATGTCTCTGAATGGATCGAACTCCTCGCAATCGTCAATTGATAGCTCACAGAGGGAGGTGAGATTACGCACCGCTCCAGACATAGATGTTAGTCTAGGGCAATTCCCAATATGTAGTTCCTTGAGAGAATATAGTGCCCACTCAGCCGGAAGAGACTCTATATCTTCTATAGATATCAAAGTCATTTCATTTAATTTGGAGAGAGGAGAAGAAGAGGATAATGAAGAGGAGGAAACTGACATTGTCTCTTGCAAAGGCTTCAAACTGACATTGTTTAAATATAGACATTCTTCGAGATTGGGAAACAGGGGCATGGAAGTCATTTTAGGGCAATTAATAATCCGCAAAGAAGAAAGAAGAGGAAATAAAGGCAGTGAGTTGTGAGACTGATCTTGTTGATGATCTGGTGTTGACGCAGATGTTGTTGCAACTAAATCCCTCCCTGTTCTCCCCCACCATCCCTTCAAATTAGGACATTCTTCTATTGTGAGTGACTTTAGAGATGGGAAGAACGGTGTTGATAAAGTTGTGGATGAAGCAGGCACCTCTTTACTCATATCATTATCGGATATGTACTCCAAATCATTCATCGTGATAAGCCTTAGAGATTTTAAAGAGAGGAGATGAGACAATGGTGGCAAATATCGGCATCTCTTACAACTCTCTATCCTTAAATCAACAAGATTTATGAGAGAAGAGACCCAACTTGAAAATTTCACACCCTTGTACTGATGCACTACCAAATGTTTGAGATTTTGGTGTGGCTGGAGGTCTTCTAATAACTTCTCATCTTCATTATTATCTACTTGATCTTGATGATACCATTTTAATATCAATTTTTCAAGATGTTGCTTCTCCCTTAAATTCACAACAATGGATTCTGAGTTAGCTTCTTTCAACCGTTCCAAATGTGAGATCTCTAATGTTCCTTGCAGGTTTAGCTTCTTCAATTCGCCTAATCCACCAGTGTGGGAGGAGGTGCTCACAATGAATAATTGTAATGTTTGAAGTGAAGTCATTTGCCCTAATCCACAAGGCATATGACTCAAATTATCACAACCATGATTATAAAGATGTTTGAGGTTAACCAATTCTCTAAACTTTTTGGGTAATTCTTTAAGACCTCTACAATTATAAAGTTTTAGTACTTGCAAATTCAACAATGTAGTAATTGAATCAGGGAGAGTTTCAATATTCCAATTAAAAGATACATCAAGATACTTTAGATGTATTAACTTCCCTATAGAATTTGGTATTGATTTAATGTTCAGTGCATGTAAATCTAACGCACGCAAGCTCTTGAAACTCAAAATAATTGTTTTCAACATTGACTCATCCAAGCCACCAGATTTATGCTCATTATATGTTAGAAGAAATGTATGTACCTTGACTGCTTTAACCAACAACCTTAAAGTTTCAGTAAAAGATGAGTCAATAGAAAATGGACATGATACATGACGATTTTTTTCATTAATATTTTTTCCATCAATATTAATGAGCCTGCACTCCTCGCCTGCAATAGCTTCCGCAAGATCATGAATTAAATCATGCATCTTGTATCTTAAGCCTTTGTAAGTCCCTACTTCTTCAAAGAAGGACCTCCAAAGTAAATCCTTGAAATACTCATCACCAACATCCTCTAATTGTTGATTTTTGTTTGATGATTGGATAAACCCTTGTGCTATCCATAGTTGTATCACTGTTTCCTTGTCCATCTCATAATCTTTGGGAAACAAAGAGCAATAAGTGAAACAACTCTTTAAATATGATGGGAGATTATCATAACTCAACTTTAAAATAGGTAAAATCTCATTCCCTAGAGTTACATTTTCTAGTAAATTATTCTTTACAAATAACCACTCAGATTCTGTTTCCTTACAGTATAACACATGTCCTATGGACTTTATGGCAAGGGGTACACCTTGACATATTTTTACAATCTCCGATCCAATTTCCCTCAGTGTAGGATTATTGGTCACTTGCCCTTTGCTAAATGCCACTTTCTCAAATAAAAACCAAGACTGCTCTATGGAGAGACCTTTGAGATTAATATATGGTGAATCTGTGTGTGTAATCTTTGCAACCAATTTACTACGAGTGGTTATTACAATCTTACTTCCTTTCAAACCACCCATTAAAATATTCTTCAAGTTAAGCCATTTTTCACGATCTTCATTCCATATATCATCCAACACAAGTAAGTATTTCTTTCTATCAATTTTTTCACGAAGTTTAATTTGCAATTGATCCATTTCAAGATTTCTAGGTGCATCACCTATAGCAGATATTATTATCTTTTCAATAATACTTTTCAACTCAAAGACATCAGAAACACATACCCACATTTTTAACTCAAAATTATTTTTGACTTTCTCATCATTGTACACACATTGAGCAAGAGTAGTTTTCCCTAATCCCCCTATCCCCACAATGGGAATAACCGAAACATTCTCTTCTACATTAGAGTCCAATAATAGTTCTATGATAGCCTTTTTTTCCTCTTCCCTCCCAATAACTTCTTCTTCACGTACAAATGAGTGAGTTGGTTCCCTCACTACTTTAGGCTCTACATGGTATTCTTTCAGGTGAAACTTTTCCCTGACTTCTGCTATTGCATTTAGCTTTTGCCTCATTGCCTTTATTTTACGACTCATCTTACCACGAAAAGCTAGTTGGTTTGACTTTGAAAAGAAAGTGCGTACCTCTTTTGTGAGTTTATTCCCACTCACCATGCTTCGCCTTGTAGCTTCAGTTGAGAACTCACTCAACAAGTCATCTGCGTCATAAACTGCATCGTTGAGCTTTTCGAGCCAGTGCTTGACTTGATTGTTATGACTTCCCTGCTCCGCTGCATCCTGAAGTACAGCTTGGATTGTGGAAACAGTCTCCTTGATTTTTTCAAGCTCACCTTCGACACCCCAGAGTGATCCAATCTCTTGGAAAGTCTGAGAGCCCAGATTTTCAATCATTTTCTGTGCAAGACCAAAGAGGATTGCTTCGGCCATTTCTTAGTAGTAGCTGAAAGGAAAGCTTAAAGAGTGTGAGATGAATGCTGGCTAGAAGTGATGAAGTGTGAGTAAAAGTAATGCTGCAGTGAAGGAAGATCGAGTTTTAATGTGGACGAATGTAGGCAATATCATTAGTTTTATTTTTTATTTTCTTGGTACAATAATGCAAAGAAAAAGCAACCAATGGTCTCAAGAGCACATGGAGCACAATGTGAGTCTTGGGCCCATTTTGCATCGAAAGAAAATGAATGGAACAGAGGATTAGCTGTTAATTTTGTCCCATAGCTGATAATTTATGTGTTAGTCATATCATCATTCTAATGGAGGAGAATCTTATGTATCAAATAATAATATAATAATAATAATAATAATAATAATAATCGCGGAGGCCTTGTCAAAGTTGGTCCCCTTTCGCACTAAAACAAAATGAGTGAGACAGAATTAGTTGGAAATTTTGGTCCCATACATGTTAATTTAATGTGCATAATATTAACATTCTATAATGGAGGAGAGAGAGAGATTATACATATATATATATATATATATATATCTTAGAAAAAAGTTTTCTGTTCTCTAATGGCATTAATTCTTTCTTTAATGAAAGTTTCTTCTCAAGTAGTGTTGGACATTGGATGGGTTGTCCAAGACTATGCCTTAAAGTTTATAGAACATAATAGAAGTTCTCCACTAAGTTTTGTCTGATTAACTACTTAATTCCATTTTGAAATTCTCAGATACGGCCACTTGGCTTATAAGGAAAAATATAAATTTTTAAACAGAATTTAGGCTTAACTACTTAAATGTTATGTTTAGTTGGGGGTATAAGGAGAGAATGAAAAAGAAGAGAGGAAAATGTGATTTTTCACTGCGTAGATGTTGTTAAAAGAGAGGATAAAGAAAATGAGGTAGATGAAGCTTTCTACATGATCCATCATATTTTTTCCTTCCAATTTGAGAAGAAAATGGAAGTTAGGGAACTGGATTTAAGAAGAAAGTTATAAAAATATACATCACTTTTCCATCATTCCACGTACTAATAAAGATATAATAGTAATTTACTCTTCATCAATTTATTTTTTCATTCTCGTTATCACATGTACAAGGTGGAGACATGCCAAGTGCTTATCTTTTCTTTTTTGAGGTAAAATAAAGGTTATTTATAAGCTTTTTATAAAAGCCTTGAGATATATTATGAAATGAATAAATTCATTTCTCTTCCACTATTTAGGTGGGGAGAAAAACGAATGGATAAAATCATAAATCAACCTTGAGAGAGCACAAAAACCATATGTTCCATACAATTATATTGCCATCTTTGAGTGGGATGAAATAGTTTTTGCATGATTTGTTTGTAACAATTTTGGCAAAAAAAAAAAAGAAGGATTGTGAGTCTCTTATTTTGCAAATGATAATTAGTTATCACTTTCAATTTTCCCTTAATTTTGTTTATAATCAAACTTTAGGCTAAATTAATTTTGTTATTCTAATAAATTTTCTTTTGACTAAAGAACATTTTTGGCCCATTAAGTTTGAGATTGTTTTCATTTGAGCCATTTACATCTCATTTCAAAACTTTTAGTTTAATTTTGTTTTTATATTAGCAATTTTATTCATTTTTATTAGTAATCTGGTGACACCTAGCATTATATCGGTGACGTGACTTAATGGAGACAACTTATTTAGATGTTAACAATTAGATTACTAATCTATATATATAATAATAGGTGAAACTAAGAGAAACTTAAATTAGAATTCCAAATTAGAGTTTCAATTTTGCACCATGTGTTCTAAATTATTTATTCTTAAAAAGTTTTATTTCTTAATTTTAGAATCAAATATGAGACCACATCATAAATATTCATCCAAGTGAGTTATTAAGTACAAAAACCAAAGAGTCTAGAATAAATTAATCATTAAAAAAAAAAGTTCATCACAATAAGTTTTTTAAAAAAATGGACAATTTATATTTTATACCTAATAATATCTTTACAAATTTTTTTAAAATGTTAATAAAATATAAAAATTACTATCAATAATATTTAAATTATATATATAGGAATTATATTATGCATTTTATTGTATATCTTTAAGTGTAATTATACATATGCATGAGGTTATAAGCTAGTAGAAATAAAAAACAAGATCAATATGAAAACATAATTAAACATAAAAGCTTAAAATGAAAACTTTGATACGTAAAACAGTTTTAAGTGTCAAAATAAAAATAAATTTTAACTTTAAGATCAAAATTTTAATCAAACCAAGATAAAACAAAAATGTTTTCTGCCATAACTGAGAGAAGAGGAAAAATTGTAAACGTGATACAATAAAAGATTAGAAAAATTAATTTATAATCTCCCATTATCATATATGTAGTATGCACTAGTCACACACTCGCACAATAATCTGATAAACTTGATATATATATATTTTAAAGTATGTTGATTTTGCAGATTAAAAAGTAAATATGTATTATTTGAAATTGTGCTTTTAACAAATGTCAAAATCATTAGATTACTTTTTTTTTTTGTATAAAAAAAAGATTTCTTTATTTTATTTTATTGGTACAATCATCCAATCATGCAAAGCATAAGCAAGTAATTTGTCAAGAATCTACTTTACTTTGGAGCAATGTAATGATCGAGGAATTGGGAGGTATTGAATTTGAACCTGGTGGAATTCCTCCCAAGTCTCTCATAATAAATTTTTATCTCTTTTAACTTTTTTACCTTTCACTTTCTTACTTAAAAAAAAAAAAATTTAATTCAAGGATTGAGATTGGAAGTTGTTTTATCGACTCTCAATCTCAACTATTGAAATCAATTACAACAGGTGCAATCCTAATCAATTATTAAAAAAAAAATATATAAAGTGTTCTCCTCCAAAAATGAAACCAGCTGTAATAGATTAGAAAACATAATGGGAAAGCAAGAGTGGAAAAAGTCATAAAGAGATGACAGCAATCAATGTTTATGAACCCCTACTCTATTTCAACGTGAATATAAGGCCTTGGGCCCCTTCTGCACCGAAAGAAAATGTGTGGGACAAAGGATTAGTTGAAGTTTTCTTACCTAGTTGGAAATTTAATGGGCCAGTTGTATCATCTGTAAGGTTGAATTTATTCAACCATCTAATTGGCTTTATTTCGTACCAAATTTGCTTGTAATTCAGCATTTAGTAACCCTGTATTTAGGTGGGTTTGTTGTAAGGGTAGTGAGTGAGATAGAGTGAAGATTGCTCAAGAGTGTGCAAGAAAACAAAGACTCGCGGCTGGGACTCGCGGGTGACTTGCGGCTGCAAGCCGCCAGAAGCTGCACACGTGCCAAGCATGCTGGAAGATGAACAGTCATGCTAGCTGGAGCACTACAGGACAAAACAGGACAACTGGCCATACGGTTAACTCGCGACTGGATCTCGCGACTTAGTCAAGCCGCGAGGTCAAGTCGCGAGCCACCCCTGTTTTGTAAAACCTGACGTTTCACATTCCTCTCCCACTCCAGTATAAATACCCCTTTTACCCACGATTGAAAGAGAGCTTCCAGAGAGAATTTTGAGAGAGAAACCCTAAAGAAAAACCAGATTGTTTCACCCACAATCTATACCTTAGAGTCTCTTCAAATCCCCTACTCTCTTCCTCTCCATTGTCAAATCCTTGAGAGGCATTATACCAAACCTGGTTCTCACCATCATCTTCACCGTGAGACAGTTGTTTGGATTTCTGGGAAGCAGTTAGGAAGGAGTCAATCTTCATTGGTTGATGCTACGGTCTAGTAGCGGAATCCGGGAAGTTAGAAAAGAAAAAGGTTCGGCGCAACCTCGTTGGAGCAAGAAGCTTGGAAGGCTTAGGTGCACTGGGTAGATTAGGCTTGGAGGGTCTATTGCTGTCCTTGTATCCCAACTGTATTTTCTAGTGGATTGATTACCGCTTGGAGGGCGGCGGAGAGGTTTTTCGCCGAGGACTTCGGTTTCCTCTTCGATAACACATCGCGTGTTGTCTTTGTGTTTGCATCTTCCTTCCTCTCTATCTTTGCCTTTATATTATCTGCTGTGGTTTTATTTTATTATGGCTTAGATAGTTTTTTAACCAATTTCATATTATAGCATGTGTTAAGTTTCCGCACACTAGTTGTTTGACATATTGCTTGTATTGGTTAAGTTGTTTTTTTTTTTGGGTCTAAACGTTCAAAGGTGTTTTGTACACGTTTTTGAACTTTCATCATCAATTTCACATTAAGTCCAAGAGTTCAGCCCCTGAGAATTGCACCAAACAGGCCTTACTAATTCAAATTCCCATTTAAATTTCTACAATTTTTTTAGAAGGAAATTTCTACAATTAATTGTGTGATGATTGATAAAAGAGAGAGGAATGCTAGCAAGAGGGTGGGTTAGAAGTGAATTGTGAGTAAAAGTAATGCTGTGGTGAAGGGTGACCGAGTTTTAATGTGGGCAAATATCATCGATTTCATTATTTTTATTTTTCATTTTCTTGGTACAATAATGCAAAGAAAAAGCAACCAATAGTCTCAAAAGCACATGAATCACAATGTGACTGTTGGGCCTCGGGCCGCGTTTGCATCGAAAGAAAATAAGTAGGACGGAGGATTAGCCGTTAATTTTGTCACCGAGCTGTTAATTTAATGTGCCAATCATACCATCTTCTAACGGAGGAGAATCTTATTTATCAAAATAATATAATAATAATAATCGAGACCATGTCCAAAAAACAACTTATAGAATTTGGGCCCCACCTGCAAAAAAGAAAAAAAAAAAAAAAAAAAAAAAAGGTAAAGTGTGAGACATATTCACAGTCTAATGGAAGAGAGACCATGTCCAAAAGTTGGGCCCCTGATCGAGAACTGAACTAAACTCATGGTACTATAATTTTAGACCGATAACCAGTTTTTGTCTTCTATTTTTATTTTTGGTTGAAAAAAGAGATTATTTATATATCTTAGAAAAATGTATTCTTTTCTCTAATGGCTTTAAATTTTGCTTTAATGAAACTTTCTTCTCAAGTTGTGTTGGACATTAGATAGATTGTGCACTTGTGCAATATCATGTAATGCCGAAGTCTACTGTCCAGATCAACAATAATATATTTAATTTTTATTAGATTCATTATATATAAATTTTGCAATCATCAAGTTTTTAATTTATTTTTTATTATACAATTACAAACATTAAAAAGGAACCATGCCAAAAATTATAGAATTGCTCCACTCGGTTTTGTCATTTTCTTGGTACAATCATATGTAAATAGTAAGTCTAATATAAAAACCGAACCAAATATGAAAGTCCAAAAATGAGAACTTTGAAAGGTAAAATGTCAAAATAAAAATAAACCTAAGGACTAAAAATAAACTTTTGTCTTTTCTTTTAATAGAAAACTTAATGTTGGGTACAAAATGTAACAAAAGTCATAGTTTAAGGTGCAAAATGTATATTCGAAAAATTTAGAGTACAAAATGAAATATATGGTATTATTTAGGGTGGTAACGTATAATTTCTTCAAAACTTGACTTGACAGGACAAGAGACTAGAAACATTAATTGCTAATCAAACATTATTATATATGTATAAAATATATGGTATAGATATTAGATACTATACATTGAGGTTTCTATCTCAATGGACAAAACAAATTTCCATTCAACTGATTATATGATGCATTTGATATAGAGTATATATATATATATATTTTTTTTTTATTCTATACTTTGTATATTTGCATTTGCTGGATACTCTTTGATCGTAGTTTGAACTCACTTTTAGTCTCTTTAATAAACAAGTTAGATTTTCTACATTGAGTTGAATTCTGTACCCATAAATACAAATTTCATTATTTTTATGTTGGATTAGATATATTTATACCGACAGATATAAATAATGTTGAGTTGAATTGGGAAATTGCACTTGCATCCACAATAATCACACTAGAAGTCATCTTATATTATTATTATTATTATTATTATTTTGTTGATAATTTTGATGGTTACAATTGAAAAGGGGAATTTAAATTCTAAATGTCACCATTAAAAATATTAAGAAGTGCTAATTAAACTACATATATAAAAGAGTTGCCAAAAAGAATGAATGCATAATCAAAAGCCATCTTCTATCCTGTTTGATAAGATTATAGAGGCAAAAAAAATTTCTTAAGGACATCATAAATGTTTTGAATGATATATAAACCCTTGCGTAGTAGTTACTAGAGCAACAAGGACCACACTAATCTATATATATATATATATATATATATAACCGAAGCTTTTGAAGCTCCCACAATTTTCCACATCACCACTATTTTAATTTTCTTTTTATTTAGGTTTTATATCTTATATATTTATTATTTTTTCCACGTCACCACTATTTTAATTTTCTTTTTATTTTAGGTTTTATATCTTATATATTTATTATTTTTTTAAACAAAACTACTCTATATAAAACCCTACTACAAGACCATACGTAGTAAAACCTGTCTCCAAGACCATACGGCAAGAAACCTAAAAACAAAGCTCTCTCCGTCAAATTCAATGAGAAAGGTCTCAGGTAATATTTGCTTGCTCCAGAAAATCTAGCAAGAAGAGAGACCGCAAGGATGGAGGAGCGAGGCAAGTGATGACGGAGAAGGTGGAGGTGAGGGTGGAAACAGGGACGAAGGAGGCAAAGATGAGCCAGAAGAACCATGTTCCCAAACTCCCCATCTACGTACCGGCACCAGTCCCTGACCACAGTCGCAAACATCATCACCATCACCGTGACAACAGTCACCATCATCATCACCACCACCACCACCATGCCAGCAGTACTCACAATCATCATCACCACATTGCTAGCATTCACCACCATGTCCCCATGCGCATCCACCCCCTGACGGTCGTCCACCATATGCGAATCTGAATGTACGTATGATTATATGATAATTAATTTATGGTGTTTTAACTTTTATTGGAAAACGTACTATGTAGTTTTTACATATATTGAAGTCTTAGATCGGCTTCTTCCTTCTTAGTTAGTTTGGGCCTTCAAGTCAGATTCTTTTCACATTTGTGCGTCTATGTAAATTGTACTAGATATTTGAGGAGGTTGTTTCACTTAGAAAGTAGTATTATAGTTGGCTATTCTAATACGAGTATTTTAAATCTAATTTAATTCCATGTTTTATACCGGCAGTTTAACCCCACCGTGGGGTTAATGGGGTGTATGATTGTACAAATTGAGTAAAACAATAAAAGTTTTGCGAGCTTATGATAGTAACCTGCCAAAAATGCCATCACCTTGAGCAAAGGTTTGCAATGTAAACAAAACTCTAAACCGGAAAAGCTAAAAAAAATTTCAGCAATTTAATTTGAGATTTTTTGATTTGTAGGTGGTTGCAAACCATTATGGAGTGAGCCAAGCTTCTACCTTACTGCAAGACTGAAGGTGATAAATTTTTTTATCCCTTTTGTTTCTTTTAATACTTTTTTTAATCGGTTTTCCCTACTCTCTTGCATTTTTGGGTTTATTGCATTGATTAGCAATGTTGATGATTTTTTTTAAGGGAATGCCTCAATGAAGATATATAGAGAGAGAGAGATTAAAGATTGGGGAGCTATAGTTTTATTTTTCCCTTCACCACTAATTTGAAAAGGAAATAAAATCTTTTGAATATTTTTTTGGTTAGTTTATTTGTTTTTCATGATTTCAAATCCTGATGAGAATCACTTTTGCTATGGAATACTAGACATATTTCACCATTAATTTGTTACGAATATATTTGTATTTTAGCGTTCATATACAATGATGCTAGGTGTAATCAAGAAACAATAATAATTTATAATAAAAAAACTAACACATAAAACAATTGTAAACTTTGATTTATAACTTTGTTTTATTTATTTTTTTTATTGTTGGTATGTAAAGAAAAGGTCGGCTAGAGTCATGAAATACATCTTTATAGATTTGAATTTGAATTTAAATTATGAAATATGTTATTAGTAGCTCATCTTCGGCTTGAATTTAATGTCTCACCCTTTTTTTTTTTTCATATATACGATCAATTTATATTTTTACTCGATTAATGCTCTTTTTTGCCATTCAATTGGTACATTTTCTTCTTTTTTACATTCATATAGTTCAACATCTATTCTTTCCAAATTTGTGTGATGAGGGTTTGTTTTGTTTATTGGCTTACAAGTGTCCAAAGCAATTTTTTTAAAAATAGTTCTACTATTTAAGCCAGATGACTAAAGCAATCTTTACTCAAAATTTGGTACATTTATTTGTCTTTGCTTCCAAACAATGTCATTTTATTCATCTGAAGGTTGAGACTATACAACATTATTGGTGTTAGAGTTTCACTTTTGGTCTTAGTATTTTATTTTTCCTCTTAAGTTGTAACTTTTATAAGTGAAAATTTACAATTTTTGTTCAACTCTTCCGTGCAATTTATTTCAACAATTGTGTAACTTGGCATTATGTTTCCTTTTCAATCCCATTGAGGTCTAGCATCTTTGTTTACTGACAATATTAAAATTTAGATACATCTTGAATATCAAGAATGATTAATGTAATTTATGAAAGATATTTGATTGAATGAGTATGAAATTAACTATATTTGTGTAATTAATTGTATTGGAGTGTACTTCTATTAGTTATATATTTTCTAAATATTATCTCAAGCTCTTGGTTATCACGATATTTCATTGTATGTGATAGATTTTATTACTTTGTAAGTGATAGATTTTATTGGTTTGGTATATAATTTATACCATGATCTTGATTATTTATTTATTTTTTTTCATATTGGGGAAGTTATCAATAGCTTTCCCGTGCATCGCACGGATTAGCGACTAGTTAAATAATATTCAGCAACAAGACTGCATTGAATAAAACCAATCATTTGAACTATAGAAAATTGTTCATATGACTAAACTAAAAGCAGAGTTGCCAGATAGAATAATTAATAAATTTCCCGTAATGTTTTTAGAAATAGCATAAAAAACCACCGAGAGGAAGAAGAAAATCAAAGAGAGAGAGAGAGAGTACTCGTATTTTTGTTGAACAAATCTTGGAATGAATAAAAGAGGGAGGTGCATAGGAAGTAATAGCAAATATATAACACATGGGATTGGTCGAGTTGATTGGGTTTTTGGTTTCAAAGTGTTTGTACTGGGTTCGATTAGGTGTGTTCCTTAGTTCGAGTCCTATTATCTGCACTTTGAAAAAAATTTTCTGGATCAGTGTTTTACCCCTTCATGGGTCCATTCAGTACGAACAGTGATTAATCTCTAATTAAAAGTTAAAAAAAAAAGTGAAAAAAAAAAAGCAAATATATGAGAAAAAATCGGTTGATTAAAAATCTTGAAGAAATCTTGAAATGAATAAAAGAGAGGTGCATCGAAAGTAATAACAGATATATATGGGAAACACAAGATGGTATAGATGATATGACAGAGTCCAGACAGTACATTGCTGGGAAACAGTGAAACACTGTCCGGAGTGATCTTTAAGATATTAACATCATGAGATATTTGAAAAAAGGAATCCTCTTGATATTAACTACACACAAGAAAAGCAGGACCGAGTTTCAATGTAGACGAATTTCATCGATATCATTAGTTTTATTTTTCAGTTTCTTGGTACAATCAAGCAAAGAAAAGGCAACCAATGGTCTCAAGAACACGTGAAGCACAACGGAAGTGTTGGGCCTCGGGCCCCTTCTGAATCTAAAGAAAATGGGCAGGGATTGTAAACAGTAAAACTTCTACTACAAGCCACACCCAAAAAAATTTAGTGGAATCATGGATTAGCTGTTAGTTTTGTCCCCTAGCAGATAATTTAATGTGCCAACCATAAATCATTCTAGCGAAGAACACTTTATTTTATAGAAATAATAATAATAAGTCACGTTAACGGGTGTTTTTAAGATAATAGTTAACAATTTATTTTAGGAAAATTTTGTTTTAATATCATTTTTATGGAAAATTAGTCACAGATCCACGCGATACGTGAGAAAAAATAAATAATTTGTAATTGTAATTGTAATTGTAATATAATGTATAATTTGTTCTCCCTAAAAATTAAATAATTGTTATTCGGTTCAATTAGGTATACTTCAATCCACTTTGGTCCCATTCAGTCTACTCGATCAATTTCGGTGCATTTTGGACAAATTGAGACTTAAATTAATTCTTTTGTAGGTTGCCTTTTCAAGTTTAGCTCAAAAATTCTTTTTTTTTTTTCTTTCTTCATTTTGGGTTAAAAAGTATGAGATTTTATTATATTTGGGCTAAGCTCTTTAGTTTTGAATTAAAAAAATGCAAACAAAATTAACATTAGAAATTAGAAATATGAGCCCTAAAAATGCAATAAAAATGATAAATATTCAAAAGTATTATTTGGTCCATATTGGTCCTATTCGGTCCACGTTGGTCCATTCTACCTACTTTGGTTCTATTTAGTCCACATTGTCTTATTTGGTCTTGGTCCTATTTAGTCGACATTGGTCCTATTCGGTCCTATTTGTTCCTACTAGATTCACATTGGTCCACTATGTCCTATTCAGTCCACTTTGGTCCTATTCAGCCCTCCTTGTTCCCATTCGGTCCTATTTTGTCCATTCAATCCACTATGTTCCATTTGTGTTCACTTCAGTCCATTTAGACCACTTCAATTCATTTTTGTGCACTTTGTCCATTTTAATCTACTTCAGTCCATTTTTGTACACTTGCATATAGACATAGGGAGAAGACATGTTTAGGTTGAGAGTAATAATTCTAAATCCAAATATATATATATATATATATAAAACTTGTAATATCTAAAATATTAAGCATAACATTTATTATTGCTACACTTATTTTGAGCCACATTAACATTGCATTTCAGTTCACTTCGATCCGGCTAAATTTAAGTAAAAAATGAAAGTCTTTCTAAATAATAAGGTTATAAGTATACAAATCTAATATTTATGGTAGTTACTCATTTATTTTAACATTATTACATTTAAATGAATTGCATGAGGTTGATTATATATTCAAGCAAAAAATAATAAAATAAATAAACAAATATGTGTGTGTGTGTGTAACTGGACCGAATTGACTGTATGTACCAAACTGGATTGAATAGACCTAACTTGACTGAATTGACCAAATTGCACCGAATAGATCGAAGTGAAATGAATGGATTGTATGGACCAGATTAGACCAAAAAGGACTGAACTGACCAAAGTAGACTGAATGGATCAAACTGGGCTAAATAGACCTAAGTGGACCGAATCGGCTAAGTGGACCGTATGGACCAAATTGGATCGAATAAACGTAACTGGACCGAATTGGTTAAATTGGACTGAATAGACCTAGGTGGACCAAATGGACCGAATAGACCTAAGTCAATAGTATGGACCAAATTAGACCGAATAGACCTAATTGGACCGAATAGACCGAATTGGACCAAATAGACCGAATTGGACAGAGTGGACCGGATTGGACAGAGCATGATTGCATTGACCAAAGTAGACTGAACTGGACCGAATAGACCTAACTGAACTGAATTGGCCAAGTGGACCGTATGGACCAAATTGGACGGAATAGTATAGACCTAACTGAACCGAATTGGCCAAATTGGACCGAATAGACCTAGGTGGATTGAATGGACCATATTGGACTGAATGAACCTAAATAGACAGAATGGACCAAATTGGACCGAAAAGACTTCAGTGGACCGTATGGACCAAATTTGACCTAAAAGACCTTAAGGGACCGAATTGACCAAATTGGACCGAATAGACCTAGATTGACCATATGGACCAAATTGGACTGAATTGACCAAAGTAGACCAAATGGGTTTGAATGGACCGAACATGACTGAATAGACTGAATTGACTGAAGTAGGCCGAATGAACCTAATTGAATTGAAGTGGACTAAAGTAGACCGAATTGGACCAAAATTGACCAAAGTGGACTATAGTATACCGAATCGGACCGAATTGATAAAGTGGACCGAATGCCAATTTGTTATTAGCATAGCCAAGATTGTGTACGAACCAACTATTAACTAAAATCAAACCAAAACTGTTCCCTCGTGCATTTCTGAGGTCATTTTAGCTCTTTGTTCTGTGATACAAAATAAATCTAAATCTAAAGCATACCCAAAAATTAATAAAACTAAATCCCATGTTTTTTTTCCCTTTCTTTGGACTAGTCTTAATTGGAGGTTTTTTATTTATTTATTTTAATCTTTGAGATTGAGATGGTATTGGACCAGAGTTTTAATGTAAGCACCAATTTTTCTCCATTTTTTTTCTTTGTATCATTATATGGTTAGTGAATGTTGCTGCAATGCAAACAAAAGTTGCAATCCAAGCATGTCTTGAAGGGAACGAATCTACCCTATTTAAGATTTGATAACAGTGATCTTATAGTCCAATGACTTCTTCAGAGGTATAATTCCTAGGAATGAATCAACCCTATTTTTACTTGGAAAAGAAGAAAGAATGTATGATTTGATGTTACTTCTTAACATGATAAGATATTTAATGTATCCAATGTATGCAAAGGCCCTCTCACCATGTGTAAATCTTGTATGTATAAGATAATTCAAACAGGTTAATTGCTGTGCTTGGTGCTTCTTGGCATTGGCTATTTCACCTTTCTAATGATCCCATCTCTCTGCATCCTTGAAAATCCTCCTAATCTACCAAAGTAGTGGCTGCTTTACCAGATAGACAGCCAAGCCACGTCTATGAAGGCAAAGTGGTGATGTTGTTGTGAAGGGATCATTAGGTTTCAGCTTCAAGATATGGATTAAATATCAAACCCATCTAACAAGAAGAGGCATTAAGCGAAGACTTGCAAGCATATCAAGAATCTTAAATTTGCACACCTCTCGGAGGACAATTTGTAAAGAAATGTTTTAAAGTAGTCAATGATCACAGTGAAATTGGAACAGGGTAATAGCATGAAGCGAAGACTTGGCTAAAGTTAAATAAGCAAAAGCTGATGTCCAAGACTGAAATGTCAAATTATACAACACCTAGAAACACTGTAGGATCATTATTTATTATTTAGCATGATTACCACAACATAAGTGAATGATCCACAATTACTACAGCCAGTAGTAGTAGCAGCTATACCAGGTTCCAATTCAAACCAAGAAATTAGATGGACATAAGTGAATAAGGTTTCAATTAGTAAGTAAGGGTTGAAAATGGTTTCAATTGGAAATGCAAACCAATTTTGCATTGCTTAAGCAGTAGTGAGCATATATCTTGAACCAATAAGAAAATAAAACTGCAGGAGACTTGTACCATTTTTAAACTCCAAAAATTTTCAACATTTTTTTTTCTTTTTTCTTTTTTTTCTCTCTCTCTCTCCAAAATGAACCGTTTCGGTTTCCTTTCTCTAAAACCCTAAAAGAATATTAAGAAGAGCTTAAAACGCACTATATCAACAATTCTTAATCAATCAACATCACTGTCAGGCTTTTGGGTTTCAATTCTTCATTGTATCTTTGAGATTTCCATATCTGTCAAATTGATTTATGGGACTAACTTCTTTTTAGCTTTAATGGATGGAAAAATCACATGACACTAATGTAATTAGTGGCGTGGATCCATTGGTGAGTCTTCTTAATGTAATAATGTGAAATTCATGTGAATTTCTTTCCACGAGAGCTAAAGTAAGTTAGTTTCAGTGCTCAATTTGGTGCACTTTTCAGATAATTGACAATTTTTATTAGGATGAAATTAGGTAATTGACATGAATATTGCAAAAATTTAGCTAACCAGGACAAGGTACAATCTGCTTCGGTTGATTGCATACTCCCCAGCAGCATTTTAGCCTTCAGAAAAACTAAAGAGGAAAAGCACAAAGCAATATCGTTCCGATCATAAAACTCTCACACAATCTGTTTCACTCACTGGTTACACAATCCTAGTGAAATATGTTCAACTTTATACTGCACATGTAAGTGAGTCTCTAATCTCTTTGAACAGCCTACAATTGACACACTTAGCTTTTACTTTCCTGCTACTTTCCTTTTACTATTACTTTACATCCATAACCAGTTCTTGCTTGAAAAATGTCATTGGCTATCTCTGCCATTATAAAGTGGAGCAAGTCAAAACCCTTTTACCCTTGGCTATAATTTGAAGTCATTCTCCTATTCCATTCTTGAATTTTCATAAGCATAGTAAAATCATAATCTAGTAATCTGCCTGCACTTTTAAGATGGATGCGCATGCAAAGCGAGCGCTCTACCATTTGAGCTACATCCCCATGTTGATAACCTCTCTTAAACACAATTATAAAACACTTTAGCACACATAAAGTTTTGACTTGAGAAACAAGTTTTGATCTCTTGAAGATTCATTGCAATCCATTTGAAAATTCATACATTTCAAGATTTGAACACAGTGGATTTACTGATTAGTCAAGAAAAGACGACCAATGCATGCTACGTCACCTTATGCGTATTACCACTGGTTCGCCGCTTCTCCTCATAAATACTAATAATCTTAATAATCTCCATTCACCCACCACTCTCGACACACTCCAACCCACCACCATCATGTCTGGGTGTTATGGTCTAACTATGGCTTCCACATCTTCTCTCTCCAACTCCAACCCACCACTCTCGGTCCAGAGCACCGCCTCATTGATCGTATCTCTATCAATTTCAATGGAACAGAGGATTAGCTGTTAATTTTGTCCCCCTAGCTGTTAATTTATGTGTTAGTCATGTTAACGAGGAGACCTTTTCCGAAAGTTTAGACCCGTACTTGTTAATTTAATGTGCATATTCACATTCTAATGGAGGAGAGTCCATGTCCAAAAGTTGGCCCCAGATCGAGAACTGAACTAAACTCATGGTACTGTAATTTTAGCTAACCAGTTTTTGTCTTCTCATTTTTTTTTTTTTTCTTCTTTTTTTTCCCTTTTTTTTGAAAAAAAAAAAATAATTTTATCTTAGAAAAATGTATTCTTTTCTCTAATGGCTTTAAATTTTGCCTCAATGAAACTTTCTATCTTAAGTTGTGTTGGACATTGGATAGGTTGTGCATCCGAGATGACATTTGGTAAAATTAATTTTTGATCCTCCATTATAATATATACTATATAGTACAAACTAGTTACATACTTGCACAATAGTTTGAAATTTTTTGTATGATTTTTTAAAATTGTATTTGATTTTGTAGATTAAACAATCAATATGTGTTATTTGAAATTCACTACAACAACTTGACTTGTTTCAACCCGCTTTCCTCAAGGGTTGACTAAAAAGTGCCAAAAACATCACTAAAATTTGATTAGCTTTATTCCGAGTGTCATTAAAATCCTCGAAATAAACCTATACAACCCTCGGAATAATCTATTAAAATTAGGCGGGCTAGTTTTTACACTCCAGCGCCAATTTTACCTCCAAATTTAAACATTTGTCAATGCATCCTATCACAACCTTTGATAGAAGATAACTCAAAATTTCCAACCCTTGAAATAAAGTCCAAAATTAAAATACAAAAGGTAAAACTCATTTTTGTTCACGCTCCACACTCAGAAACCGCTCACACGATCAGAAAATTCTCTCAAAATCGATCTGAGCTCATCTCAGAAAACTCAAAGATCGGAGCTCATCTCATCTCCGACGGGCTGATTTGCGGTGGTCAGCTGTCTCATCTCCGACGACAAGCGAGCCGTTGATAGACTTAGCACTCTTTGCCACCCCATTTCCGATTACAGGTCTGTCTTTCTCTGTTTGTTTCCCGAAAAATTATGAAAATTACATAGTAGAACTATCCAAAAAAATTTTGGTATTCTCTCTCGTTTTCTCTCTCTCCATCGGTAGATATTTCTCTTCCTCACCATTGGTATAATTTGGGGGCTAGGATTTGGATTACATGTCCTTTGGTATAATTTGGGGGCTAGGGTTTGGATTACATGTCCTTTAGAATCTGAAGTATGGATTGGATCTAAGAGGCTTGAACATATTATATTGAAGAAATGCTTAAAAAGGAGTTTCTAAGTGTTAACGGTGTGGTATAACAATAGTATAAATTTAAGTATGGGTTGGATCTATGAGGTTTTTGGTGGTTCTTTGTTTGTTATTTTTTGTTTTCCAGTATTTTATCTGAGAGATTGATGCTGATTTTGAAAATTCTATGTGTATGTTAATTATTGAAAATCAGCTATAATATAGGTTTCCCCAATGGATATATTGATTATACCAGTGCAGTGTAAGTCTTTGTGTTTCTCAAGCTATTTAAGCTAAAATCAATGCAATTTGATTATCCATTTTTATTGGTTTTTGTGTTATGGAGTATAAATTAGAGTTTTTTGAGTTCCCTAATTTTGAAAGGACTGGACCATGTGATATCAAGAAGTTGCTACAAATTTATAATTTATACATTTGAAACTTGTGTTAAAGAATACTCTTCTTTGTAGGAAATTTGGAGTGTACACAAAAGCTTTTGTAGCTGGACTTACAAAAATCATTAACAATGTCATATGTAGCTCATCTCCTAGTGTTATCTATGATTAATTCACAAAACAATCTTCATTTGTTTGTCACCCATGATTCAGATCATAGACAAAGCCTTTTAGATTTTAATCATTTTGTCAACAGATTAACTTATATAATACGGATAGATTATTTATGACAGATAATGAAGATCAATCTCAAATAGAAAATCCCATCAGGAAGGTCAAGGATTTAGCTGAGGAACAAAATGAGCATAATCTCTACGCATTCACTCCCAAAGGAAAGTGAGGAAGATAATGCCTCTCAAAATATCATATATGGTATATTTTTCCCTTAACTTCTGTTTCGCTTTGTTTGATTGTTGAATCCATAGTTATTGCTGCTTCTCATTTAAATAAAGTGTTTGGTAGCTCTGTTTTATTGTAGGAAATAAAAATGATATTTTTTGGGTTATTCTTATGTGATACTATTGCGGCTGGTATTGAAGCTCGTGATGGTTTTCTTAGCTAATGCAAATGATATCTTCTTGACAGATGGGGCAAGCCCAGCTGTAAATTTTGACTTCACTTTCTTTTTGTTTCTATAACTGCCAGTATTTTCCATGTCCAATTGATACATTTATAACAGATTGTGTTTCTCTCTTACCAGGTGCATATGATGATGCAATTACTGATAAGATCAGAAAATGATGGATTCTTTGTCCCATTCCTCAGTACCCTTTATACCCTGCTTCAATTGATCTCCATGGTGGTACACTGGTATGCTTCTAATTTGTAGCATTTTATTCAGAGGCTCAAGATTGGTTGTATTCAACTGCCAAGTGAAAATACATTTTTTTTTTCAGCATAGATTTAACACTGACCTGACTTGGTAACTTGGAAGTTGGAAAATGGAAATTTGATTTATTCTTTTTTATTTATTTATTTAATTTTCATTCAATCTTGAAGTATGGTCATTTCAGGTTCCTTACTATCTCAATGAAGCAATAGGATGAGGATTGGAAGTCTCTTCCCTTAAGAAGCAATTGGAGGCTGCCAAGTCCAAGGCATCATAGTTAGGGCTTTGGTTGTTATAAATCCCAGAAACCCAACAGGCCAGGTTTGCTATTAGTAGGTTTGAAAAGAAAAAAGATAACAAATCAAAAGACAACCAAATCACATCTATCCAAAGTAGAGTTTAATACAAAAATTTATCAACTTAGAGTAGGATGCAATAAAGAATAAAAAAATCCACCAAAAAAGAGAGAGAAAGTATTCACCATTTTTTGTGTAGGAAAAATATGGATAAAATAAAGGGAATGACAAATTTTAATAGTAAATAAAATGAGGAAAGGAATAATCAAAATAAAAGGAAGATGAAAGGATGAAGGAATTGTAATGTTAAGTATAGAGTAATAGGGAGATAAAAAAAAAAAAGTAAAAGTAGGTGAAAATGTTAGAGAAAGTATAATTATAAGGTGAGAAATTAATAAGGAGAAAAATAGTTAAAAATGAGAGAAAAAGTGTTGAAAATAGATAGTTGATGCAGCCTCTTAACAAAAAACTGTAATAAACTCACTTACTATAATTTTAGCTAACCGGTTTTCACCTTTAAAAAATAAAAATGACAAGAGATTTTTAAAAAAATATATATTTGTTGAGAAATATCTTAGAAAAAAGGTTTTTTGTTCTCCTAATGCTTTAAATCTTGCTTTAATGAAAGCTTGTTCTCTAGCAGCACGGACGAACCACGTTGGGGCTGGAGGGGCCATGGCCCCCATGGTCCCAGTCCCACGCCTCCATTTATAATTTCTTAAAATCAAATATTTTTTATAGTGTAATGGTCCAAAGTTGGCTCCCCCTCTCCCAACGACGCCCACATCTGCTCCTCATTCTTCTTAAAATATATATATATATATATATATATATATTTTTTTTATTATAAAATTTTAATTTTTTCTTCTTAAAAATTTGATTAGTTCAAATGCTTAAAAAAAAAAAAAAAAAAAAAGTAAGCTAATCTATAACTTGTAACTCTATACAAAATATGAAACCTTTCAACATAAAACATTTTAAAAAAAATCGTATTCTACATTATTTGGTATTTTAAGTGGCTAAATCTTTAGGAGGGAAAAAAAATTAAGAAGAAAACCAAAAGAAAAAAGAAACTATTCTTCAAGTTAAATTATTCTTTTATTTCTATTTTAAATTAATTTCTTACCTTTTGTGTATGTGCACACAAGCGCGTTTTCAAAAGCAGACATGTCATTCTTCTTTCTTAATTGTTTTAAATAGTTGGTAAGAATAAAAATAGCAATAACTTGCCATTTTGTATATTTTCTTTTATTAATATTTTGTTAACATTGGATGGATATTAGTTTTTTTTTTTTTTTTTTTTTTTTTTTTTTTTTTAACATAGTATATAGTCTTCTATTTTAACATATTTTTCATTCTTGAATTTTAAATTTCTTAGGTTCATGCGTTGGACCCCGCTATCCTAATTTATTTTTATTTTTGTAGTATATAGTCTTCCATCAACTGTTTTCCCGTTAGTGGAAGAGGGTTACTAATAAGCTTGTTGAGTTCCTTTTGGAAAAAGGATGGGGATTTGAGGGGTGAGTGTTGGTGGTCGTAGTCGTGGTCGTGGTGATGGTGGTGGTGTTGGGGGGGGTTCTTTTTCCATGGTTTTTGTGGGAGAGGGAGGAAGTGGGACTCTGCGGAATGAAATGACAAGTGGTTTGAAGGTGGCGGATTTGAGGTCACGGTAGCGTTGTGGGCTGTGGGACGTGATTTTTGAAGGAATGGGGGTGAGCTGTGACGATGTTGGGTTGGGCTTGCGATTTGGTAAAGATGGGTACTGAAATGATGACTGATGAGTCAACAGGATTCAACAGAGAGAAACTAGAGGGGACAAAAGCCATACAGCCTTCGCACTCAAATAGTTCTCTAGCTCTGGCCCAAGCCCACTTCTTCTTTTTCTGTAAAAGCCCAAAGGTGGGTCTTTAATTTGATGAATTTTAAATTGTATAAAAATAAAGATGCTAAAAATAGGACGTTGGAATTGATATTTTGACTATAAAATCATAATACTTAAAATTCCATAAACATAAAATTACAAATTTGTGCCCATTTATGTGATCCTAGCATAATTCATTTTTTATTCCAACAAGAGCTCAAACTAATTAATAAAAGAAAATTTTAGAGTTTTGAAAAGTTTAAAAAACAAGTTATGTAAAAGAAGAAGAAAAAAAAAATTAGGGTTTTAAAAATCTGTATATTGAATATCTATTAAGGAACTGATATTAAAAGGTTTTGATAGGAGATGCTGTTTTAGGACTTCAATTTTTTTACTTTTATCCCACTTGCTTTGTCTTTGGAAGAAAATCTACATTCTTAATTGTTATTGCGTCATTTGAAGTGTTGGGCTTTTTTTAGGGCCTATCCCTCCTATGAAAAAAAATGATTTTTTTGGGCCGTAGTCCAGCTCCATGCTTGTTGGTTATGGAAAGGAGATGTCAAAGCAAACCTAGCATTAATCCAACAGGACCAACACCTCTTATATCTAACTCACATGCGATCTTGGATCTTGGATTCATTCTATGGTATACCATACATACACACCTGCACACAAATTTTTTATTATTATTTATAATTATTGGCATTCTTATCCCTCCACACCTCATTTTAATTTCCAAACTTTACAAACTACACCACCACCTTCCTCCATCTCTGTCTCTCAGCCATCTCATTCGTCAGATGGCTCCCACATGCACATACCCAACTTCTATAAATTTTGAGCGGTGCTTGGCATTTATAGAAACGTTTAACATGAATGAAGAGGCGTGCTTGGCATTTCGCTTCAATTTTGGCTCTACTCTGTATCTGTGATCAACTGTCTTTCAACAAATCGATTGCTTATTTTTTAATTCATCACTTATTAGCATAGACTAATTTCGACAAAAAGAAGAAAAATAATAACGGTGCCATATCTAATCATCAGTTAGGATAATTAGCTAAATAAGATTAAACATATTATTTTCAGCTACAGTACTTTTCAGATTGTAAATCATAAATTCATAATGTAGAGAAGCTAATTTTTTGTTAGATGATATGCATGATTTGTTTGTTTTTTAAAACCTTAATCTTTTTTTTTTAAGTAATAATTTTATTACTTTTCTTGATTTTTTTAATTGCTTTTTTTTTTTTAACATACAACAACCATTTTTTACTCCTTTCTTTCATTTTTTGGAATACGTAAAAAAAATAAAAAATTAAATACAAAATAAATAATGCAAATATAAAATTTTCACACAATTATTGTAATTATTATGTATTTTTACACAATTATACATAAATTGATGATTAAATTTTGGTTTTGTTAAAATATAATATTTTTTTTTCTATTGTACACGCACTTATCAAATGGTCTAAGGAAGATCAGATGACTTATAAAAAAAAAAAAAAAAACCGAAGATCATATGACCTATCTTTCTATGATTATTGTGATAGCTTTTGTTTATAAAATTGGTGTTATTCCCCAAAAAAAAGGGGTAAGATTAAATTGATAATTGCACCAACTTCACGTTCATGCTCTGTTCTATTTTAGTTGTTATACATGTTTAAAGAAAACGACCAACTTGCTACGTTGGCTCTATTTCCCTTACGAACACCTTGAAAGCTAAGTGGAAATATTTTATTATATTCTGAATTAATTATTCTCCAAATTCTGATCTGATTTATCCCTTAAATTTTTTTTTATTTTTATTTTTTATAAATTTTCTAGCTACAGGCTATTTAGTCACATGCAGATAAACAAAAACATAGTTGCCAAAAAGAAAAAGAAAAAGAAAAAGTGACACCACACCCATAATCAATGCCATCCTACAATGAATCTTCTAAATTTCTAATAATGTGGACCCCATTTCCCCCTTATCATTCCACCTTCCTTCTAAATCGTAGTTTTTTTTTGAGGTATGAATCTTATGATGCAATAGAGATATTTATTTGCTTTTCTAAGATTTGTGTAAGATGATGGTTGCTCAGTTGGACCCCAGAAGTGACCTTCGGTGTCTCTTTGCTTTACAATTATATATTTTGGTTCCATTGCCTCTGCTGCTTAGTTGTATTTATTCACCTTTCAATGGTGAGATGTTTGATTCTACCTGTCATGGATGTTGGGAATTTTAGAGCCCGTTTGGTAATGTTGTTCTAGTAATGTTGTTTGTATTTATCGGAAATACGTGTGGGTGAAAAATTGTGAAAATATATATAATGTTGTTTAAATACTGAAAACTGTTATTTAAACAGCGGTAACAAACGGACCCTTAGGTTTCGGTATTTTTTTGGTCCAACAAAGTGATTTAGAGGTTGGGTCTTGGTGTGATGTCAAGTGCCTTCTACAAAAAGTAACAAGTTGTGGGTTTGACCTTGGTATTTGACATGATGATTGGTTTTTATTTCTAAGTTTATATTGATAACTTGGATTGACATGAAATTATTGGACAGTTATTACAACTCATGCCAAATGAAATATGCAATAATAGTTTATAGGTCATAAGCTTTTGTTAGGATTTACATTTACCATACAAATCAGGTTTCAAGATTCTTCTACAAATCTGTGAATCCTAGGAATTCTTTCTCCATGTCTTTTCTTTTTAATTAATTTATGATTAAAAAAAACAACAGGAAAAAGTCAAGATGAAGAAATTGTTTTTTTTGTTTTGTTTTTGTTTTTAAAGTAATATTTTTTAGTCACTATTCTCTGAACCTCTTCATGCTATCGTTAACGCAGATTTGCTTGCTGTAAGGGACCAGAACATGGAGTGTTGGGCACGCTATACTATTTATCAAGGTGCATCTTCTATCAAAGTAATAAAATCGTCATGCATTGGATGGGTATGTTTGAGAGTTCTCATTAGCTATCTATTTATGGGATAATGATTTTTAGTAATGGACATGCAAATAGCTGTGCTGTTACCTAGGTGTATGGTTCCCCCTCACCAACAGTGATATATTTGGAACTGTTTATATAATTGTTTTTCTGGCTTCCATTCTTGTCAATATGGAGCTGTGATGACATGATCTGGGCAACATTGTCTGAGGTCTTTTGTATTCTAATCTGAATTTTCCTGTTGTTTGAGGACGTTGCATCTTGCAGGATGTAAATGGGGTTAAGAGCTCCCTAAAATCAATAGCTTTTACAGATACTCATATCAGTTGTTATACATGAAAGACTAGCTTCCTCTCTTGCTCTCTCCTTGTTTACTAGCTCAAAAATGGTAAGAGTTCCAAATGAACGTTTCGGTGCAAAATATAATAAATTATATAGCCGTTTTTAATTGTATTCTTCTAGTCATTAAAAATATATGAATGGAGATTAAACTCTTGATTAATGTATAATTTGGGCAAAAATATTATTTTCGGTCTTGAAATATAATCTATGATTCTATAATTATATTTTTGCCCTTAAAATTTATAATTTCCCTCATCTATCTATTTTTGTTATGTTTTCCATCGGTGTGTATAATAGAGTGCATATTTTGAGAATCAAAATAGAATCAAGACTATGTTTTAGAAATAAAAAATTTATCTTTGTAAAATGGTTTAGATTTTAAACCTGTAAAAAAAATTAACAAGTGTTGACAAGAACACTAGTTGTAGAACATTTTAATTGTCTGTGGATAGAAATAAAACCTTTTATATCTTAAGAATGAGAATCAAAGTAGAAAGTGAGATATTAAATAAAACTTGCAGATGCCATTGGTTTCACAGGCTGCTTCCTTACATGGAAATCTTGAGCTGATTAGAGTTGAGAAGGTGACAAGTGCATATGCTAGTGGCGAAAGACTTAAAATGTGCTTGTTTGTGCCATCAAAATGATCTCAGTTTGTAGTTTCACAATTCGATCTTATTAGGCCAATCTTTTATACATAAAAAACTTTAATTTGAGGGCTACTTTAAGATATTACACTTTAATTAACATTGTTTTGAAAGCTATACTATAGGCCAAATTTTACAAATACAAACCTTGTAAAATATTTGAAAGATAGAATCCTCTTGACCTTAAAATCCGATGCTACTGTGAAACAATGTATAACTTGTTGCAATTTGCCAAAACCATTTAGGCAACATCACTTATGCATGGACTAGGAATCTAGGATCGATGTAAAAGGTGATCCTTTTTGGGCTGAAGCCTAAGCGACATTCTTGGTTGTTTCTAGTGCATTATATGCTGGTTTGGACTACATCATTTTTGTTGAAGGCAAAACCCTAAATGTTATTGGATCCATTCAAAATTCATATTATTCAACAACATATATATATATATATATATATGGGTTGAGTTCAAGCATATATATATATATATATATATATGGGTTGAGTTCAAGTTATACCTGGTGTAAATCTAAGTAATGTTATACCACCCAATAACTTATTACATAATTCATATTTTGAAAACCCCAACATTGAATTACGTGTTCTATATGATCTTAACATTCATGCCAATTTTCATGTTGATTGGATATTATTTACTATTTAATCCATAAACTCAACTTTTATACATTATTTTAAACTACAAAAACTTGAATTTAAACAATTGATTGATGACATGACTATTAATCTTTGATTACCTTGAAATTTTGCAAGCATGGAGAATATATGAAGATAATGTAATCTAATGGTGGATTTGTTAAAATTTGCATCCAATTAAAAAATAGAGTGGTGTAATATTATTTAAAGTTATACCATGTGTAACTTGAACCCAACCCTCTCTCTCTTTCTCTCTCTCTCTCTCTCTCTATATATATATAAACTAACCATAGAAGAGACTAAACCTTCTACCAACCTATATGCCATTAACAACTAACCATTCTCTAAATCAAATTTAAAATATACAAACCATAACCATACTTTGCAAAATCACAAGCAACCTAGCCTATACAAACTAACATAGAAATCACACAAGTGAGCATGGTCAGAATAGAAGTTCTATGAGTTACTCATTGTAACTCACTATCAATAAAACCTACATTGATTAGATCATCGCCATCTTGTTGTTTTCCCAGTTAATCTAAATGACCCAAGTGTAGTACCAGAAGCAACCCAACACTGAGTTGGCTAGACTAGTTACAGATTGACTATTGTGGAAAAGGGTATCAAAATAGCACTCTCGCATAAGATTTATTTATAAAATTATTATGGCTTTAGAAAGATCTCACAAACAACTTTTTTGAAAGAAAAAAAAAAAATATATATATATATATATATATATATATACACACAAATAGAAACTTGATAGAAAAATAGACAATCACACGAAAAATATAACACTAAAGATTTATGTGGTTCGGCCTTTAGCCTACATCCATAGGTGGAGACAAGGAGAAAGTTTCACTAACAAATATGAAGAGTACAAAGGTGGTGTAAAAGCACTCGCACAAACCCAAACCCCAATACACCCAAATAACTTTATATCAAAGATCTCTCTCTCTCAACTCTAACATAATTCAAGGGTAAACAATAGCTGCCGTCCATGCAAAGAGGCCAATCCGAAAAAAGCTAACAGACAATCCAATTCAAAGTCACATGACTCACATCAACATTGACTACCCCAGTTACATAATGGCTTGGGTAGATCCACCAGATATGGCATCCTTGACATCATTCACTTTAGCCTCTACATTCTCCTTGTCTAGCTAGGAACATTGTCTCCCAACTCTTTTAGTTGCTTCTAGTTTGGTACAAAACTGAGTCAGCTTGGTTCTTTTTGTCTATGGCATCTCTCTTTTCCTTGTCTTCATTTTTGCAAAATTTTAAGCTTCTTTAACAATACTATCCACCTGTAACATTTTTATTTTGTACATACAAACATGGGGTTTAGTAACATAATTTGGTTAGGTTTACTGGTACTAATAAATAATGTAAATGTTTCCATTTAAAAAAAAAAAAAAAATCCAAAAACATAGATACTTGAAATGCTAAGATTTCAGAAAGAAAAGAAAGATGTAAGTTCTTTGCAGAACATGGTAGCATCATTGAAGTTACAAAAATGAAGATATAAAAGCATTTTTCAGTCTATATACAAATTAGAACATAAACAAAGGGTGTGTGTGTATGGGGGGGGGGGGGAATATAAGAAAGCAGCTAATTCCACTAATGGTCTAATTTTTTCTTGATATATATATATATATATATATTAGTTGTTTCTCAAATAGATTAAATCATTATAGTTAGCTAAGATAGTTTGGGTTTTAGGCTTATTCAAACTCATTCTAATAATATTTCAAGCCATATCGTCTTCAACCACCAGATTCTAATTCATGTCTTCTGATAAGAACAAAAACTTGCTATATCTAGATTGAACAAAAACCAAATTCTCTTCAAAACAATAGTTTTTGCAAATACATACCTCATCACTTGGCATGGTGCTAGCACCGGTTTTGGTGTCTAAGCAAAAGCTTCCAAGGGAATTGCTATCCCTCACGAACTCTTAACCTGATAGCTAGACATTGATCTTTTCACTGGTCTGTTCATCTGTTGCGGTGGAGAACACCTCTGATTTGGAAGTTGGTGAAGTTGACACCACCCAAAGTTTCAAGTCCTATGGTGAGACATCCAAAAGCACAGTGTCATTAACTTCTCGGGCTAAAAAACACCAGTCTGCAAATAAAAGTGACAAAAATAAGTACTGATGCCTTAACAGTTAGTGCAAGTACCAATAAGTATTACAACTGACATTATCTGAAATGGAGAGCTCTACTTTTTTTCTTTTTTTCACAAATAAGTGAATAAAAAAATAATAATAACAAGAAAAGGACAAACTTGAACTACAGCCCCAAGAAGAAGAACTTCATCCATATCTTCTAGCCCCAAGGAAAGCTTTGCATCTCCCAAGGAAGTTTCAACTGGTGCTCAAAGCCTATGAGTTGTAATCCAGTGAACTTAAGCAGGCAATTAGACTACTAGATGACAGAAAACAGAGTTCAAAATCAAAAGAAAGAAAATTGAAGTGATGGACATAAAAAAAAAAAAAAAATGCAGTGATGATATTACATAAGAGAGTTATTCTATTTCTGAACATGCATGGTGCGATACCTATCTAACAAATCTGAACACAGTTATTCAAATTTGACACTAGTCAAGGAGGTATCAATGTGTTTTGGGCCATCTGCAATGGTGATGAAAGAAATGTAAACTGGAAAAGCAAATGTTTTTTCTCTGTGGCTATGGGAAAGTGAGATATATCAACTTAAAGAAAGATGGCATAGAAATAGCCATATACCTAATATTGGTCTGAGTTAAAGATGACAGCTCCATCTATGAGATGTTGTAGAGCATGCCTGTCGTTCAGAAGTTCTATGGCTTCATCTTTCTTAACGTTTTCAGCATGCCAATAAACTATTCTCTATTAAAAATTATAGAACACAAGGTGTAATTTAGTAACAACTAACTATAAATCAGAAAACAAAGAATATAAGCTAAAGATCTACTTATTTCTCTTGTTTCAACTTTGTCGATATCATCGCTTCCAAGATGAGTGTCAGCCAAGGTAGGATGTACCTCAAATACTCCATCTCCAACCTTAAGAACTGCATAGGGAAAACATAACAGAAGTATATGAGGTTCATTACCTATTCTATATATATTTACATACCACAACTCAAGAGTCTAACTGAGTAATACATCCCATCATCAGATTTCCACAGAAAATTCTTCAGGTTATCTGATTCTTCTAGATAATTGGCATTTGCTAGATGCTTAATCCCTATAAAATATTTCTCTTGTAATTAAGTTCATATGGGTGCTTTAAAGCAGTGTTATGTACATAGGTAAAAGAGTTCCAATTTGAAAAGCATTAAAAAAAAAAAAAAAAAGAAATCATCACAAGTTTGTTTTGTTGTTGAAACAATTACACTTAAGATAAATGTTTGCAATTAGCTTAGGTCTCACAGAGGGTGTCTGAAAAGTCCAAGAACCAGTCACCCTGAAATCGAACTTTTAACTGAAGATAGGTTGTAATCTTGTTGCTAACACCATTCAACCTATCAGAAATAGTTTGAGACCTAACTTCAAAAAAAAGGACAAATAATACTAGTTTCTACCAGCTTGCAATCAAATTTCCAAAAATTCAAAACAAATGAACCATGTAACCTAATCTTTGAAATAAGATACATAAAGTGTGCAACATTTTTATTTTGTACATACAAACATGGGGTTTAGTAACATAATTAGGTTAGGTTTACAAGTAATAATATAAACTGTGAACGTTTCCTTTTATCTTGGTTGGCATGTGATAAACATATATTTTTTTATTTTTAAATTGAAAAACGTAGACGCTTGAAATGCTGAGATTTCAAAAAGAAAAGAAATATGAAGGTTTTTTGTAGAACATGGTAGCATAATTGAAAGGGGTAATAAATATAAAATATAAGAAAAAAATTGAAGTTACAAAAATTAAGACATAAAAGCAATTTTTGTCTATATACAAATTAGCATATAAACAAGGGGGGTAAAATTTGCTGCCTCTACCAATGGCTATGGTTCTAGAACTATAATATATGTAAGCAGCATATTCCACTAATAGTGTAAAATTTTCTTGATTTACTTGGTGTTTGATGATAAAATATCTCTTATATTTCTGTAGTTGCATATATATTAGTTATTTCTCAAATAAATAAATAATTAGATTTAGCTAAGATAGTTTGGGATTCAAGCTTATTCAAACTCATTAATTGTATCTCTGGCCACATCTTCAACCACCAAATTCTAATTCATGCCGTCTGTTAAGAACTAAAACTTGTTATACCTAGTTTGAACAAAAACCAAATTCTCTTTGAAACAATAGTTTTTGCAAATACATACCTCATCACTTGGCATGGTGCTAGCACTGGTTTTGGCATCTAAGCAAAAGCTTTCAAGGGATTTGTTGGCCTTCATGAACTCTCTCTCATCCGTTTTTTAGATGGATAAAGAACTCTTTCTCACCCTGATAGACTTTAATCCCTTCACTGGTCTGTCCATCTTCTGTGGTGGAGACACCTCTGATTTGGAAGTTGGTGAAGTTGCGTTCCTTGGGATAATCTCTATCATTGCATCCCCCCCCCCCCAAAGTTTCAAGTCCTTCTATGGTGAGACATACAAGAGCACATTGTCATTAACTTCTCCAGCTAAAAAACAAGAGTCTGGAAATAAAAGTGACAAAAATAAGTGAAGAAAAAAAAAAACAGTAACAAGAAAAGGGCAAACCTGACAACAGCACCAAGAACAACAACTTCATCTATATCTTTGAAGGAAAGCTTTGCATCTCTCACGTAAGTTTCAAATGGTGCTCAAAGCCTATGAGAATGTCAATTGCAGTTGTAATCCAGTGAGGCAAGTAGACTACCAGATGACAGAAAAAGAGAGTTCAAAATCAAAAGAAAGAAAATTGTATTGATGAAAATTAAAAAAATACAATGATATTACATATGAGAGTTATTCTATTTCTGAACATGCATAGTGCGAAATCATAAGAGTAATAATTTCAATTGTCAAAAGGCATACTGGTCTAACAAATCTGAGCACATTTCTTCAAATTTGACACTTCTCAGGGTGGTGTCAATGTGTTTTGAGCCATCCACAATGGCAATGATGAAAGGAAAACTGGAAAAGCAAATGTTTTTTTCTCTGTGATTATGGTAAAGAGAGAGATCAACTTAAAGAAAGAAGGCATAGAAATAGCCACAAACCTAGTATTGATCTGAGTAGAGATGACAGCTCCATCTTCGCTTTCTCAGCAATCTCTGTGAGACGAAGAGCTTGCTTGTCGTTCAGAGGATCTATACCTTCATCTTTCTTAAATTTTTCAGTAAGCCAATCAACTATTGTCTATTAAAAATATTAGAACGTAAGGGTCTAATTTAGTAACAAGTAACTGTAAATCAGAAAACAAAGAATATAAGCTAAAGATCTACCTATTTCTCTTGTTTCAACCATATCAAAATCATTGCCTCCTAGATGAGTGTCAGCCTAGGTAGAGTGTACCTCAAATACTCCATTTTCAACCTCAAGAACTGCACAGGAAAATGTAAAAGAAGTGTATACAAGGTTCATTACCTATTTTGTATATATTTACTTGTCAAAGCCCAGGATTCTTCAAATTTAATAATAGACGAATCTAACTGAGTACCTTAGATACATCAGCTTTTCAAATCATGAAACTATCCAAGCGATACATCCCTTCAATCAGATTTCCACAAAAATTTCTTCAGATTATCTGATTCTTCTAGATAACTAGCATTTGCTAGATTCTTAATCCCTATGAAATATGTCTCATGATAGTTCTTGTAATTAAGTTCACATGGATGCTTTAAAGTACTGTTAGGTATATAGGTAAAAGACTCCCTCAAACCAAAAAAAAAAAAAGGTATATAGGTAAAAGAGTTACAATTTGAAAAGCATTAAAAAAAAAAAAGACATTCCTCACAAGCTTGTTATGTTATTGAAAAAATTACACAAAGATAAACGTTTGCAATAAGCTTAGGTTTGACAGAGGGTTGCTAAAAAGTCCAAGAACCCATCACCCTGAAATTGAACTTTAACAGAAGATAGGTAGTAATCTTGTTGCTAACACCAAGCTACAGTCTTCATCCGATTCAGCCTATCAAAAATAAGTTTGAGAATTAACATTAAAAAAAATAAAAGAGAGGAAAATAATACAATTTCAACCATCTTGGAATCAAATTTCCAAAAAAATCAAAACAAATGAACCATATAACCTAATCTTTGAAATAAGATATATAAAAATAGGAGTGAGATTTACACCACTTTATCTTCTTGTAGTTGCAGTAGATTCACTAAAAACTGTCTGTTTCGAAATTCAAAGTTCCTACATATAGAATTCAATAACTAATAAATTCACTAAACCTGAAACAGAAAGGAAAAATGAAGTGAGCCAGTATTTGGAAAATTTAAAGAGAACTTAGAAAGGAGATGCATGAATGTAGGAAAGTAGTGGCGTTTTATCAACAAAGAAAACTTAATTTAAAGTAGATGAATGGACTTGTAGTAATATTTGACCAGAACATCCTTCTAAAATACATTCAATTAAGGATTCGAGCAGTCTTGGACCATTTCCTGCTAATTTTTGCCTGGAATCATTCCAAAAAAGTGAGGAAAAAAACATAAAACAAAGTTTCTAATATTATGTTTCATATCAGTTTGGTTTACAAATAAAGGACTACACATTCGATGTGAGAATTCAATTGATTTTTTATTTCTCCTCTTTCAAATGACAAACTATGTTATGTATAAATCTAAATTTTTATTTTATTGATCCTAACTTTTTATCCAAATATTGTGCATAAAGTAAAATCTATCTCAGCACTTCTGCATGTCTAAACTCAAAATCAGAAGCCATACTTTAATCTAAACTAAGTTATCATTGTACAGTGAACAAAAACCAGCAATTATGTAAGAACCCCAAAAAGCATATCTGGATATTTTGTTTGTTGATATAAATAGGTAGTAATAATAAAGAACTGAAGCAAACAAAATAATAAATACCTGAATATAAAACCACTTCCTAGATGGTGGTTGCCAAATAATGATCTCTCACCATATGTTATCAAAATATCAACAAGTGCCAGACTTCAATCTATTTAGTGTGATGTATGGAATATATGACATGGGTGAAAGTCAATTGATTTTTGAGAAGAATCGGAAGCAAAGCACTATGCCAGGGCAGGGGGCAGGAAAGAAAGGGCTCCGAAGAAAGAAATTGGGGTTCCCAATGCTTCCCCTGACCATCAATCAACAAGAGAGTGTAGTTTTTTTGAAGATTAAGGGCTTGAAATTGAATACTACCTTCCCGAGTGTACTTCGCCTAAAGAACGCAATAGATAAGTGTCATTTTATAATTTATATAAAGATAGAAATCAATAGAATGAACAAACAAATGTGGATTTATGCATCTTCCCTCTTGGGTCCCCTCTTTAATATGAGATTCATGTCTAGAATGAAAATTTTATGTGAGGGAAAAAAGAATGAACCTAAAACAAGAGAATCACCTTAGCTGTAGACTTGTTGCACTTTTTCATATGGTTCTGAATGTGCCCAGATACATACACCTCCTTTCATTCTGTGTTTCCAATTCATTCTACATCCAATTTCAAAAATGAGAAGTCAAAAACATTACAATTTGAGTTACTAAAACAGTATAAGATTGTTAATTTTGAGCAGTGTAAGGCCAACCCTCCCCCGTTCATTTTTTCAATTGTTAAGACATTTTTTTATTGATTTGAAAGCAAATTGATTAACTCAAGCACCATTGTTTTGATAAACACAAATTGGAAATCCCAATGCTATTCCAAAAAATTCAATAATCATTAGATTATAAATGAGTCTAACTGAATACCTTAGCAGCATCAACATCCCAAATCTTGAAACTATCCAAGTGATTTATCCCATGACCATATTGCCCCAGAAACTTATTCAAATTCTTCAGATAATTATCTCCATGAAGCTGTTAACAGAACACAAAGCAAGTACTTTAAAAAAATAATAATAATATCCCTTTAAAGTAGAACTCTGAAGCAATATTCAACAGTTCGGTTGCCGAAAGTCTCTGATTTTTTATTACAAAAAAACCTAAACAAAATACCAATTCAATTGTACCAGGGCTGAATACATATAATATCGTTTCTATAAAGAATAGAATTTGAAAAAGTAACTGATTTTAATTAATTATATGGAAATCAATGTAATACAATATAAATGTAAAAAGATAAGTTTCTTTTGAAAGCATAGAATGCGTACCAAGTGAAAGAGGGGAGGGGCTGTTGCAGATGACGAAGTAGAGCCTTTTGCTGCTGTGGTTCAAATCCATAGGATTTACAACTAATTCTTTCATTAGAGGTTTAAAATTTTCAATAGCTTCGCTGAAAAATTTTCAAATATCCAAGGAATCAGTTGCATGCATAATGAAGCCATTCTTGAAAAGGAACAACTCTTCTATTAACACCTTATTGTGATCTTTATCCATGCCAAACTGCCAGATATAAGTTTGAGAACATACAAAAATAAGCATATAAATGAAAGGAAAAAAAAAAGATTTACCATTGATTTTTTCATTAGAGGCTTACATAATTTGCAGCAATGACTCGCTTTGGAGATCACAAACTCCAGTTTGTTTTTATATTCCAAGCTTTTCCATATTCTGCACACAAATTATACTTCTAATTGGAGGAAATAAGAGGAGTTTGGATAATTTATTAACAAAGAAAACTGAATTTAAAGGAGATGTATGGACCTGTAGTTAAATTGGACCAGAATATCCTTCTGAAATACATTCAATTTAGGATGCGAGCAGTCTTGGACCATTCCCTAGCAATTTCTACTTGGAATCATTCCAAAAAAGTGAGGAAAAGAAAATAAAACAAAGTTTTCAATATTATGTTTATGTCAATTTGGCTTACAATAAAAGAACTATACATTTGATGTGAGAATTCAATTGATTTTCTTTCTCCTTTTTCAAATGACAAACTATGTATAACTCTATCATTTTATTTTATTGATCCTATCTTCTTATCCAAATATTGTACATAAAGTAAAATCCATCACAGTACTTTTGCATGTCCAAACTAAGTTATCATTGTACAGTGAACAAAAATCAGCCATAATGTAAGAACCCAAAAACCACACTGGATATTGTTGTTTGTTGATAAAGTGTTAAAGCTAACAAAATGGAAAATACCTGAATATAAAACAGCTTCTAGAGGGTCGTTGTCAATAAAGATCATTCACCAGAATGTTATCAAATTTAACAAGTGCCAGATTTTGCTCTGTTTATTCAGAATCAAGAACCCAAACAAAGAAGTGTCATTTTGTAGTTTATATAAAGGCAGAAATTATTAGAATGAACAAACAAATGAGAATCATATCTAGAATGAAATTTGTATGCAAAGGGAAAAGAGAATGAAACAAAAAACAAGATAATCACCTAGGCCATGGACTCGTTGCACCTGTTCCTAAGGTTCTGAACATGCCCAGATACTTACACCTCCATTTGTTCTGTGCTTCCAATTAAATCTACATCAAAAATCAAAGAAAATTATAGTAATAACCCTTAAAAGTTTGGTTGCTGAATGATCAATAAAAATTTAACAAGAAATCCTTTATGTCTCTGCAGTTAAGCTGTTCCAATTTCAAAATAAATAAATAAACATCTCTGATTTTTAATTACCAGAAAACCTAAACAAATTACCAATTCAATTATATAATATTGTTTCCATACAGAATAGAAAAGCTCAGTTTCTTTTGAAAGCATAGAATGCATACCAAGTGAAAGAGGGGAGTGGCCGTTGCAGAAGACGAAGTAAAGCCGTTTGCTGGTGTGGTCTCACCATTCCCATCTGATTTCCAAATTAGGGAAATCCTTATCAATTTTATTTTTGTATTTTTCCGTTAACTGAGGACAATCAAGACTTTCCACATCATTACTCATATCATTATCGAATATGTACTCCAAATCATTCATGGTGTCAAGCCTTAGAGATTTTAAAAAGAGGAGATGAGACAATGATGGTAGATATCGGAATCTCTTACAATTTTCTATCCTTAAATCAACAAGATATATGAGAGAAGAGACCCAACTTGAAAATTTCACACCATTGTATTGATGCACTTCCAAATATTTGAGATTTTGGTGTGGCCGGGGGTCTTCTAATAACTTCTCATCTTCATTATTATCTACTTGATCTTGATGATACCATTTTAATTTCAATTTTTCAAGATGTTGCTTCTCCCTTAAATTCATAACAATGGATTCTGAGTTAACTTCTTTCAATCGTTCCAAATGTGAGATCTCTAATGTACCTCGCAAGTTGTTTAGCTCATTCAATTCTCCTAATCCACCAATGTTGGAGGAGGTGCTCACAATGAATAATTGTAATGTTTGAAGTGAAGTCATTTGCCCTAATCCAGAAGGCATATGACTCAAATTATCACAACCATCATTATAAAGATGTTTGAGGCTAACCAATTCTCTTATGTCTTTGGGTAATTCTTTAAGACCTTCACAACTACAGAGTTTTAATGTTTGTAAATTCAACAATGAAGTAATTGACTCAGGGAGAATTTCAGTATCCTTATTAAAAGAAAGATCGAGGTACTTTAGATGTATTAGTTTCCCTATAGAATTTGGCACTATTGTGATCTTCAATTTATGTAAATCTAATGCATGCAAGCGTCTGAAACTCAAAATAAGAGTATTCAACATTGACTCATCCAAAGCATTAAATCTATACATTTCACATGTTTGAAGAAATGTACGTATCTTGTTTGATTTAATTGATGACTTTAAAGTTTCAATAAAAGACAAGTCAATAAAAAATGGACATGATACATGAAGATCTTTTTCAATAATATTTTTCCCATGAAAATCAATGAGCCTATACTCCTCGCCTACGATAGATTCTACAAGATCATGAATTAAATCATGCATCTTGTATTTTAGGAGTCCATATGAATCTATTACTTCTTCAAAGAAAGACCTCCAAAGTAAATCTTTGAAGTACTTATCACCAATATCCTCTAATTGTTGGTTTTTGTTTGATGATTCGATAAACCCTTGTGCTATCCATAGTTGTATTATGGTGTCCTTATCCATTTCATAATCCTTGGGAAACAAAGAGCAAAAGGCAAAACAACTCTTTAAATGTGATGGGAGATTATCATAACTCAACTTTAAAATTGGAAAAATCTCATTTCCTTCAATTACATTTGCTAGTAAATTATCCTTCACAAGTAACCATTCAAATGCTATTTCCTCACAATATAACACATGTCCTATGGACATTATGGCAAGGGGTACCCCTTGACATATTTTTACAATCTCCCTTCCAATTGTAACTAATGTAGGTTTATTGGCCACTTGCCCTTTACTAAATGCCACTTGCTCAAATAAAGACCATGATTGTTCTTCGGAGAGACCTTTGAGAATATATGGTGAAACTGTATGTGTAATCTTTGCAACCAATTTACTACGAGTGGTTATTATAATCTTACTTCCTCTTGAACCACCCATTAAAAAATCTCTCAAGTTTAACCATTTTCCACGGTCTTCATTCCATACATCATCTAATACTAGAAAGTTTTTTTTTTTTTTTTATCAATTTTTTTACGAAGTTTCCTTTGCAAGTGATCCATTTCTTGATTTTTAGGTGCTTTACCTTTAATAGATGCTATTATCTTTTCAATAATTATTTTCAACTCAAAGACATCGAAAATGCATACCCACATTTTTAACTCAAAACAATTTTTGAGTTTCTCATCATTGTACACATATTGAGCAAGTGTAGTCTTCCCTAGTCCCCCTATTCCCACAATGGGAATGACCGAAACATTCTCCTCTACATTAGAGTCCAATAATAGGTCTATGATAGCCTCTCTATCATCTTCCCTCCCAATAACTTTTTCTTCACGTACAAATGAGTGAGTTGGTTCCCTCTTCCTACTCACATCATTTGTCTCTACATGGTATTCTTCCAAGCGAAAGTTTTTCCTATCTTCTGCTATCGCATTTAGTGTTTGCCTCATTGCCTTTATTTTACTACTCATCTTACCACGAAAAGCTAGTTGGTTTTAACTTGAAAAGAAAGTGCGTACCTCTTTTGTGACTATATTCCCACTCACCGCTCTTCACCGCATAGCTTCAATGGAAAATTCACTCAACAAGTCATCTGCATCATAAACTGCATCATTGAACTTTTGGAGCCAGTCCTTGACTTGATGGTCATGACTCTGTTTCTCCGCTTCATCCAAAAGTACAACTTGAATTGTGGACACATTGTTCTTGGCCAAAATGGCCAAATACCACCTTTTTTGGAAATTTTTAGCAAAAAAACACTGTTTCGGAAATAAATGGCAAACTGCCACTTTTTCTAGAACTCGAGTTTCAGAAACTCGAGTTCCTCATCAGTTTTGCCAACTTGGCACTGCTGAGTTGGAATTTGTGTGATTAAAAAAAAATTATGTGGTACTCAAGCTTGGTAAACTCGAGTACCATGCAACAAAATACTCGAGTATACCAGGCTTAAGTACCTTTTATAAATAAAATGCAGAAAATTTTATTTCTATGATACTCGAGTTTACCAAACTCGAATACCGTGTAATTTTTTTGTATTGTTTTTTTTTTTTTTTTTGTTTGGGGGTAATCAACAAATAAACATAAAGATAAAAATAAGTAGCTTTTTTTTATGTTTTTATTTATTTAAATAGATGCATTGTAAAACATAGAGATTTTGATTTCGAAATATGAATTTAATTTCTACATTAATTAAAATTGTTCATTGTTTTCTCATAAAAATTTTTCGCTGTTTTTTGTATAAACCATTTCTACGATTTCACATAAAATTATTTTCTGTTCAGCATTATATAAGAAATTGCTCACTCTCTTTTTTGCATAAATTATTTTCTGTTCACTATTTTCTCATAAAACACCTAGTGAAATCGTGTTTTCTAAATTTAAAAGCCAAATCTGAATGCTTTTTCATGTTTGAATTTCACAATAATCGAATATATTTTTTTGCATTGATAAAATCTGTTTCTACATTAATAAAATTTTCTCTCTGCACATCATATTTACTGTATATTCAAATCTGCTTACTGCATTTATAAAATTTGTTTTTTGCATTAATTAAAACTGTTCACTGTTTTCTACATAATCTATTTCTAGCATTTTGCATAAAATTATTTTTTGTTCAGCATTATTTAAAAAATTGTTCACTCTCTTTTATGCGTATATTATTCTCTGTTCACTATTTAAAAAATTGTTCGCTGTTTTCTCATAAAACACCTAGTGAAATTGTGTTTTCTAAATTTAAAAGCCAAATCTGAATGCTTTTTCATGTTTAAATTTCAAAATAATCGAATTTGTTTTTCTGCATTGATAAAATCTGTTTCTACGTTAATAAAATTTGCCCTCTACACATCAAGTTTACTGTATTTTCGAAGCTGCTTACTGCATTTATAAAATCTGTTTTTTGTATTAATTAAAACTCTTCACTGTTTTCTCATAAAAATTGTTCACTCTTTTCTGCATAAACTATTTTTAGCTTTGGCGCAGTTATTGCACTTATATGGTTTTTGTGTTTTTTTTAAAAATATGTTACCATATGAATAATGGACAAACTCCATGAAAGAAAAATGAATGATTCGTATAAATCACCTAATGGTAAATGCCTCGAAAAATTCGAATTTGTAAAATAGTTCAAATTAGTTGAATGTAGAACTGTTCACTAAGTAAAACTATTTTCTGCATTAAGTAAAACTGTTCACTGTTTTCTCATAAAAATTGTTCATTGTTTTCTGCATAAACTATTTCTAGCATTCTGCATAAAATTATTTTATGTTCAGCATTATTTAAAAAATTGTTCACTCTCTTTCCTGTGTAAATTATTCTCTGTTCACTGTTTAAAAAACTGTTCGCTATTTTCTCATAAAACACCTAGTGAATCTTGTTTTCTAAATTTAAAAGCCAAATCTGAATGCTTTTTCATGTTTAAATTTCACAATAATCGAATTTGTTTTTCTACATTGATAAAATCTGTTTCTACGTTAATAAAATTTGCTCTCTACACATCATGTTTACTGTATATTCGAATTTGCTTACTGCATTCATAATTTTTTTTTTTTTTTTTTTTTTTGCATTAAGTAAAACTGTTCACTATTTTCTCATAAAAATTGTTCACTGTTTTCTGCATAAACTGTTTTTAGCATTGGCGCAATTATTGCACTTAAATGGTTTTTATGTTTTTTTTTAATATGTAACCATATGAATAATGGAGAAACTCCATGAAAGAAAAATGAATGATTTGTATAAATCACCTAATGGTAAATGCCTCAAAAAATTCGAATTTGTAAAAAAGTTCGAATTACTTGAATGCATAAATTGTTTCCATCGATTTTTCTAGAATTTCTACATTCAACTAATTCGAACTTTTTTACAAATTCTAATTTTTCGAGGCATTTACCATTAGGTGATTTATACGGAACATTCATTTTTCTTTCATGGAGTTTGTCCATTATTCATATGGTTACATATTTAAAAAATACAAAAACCATTTAAGTGCAATAATTGCACCAATGCTAAAAACAGTTTATGTAGAAAACAGTGGACAATTTTTATGAGAAAACAGTGAACATTTTTACTTAATGCAAAAAATGAATTTTATGAATGCAGTAAGCAGATTTGAATATACAGTAAACATGATGTGTAGAGAACAATTTTATTAATGTAGAAACATATTTTACCAATGCAGAAAAATAGATTCGATCATTGTGAAATTCAAACATGAAAAAGCATTTAGATTTGACGTTTAAATTTAGAAAACATGATTTCACTAAGTGTTTTATGAGAAAACAACGATCAATTTTTTAAATAGTGAACATAGAATAATTTACGCAGAAAAGAGAGTGAACAATTTTTTAAATAATGCTGAACAGAAAATAATTTTATTCAGAATACTAGAAATAGTTTATGCAGAAAATAGTGCACAATTTTCATGAGAAAACAGTGAACACTTTTACTTAATGCAGAAAATAGTTTTACTTAGTGAATAGTTCTACATTCAACTAATTCGAACTTTTTTACAAATTCAAATTTTTCAAGGCATTTACCATTAGGTGATTTATACGAAACATTCATTTTTCTTTCATGGAGTTTGTCCATTATTCATATGGTTACATATTTTAAAAAACACAAAAACCATTTAAGTGCAATAATTGCACCAATGCTAAAAATAGTTTATGCAGAAAACAGTGAACAATTTTTATGAGAAAACAGTGAAAAGTTTTACTTAATGCAAAAAATAGATTTTTTGAATGGAGTAAGCAAATTCAAATATATAGTAAACATGATGTGTAGAGAGCAAATTTTATTAACGTAGAAACAGATTTTATCAATGCAGAAACACAAATTCGATTATTGTGAAATTTAAACATGAAAAAGCATTCATATTTGGCTTTTAAATTTAGAAAACACGATTTCACCATGTGTTTTATGAGAAAACAGTGAACAATTTTTTAAATAGTGAACAGAAAATAATATACGCATAAAAGAGAGTGAACAATTTTTTAAATAATGCTGAACAAAAAATAATTTTATGCAGAATGCTAGAAATAGTTTATGCAGAAAACAGTGAACAATTTTTATGAGAAAACAGTGAACGGTTTTAATTAATGTAAAAAAACAGATTTTATGAATGCAATAAGCAGATTTGAATATACAGTAAATATGATGTGCAGAGAGAAAATTTTATTAATGTGGAAACAGATTTTATTAATGCAGAAAAATATATTCGATTATTGTGAAATTCAAACATGAAAAAGCATTCAGATTTGACGTTTAAATTTAGAAAACACTAGGTATTTTATGAGAAAACAGTGAACAATTTTTTAAATAGTGAACAAAAAATAATTTATGCAAAAAAGAGAGCGATCAATTTCTTAAATAATGCTGAACATAAAATAATTTTATGCAAAACCGTAGAAATTGTTTATACAGAAAACAGTGAACAATTTTTATGAGAAAATATTGCACAATTTTAATTAATGTAGAAATTAAATTCATATTTCGAAATTAAAATCTCTATATTTTACCATGCTTCTATTTAAATAAATAAAAACATAAAAAAAGCTACTTATTTTTATCTTTATGTTTATTTGTTGATTATCCCCAAACAAATAAAAAAAAAAATACACGGTACTCGAGTTTGGTAAACTCGAGTACCGTAGAAATAAATTTTTCTACATTTTATTTATAAAAGGTACTCGAGCCTGGTATACTCGAGTATTGTGTTGCATAGTACTCGAGTTTACCAAGCTTGAGTACCACATAATTTTTTTTTAATCACACAAATTCCAACTCAACAGTGCCACGGTGACAGAACTGATAAGGAACTCGAGTTTCTGAAACTCGAGTTCTAGAAGAAGTGGTAGTTTGCCATTTATTTCCGAAACAGTGTTTTTTTGCTAAAAATTTCTAAAAAAGGTGGTATTTGGCCATTTTGGCCCACTGTTCTTGAGTTTTTTCAAGCTCACCTTTGACACCCCATAGTGATCCAATCTCTTGGAAAGTCTGAGAGCCCAAATTTTCAATCATTTTTTGTGCAAGACCAAATAGGATTGCTTCAGCCATTTTTTCTTATTGGCCAAAAGGAACGCTGAAAGCATGAGAGGAGAGGTAGAGGGTTGGCTTGAAGTGATGTAGTTTGAGCGAAAGTAATGCTGCAGTGAAGGAAGAGACCGAGTTTTAACGTGGACTAATGTCATCGATGTCATTAGTTTTCTTGGGCCCCTTCTGCACCGAAAGAAAAATAGTGGGCCACAGGCTTAGTTGGAAATTTTGTCCACTAGCTGGAAAATTATTCTACCAGTCATATCATCCTTTCTAATGGTAGACCATGTCCAAATTTTGGGCCACTAAGAACTCATCTAAACTCAATTTTAGCTAACCAATTTACTCTTTTTAAAAAAAATTATATCTTAGAAAAAAGATATAATATAAGTACAGTATAATAGTACTTTACTCTCTATCATTTCAATTTTCTATGTTTCCAATTCCATCAAACATACATGATGGAAAGCAAATATTTTGTACAGGATTAATTACAAGAGAAAAAAATATCAAATTTCAGCTCAAGTGGATTTTTTAATTTTTAGAAAAGGCAACATGTACATGTCAAGTGGTTATAACTTCTTTGTTGTGGTTAATCTTATATAAGCCTTGAGATATTATTAAATGAATGATTGCATTACTTTTTCACTATTTAGGTGGGGAGAGAAACAAATGGATAAAGTGATACATTAGCCTTAAGAGAGATTAATAAAGACCATATGCTCAAAATCCAATTAAGTAGGCCTGGCTTTTAGTGTGATGAAATAATACTTGCATGGATTATTTCTCTGCAGAAATGTCAGCAAATAAAAGGGTTTTGAGTCTCCTATTTTGCAAATGATAATTAGTTTATATCACTTTCAATTTTTCTTTTTAAAGAAATATTTTTCTAATCTAACTTTATGTTGAATTAATTTATTATTATTCTAAAAAATTTCTTTTAAATAAAGAACATTTTTGGCTACTTAAACTTTGGGATAGTATTTTATTTATCCCCTTATATCTCATTTTGACTCTTTATATTTAATTTCATTTTTATATTGGCTTTGTCATCCATTTCCACTAGTAATATGGTGACGACTACCATAATACCGGTGACCTGACTTAGTAGACACCATTTATTTGATAGTAAATGGTCAGAATTCTAACAGAAATAAATTGTAAGACTAATATGAAAATAGAATTAATCATGAAGGAATATAGCTCCAAAGTCCAAACTATCTAGTTTTGGGCTAAACTTTTTCCTAATTTTTTTACAACTTTAACATAGCATGTTGTATTATAAAAAAAATAATAATAATAAAACATGTGGTGATTGATGCGTAATAGAATTCCTGTTTATGGTAAATTCATGTAAAAGTGATGTTGCTCCACTCATAATTTACCTTCTTAATAAGATATGATGTAAAAGAATTGTGTCTTTAGAAGAAAAGCATCAAATTAGAAGAAATATAGTCATCAAATTAAAGTGAGAAGCTTGAGAATTGAACTAACATGAAAATATCAAAGAAACAAGGAAAATATAAACCCATGGAACGCAAAAGAAGAAGTTTTTATGTCTTTTTCCTCCCATTTCCATCAACAGCTCTCAGACACCAAATATGACTTTTGTTAATGATAAAAAGAAGCTATTTAAGAAGGAAGATTAGTCAGCAATATTGGTCCCCTTAACATCGAGAGAAAACCGTGTGGACCTTTATACCTTGCATTATTTCCATTTCCCCATCTTGAATTGAAATTTGAAAGTGATCTTTACCCAAATTCTTGAATTTCAGTCATCTTTACTTATATTTTTGTGTGAAGATAAGGCCTTAGTCCTTTTCTACACCAGAAGAAAACTGCGTGCACTCTATTATTTTCCTGCATTATTTTTGTTTCTCCATCTTATATCAAAAATAGTCTAAAATATTGAACATGTGATGTGAACATAAGCCTTAGGCTTCCATAAAACAAAGAAAATAATGCATACCTCTATTCTTTCCTCACATTATTTTTATTTCCCCAGCTTAAACTGTCCAAACCCACTAGATATTTTAGTAGGCTTAGTTGGGCTAGACACAAATTCCTCAATTGAAGCTCGCAACAAAGTCCACCCAAGCTCATTCATAAATGGAGCACTGATTTTGAAAATCCTGGAGACAATGACTCAAAATTCAAGGATTATTTTAAGGTGAGTTGTGCTAGGACCACCGAAAATGGCACAAAGTTGTGCCATTTTCGGTGGTCCCAACATTTTCCTTTTAAGGTATACAATAGTACAAATTGAAATTTAAAAAAAGAAAAAAAAAAGGCATTGTACAAATTCATAAAATAAACCAAAACAAATGTAGATTTCTTTTTTGAAAATTTTCTGGTTTAATTTATTGTCAACATTTAATGCTTGTACAATGATTTATTTTCTCAATTATGTTAATGAATATGTATTATTCTTTTTTGTTAATATCTGTTAATTGATACTTGAAATGAAAAAAAATCATTTACAATTTATATTTTTTTTGCTAAATAAATTATGATTTATCTTTAACAAGTTTAGATTCATTTGGAATAGGATTGGACTCTGGATTTCACTTTAATCCAGAAGTGACCAACGTAACAGTCACCGTATCATTATTTTACAAACTTTTCCTACAAAAGAGTATATATGTTATTGTAGTTTAGCTCACATTTCTTATAATAAAAGAAATAGCTAGATTAGATCTTAGAAAAATATTTTTCTTTTCTCCCATGGCTTTATAATTTGCTTTAATGAAACTTTCTTATCAAATAGTACTGGGCATTGGATAGCTAGGTTGTGAAAGATCATGCTTCTAAGCCGAATCTAACATGTAAATGTAATGAGAAAGTCTACCATCCTATTAAATAGTTATATATTTAGTTTTTTATTAGATTCTCTAAATATAAATTTTCCAACATGTAAACATCAAGATTTTATAATATTTTGCGTGTGTTTATATGGTGTTTATAGGCTGAGGCTATAAAAATGGTTTTGAACCCTATGTATTCAAATTACTCTCATGTCAATTGAAAAATATGTTTCAGACCCTTTTATTAAATATATAACAAAATTATTAATTAATTATCCATTTATCTCAATTATATGATCAACAAGAAAATTGTATTTTATACAATTACATACACCAAATCATAAAGTAAGCAATATAAATAATAATAAAAATAATAATAACACTGGATTTGGTGAGGGATTGTAAAACCAAAATTTACAAATACAAACATTGTTATATATATATATATATATATTTTTAAATTAATCCTCTTGTCATTAACTAGCCAAAAAAAAAAGAAAAAAAAAGAGAGAGTCATAAGCCTTGTTTTGTTAGGACATATGTGTTTCACTTGTTAAGAATATATGCCATGATTTTATGTAATTGGCTTATCCTTTGACAAAACGCACTTCACTTGTATTTAGGTAGATTTAGGATGTTTTAAATACTTCAAGAAACCATGTTTCAAGATCAAGTATTGAAGCTTTCAAGTCTGTTCAAGAAAACAAGTTCAGAGTGCAAAATCATTAAAGCTCGACAGCTAGCTCGACAGCTGCATCAACAGCTGCATCTATCGAGTTTAAGGAAGCTGTTCTTCATTCAGTGTGCTCGACACCTTCTTGACAGCTGCTTGACACCTGCTATCTTTCGAGGTTTAAGATTTTCAGAATTTCAATATGATTTTCTTGGGATCCGTGAATGTGTCTTTGGGCTTTCTTTTCTCCTAACCCTAGACATATAAAATGATCAGTTTAAGGGCCGTCAAAGTGTTCACAAGTTGCACAAGTTTTGAGCAAATTCTGTTTAAGCAAATTGTGACCAGAGACGAAGTTCTTGCCCTAGTTCATCTCTTTCTCTTGAAGAAGTTGTTGTGTATGTGCACCGTAGGATTTTGTGACCAAGCATCTTCTTGATCTTCATCGTTTGGATGAATTGAAGAACTTTGCAACCAACAACCTTCTTAGTTGGTGATTGAAGTCGGGTATTGGGATTCGCGCAATTGGTTAGTCACGTACTGGGAGTCGTGCATCTGGAAAGGGAACTGTCACTACAAAATAAGTCCAATTGGGTATTGGGGTAAGGGTTCAACTGTAGGTTGGTAAAGTACTGGGATTCTTTTACTTGTAACCGCTTGTTGTGATAATAGTGGAGTTTCGAGTGTGGTGACCTGAAAATCACCCAGTGGGGTTTTTGCCGTTAGGTTTTCCTCATTCGTAAACAAATCACCGTGTTATTTATTTTTCGCTGCATTATTAGTTTATTGGTAATTTGTTTGTGCTACCACGCGTTTGCATGATAAATTGATTAATTAATAACTTAGCTAATTAATTAATTAATTTCTATCAGGGGTCATTCGGTTTGTGGCCTATCAAGTGGTATCAGAGCAGACACACTCTGATTAGAGTTAATCTTTACTATGTTGATCCATTGACCCCTATTTGTCATGGATAGAGGACAGTCATTAATCATACCTCCTTTATTTGATGGCATCAACTATGCATACTGGAAAGTACGCATGAGAGCTTTCTTGCAGTCTTTAGATGAGAAAGTGTGGCAAACTGTAGAGATAAGCTAGACTAAGCCTACAGAAGTGCTAGCCGACTGGGATGATGCTAAAATTAAGGCAGCAAACTTCAACAGCAGAGCTTTGAATGCATTGTTTAGTGCTGTCACCAATGAGGAGTTCAAGAAGATATCCTTCATTGAAACTGCCAAGGAGGCTTGGACCATTCTCCAGACAACTTATGAGGGTACTAAGGCTGTCAAGGACTCAAAGTTTCAGAGGCTCACTACAAGCTTTGAAGAGATAAAGATGGAGGAGGATGAGTCTTTCGATGAGTTCTATGCCAAGCTAAAGGACATAGTGAACTCAGCCTTCAATCTTAGGGAAACCATTCCTGAACCCAAGATTGTGAGGAAAGTGCTCAGACCTCTGCCCGAGAGATTTCATGCCAAGATTACGGCAATAGAGGAATCAAAGGATATTGACAAGATTCCTCTGACTGAGCTGGTTGGAAACTTGTAGACCTACGAGCCAGGGTTAACAAGAATAGGTAAGTCAGGTAAAAGCAAGAGTATGGCACTGAAAGCCAAGAGCAGTGAAACAGATGAATCTTCTGATGATGAAGATTCCAAGATGAAGTCCTATATCACCAGGCAGTTCAAGAAGTTTATGAAGAACACCAATGGAAAGGGTTTCGACAAGGACCGCAGGCAATCCAGTTCTTCTCGGTTAAAAGGCCAAGACAAAGGGAAGAAGGATGCTAAGGAAGGTGGTCAGTACACTGTTTCCTCAAGACCTAAGTGCTTTGGGTGTCAAGGCTTCAGTCACATGAAGCATGAGTGTCCTACATACCTTAAGAGCATTGGGAAAAGCAAGGCACTTGCTGTTACCTTAAGCGACACTGAGCCTGAGGATGATTCCGACAATGAGGATGACGGAATCTTAATTGCCTTCACAACCACTGTTAATCCTACTGATGGGATTATTGAAGATGTGGTTGAAGATGAGGAATTGGTGGAATCTAAGTTTGAGAAGATGGATGATCAAGATGACATCCATACAGCCTATGAGAAGTTGTATAAGCTTTCTGAGAAGCATGGGAAATTATATAGGCTAATCACCAAGAAGCTCAGTGATGTGGAACTTGACTGTGAGGAGTTTTCCACAAAGTTTGATGAGGCTAATCAGACTATTGGAGCACTGAGATTCGAGAATAATTTCTTGGTTGAAAAGACCAAGAAGCTTGAAGCGGAGCTGTTTCAAGTCAGAGCTCAATTGGAGAGGACTTCAAGCGCAAAGCTGGATGAGATGCTAAGCATTCAGAAATTTGCTTCAGATCGAACAGGTTTAGGGTATGGACTTTCTTCCTCTAATACTGCTTCTTCTAGTACTACTGTTTTTGTTCCTCTTGCTAATAATGTAAAAACTAAGAACAATGAGATTAAAACTAAATTAGCTAGTGAGAACATAGACAAGGGTAAATCTATCTTACGAGCACCCCCTAAACTTGAGAAGAAAGATGTTAAAAACCTTAAGGCTAAGAAGGCTAACTCTCAAAAGCCTAAACAAAAGAAGCAGTATCTCTGTCATCATTGTGGAGCTGCTGGTCATACTCAACCAAATTGCTGCAAGTGGCTAGCCATTCAACAGAGCAACAACATGATAGCATTTGGCAACCAAAATCAGCTTCAATCCTCTCTTGCTCCCCTTAGAGATCTTCTCAAAGCCCTCATGTTCCTTTCAAACTTGAACGGTTTTAATTCTTCCCCTTCACCGCCGGTTCAAGGGTTTGCTAGACGGAAAGGTTCTTCCAAGGTGTGGAAGGAAAAGGGCTCCAAGTAATTCTGTCACTTTTCTCTCTCTTTTCTTGTTTTTGTGTGTGCATTACTTATGTGTTTTGCCTTCATGTTTTGAGTCAGTCTAGTTTCTATGCTTTGGTTGTTTAACATGTTTTTGTTTGATTATTTTTTCAGTTTTTGCTTGTTTTTTTTATTAAAAAAAAAATGAAAAATCAGAAAATACAAAAACAGTGTGTGTTTTGTGTACATTGGTACTTGTGTACCTTGGATGGCTATTGAAACAAATTCTTCTAAACTTTGTATCACTTGTAGCTTAGATGAGTATCTCTATGCACAACTAAGCAAGTGAGTTTTGTGGCTCGTGTTTGTGATGAGTACGATTAAGTTGTCTCTTAAACTTAACACGCATATCACTCTTTTTGACAGGAATGACTAAAAAATCCTGAGAGAAAGGCATAAATAACCATCTCACCACTGTTGCCCGCCAATCATAATTTGACACCTGTATGCTTCGGCATAGCAAAAGTGTAGTGTCAATGACATTTATGTGCTTTGGTATAGCAAAATTAAAATGTCAAATATCATTGGGTATTTCTTTTCTTTCTCTAATATGCCCATGCATGATATGCTTAAAAGAAAACTATGCAAAGAATGAAAAGCAAAAAGATCAAAAATGTTTTAAACATGATTGCAAGCGTGTATTCTAGGAGATGTGGAAGTTATAGAATGTACCTCAAAGGTGATAGTCCCCACCAAGCAGTTATGATTGTGTGTGAGTGAAAGTGATTTTCTCATATCTCAAATCGTCATAACATGTATTCACTTATACAATCTTGCGATGTTTTTCACACACGACATGCAATATTCTTTGCTATTTTTGATACATGTACAGGTACAATGTGGTTTGGCCATCACCAGGTTTTACATGTATTAATGTATGCTTACTAAACTATCTAAGACTTGTTTTTGAAATATAAAATTGGTTAGACTTGTTTAGTGTGTGTGTGTGTTTTTAAAGATCCATGTGCTTAAATTTTCATTTGAGAGATGTTTTTGAGAGTTTAATATGTTGATTGGATCATTGGTTAAGTTGCATGTTGGAATGTATTCACGTCTGTGTTTTTCACATCTCGAAAAACTGTTTTTAAAAGCTGGCTCGACACCTCCTCGATACCTCCTCGATAGCTGGCTATCTGTCGAGCTTCCTTAAGCTTTTTCTTTTCGCAATCTCACCTACACCTCGATACCTAGTGGATTTATTGAGATTGGGTCTATATGCTTGATAGCTTCTCGATACCTGGTGGATCAATTGAGCTTCTGTTCTTAAGTCTGATGTGTTGATCCTCGATACCTCCTCGACACCTCAGCTGTCGATAAGCATTTCCTCGACACCTCCTCGACAGATCACTCGGTACCTCTCGATACTTGCATCTGTCGAGATTTACTGGCTTTCCTATATAAAGCCTCTGCGCGATCTGCTTCTCATTTCCATCGATCTTTCTCTCGATACTTCTCTATTTCTCTCCCAAAAACACTCCAATCTCACTCCTATCTTGGTTCTCAAGGATTTTACAAGGTTTTTCAAGTTTTTCTTCACTTGGTAAGCTTCTAATCCTTTCTCATTCATGCATGTCATGTTTTGAAACCTAGGATTTAGGGTTTTTGAAAATTTTTGGGGTTTTTCAAAATTGATGAGATTTCATTGAAATTTTGGGTTGGGTTTTCACTTAAATTTGTTTAAAACCTCATACATTACTTCACATAATGGTATTGCCATGCATTTAGATGTGTGCTATATGTTTGTGTGCTGATAGGTTTGGATTAAGCTGAGCACATGATGCAATTTCCTTTGCATGTCACATGTTCATGCATTTCCCATGCATACGTACTTCTTTTCAATATATTTGATAATTTGAAAATGTTTGGGACTTTTCTGATTGTCATTCTTTCTCTCCCTCTCTGTTAGTTTACATTAGTCGTGTCTATGGTACCTATACATAAATCCACTCCAGCCCAGAACCCTCTTCGTTCCGGTGCTTCTTCTTCATCTGATCCTACCCTATCTTATATCTGATTCCGTGATGATGATGCCTTTAAGGCATTTTCGGAGAACTTTTCTAGACGAGGCATTCATTCAGAACGCCAAGTCATCTTGACGGATTTTGCAGACACCAACCTTCCCTCTGTCATTCACAATAGGGGATGAAAGTCATTGTGTGATGTCTCGGTCACCTGTCCTCTTGTGCTTATCTAGGAGTTCTACTACAACATGCACGAGATTGATCGGTCAGTACCTCTTTTCTTTACTCGCGTTCAAGGTATGCGCATTCCTGTTATACTGCATTTGGTTGTGGATGTGCTTCGGTTCCCTAGGATAGAGTTTCCTGACTATCTTGGTTGTGAGCGTTTGAGGACTGTGTCCAGGGATGAGCTCATGTCTGCTTTTTGTGAGTGCCCCTCTTCTTGGGGTCAACGTCTTTTTACACCATGTCGACATTTTGCTAAAGTTCCTAGATTCATGAACATGGTGATGACTTTCATTTTGCATCCCCTCTCTCACTATAACTCCATCACAGAGCCTCGTGCTCGATTTTTGTTGTCTCTTCTTGAGCATCTTACCATAGACTTCCTTTCTCATTTCATCTAGATTTGGTGTCCCGTGATAAGCTCATCTTTCCTTCTGCTATCACGAGGATTCTATGCCATTTTTTTGTTTCTTTTCCCTCTTCCGACCACTTTACCGTCATGTGTGCCATAGATTATGCTACCGTTAAACGTAGTGAGGCCCAGCTTTGGTCGTGGCAATCAGATTTAGTAGCTCCTTCCTCCCATTCTGCTCCATCCCGTTCGGCTCCATCCACATCGGCTCCTCTTTCTTCTTCGGGCGATGTGTCTCTAGGAGATATCATGGCGCAGCTGCAGCGCATGGATGCTCGCCTTGATACACTCTCTACGGAGTTGTATCAGGTGAACGTTCGTGTTGATTGTATTGCACGACGACAGGCATCTATGGGTGGCTTTGCTCCTGAGGCTACTCCTTCACCACCTTCTCTCGTGGCTTCTGCTTCTGAGGATGAGGATGATGATGATGGTGATGATGATGATGCTTCAAATGATGCTGATGGAGATGCTAGCTCTGCCGATGAGATGTCTACTTGACACTCTTACCGTTTGTTATTCGTGACAAAAAGGGGGAGTAGTTTTGGTATGAGAGTAGTCCATCTTAGGGGGAGAGTTAGTATAGGATCATTTTGTTAGGGGGAGTGTTGATACATTTTGAGGGATGTAGTGAGGATAGTATGTATCTTTTATTTTCCTTCTTTTTAGATACATTACTCTTGTACATGAGGTCTTGTGACCATTTATAGACATACATTGTACTTATCTCTTTCTTTATATTGATGTATGTTTTTCTTTCACCTACCCCTTCATGTGTTGTTTCTTTTCTCTCTTTATACACATGTTTCTTATACTTGTATGCAATCTATTATTTCTGTTTCACATAAAGATGCCTTGATGAGTTTTGTTTAAAGTGTTTCAGAAATACAGGTTGTCAAAGTCTACTTGCCGTAAACTCTCTTCTTGCAAAGTTTTTCAAGAGTTTGTGTTAGGATAGATTTTATTGTATTCAACAAGTAAATATGAGTTGAGTGATTTATGACTTCTCTCATATGTTCATTTGTTTGTTGTGGTTTTGTCACGGATTGCCGAAGGGGGAGATTGTTAGGACATATGTGTTTCACTTGTTAAGAACATATGTCATGATTTTATATAATTGGCTTATCCTTTGACAAAACGAACTTTACTTGTATTTGCGTAGATTTAGGATGTTTTAAATACTTCAAAAAACCTTGTTTCAAGATCTAGTATTGAAGCTTTCAAGTCTGTTCAAGAAAACAAGTTCAGAGTGCAAAATCATTAAAGCTCGACAGCTGCATCTATCGAGCTTAAGGAAGCTGTTCTTCATTCAGGGTACTTGACACCTTCTCGACAACTGCTCGACACCTGCTATCTGTCAAGGTTTAAGATTTTCAGAATTTCAATATGAGTTTCTTGGGATTTGTGAATGTGTCTTTGGGCTTTCTTTTCTCCTAGCCCTAGACATATAAAAGGATCAGTTTAAGGGCCGTCAAAGTGTTCACAAGTTGCACAAGTTTTGAGCAAATTTTGTTCAAGCAAATTATGACCGGAGACGAAGTTCTTGCCCTAGTTCATCTCTTTCTCTTGAAGAAGTTGCTGTGTATGTGCACCGTAGGGTTTTGTGACCAAGCATCTTCTTGATCTTCATCGTTTGGATGAACTGAAGAACTTTGCAACCAACAACTTTCTTAGTAGGTGATTGAAGTCGCGTACTGGGATTCACGCAATTGGTTAATCACGTACTGGGAGTCGTGCATTTGAAAGGGGAACTGTCACTACAGAACAAGTCCAATTGGGTATTGGGGTAAGGGTTCAACTGTAGGTTGGTAAGGTACTAGGATTCCTTTACTTGTAACCGCTTGTTGTGATAATAGTAGAGTTTCGGGAGTGGTGACCTAAAAATCATCCGGTGGAGTTTTTGCCGTTAGGTTTTCCCCATTCGTAAACAAATCACTGTGTTATTTATTTTTCGCTGCATTATTAGTTTATTGGTGATTTGTTTGTGCTACCACACGTTTGCATGATAAATTGATTAATTAATAACTTGACTAATTAATTAATTAATTTCTATCACAAGGGGTTATTCAGTTTGTGGCCTATCATGTTTAAATAAGCTCATGAGTTACACATGAATGATTTTATGTATAACTAGTCGCTAGCCCGTGTTATGCACGAGAACCTACCTATTTGTAAGGTAGACTGAATAATTTTATAAAATCTTAAATTGATTAAGAAACTACACCATTACATGATTTGCTCTTATATGACTTCAATTTGTGTTACAATTTGATGAAGAAGCCATTACTTGAACATGCAATGGCTTACAAAAAACTTGTCAAACAATTTTAGATACTGCAAAAAATAACTCAAAAATTCACATATTAAAATTTCTAAAAAACCAAAAAAAAAAAAAAAAAATTAAAGAATCAAATGATTTACGGCTAAAAATTTTTGAAACAAAAAAAAAATATATGAATATATATATATATATATATGTGTGTGTAGGGACACGATTATTTAACGGCCCAAGAATGACGTTGGGCTCGTACATAAAAGATCCCTCACAATATGATTTGTAGAGAATGGGCTTAAAAGGCTTGCCTTTGATCACGGGGCGATGGTTCGGTCCTGATTTTAGGGGGGCTCATGTAGAAAAGGGTTCAGCCTAAACATCCAAGCCCTACAGCGTCGTAGCCTGAGGGGTTGGACTCCTCGGACTTAGTCTGAGGGGCATCAGGTTCTTCCCCTTCTTCTCCCCCTTTTTCTCTTGGCTTTCGTTTCCTTTTATACTCGTATTCCTTCCTCTCTTTAGGGTCCACGTGTAAACTTTACCTTCGGAGCAGAGGACTTGTCCTATCAGCCCATACCTCAAGTGGTTGGGAGTAGACGTAAAGGTTGAATAGCATGGTCAAGAATAGGGGCTTGTCAGGCATAGAGTTCTCTACTACAGTATTGGCAGTCTTTTCACTTATCCTATCCGTGCATTAAACTCATCCTTGACAATAGGTCTCCTCAGATCAGGCCCTGGTCTTGATATAAAGCGGGCCTGAGCCATGAATTTTCTGGCCCACAATAGCCCCTCAAAATCCTGCTGCCCGACTTTTAGTTGGGGAGGAGGGTTTTGGTGACTTTGGGCCCACATCACGGCTCGTTCAAGTTCTGCACTCCACTCATACTTGTGTTTTTACATTCACATGGGAGACGTGCCAAGTCAAGAGTCCTCCCTTCGTTCGCGAGTACTCTGAAGTTTCAACAATCGAAGCGCGCCTTCCCGAGGATCTTGAGATCCTACGATTGTGGATGGTGTGGGAAATTGAGCCAGAGCTGCCTTGTCTGCAGCGCGTCTTGGGAATCTGCTCAAATTAAATTACATGACACCTCCTTACCCTCTATATAAGTAGGACAGGTGGTTGCTCTCCTGGCATACAAACCCTTCTGCTCTCTTCAGAATCATAACCCTTTGTCCATACCCAGTTCCCTCCTCCGGTGTCATCTTCCCTTTGCGCCATATGTCTGAGGCTTGGGTGGAGATGGAGGAACTTCACCCGCCACAGAGGCACCGGACCCTTCCAAGACGTAAAGTGATGTGGCCTGGGCAAGGGAGGCACAGATTTAAGGTGTCTTCCCACTTGGACATGGTGGGGACGGTACCCTCCCCTCTTTCAGTCAAAATCTGAAGCAGGTTCTGGTCACGTCAGATTTTTGGTGTGTCAGAAGAAAAATCTTCCGCCATCAGCGCCGTCTGCCTTGTCGCAAGCAAATTTTGGTGTAGGCTCCTCAACTTCCGGTTCACGGCACCTTCTCTTCAACGGTGTGGGCCTCAAGTTGGGTTCCCTGCACCTTTTCTTCAGCTGCGCTAGCCTGAAGCTGGGTGCTCTCTGCACCTTTTCTTCAATGGTGCAGGCCCCACGTTGGGTTCTTTTGCTGCCTGAGTTATGGGCATGTAAAAGTGTTGAGAATGGTTTTATTTGAACAAAGTCTTGAAGCAGCAGCCAACCTCTCCTCTGTACTACCTCCTCGGTTTTATCTTATTCTCTTGTATCTTTCTTTTCAATTATGTAGTTAGTTTTAACATAAGCTGATTTCAGCTTTTCATTGTACGCTGTACTATTTCTTTGTTTTAATAAAAGGGAAATTTATTTACTTGTTTTGAATATTTTTCTTTTTTGCAACACTACTTTGTGAATAGGTGTGCTCCATGTGTGTTTTTCTTCAATAATACTTAGAGCAGGAAACCTTGAAACATAATCTAACTAATTTTAATTTACCGACATTACCCGGCATAATAACGATAATTCACAATAAATTAAACTTAGGAAACTAACCGAGATAACAGTTGAATATTCTGTAATAAGTGCGAGGAGACCATCCGAGAACGATAAACTCTAAACAATTCATCCAAGGGGGTAACTGAGTAGTAAGGGACTCCGATTGTGTTTTTGGTAACATATTGCTATATATTGCATCAATCCCTTTGGTACTGAGGATCCGAGAGCAGACTTGAGAATCCATGCAGTTTAGGAATTAACCCAATTGTTAATGGGGAGTTCTCCTCGGAAAGATTCTAAGGTCCATGTAATGTAGTTTTTCTTTTAAGTACTTAGTTTCCCCATAGGCTTGAGTCCGAGGACCATGCAAGGCCTTGGTTCTGTCCAAAACTTGTAGTTTTTTCTTTGTACTTGGTTTCCCCATAGGCTTGAGTCCGAGGACTATGCAAGGCTTTGATTCTGTCCAAAACTTGTAGTTTTTTCTTTTGAGTATTTGGTTTCCCCATAGGCTTGAGTCCGAGGACCATGCAAGGCCTTGGTTCTGTCCAAAACTTGAAGTTTTTTCTTTGTACTTGGTTTCCCCATAGGCTTGAGTCCGAGGACCATGCAAGGCCTTGGTTCTGTCCAAAACTTGTAGTTTTTTCTTTGTACTTGGTTTCCCCATAGGCTTGAGTCCGAGGACCATGCAAGGCCTTGGTTCTGTCCAAAACTTGTGGTTTTTCTTTTGAGTACTTGGTTTCCCCATAGGCTTGAGTTCGAGGACCATGCAAGGCCTTGGTTCTGTCCAAAACTTGTGGTTTTTCTTTTGAGTACTTGGTTTCCCCATAGGCTTCAGTCCGAGGACCATGCAAGGCCTTGGTTCTGTCCAAAACTTGTGGTTTTTCTTTTGAGTACTTTTTGTACTTATTTGCTTTTTCGAAAGTCAGCCCCCTGACCATGGCGGGGAGAGTTGGCTTGAGGCCGGAAGCCCCTAAAGCTGCCCGTGCCGCTGGCACTATAGGGCGTAGCCCCTGGCAGAAGTTTATGTCGGAACAACAACTGCATGTCGCCGGAGATGGAGGAAAATCCGCGAATCTCTGCTTGCTAGAGAGTTAACTCAAACGCCACCTGCGCCAACGCGCAAGCCTTCCCACAGACGGCGCCAATTGTAGGGACACGATTATTTAATGGCCCAAGAATGACGTTGGGCTCGTACATAAAAGATCCCTCACAATATGATTTGTAGAGAATGGGCTTAAAAGGCTTGCCTTTGATCACGGGGCGATGGTCCGGTCCTGATTTTAGGGGGGCTCATGTAGAAAAGGGTTCGGCCTGAACATCCAAGCCCTACAGCGTCGTAGCCTGAGGGGTTGGACTCCTCGGACTTAGTCTGAGGAGCATCAGGTTCTTCCCCTTCTTCTCCCCCTTTTTCTCTTGGCTTTCGTTTCCTTTTATACTCATATTCCTTCCTCTCTTTAGGGTCCACGTATAAGCTTTACCTTCGGGGCAGAGGACTTGTCCTATCAGCCCATACCTCAAGTGGTTGGGAGTAGACGTAAAGGTTGAATAGCATGGTCAAGAATAGGGGCTTGTCAGGCACAGAGTTCTCTACTACAGTATTGGCAGTCTTTTCACTTATCCTATTCGTGCATTAAACTCATCCTTGACAATAGGTCTCCTCAGATTAGGCCCTGGGCCTTGATATAGAGCGGGCCTGGGCCATGAATTTTCTGGCCCACAATATGACTAAAAAATAAAAAATATAAGAAAAAATTGGGTTACATTCAAAAGAATAATCCATGACTATAAGTTTGCACCCTATCATAAAATATCCCGTTAGTGAAGTAGCGAGATGATGATGATGATAATAATAATAATAATAATAATAATAATATCAACGGTTGGGTTTGAGTTTAAGTTAGATGTATTAGAGAGATAGAGTTTCACTCCTTGTTAAGTTTGGATTAAACAAAAAATAATTTTCTTTAAAAGAAAAGGATGAGTTTAAGTTTAAGTTTGACTTGTTAGAGAGTTAGAGTTTCACTCCTCGTTAAGTTTGGACTAAATAAAAATAATTTTACTTAAATAAAATGATAATTTTATTTAAATAAAATGTGTTGACGTGAAAAATTATGGAAACTTCAAAGGTTTTGGTTTTATCTATACTACTATTTAAGAGGCTGTCCCTGTTTGGACTAGATTTTTTTGGTCCAAAATACCCCTATTTCCCTAAGTTTAAGTAGAGACAGAATTAAAGGACAACAAAGTAAAAATAAATCTTTAACCCCCACTAAAATATTGCCTACAAAATAGGATTACTCTTCCACTAACCCACTTATTCAGAAACAAACTTCAGGTTTAAACTTTTTTCTTTCTTTATTTTTTAATTGGCCAAAATATATATATCTCATGCATGTTTGATACATTTTTTCCCTAAAAAGTAGCAAATTAATTGGCCAATATATATATATATATATATATATATATATATATCTCATGCATGTTTGATACATTTTTTTCCTAAAAAGTAGCAAACACTAAACCAACTGTTTTCTCTATTTCAAATCCTAAATTTTAGGGTAGTTTCTTAAAAAAGTTGTTATTGTGATAATTTTGGTATGTGTCTAAGTTTTTGTGATAATTTTGGTCCTTAGAGATAGTTGAATGCATTTGTATATTCACATAATCACATGCTTGATATTCTATAGGTTTCCCTAGATCCTAATGCTAAGAAAGCAGTAGTGCCAAAGGAAGAGATCTTGGATTTTGAGTTGCCACCTGAGCCCTCGAACGCAAGGCATGTTGAGGTATGGCCTTTTCTTTTTTAAGTTGTTGTTGATTTTGTTGGGCATTGCGTTTGCTGAATTGTTTTGCATTTTTTATTTTATCTAATAGTTGCAAATTTGGTTTTTTTATTTTTTATTTTTATAGAAAGCTTATTAGATGGTCGCAAAATTGTTTGGGGTTTGTGTTTGTTTTAACATCGGTTCTTTTTTGATAGCTCTATTACCGTCCTTTTGTTGAGCGAGATTTTTCAGTCCTCTGAATTGAATTATTAGCCAAATCCTTGCATTTTTTTAACTTCTCAAATATCTAGCAACTTTGGAAGTTGAACTTAGAGACTCAGTTTGTAAGTAATTTTCTCCTTAAAGTTCATTATTTTTTTTGGTTCATCCTTGCCATTCTAGGACAATGTTGCAAGTTCAAACACAAGCAGCTTAAGATCATTCTTTATTGGAATGGGATTCTTATTTCACACACACCCATAACATTCATCACACTCTTAAGAATTTTTGTGATTGAAAAATATAGTAATTCCAAATTATGATAGATGTAAATTATTAAAATTTACTCAAAAAATAGAAGAGCCTTACATGCGTGCTCAGAGGCTAGTATATATAAAATATATATATATATATATATATATATATATTTTTTTTTTTTTTGAGAAACAAACACACACACAATGGAGAGGGAAAGAGGTTCTAACACAAATGCACACCACGACTCCACTCAAAAGCCATGGTAACTTTTAAGGGAGAGTGGATATAGATAATATAACAGGCCGGAGAAAATTCCTTCAAAGCCGTAGGTAAACTATAATAAACTTTTTTTTGTTGTTTTTGGATTATTTGGAGGAATCCAGTGCTTAGGGGAGTATGAACTCCACAAACCAATGTGCTGAAGGAGGCCCATCCAGTCCTTCAAAGAGTTAGATACGACCATTCCCTTTTGTCAAAGCCCACATGGCCACATTGTCTTTTCCTTACCATAAATCTCAAAGCAAACGAAAAGGTTGAATTGAAGCAAATAAGATCGCAAAAAATATTGAACTGGTAATAATTAGTTAGTTTCCAGTCCACTAATTTAAGTAGTTCTACTGCTCACTAAAACTTGAAAGTAAGACGTTTGATGCACTTGTATGGCTCTAAAAACTTATTTCATATACACTGTTGATGCAAAATCATCATGAAAAACTAAATATAAATAAACCTTGGTGGCACTGATTATACAAATCAACCACCAACTTGACCAAATGTAGAAATTTAAAAAAACGTACAAACTCCAATTTTTTTTAATTAATTCTTTCAAGAGGATAACCCATAGACTACCCATTTTCTAAATCATATTGAAAATATACACATCATACTTTGCAAAATCACAGCCAACATAGCCTGTACAAACTAACATAGAAAATACAAATATGCAAGAATTTCTATCGGTGAAATTTGCATCAATCACATCATTCCCACCAATTGTTTTCCCAGTTGATCCAAATGACACAAGTGTAGTGCCAAAAGTAACCCAGCATCATGTTGACTGGATTGGCTATAGATCGACAATTGTGGGAAAGGTTTCCAGGAAGCACATTTGTTTGAATGTTAAAATATTATGGGTTTTAAAAAGAACTCAAAAAAAATAAAAAATAATAATTGAAAAAAAAAACCATAGATAAATAGACAATCACACACAAGAGTGAACGCCAAGGATTTACGTGGTTCGGCCTTTAGCCTACATCCACGGGTGAAGACAAGGAGAAAGTTCCACTAACAAATATGGAAAATACAAAGGTGGTGTGACAGAATTCTCACAAAACCCAAACCCCAATACACCCAAATTACTCAATATAAAAGAGATATTGTCATACTACAGGTACAACAGCAACAAAGCTGTAGTCCTAAAATATAGGATAGACAATTGTCGAAGTGCATGCAAAGAACTGAAGAAGTCAATCCGGAAAAGTTAATAGACTTTTAATAGGAATCCAATTAAAAGTCACGTCATGTTGACAGCTCCAGTTACATAATTTCTTGATTCAGGTCAGCCATTGCATCTTTAATGGCTTGGGTGAATTCACTTTAGCCTCTGCATTCTCCTTGTGTAGCTAGGAACATTGTCTCCCAGCTCTTTTAGTTGCTTCTAGTATGGTACAAAACTAAGTTAGCATGGTTCTTTGTGTCTATGGCATCCCTCATTCCCTTTGCAAAATTTTCAGCTTCATTAACCATCCTATCCACCTGCAACATTTTTATTTTGTACATACAAACATGGGGTTTAGTAACATAATTAGGTTACTAATATAAAATGTGAACATTTCCATTTATTTTTATTTATTTATTAATCGAAAAACATAGATGATAGAAATGCTAAGATTTCAGAAAGAAAACAAAGATATAGGTTCTTGAAGACCATGGTAGCATCATTGAAAGGGGTAACAAATTAAAAAAAAAAAAAAAAAAATCCCTTGAGCTACAAAATCAAAATTAAAGATTAAGAAATAAAAGAATTTTTATTTTATTTTTTTATTTAGAAAATACAAATTAGCATATAAACAAGAAAAATCATTTCCTGCCTACAATGGCTATGGTAATAGGAGTATAAAATATCTAAGTAGGAAAATGCACCAATACAAAAATTAGTCTTGATTTACTTGGGAGTTTGGTGATGCAATCTCTTATATTTCTATAGTTGCATTTGTTATATACATTCAGTTATTTCTCAGAAGGTTAGATAATTATATTCGGCTAAGCTAGGTAGGATTTCAGGATCATTCAAGGCCCAGATTAACCAAAAACTTTAATTTGAACAAATACCAAACACTCTTCATAACAACAATTTTTTCAAAATATACCTTTTCACTTAGAAAGGTGCTAGTACCAGTTATGGCGATATCCTGCTTCTTTCCAAGTGGCACATGTGAGATGCCATCTAAGCGAAAGCCTCCAAGAGATATGTTGTCCCTCACAAACTCTCTCACCTTGATACTCATTTATATTCATCTGCTGCAGTGGAAAAGAAAACAACCCTAATTTGGAAATTGGTAAGGTTGGGTTCCTTCAGATAATTTGTCATCACACCACCTAAAGTTTCAAGTCCTGAAATGAAAGTCACAAAAATAAATATTAATGCTTCAACTATCTCAACAATTAATGCAAGTTCTAATAAGTACTACAGTGGACAACATCAGAAATAGAGAGCTCTAAAATGAAAGTAATAAGTGACATCCAAGAGCACAATGTCACTAACTTCTCCAGCTAAAACACTGGCCCTGAAATGAAAGCCACTAAAATAAATATTGATGCCTTAACTGTCTCAACAATTAGTGCAAACTCTAAATAAGTGCTAAAGTAGATAATATCAGAAATAGAGAGATTTACGTTTTCTTCCATAAATAAAAAGCAAAAAAGATGGAGAACAAGACAAACCTGAACTATAGCCCCAAGAGCAACAACTTCATAAGGATTTACAGTCACATTTGGCTCTTTGCCAGTCATTTCCTCATGCTCCTAAACGGCTGGGATGCGAGTTGAACCATCAACAAGATTACTTCATATATATCTTTGAAGGAAAGCTTTGTATCTATCAAGGCAGTTTCAACAAGTGATAAAAGCCTAGAAAAAGTAGATTGTAGTTTTAATCCACTGAAGTGATGGAAATTAAATGTTCATTGATATTTCATATGAGAGTAACAATTTTCAGTAGGCATACCTGTCTAGCAAATTTGAACACAATTCTAAAAATTTGACCCATCAGTGTGGTGTCAATGTGTTTTGGGCCATCTGCAGCAGTTGTAATGAAAGGTAAACTGGAAAAGCAAATGGTTTTTCTATGTGATCATGGCAAATGGAGAGATCAACTTAAGAAAGAAGGCATAGAAATAGCCACATACCTAATATTACTATAAGTTAGAGACGACAACTTCATCTATGCCTTCTTAGCAGTCTCTGTAAGACCAGAGCTTGCTTGTCTTTCAGAAGATCTGTGCCTTCTCAGCAAAGTCATCTATGCCTTCTCAACAATCAACTGTTTTCTATTAAAATTTATAGAATGTAATGGTGTAATTTAGTAACAACTAACAATAAATCAGAAAACAAAGAAAATAAACTAAAGATCTACCAGTTTCTCTTGTTCCAACCTTGTCAAAACCATTGCTTCTTGGATGAGTGTCACCCAAGGTAGAACATATCTTAAATATTACATCTCCAACCTCAAGAACTGTGTAGAAAAAAACGTAATAGAAGAATATAAGTTGCATTTGATCACAACTCAGGATTTTTCAAATTTGATTATAATCAAACATAACATTTAATTATAGACAAGCTAACTAACTTACTTACATTGGCTTCTCAAATTCTGAAAGTATCCAAGTGGTACATCCCATAATCATATTTCCACAGAAGATTCAAATTCTTCAGATAATCATCATTTGCTAGATGCTTAATCCCTATAAAATATTTCTCATGATAGTTCTTGTACCAAAGTTCAATTGGATGCATTAAAGTACTGTTATGCATATAGGTAAAAGAGTTACAATTTCGAAAGCATTAAAAAAAAAAAGAAAAGAAAAAAAGAAGAAGAAAAGAGAGAATAAGCCTGTTTTGTTATTGAAACAACTACATTAAGATGAACATATTCAATAAGCTTATGTTTCACAGAGGGAGGTTGAAAGTCCAAGAACCAATCATCCTGAAATTAAGCTCTAATTGAAGGTAGGAATAAATATCATTGCTAACACCAAGCTACAATCTTCGTCCTTTCCAACCTATCAGAAATTAGTTTGAGAATGAAATTAGAAAAAAATAAAAATAAAAGTGAAGAAATTAATACCACTACTACTACCATTTTGCAATCAAAATTCCGAAAATTCAAAACAAATGAACCATTTAACCCAATCCATAATGTAAGATATATAAAGATAGGCATGAGATATGTAACAGTTTATCTTTTTGTAGTTGCGGTGAATTTCCATTCCCCGTATGGTTAGAAGACACACGAACTATTAAACTCTTGCCTCTTTCCAAATTCAAAGTTCCTGTTTATCAGAATCCAATAACTTAGACTCACTAAACCTTAAAGAAAATGGAAGAATAAAGAGAGTCATATTGGTATTTGATAAATTCAAAGTGAAGTTAGAAAGGACATGCATGCACATAAGAAAGTATAGGAGTTTAAACCCTCTAAATGAACTGACACCAGATATCTTTTGTTCTTTCTTTTTTCTTCATATTGGTGTTGTGAAGCATCTGCTGAAGTGAAGAACAATTTTTCTTCCCTTCCCAGATAACAATATAATGAGATAAAAGATTATAGTTATATTGTAGAGAATAACATGATTACTCATTTTATGATTCATATGGTTACATAGTAGAAAGTGACAAACTGAGAATAATTAGAGTTAAAAATAATTACCTTTTTTGGTTACAAAATTTTTAATATAAACAAAAAAGCCTAAGGCTTCACTAAAAAGTCATCAAACATCCCAAGTATCAGCTGCACGCAAGATGAAGCCATCCTTGAAAAGGAACACCTCTTACTGTTAACACCATGCTGTGATTTTTATCCATGCCACAGTACTAGATATAAGTTTGAGAGCATACATTAATAAAATAAAAAAGAAAGGTCAAAAAGATATTTACCATTCTCATTTGTGGCAACATAGTTGTAGACTTGACTCTCTTTGGGCAATAACCAACTCTTGTCTGTTGTCATATTCCAAGCTTTTCAATACTCTGCTCACAAAATCAAATTAATGGAAAAATCACTGCACTTTTAATTGAAGGGAAACAAAAGGGAGTTGAATACTTGATTAAACAAAGTATTGAATTTTAAAGGAGATATATGGACCTATAGTATCTTTGGACCAAATCATCCTTCTGAATCACTATCAAATCTAGGGATGCGAGAGTCTTGGACCATTTCCCAACAATTTCAGCTTGGCATCATTCTGAAAAAGTGAGTAAAAGAACACATAACAAAGTTTCTAATATTATGTTATGTCAGTTTGGTTTACAAAAAAAGAACTCTCATTCGATGTGAAAACTCAATTGATTTTCTTCTCCTCTTTCAAATGACAAGCTATACATAACTTTATATTTTTATTCATTCTAACTTTGTATCCAACTCTTGTACATAAATTAAATTCATCCCAGCATTTCTACATATCTAAACTCAAAATATGAAGCCATACTTTTAATCCAAACTAAGCTATCATTAGACAGTGAACAAAAATCAGCAACTATGTAAGAACTCAAAAACCACATCTGGATATTTTTGTTTGTTGATATAAATAGGGAGAAATAATAAAGAGTTGAAGAAAACAAAATGATAAATACCTGAATGTAAAACTGCTTTCCTAGAGGCTGGTCAATAATGATCATTCACCAGAATGTCATCAAAATATCAACAAGTGCCAGACTTCACTCTATGTAGTGTGATGTATGGAATATATATGACAAGGGTGGAAGTCAGTTGATTTTTCCGAGTCACTCTATTTAGTGAAGCGCTATGCCTGGGTGGGGGATGGAAAAGAAACAGCTTGGAAGAAAGAACTTGAGGTTCCCAATGCTTCTCCTAACTATCAAACAACAATACAGGGTAGCTCTTTTGAAGACGTTAAGGGCTTGAAACTGACTCCTGCCTTCCCGAGTGTACTTCGCCTAAAGAACGCAACAGAAAAGTGTCATTTTATAATTTATATAAAGATAGAAATCAATAGAATGAACAAACAAATGTGGACTTATGCATCTTCCCTCTTGGGTCCCATCTTAATATGAGAATAATATCTAGAATGAACATTTTACATGAGGGAAAAAAAAATGAACCCAAAACAAGATAATCACCTTAGCTGTTGACTTGTTGCACCTTTTCATATGGTTCTGAATATGCCCAGATACATACACCTCCTTTCATTCTGTGTTTCCAATTCATTCTACATCCAATTTCAAAAGTAAGAAGAGTCAAAAACATTACAATTTGAGTTACTAAAACAGTATAAGATTGTTAATTTTGAGCAGTGTAAGGCCAACCCTCCCCTGTTCATTTTTTCCAATTGTTAGACATTTTTTGATTGATTTGAAAGCAAACTGATTAACTCAAGCACCATTGTTTTGATAAACACAAATTGGAAATCCTAATGCTATTCCAAAAAATTCAATAATCATTAGATTATAAATGAGTCTAATTGAATACCTTAGCTGCATCAACTTCCCAAATCTTGAAACTATCCAAGTGATTTATCCCATGACCATATTGCCCCAGAAACTTATTCAAATTCTTCAGATAATTATCTCCACGAAGCTGTTAACAGAACACAAAGCATGTAGTTAAAAACAATAATATTAATAGTTATGATAATAATGCTTTAAAGTAGAAATCGGAAGCAATACACAGTTTGCTTGCTAAAAGATCAATAAAATTTAAGAAAACCTCTGATTTTTGATTACCAGAAAACCTAAACAAAATACCAATTCAATTATACCCGGGCTGAATATATATAATATGGAAATCAACGTAGCATAGAGAATATAATTGTAAAAAGCTCAGTTTCTTTTGAAATCATAGAATGCGTACCAAGTGAAAGACGGGAGCAACTGTTGCTAAAGATGAAGTAGAGCCGTTTACTGTTGTGGTCTCAACGCCATTCGATTTCCAAATTAGGGAAATCCTTATCGATTTTATTTTTGTATTTTTCAGCTAACTGAGGACAATTAATAATTAGCAGTTTTCGTAAAGACTTGATAAAACCATCATCAGGTAGTGTTGTGAGATTGGGACAGGACTGAATGAAAAGTGTTTCAAGTGAGATTAGATTCCTAATTGATTCAGGGAGAGTAATCAAATTGGGAAAGTCAACAATTCCCAGCGACTGTAAAGAAGTGAGACAACTAATCTCAAGAAGTGATGTCAAATTAGGCTCGCATCTTTCAATCCCAAGATATTCAAGTGAGGTGAGCTCCGACAAAGCCATTAAATTGGGACAATTCGAAATTCTGAGCTGTTTTAGGGTGGAAATACATTGAAGACCCACAGGGAGAGACTTTAGTTTTGGAATGCCATTGAAATATAAATGACGGAGGCAAATGAGGCATCGCCATTCCATGCCATCGTCATGCATGTCTCTTAATGGATCGAACTCCTTACAGGTAATATATAGCACACAGAGGGAGGTGAGATAACGTACCGCTCCAGATATAGAGGTTAGTTTAGAGCAATTCCGAATATATAGTTTCTTGAGAGAATGTAGTGCCCACTCAGCCGGAAGAGACACTATATCTTCTATAGAATCCAAAGTCATATCATTTAATTTGGAGAGAGGAGAAGAAGAGGATAATGAAGAGGAGGAAGAGGGAACAAAAAAACTCATTGACATTGTCTCTTGCAAAGGCCTCAAACTTACATTCGATAAAAATAGCCGTTCTTCGAGATTGGGAAACAGGGGCATGGAAGTCATTTTAGGGCAATTACTAATCTGCAAATAAGAAAGAAGAGGAAATAAAGGTATTGAGTTGTGAGACTGATCTTGTTGATGATCTGGTGTTGACGCAGATGATGTTGCAACTAAATCCCTCCCTGTTCTCCCCCACCATCCCTTCAAATTAAGACATGCCCTTATTGTGAGTGACTTTAGAGATGGGAAGAACGCTGTTGATAATATTGTGGATAGAGTAGCCAACTCTTTACTCATATCATTATCGGATATGTACTCCAAATCATTCATCGTGTCAAGCGTTAGAGATTTTAAAGAGGGGAGATGAGACAATGGTGGCAGATATCGACATCTCTTACAATTCTCTATCTTTAAATCAACAAGATTTGTGAGAGAAGAGACCCAACTTGAAAATTTCACACCCTTGTACTGATGCACTTCCAAATATTTGAGATTTTGGTGTGACTGGAGGTCTTCTAATAACTTCTCATCTTCATTATTATCTACTTGATCTTGATGATGCCATTTTAATATCAGTTTTTCAAGATGTTGCTTTTCCCATAAATTCACAACAATGGATTTTGAGTTAGCTTCTGTCAACCGTTCCAAATGTGAGATCTCTAATGTTCCTCGCAGGTTGTTTAGCTCCTTCAATTCGCCTAATCCACCAGTCTCGGAGGACATGCTCACATTGAATAATTTTAATGTTTGAAGTGAAGTCATTTGCCCTAATCCATGAGGCATATGACTCAAATTATAACAACCATCATTATAAAGATGTTTGAGGCTAACCAATTCTCTAAACTTTTTGGGTAATTCTTTAAGGCCTTCACAATCATAAAGTTTTAGCACTTGCAAATTCAACAATGTAGTAATTGAATCAGGGAGAGTTTTAATATCCTTGTTAAAAGAAACATCAAGATACTTTAGATGTCTTAACTTCCCTATAGAATTTGGTATTGATGTAATCTTCAATGCATGTATATCTAACGCACGCAAGCTCTTGAAACTCAAAATAATTGTATTCAACGTTGACTCTTCCAAGGCACCAGAGTTCATCTCACTAAATGTTAGAAGAAATGTATATAGCTTGACTGCTTTAACCAAAAACCTTAAAGATTCAGTAAAAGATGAGCCAATATGAAATGGGCATGATACATGATGATTTTTTTCATTAACATTTTTGCCATCAAAACTAACAAGTCTGCACTCCTCGCCTGCAACAACTTCCGCAAGATCATGCATTAAATCATGCATCTTGTATCTTAAGCCATTGTAAGTCTCTACTTCTTCAAAGAAGGACCTCCAAAGTAAATCCTTGAAATACTCATCACCAATGTCCTCCAATTGTTGGTTTTTGATTGATGATTGGACAAATCCTTGTGCTATCCATAGTTGTATTACCGTTTCCTTATCCATCTCATAATCTTTGGGAAACAAAGGGTCCGTTTGGATTGAGCTTATTTTTGCTGAAACTGAAAACTGAAACTGAAAACACTGTAGCAAAATATTTTTTAAATGTGTGAATAGTACCGTGGGACCTATTTTTAATAAAAAAATTGTGAAAAGTGGAATTTATGGGTCCGTGAACAGTGCACAAATGCACTGTTCACAGTTGAAAAGTCAACATATACGGCTGAACAGTAGTGAAACGCGAGAAAACAAAAAAAAAAAAAAAAAAAAAAGGGGACGCGTTTACTGTGTTACTGTAGCATGGGTCCCATGCCCAAAACGCAGACGCACTTCAGCAACAAAACGTCCAAAGCAAACGGGCACAAAGAGCAATAAGTGAAACAACTCTTTAAATGTGATGGGAGATGATCATAACTCAATTTTAAAATTGGTAAAATTCCATTCCCTTGAATTACATTTGCTTCTATATTATCCTGCACGTATGACCATTCAGACTCTTTTTCCTTGAAGTATAACAAATTTCCTATGGACTTTATAGCAAGTGGTACCCCTTGACACATGTTTACAATGTCCCTTCCAATTGTCACTAGTTTAGGATTGTTGGCCTCTTGCCCATTTCTAAATGCCACTTGCCTAAATAAAACCCAAGATTGTTCTTTGGACAGACCTTCGAGAAAATATGGTGAAACTGTGCGTGTAATCTCTGCAACCAATCTAATACGACTAGTTATTATAATCTTACTGCCTTTGGAACCACCCATTAAAAGACTTTTCAATTCACGCCAGTTTTCAGGATCTTCATTCCATATATCATCTAATACAAGTAAGTATTTCTTTCCTTCAATTTTTTTACGAAGTTGACTTTGCAACTGATCTATTACAAGGTTTCCAACTGGTGCATGATCAGAAGTAGATGCTATTATCTTTTCAATAATTATTTTTAAATCAAATACATCAGAGATGCATGCCCACATTTTTAACTCAAAGTATTTTTGAACTTTCTCATCATTGTACGCATATTGAGCAAGTGTAGTCTTCCCTAAGCCCCCGATCCCCACAATGGGAATGACCGAAATATTCTCTTGTACATTAGAGTCAAATAATAGGTCTATGATATTCTTTTTGTCCTCATCCCTCCCAATAACAACCTCTCCCCGAACAAAAGAGTGAGTCTCCCTCTTCCTACTCATAACATTTGTCTCTACGTTGTCTACTTTCAAGTTAAACTTGTTCTTATCTTCTGCTATTGCATTTAGCTTTTGCCTCATTGCCTTTATTTTACGACTCATCTTACCACGAAAAGCTAGTTGGTTTGACTTTGAAAAGAAAGTGCGTACCTCTTTTGTGACTTTATTCCCACTCACCATGCTTCGCCTTGTAGCTTCAGTTGAAAACTCACTCAACAAGTCATCTGCGTCATAAACTGCATCGTTGAGCTTTTGGAGCCAGTCCTTGACTTGATGGTTATGACTTTGCTGCTCCGCTGCATCCTGAAGTACAGCTTGGACCGTGGAAACGGTGTTCTTGATTTTTTCAAGCTCATCTTTAACACCCCAGAGTGATCCAATCTCTTGGAAAGTCTGAGAGCCCAGATTTTCAATCATTTTCTGTGCAAGACCAAAGAGGATTGCTTCGGCCATTTCTTGGTAGTAGCTGAAAGAAACGCTTAAAGAGAGAGATGAATGCTTGCTAGAAGTGATGAAGTTTGTGTAAAAGTAATGCTGCAGTGAAGGGAGACCGAGTTTCTTAATGTGGACGAATGTCATCGATATCATTCATTTCCTATGGTCATTTTCTTGGTACAATCATGCAGAGAAAAAACAACCAAAAAAAAAAAAACAACCTTGTTCTCCTTATCTGGTTTAATGTTATTACAGATTATCAAAAAAAAAAAATAATAATAATAATAAAAAAATAAAATAAAAACCAAAAGAAAACAAGTGGGACAGAGGCTTAATTAGTTAGAAATTTTGTCCAGTAGCCGAAAAATTATTGTGCCAGTGATTACCATCATTCAAAGAGTACCTTTTGTGTTTTTCCTCCGTCTTTACTACCCACCCACTCCCATACGACATTTATCAAAATCTTAGTTTTGTCTTTGACTTGGTCTCTCCCTTCCTTCTTTTTCTTTCTAATCCTATTTTGATTTCACACTTCAGCCAAACAAATCGTTTTGGCTCAACAAAAAATAACACTTGACCAAACCAAGAGCACTATAGTTAGAGCTATTGGCTCTTTTTTTTATAGTTGGTAGAAGTAGAAGTAGAAGTAGATAGAAGTTGAAGTAGATATAACCTATAGAGGAACCATAATTCAAAAAACTTACAGAATATAATAGAAGCGCTCCACTAGGTTTTGTCCGACTGCTTAATTCCATTTTGAAATTTTCATATATGGCCACGGGGCTTATAAGGAATAAATTTCATTTTTCAAAGGGAATATTTGGGCTTAACTAACTATATTTTAATACGTGTAAAACAAGAGAATGAAAAAGGGAAAGTAAAATGAGTTTGAGAAGAAAATGGGAAGAGAAATGAGTTGGAGGAGAAAATTACAAAATCGTCTCTCCATCATACCGTCATTCCACTTAATAATAAGGATAATAATAATTTAGTCTCCATCATTTCAATTTTCATGTCTCTACCAAACATACATGATGGAAGGCAAATATTTTCTACCATTCCAATATTTTTTTAATCAAATATACATGATGGAAGGCAAAATAATAATAATAAAACATGTGGTGATTCATGCATAATAAAATTCCCGTCGATGGTAAATTCATGTAAAAGTGAAGTTGCTCCACTCATAATTTACCTTCTTAATAAGATATGTTGTAAAAAGAACTGTGTCTCTAGTATTACTTGTTTAAAAGTCACCTTCCAATAATGATAATAAAAGCATCAAATTAAAAGAGATATAGTCATCAAATTAAAGTGAGAAGCTTGAGAATTGAACTAAAACCAAAATATCAAAGAAACAAGGAAAATATAAACCCATGGAACGCAAAAGAAGGGAGTTTTTATGTCTTATTCCTCCCATTTCCATCAACAGCTCTCAAATGCCAAATATGACTTTTGTTAATGATAAAAATAACGCTATTTAAGAAGGAAACATAGTCAGCAATATTGGTCCCCTTAATATCAAGAGAAAACCGTGTGAACCCTTATACCTTGCATTATTTTCATTTCCCTGTCTTGAATTAAAATTTGAAAGTGATCTTTACCCAAATTCTTGAATTTCAGTCATCTTTACTTATATTTTCATGTGAAGATAAGGTCTTAGTCCCTTTCTACATCAGAAGAAAATTGCGTGTACTCTATTATTTTCCTGCATTATTTTTGTTTCTCCATCTTATATAAAAAATAGTCTAAAACATTGAACATGTGATGTGAACATAAGCCTTAGGCTTCTATAAAACAAAGAAAACAATGTGTACCTCTATTGTTTCCTCACATTATTTTTATTTCCTCAGCTTAAATTGTCCAAACCCACTAGATATTTTAGTTGCTTAGTTGGGCCAGATACAAATTCCTCAATAGAAGCTCACAAAAAAAGTCCACCCAAGTTCATTCATAAATGGAGTATTGATTTTGAAAATCCCGGAGACAATGACTCAAAATTCAAGGATCATTTTTAGGTATACAGAAGTACAAATTGAAATTAAAAAAAAAAAAAGCATTGTACAAATTCATAAAATAAACCAAAACAAATGTAGATTTCTTTTTTGAAAATTTTCAGGTTTATAGTCAACATTTAAATGCTTGTACAATGATTTATTTTCTCAATTATGTTAATGAATATGTTTTTTTTTTTTTTTTTTGGTTAATATCTGTTAATTGATACTCGAAATGAAAAAAATAAATTACAATTTTTATATTTTTTTGCTGAATAAATTACGATTTATATATAACAAGTTTGGGCTCATTTGGAATAGGAATGCTCACTCCTAGATTTCACTTTAATCCAGGAGTGACAACGTAACAATCACCACCATATCATTATTTTTCAAATTTTTCTTACAAAAGAGTATATATGTTATTGTAGTTTAGCCCACATTTTTTTTTTTAATTTTTTTATAAAAGAAATAGCTAGATTAGATCTTAGAAAAATATTTTTCTTCTCTCATGGCTTTAGATTTTGCTTTAATGAAACTTTCTTACAAATAGTACTGGGCATTGGATAGGTTGTGAAAGATCATGCTTCTAAGCCGAATCTAACATATATGTAAATGTAATGACAAAGTCTACCATTCTATTAAATAATTATATATTTAATTTTTTATTAGATTCTCTAAATATAAATTTTCCAACATGTAAACATCAAGATTTTATAATTTTTTGTGTTTGTTTATATATTACATTAATTAAAGTGCAGGCCAAGTGGTTTATCTCTTTAAATTTTAAACCTTGATATATTCAAAAAGAAAAATGCTAAAGCTAAAAATCTGGTTTTGAACCCTATGTATTCAAATTGTTCTCATGTCAATTGAAGAATATGTTTCAGACCCTTTTATAAAATATGTAACAAAATTATTAATTAATTATCAATTTATCTCAATTATATGATCAACAAGATTATTGTATTTTATCACAATTACATACACCAAATCATAAAGTAAGCAATAAAAATAATAATAACACTGGATTTGGTGAGGGCTTGTAAAACCAAATTTTACAAATACAAACATTGTGATATATTTTTTTTTTAAAATTAATCCTCTTGTCATCAACTAGCCATAGAAAAGACTAAAAAAAAAAGAGTCGTGAGACTTGTTTAAATAAGCTCATGAGTTATGTGACTTAATAAATGTGAATAATTTTATGAATAATGATATAATAGGTTAGAGAAAATTCCTTCGAAGTTGTTGGTAGTTAAACTATAATAAACTTTTTTTTTGGGATAATTCTAGGTTTGGAGGCATCCAGTGCTTAGGGAGTATGAACTCCACGAACCAATGTGCTGAAGGAGGCCCATCCAGTCCTTCAAAGTGTAGATACGACCATTCCCTTTTGTCCATGCCCACATGGCCACGTTGTCTTTTCCTTGCCATAAATCTCAAAGCAAACGAAAAGGTTGAATTGAAGCAAATAAGATCGCAAAAAATTATTGAACTGGTAATAATTAGTTTAGTTTCCAGTCCACTAATTTAAGTAGTTCTACCGCTCATAAAACTTGAAAGTAAAACGTTTGATGCACTTGTATGGCGCTAAAAACTTATTTCATATACACTGTTGATGCAAAATCATCATGGAAAACTAAAATAAATAAGCCTTGGTGGCTCTGATTACACAAATCAACCACCTACTTAACCAAATGTAGCATTGAAAAAAAACGTACAAGCTCCAATTTTTTTATTAATTCTTTCAGGAGGATGCCCCATAGACTACCAATTCTCTAAATCACATTGAAAATATACTCATCATACTTTGCAAAATCACAGCCAACATACCCTGTACAAAGTAACATAGAAAATACAAATTTGTAAGGAGAAGTTCTGTAAGTGAAATCTGCAACAATCTAATCATTCCCACCAATTGTTTTCCCAGTTGATCCAAATGACACAAGTGTCGTGCCAAAAGTAACCCAACATCGGGTTGACTGGATTGGCTATAGATCGACAATTGTGGGAAAGGGTTTCCAGAAAGCATGTTCACATAAGTTTGAATGTTAAAATATTATGATTTGTAAGTGAACTATGAGCTCCCATTCCCTGTCCCTCTCGTGAGAAGAACAAGAAGAGCTAGCTCGTAGTAACAAAAAAGTAAAAGACGTGAAGCACGCAGGATTCAGGGAAGAACCGGGATCGGAGTTAGGCCTGTCATCACCAAACCATGGTCAGGGGCCATGGAATGGATCGGCCACTTCCAAAGATAAACTTGTTGGTGAAATTCCTGGTGCATTCATGCAAGCTTTTTGCTTTGGTGAGCTCATGGAAGATGAGGCGGACTTGGATGAAGAAATAGATAACCTACGTGAAGGGCTTGTAGCTGTTAAGTTCTCAAGGGATCTAAAGAAGCGTATCCGAAATCCATGGTCAAAAGCTCTTATAGTAAAGATGCATGGCAGATCGGTGGGGCTCAACTTCCTCCACAATAGGCTCCCTTCCTTATGGAAACCGATCGGGAGGTTGGACTGTGTTAACTTGGAGCATGGGTTCTATCTCACCCGCTTCTCTCTGAAAGATGATTATGAATCCATTCTCAAAAAAGGTCCTTGGTTCATTGGAGAGCACTTTCTCTCCATTAGACCTTGGTAGCCAGATTTTCGCCCGGAATCAGCTAACATCACTTCAATCTCTATTTGGATACGGCTAAAAGCACTACCAATTGAATACTATAATCCTGAGGCCCTTTTGCATATTGGAAATTCCATCAGTAATGTACTGCGAATAGACTCACACACTGCTATGGAAACGAGAGGTAGATATGCGAGGATTTATGTACAAGTTGATGGGGATAAGCCACTGTCTACTGCAGTTTTAATTGGGAAATTTTAACAACCTATTTGTTACGAAGGATTACAGAGGTTGTGTTTTTCTTGTGGTAGAATCGGCCACAGTAAAGAAAATTGTCCATATACAATCCAAGCTGAGCCATCGCCGACGGTGCTTGAAACGAAGGAGGATGGGATTTCAGATGGACAACCATGCGATGAGCATGTGTCTGACAAAGTGGGGCTTGAGGTAGAGCCTAGCAAGATCATGCATGAGAATGTGCGTGAGGAGTACAGTCAGGTACATACGAATCGTGGACTGTTGTATCACGCAGGAAGAATGGGACAAAATTTCAGGGTAATGGAGGGTCCCATAATGGGATGAGTAACGATCGATTGAAGCAGGAGCTAAGAAAGAACGTTACTAAAGCAAGGTTCAACAACGTTACTGGGAAATTCAAGTTCAATGATGGGCCGAGCAGGGAATCGAAGAGGAAACTTGCAGATCAAAAGCCCACCAATGAAGCCCATATGGCAAATGTTGGTTTAAATGTAGGTAGGAGTGATAATGCCCAGGCCCAAGCTTCGTTGGTTAAAAGCCCAAAGAATCATGAAGTGGGTAACAATAAGGAGTGGACTGAGGCAGAGGTTTTTTCGAGTAAGCGGGACCATAGAGCTTTGGTCAAAGGCAAGAAAGCCATTGCATGAGCTAGGGTTCATAAAGAAACTTTCCAAAGCACAGCTGGTAGTTGCCAAGTGCTTTCCTCTCCAGCACAGCCCGTAAAGTGTCTTTCTCAGGAAAATCAACATTAAGTTGAGAGTGATGGCAAGTCTAAACAAAGAAGAGAGCTTCATCCACTAGTCACGCTTGGGCTGAAGGTGGGTTTCGAGTTTAGAGGGTTTTGTGACAGAGAAGAGCGCGAGGGTGGGCACTCGGTGGCTGGTTTGTCTAATGGAAGTGCCGATGGCCTTATTGTGTGTAGTGAAACCTTCAGAGAGAATGCCAGAGAGAAGGTTGGGTGTGATTCAACGGTTCTTGATGAGGTTTTCAGGGGAGGGGCAGATTATGAAGTTGTTGAAGTAAAGGGTATGGATCTTGAGCTAGGAGGTCATGTCGCGACCTCCTGTTGATAAGTGTCCCAACCCCTTAGTTCTTGTACCTCATGAATGTCATTATATGGAATTGTTGGGGGGGCTTTGAAGCCCACTTTCCAAGGGCATGTTAGAGAATTGATTCGGAATCACAATCCAGCTATTTTAATTCTGATGGAAACAAAAGTTGGTGGTGAGAGGGCTAGGGAGATTTCTGACCGTCTTCCTTTTGATGGTGGGATTCACACGGATACTATCGGGTATGCTGGCGGTCTCTGGATGCTCTGGAATTCAGACAGGGTGGAGATACACGCCGTAGTGAAGGTATGAAATTCTAATTCTAGCTGGTTAATTTCTGCAATCTATGCTAGTCCTAGGAGTGCCGAAAGGTGTGTCTTATGGAATAATCTAAATAAAGTCGTAGAGCTTCATGAGTTTCCATGGTTCATAGCGGGTGATTTTAATGAAACTCTGTCAGCTGAGGATAAGTTTGGGGGTAGGGCTGTTGGGGCTAGTAGCTCCTTGCTGTTCAAGGAGTGCCTGGATAACTGCAACATGATTGATATTGGGTTTACTGGTCAGAGATTCACTTGGACGAATAAAAGGGAGATCCATGCTTTTATCCAAGAAAGAATTGACAGATTTTTCGTCAATCCTAGTTGGTGTCTGCTTTACCTGGATGCTAGAGTTATTCATCTCACAAGGTGCCATTCTGACCACTGTCCTATCATACTTGACATGCTTCCAAGAACTAATAGAGGGCAAGTAAGACCTTTCAAGTTCCAAACCTATTGATTGACGGATCCCACCTTTCCAAACATTGTATCTCAGGCTTGGAGGCAGCCTTAGAATCTTGGAGAGGCAATTGATCTCATTTCAAAAAATGCCACCGAGTGGAATAGAAACCATTTTGGTAGTATTTTTGTTAAAAAGAAGAATATTATGGCAAGATTGAATGGTATTCAGCGGGCAGTAGCTTTTAAACCTTCAAATTTCCTCCTAAACCTTGAGAAAGAGTTAGTGAAAGAGCTTGACACGATTCTTAGTCAGGAAGAGGAACTTTGGGCTCTCAAGTCTCAAGTAAATTGGATGATACAAGGGCATAAAAATACCGCCTTCTACCATGTCTCTACTCTGGTAAGAAGGAAAAGAAACCATATTTTGGCTATCAAAAATGCAGTGGGGGAATGGATTTATGAGGATAACGGAGTAAAGGAGCACATTAGGGATGGGTTTAAGGAGATTTTCACATCCTCCTTCCTTAGTGTTCCTAGGGTAGCTTCGTCGGCCTCCTAGTGGCAGGCCAAACTTTCGGATGAGGAGATGATTAGTAATAGTGGGATTGCAACGGAAGATGAGATAAGAGTTGCCTTGTGGTCTTTGAAAGCTTTCAAAGCTTCGGGTCCGGATGGTTTGCATGCAGGTTTCTTCCATAGATTTTGGTTGATAGTGGGAAGTTCTGTAAGTGATGAAGTGAAAAGGGTCTTTGTAGAGAGAAGAGTTCCTGATTACTTGAATAGGACTCACATCACTCTTATACCAAAGATTCAAAGACCGAAGACCTTAGGAAATTATAGACCGATAAGTCTATGTAATACATTCTATAAAATTGTTACAAAGATCATAGTGACTAGACTGAGACCTTTCTTAGACAAGCTCATTTCTCCCCTCCAAATTGCCTTTGTTCCGGGAAGAAGGGATATTGACAATGCAATCATAGCCCAAGAAGTCATCCATTCCATTAGCAAGAAGAGAGGAAAGGTGGGTTATATGGTGTTAGAAATTGACTTGGAAAAGGCTTATGATAAGCTCAAATGGAGTTTCATTAGAGATATGCTTTTTAGAGTTAACCTTCCCTTGGATCTTATTGAGGTTATTATGAGCTGTGTTTCGACGATCTCTACTTCGATTATGGTAAATGGTGAAGCGCTTGATCCGATTTACCCTTCTAGAGGGATAAGGCAAGGGGACCGTCTATCCCTGTACTTATTTATCCTTTGCATGGATTTCCTTGGTCAACTCATTGAGGAGAAATGCAGTAATAAATTGTGGCAACCAATTAAAGTCTCTCAAAGTGGTCTGGCTTTCTCTCACTTGCTCTTTGCGGATAACCTTGTGTTTTTTTGCCAAAGTGGACCTCAACAATTTCTTAGCAATAAGAGATGTTTTGGATATGTTTTGTAGCTTGTCTGGTCAATCGGTGAGTGAAGCAAAGTCTAGAGTTTTTTTCTCTCCTAGGGAGTTGTTGAGCGATGTCCTTGGTTTTACATCCACTCCAAACATTGGGAAGTATTTGGGAATCCCTATGAGGGTGCCAGGAGCCTCTTCCCATGATTACAACTTCATATTGGAGAGGGTTAAGCAAAAACTTGCGGGGTGGAAGGCCAATTTACTATCTTTGGCTGGGCGGAATGTTCTCATTCAGGCTTCCACAGCGGCCATACCATCATATGTCATGCAGTGTACTCTTTTACCGGGGAAAATTCTGGATGGTATAGATAGAGTTAATCATAATTTTCTGTGGGGCACTTTAGAATTAGCAAGAAAGATCCATTGGGTTGGATGGCAGAAGGTTACAAAGACAAAGGAAGAACGGGGTCTAGGCCTACAAACAACTAGGGGGAGGAATATAGCCATGCTAGCCAAACTCAATTGGAGGTTCCATACTGAGAATGATGCTCCTTGGTCTCAAGCTTTAAGATCAAAATATTGCAACAATAGAAGGGTGAATTTGGCAAATGCAGATAAGTTGCCTTGCTCAAGAGTTTGGGCTGCTTTTAAAAAAGGAAGAGAAGTTTTTATGAAATGGAGTTTTTGGATGGTAGGGAGGAATAGTACCTTAAGCTTTTGGTATGGTAAATGGTTAAAGGAAGGTCCTCTCAGGCACCTCATTCAGGGGCCCTTGCCTCGGGATGCAGCCAATTGGGGAATTAAAGATATTTTGGGGGATTCGGGTTTGGATTGGAGTTGTATGCCATTTGTTTTTCCTACAGACATTAAGGAGAAGCTCGAAGCTATACCTTTCTCCCTTACTAGTAGAGGCGGTGATAAACTTGCTTGGGCTGAGAACCCGAAGGGCTGTTTTGAGCTTAAGAGTGCTTACAAAGTTGCAATGGGGGCGAATACAACCTCTCTTTTTACAGCAAGATGGCTATGGAAAGCTCCAACTTTACCACGCATTAAAACTTTCATATGGCAATGCACTCGTAATAGCATTAGGGTGAAGGAATGCCTTGCTAAGAGAAGTGTGACAGAAGATGTGGTGTGTCCCATTTGTAGAAGGGACGATGAATCTATTTTACATGCTCTCAGGGACTGCCCTTGGTCTCAATCGGTGTGGAGGCAGCTTGGTGTGCAATCGAGAAATCTCAGCTTTTGGTTGTCTAACCTGCATGATTGGTTAGATATGAATGGTAGGATGAACACTAATCACCTTGCAAGGAAACCTCCTCGGAAAATTATATTTCCTTTTGCCATTTGGAACATATGGAAGAATAGGAATGGTGTTGTCTTCAATAGGAATGTTAAAATATTATGGGTTTTAAAAAGAACTCAAAAAAATAATTGAAAAAAAAAAACCATAGAAAAATAGACAAGCATGCACAAGAGAGAATGTCAAGGATTTACGTGGCTTGGCCTTTGGCCTACATCCACAGGCGAAGACAAGGAGAAAGTTCCACTAACAAATATGGAAAATACAAAGGTGGTATGACAGAATTCTCACAAAATCCAAACCCCAATACACCCAAATTACTCAATATAAAAGAGATATTGTCATACTACAAATACAACAGCAACAAAGCTGCAGTCCTAAAATTTAGGATAGACAATTGTTGTAGTGCATGCAAAGAACTGAAGAAGATAATCCGGAAAAGTTAATAGACTTTTAATAGGAATCCAATTCAAAGTCACGTCATGTTGACAGCTCCAGTTACATAATTTCTTGATTTAGGTCAACCATTGCAGCTTTAATGGCTTGGGCTAATCCACCAGAGATGGCATCCTAGAGGTCTTCCACTTTAGCTTTTACTTTCTCCTTGATTGGTTCAGGAACTTTTGTCTCCCTACTCTTTAAGTTCCATCTCAATTTGGTACAAAATTGAGTTAGCTTGGTTCTTTGTGTCTATGGCATCCCTCTTTTCCATGTCTTCCTTACCAAACTTTTCAGCTTCTCTAACCATCCTATCCACATGCAATTTTAGTAACATAATTAGGTTAGGTTTACAGGTACTTATAGAAGCTTCAATTCTGCAACCATAACAAGCAGTAGAATATAAAATTTGAATGTTTCTTTTTATCTTGGTTCACATTTTGATAAAGTATAGATACTTGAATTGCTGAGATTTCAGAAAGAAAATAAAGATACAGGTTCTTGAAGACCATGGTAGCATCATTGAATGGGGTAGCAATAGAAAAAAAGAAGCCCTTAAGCTATAAAATTAAAATTAAAGATTGAGAAATAAAAGATTTTTTAATTTCAATTTTTATTTAGAAAATACAAATTAGCATATAAACAAGAAAACTCATTTTCTGCCAACAATGGCTATGATAATAGGACCATAAAATATCTAAGTAGCATAATGCATTAATACATAAATGATCCTTGATTTACTTGGAGTTTGGTGATGCAATCTCTTATAGTTCTATAGTTGCATTTGTTATATATTCAGTTATTTCTCAGATGGTTAGATAATTATAGTCGGCTCAGATGGGTTGGATTTCAAGATCATTCAAGCCCACAAATTAATCAAAAATTCTAATTTCCAACTCATTCTAAAAATATCTCTAGCCACAACAAGCTTCAACCACCAGATACTAATTCATGCCTTCTATTGAGAACTAAAACTTGCTATCTCTAGTTTGAACAACTACCAAACTCTCTTCATAACAACAATTTTTCGAAACGTACCTTATCACTTGGCAAGGTGCTAGCACCAGTTATGGCAATATCTTGCTTCTTTCCAATTTCCTTGTCAATTGAAGTGACTGAAAGGATACCATTGGCATCAATATCACATTTCACCTCAATTTGAGGAACTCCATGTGGCACATGTGGGATGACATCTAAGTGAAAGCTTCCAAGAGATTTGTTGTCCCTCACAAACTCTCTCACCTTGATAGAGGTTAATCTCTACACTGGTCCATCCATTTGCAGCAGTGGAAAAGAAAACAACCATGATTTGGAAATCGGTAAAGTTGTGATCCTTCAGATAATCTTTGTCAGTACGCCACTGAAAGTTTTAAGTCCTGAAACAAAAGTAAAAAAAGATCAATATTGACGCCTCAACTATCTCAACAATTAATGCAAGTTGTTAAATACTACAGTAGACAATATCAGAAACAGAGAGCTTTGAAATGAAAGTAATAACTAATAAGTGACATCCAAGAGCACAATGTCACTAACTTCTCCTGCTAAAACACTAGCCCTGAAATGAAAGTCACTAAAATAAATATTGATGCCTCAACTGTCTCAACAATTAGTGCAAACTCTAAAAAGTACTACAGTAGGTAATATCAGAAATAGAGAGCAGTACGTTTTCTTCCATAAATAAAGAGGAAAAAAGAACAACAGAACAAACCTGAAGTATAGCTTCAAGACCAACAACTTCATAAGGATTTACAGTCACATTGGTCTCTTTTCCAGTCATTTCCTCATGCTCCTAAATGGCTGGGAAGCCATGAAAAAGTAGATTGCAGTATTAATCCACTGAAGTGATGGAAATCAAACATTTATTGATATTTCATATGCGAGTAACAATTGTCAGTAGGCATACCTGTCTAGCAAATCTGAACAGAGTTCTGCAAATTTGACCCCTGTCAGTGTGGTGTCAATGTGTTTTGGGCCATCCGCAACAGCAACGATAATGAAAGGTAAACTGGAAAAGTAAATGGTTTTTCTATATGATATGGAAAATAGAGAGATCAACTTAAATAAGGCATAGAAATAGCGACATATGTAATATTAGTCTAAGTCAAAGATGAAGGCTTCATCATGGTAAATGCTTGCTTGTCTTTCAGAATATCTGTGCCTTCTTCTTTCTTATAGTTTTCAGCAAGCCAATCAACTATTCCTATTAAAAATTATAGAATGTAGGGGTGTAATTTAGTAACAACTAACAAAAAATCAGAAAAAAAAGAAAAAGAAAAAGAATATAAACTAAATGTCTACCAGTTTCTCTTGTTCCAACCTTGTCAAAGCCACTGCTTCTTGGATGAGTCTCCAACCTCAAGAACTGCATAGTACAAACGTAACAGAAGAATATAAGGTTCATTACCTATTCTTGAAGACCATGGTAGCATCATTGAAAGGGGTAACAAATAGAAAAAAAATAAATAAATAAAATAAGCCTTTAAACTAAAAAATTAAAATTAAAGACCAAGTAATAAAGTTTTTTATTTTATTTAGAAAATTCAAATTAGCATATAAACATGAAAAAACATTTTCTGCCAACAATGGCTATGGTAATAGGACTATAAAATATCTAAGAAGTATAATGCACAAATAAAGAATTGAGCCTTGATTTACTTGGAGTTGGTGATGCAATCTCTTCTAGTTCTATAGTTGCATTTGTTATATATATTCAGTTATTTCTCAGATGGTTAGATAATTATATTCGGCTAAGCTATAGGTTGGATTTCAGGATCATTCAAGCCCCAAATTAACCAAAAATTTTAATTTGAACAAATACCAAACACACTTCATAACAACAGTTTTTTCAAAACATACCGCATCACTTTACAAGGTGCTAACACCAGTTATGGCGATATCCGGCTTCTTCAAAGTCTTCCTTGGATTGTATAGGTTGATCGAAAACTCCAAAGTCTTCCGAGGAGTCTAAGAGTTGCACAACTTCTTCTTCTTCCTCTTCTCCTTCCTCTTCTTCCCTTAGGGCAGGCTGGGATGAGGAGGCTCCTGTTGAGACAGCGGCAACAAAAAGGGGCTTAGTGCGGGTTTCGTCCGTAGGAAGACGAATACCTTCTAGAACGACGAACCCCTTGTAGGCCACACTAATACGTTGAAGCCGAGGCTCTGATCACATAACTCGGCGCTTGGAAAGCAAACGAAATAAGGGTGTAGCCGAGGATTAAATGTGCTTCCCGGAGTTGACCGTCGGCTTCGTTTACGTATATCTCTGCTCTCAATACTCTGTCTAAACTCGCTTTGTTGACTAAACCAAGTTTAGGCTTGGTAAAGCGTCTATCTGCAAAGTCATTGAATCGAAACGAAGCGTCATTAGGGATAAGAATACTAAGACCCCAAAACAAAACAAAAAAAACAAAAAGAAAAAGGGAAAAAAACATGTATGTGTAAACCAAATGTTATGAATCTATGACTACATTCCCAACTGGTACTCCTTCCTCCATGGGGCATGGCAGACCATCATGCCATTCCCTAGAGAAGATAAGGAAATCCTCCTTTAGGTTCTTATTTAAAGTGGGGAGGCACTGAATTAGTCTCACCTCGGGATACGTCGACTTGAGATAATATCCCTACCCCGACAAATGGTGGAAGTTGTATACCCAGTTCACGTCATGATGGGTCAGGTTTAGGTTCATTCTCTCATTCAAAGCCTCTATACTTCCCAGGACTCTAAACATATTTGGGGCACACTGAGTGGGGGATAGCCTAAAAAACCTAAGATAGTTCCTAGTAATAGTTCGCATGGGGATGGTCATCCCACCTTCTATAAAGGCGATCATGGGAATAACCACCTCCCCTGTTCTTCTAGCGCCGGCCCATTCCCCTTGGGCTGCGTACCTCATACCAACTGTTGAGGGGATCCTATACTTTTCGCGGAAACTCCTTATACCCTTCTCGGACTCAACCAGACATTGAAACTTACCCTCCTTTTTCCCCATTTTCCTAAAGGGTTTAGTAGAGAAATTGACAAGCTTAAGATGAAAGCTGTAAAGGTTTTGAGAAGACTTACAGGTTTGAAAGAGGGTCCTCGAACAAAACTTAAGTATTTGTAGACGCCCAAGAAAATGACGAAAAAGGAGAAAGACAGGTTCAGTTTATGAGCTCTAAAATTGTGTGATTGCTGAAGGTAAGAGAGAGAATTAATTTGAGAATCCCTTTATAGTCGTGCAGAAATTATGAGCGGGAAAGTTCCCGCTCGCGAAACGAGATAGACCCCCTACCGTTCGATTTACATCTCACCGTTGAACGTGGGAGACCGGGGCGTCGCTAAAATTTAATGCTGCCATGCTCAGGAAGCTGAAATGTTAGGAGGATGCCCAAAACAGAAAAAGGTATGGGCAAGTGACATCAAAATCAATCTTTTCTCCCGAGGAGTCGAAAAGCAAGATTTTGATGGGCTATTGTGGGGGCCGATTAATCAATAATTATTGAAACAGTGTCAATTGGGCCTGTGGCCCATCCGAGGACGTAAAACTGTCCGAGGAGGCCCATATCAGATTATAAGGGTAACCAAATAAAAAGAAGAGTAGATAACACGGGAGATGAGTTCAGTGTTCGTCTGAGGACAAAATCCTTTTCGGCAATATGTGTTCGAGAATGACCTGAATGCCAGGTTGTTGCAAACACACTTCAGAGCTACATTACCACTAAAGGTGGGATATGGGACCAAGGGTAAGAAAGAAAAGGTAAACAAATATCTTTAACAACAGCTGCCTCCGCATTAATTGCCTCTCAACCAACTCTCTGGCCGCATTAATGTGGAGGTGATGCCTAAACAGTGATGAAGCAGCCTTACAGTTGCTGGTTGGAGGTTCCAGAAGGTGTTAGATGGGATAAAAAGAGATCCCCCGAACCTAACCTACACGTGTGTGGTGAAGATGATATCAAGAGGGTAGTATATAACATGAAAGAATACATTGAGAGAGAGGGATCAGAACTTCTAAACAAAGAGTACTTAGAAGAAAACCTTATGAAATAAAGAACTGAACTTGTTTCAAAGAGAAATTGATCGTTATATTAGGGCTAATCCATCTATAAACGTGAAGTTAAATCGTTTTTCTTTTGGAGTTAACCTAGTTTTTTGATATCCATGCTCTACAAATTTATTGTTTGGGCCTTTAACATTCAAACCCAATACGAATTTGGGATCGTTACAAATTGAGTCCTTACAAAAGATATTGTGAGAAAATTATGGAAGTTTAATTTTTAAGTCCAATGGAAATGGAGATTTATACTGGACAAATGTGGAGACAAATAATATTTGCCCAATTCATTGAATTCGACTCTTACAATTCTACATTGAAGTTAGTCTTATGCAAAAAATTGAAAAGTTTTTTTTATTCCTACATTTCCCATGACTTTTTAGATCCATCCATATCAATTCAAAGCATGTAAAATTATTAATGTATTCAAATTCTTTGAATTTTATTCCTATATTTTTCGTGACTTTTTAAATCCATCCGTATCAATTCAAAGCATGTAAAGTTATAAATGTATACAAATTATTTAAATTTTATTCATACATTGAAATAAATACATTTGTCATTACTTAATAGTTTGATATAACTGCTAAATTTAGATGAGGTGAAAGCCTAAATGAGAAGGATGTCATACAATGTGCCACTTGGAAAAAACTCATGCTTTCCTACGTGAGGTTTCTGCATTTATATATATATTGAATATTGAATTGAATGAATTGATGTGGAGACAAATAATATTTGCCCAATTCATTGAATTCGACTCTTGCAATTCTGCATTGAAGTTAGTCTTATGCTGAAAATTGAAAAGTTTTTTTGATTCCTACCTTATCCATGACTTTTTAGATCTATTCGTATTAATTCAAAGCATGTAAAGTTATAAATGTATACAAATTCTTTGAATTTTATTAATACACTGAAATAAATGCATTTGTCATTACTTAATAGTTTGACATAAATGCTAAATTTAGATGAGGTGGAAGCCTAAATGAGAAGGATGTCATACAATGTGCCACTTGGCAGAACGTTGTACTTTCCCACATGAAGTCTTTGTTTTTATATGTATTAATTGATTGATGTGGAGACAAATAATATTTGTCCTATTCATTGAATTCAACTCTTGCAATTTTGCATTGAAGTTAGTCTTATGCAGAAAATTGGAAAGTTTTTTTTATTCCTATCTTTCCTATGACTTTTTAGATCCATCCGTATCAATTCAAAGCATGTAAAGTTTTAAATGTATACAAATTCTTTGAATTTTATTCCTACATTTCCCATGACTTTTTAAATCTATCCGTATCAATTCAAAACATGTAAAGTTATAAATGTATACAAATTCTTTGAATTTTATTAATACATTGAAATAAATGTATTTGCCATTACTTAATAGATTGACATAAATGCTAAATTTAGATGAGGTGGAAGTTTAAATGAAAAGGATGTCATACAATGTGCCACTTGGCAGAACCTCATATTTTTCCACATGAGGTCTCTGCTTTTACATATATATTGATATTGATTGATTGATTTTTTTTTTTTTTTGAGAAAGATATTGATTGATTGATTAGTTTATATCACTTTCAATTTTTTGTCTTAATTTTGTTTCTAATCAACCTTTTGGGTGAATTACTTTTGTTTTTAATCTACCTTTAGGATGAATTAATTTTGTTATTCTAATAAATTTTCTTTGACTAAAAAACATATTTGGCCCTTAAAGTTTAAGATTATTTTCATTTTATCCCTTTACTTCTCATTTCAAAACTTCTAGTTTGATTTTGTTTTTATATTACCATTGTCGTTCATTTTTGCTAGTAATCTAATGATACTTAGCATTATATCAGTGACATGACATGATGGAAACAACTTATTTGGAAGTTAGATTACTAACAAAAATAAATAACAAGCTTCATATGAAAACATAATTAAACATGAAAGACTAAAACACAAATTTTTTCACAACTTTACCACAACTTTGCTACGTGATGATTCGTGAGTGGTAAAAATAAAATTATGGATCCATAATTTCATTATTTACAAGTTGCCACGTAACAAAATTGTGGTAATATTTGTTGGACTAGACTTACTCATACTACATTACCAAGCACCACGAAGCACAGTGATGAATGTTGGGCCTTAAGCCCTTCTACACTGAAAGAAAATGAGTGGGTCACAGACTTAGTTGGAAATTTTGTCCACTAGCTGGAAATTATTTTACCATTCATAACATCCTTTCTAATGGTAGACCATGTCCAAAAGTTGGGCCCCTGAGAACTGATATAAATGGTACAATAATTATATCTTAGAAGAAAGTTACAAAATTTTAGCTAACCTATTTTCGTCTTTTAAGAAAAATTATATCTTAGAATAAAGTTACAAAATTATTCCTCCACTTGAAAAGAAAATTATGAAAATATCCCTTTACTTCTTCATTTTTCCATCTAATAATAAGTACAGGGTTAATTACAAGAGAGAAAAGATCAAATTTACTCTCTATCATTTCAATTTTCTACATCTCTACCAAATCTCAACAAAATTTTCATTAAAAATGGGTCTCACAGGCCATAGCACTATTCACATATTTAAAAATTATTTTGGTACAGTGTTTTTAGTTTTCAGTTTTCAGCAAAATAAGCGGTATCCAAACGGATCCTAAATTTCAAATTGGAATTCAATTAGAGTCTAATTTTGTGCCATGTGTTTCATCTAATTTAAATTTTAGAATTTTGTGCAAAGTGAGTTAATTTAGTGTAAAAATTAAATTTCAATTAGAGTTTAATTTTGCGCCATGTGTCCCATCCACTGTTTTAAAAACCGGACCGGACCGGTCGGTCCGACCGGTTCAACCGGGAACCGGGAGCCAATCCGGTCCGGTTAAAAGCCCCAAAACCGGTCAATAACCGGTCAACAACCGGAAAACCGGCCAAAAACCGGCCAAAAACCGGGGTTGAACCGGAAATTAAAAAAAAAAACGGTTCTTCATTCGGTTCGGTTTTTAAAACCATGGTCCCATCTAATCTAAATTTTTAATTTTTTTTTCCAAATTAGTTAATTTAGTGTAGAAAACGAGGTGTCCATTATAATAAACCATAAAAAACATAATCATATAACTAAAAAAATTCAAATTTATAAGTTATCTATATATATATTAATCGGTAAAGCTTAGAGAAAATTGAATTAGAATTTGAAATTATAATCCAATTTTGCACCATGAGTCTAAATTTATGTGGGAACTACACCATAATTATTCACTTAAGATTGTGCCATGTGTCTACTTAAGTTTTTTAATCTTTGTGTCAAGTGAGTTAATAAGTGCATAATACTAAGAATCTAATATTAATAAACTATTAAAAAAAATCACATATACTCAATAAAAATCACCACATGTTTCTCAAAAAATAAATAAAATAAAAATCATCACATAACAAAAATCACCACACGTTCTATCTTATTAAAAATTAGTAAAAAAAAAAATGATCATAAGTAGTATTAAATTTAGGTAAGAATTTTAATATGTGAATAATTATGTTTACTTTAAAAAAATAATTTGACTAATTATCTATATTTTATGATAAAAATTGTCTTTAGTTTTAAATGTGTCTATATGTATGCATGAATGCATGTGTTACGCTTTAAAAAAAATTAATTTGATTAATTATTTATATTTTTATAATAAAAATTTTGTTTAGTTTTAAATGCATCCATGCGTTTGCATGGAGTTATATGCTAGTATACATGGTTGAAATAAAATATGTTGTACAGGGTTAATTACAAGAGAAAAAAGATCAAATTACAGCTCAAGTAGATTTTTTTTTTTAAATTTAAATTTTAGAAAAGGCAACACAGGCCAAGTGGTAATCTCTTCTTTGTTGTGGTTAATCTTATATAAGCCTTGAGATATTATTAAATGAATGAATGCATTCCTTTTTCACTATTTAGGTGAGGCGAGAAACAAATGGATAAAGTGATACATTAGCCTTAAGAGACTAAGAGTGAATAAAGATCATATGCTCAAAATCCAATTAAGTAAGCCTAGCTTTTAGTGTGATGAAATAATTCTTGCATGGATTCTCTCTCTGTAGAAATGTAGGCAAATAAAAGGGTTTTGAGTCTCCTATTTTGCAAATGATAATTAGTTTATATCCCTTTCAATTTTCTTTTCAAAAAATTAATTTTCTAATCTAACTTTATGCTGAATTGATTTATTATTATAAAAAATTATTTTAATTAAAGAACATTTTTGGCTCCTTGAAGTTTGGGATAGTATTTAATTTAGCCTCTTACATCTCAACATCTCATTTGGACTCTTTATATTTAATTTCGGTTTTTATATAGGCTTTGTTGTCCATTTCCACTAGTAATATGGTGACAATTCCATAATATCGTTGACCTGACTTAATAGACACCACTTATTTGCTAGTAAATGGTTAGATTACTAACATAAATAAACCATAAGGCTAACATGAAAATGGAATTAAACACGAAGGAAGATAGCTCCATAGTCCAAACTATCTAGTTTCAAACTAAACTTTTTCCCAATTTTTTACAACTTTTTTAACATAGCATGTTGTATTATAAAATAATAATAATAATAAAACATGCGATGATTGATGCATAATAGAATTCATGCAAAAGTGATGTTGCTCCACTCATAATTTACCTTCTTAATAAGATATGTTGTAAAAAAAAACTGTCTCTCGTATTACTTGTTTAAAAGTCACCTTCCAATAATGATGACGAAATCATCAAATTAGAAGAAATGTAGTCATAAAATTAAAGTGAGAAGCTTGAGAATTGAACTAACACCAAAATATCAAAGAAACAAGGAAAATATAAACCCATGGAACGCAAAAGAAGGGAATTTTTATGTCTTATTCCTCCCATTTCCATCAACAGCTCTCAGATGCCAAAATGACTATTGTTAATGATAAAAAGAAAGCTATTTAAGAAGGAAAAATGGTCAACAATATTGGTCCCCTTAATATCAAGAGAAAACCGTGTGGTCCCTTGTACCTTGCATTATTTCCATTTCACCGTCTTGAATTGAAATTTGAGAATGATCTTTACCCAAATTCTTGAATTTCAGTCATCTTTACTTATATTTTCATGTGAAGATAAGGCCTTAGTCCCTTTCTACACCAGAAGAAAATTGCATGTAATCTATTATTTTCCTGCATTATTTTTGTTTCTCCATCTTATATAAAAAATAGTCTAAAACATTGAACATGTGACGTGAACATAAGCCTTAGGCTTCTATAAAACAAAGAAAACAATGTGTACCTCTGTTCTTTCCTCACATTATTTTTATTTCCCCAGCTTAAATTGTCCAAACCCACTAGATATTTTAGCATGCTTAGTTGGGCCAAATACAAATTCCTCATTCATAAAAGGAGCACTGATTTTGAAAATCCCGGAGACAATGACTCAACATTCAAGGATCATTTTAAGGTATACAGTAGTACAAGTTGAAATTAAAAAAAAAAAAAAAAGCATTGTACGAATTCATAAAATAAACCAAAACAAATGTAGATTTCTTTTTTGAAAATTTTCAGGTTTATAGCCATCATTTAAATGCTTGTACAATGATTTATTTTCTCAATTATGTTAATGAATATGTATTATTCTTTTTTTTTTTTGTTAATATCTGTTAATTGATACTTAAAATGAAAAAAATAAATTACAATTTATATTTTTTTTTGCTGAATAAATTACGATTTATATTTAAAAAGTTTGGGTTCATTTGGAATAGGATTGGACTCTGGATTTCACTTTAATCCTGGAGTGACCAACGTAATAGTCACCATATCATTATTTTACAAAATTTTCCTACAAAAGAGTATGTATGTTATTGTAGTTTTAGCCCACATTTTTTTTTTAATAAAAGAAATAGATTAGATCTTAGAGAAATATTTTTCTTTTCTCTCGTGGCTTTAGATTTTGCTTTAATGAAACTTTCATATCAAATAGTACTGGGCATAAGATAAGTTGTGAAAGATCATGCTTCTAAGCCAAATCTAACATGTAAATGTAATGCCAAAGTCCACCATCCTATTAAATAATTAAATATTTAATTTTTTTATTAGATTCTCTAAATATAAATTTTCCCACATGTAAACATCAAGATTTTATATTTTTTTCGTGTGTGTTTATATATTACATTAATTAAAGTGCAGGACAAGTGGTTTATCTCTCTTAACCTTGATACATTCAAAAAGAAAAATGGTAATGCTAAAAATCTGGTTTTGAACCCTATGTATTAATTATTCTCATGTCAATTGAAAAATATGTTTCAGACCTTTTTATTAAATGTAACAAAATTATTAATTAACTATCAATTTATCTCAATTATATGATCAACAAGATAATTGTCTCTTATCACAATTCAACATACACCAAATCAGAAATAATAATAATAATAATAACACAGGATTTGGTGAGGACTTGGAAAACCAATTTTTACAAATACAAACCTTGAGATATATATATTTTTTAAATGAATCCTCTTGACATTAACTAGTCATAGAAACAAGGACGGATCTAGGATTTTAATCTAGTAGAGGTCAAAATATTAAAAAAAAAAAAAAAAAAAACTCCAAATATGCATCTATATGGTACTAAAAAAAATTATAAATACATAAAATCATTGTTTCTAAATACATTAAGATGCAATCATTTACCAACAAATACAAATACAAAAACAATTTTTTTTTTTTTTTTTTTTTTGAAGTTAGAGCATTTATCTATTTATAACCTCACTTTACAATACACCCAATAACTAAAAAAAAAAAAAAAAACTTGTTCAAATAAATTCATGAGTTATGTGACTTAAAACAGGTGAATAATTTTATGAATAACACAGGTTGGAGAAAATTCCTTTAAAGTCATTTGTAGTCAAATTATAATAAACTTTTTTTTTTTTGTGGGGGGGGGGGGGGGGGGTGGGGTGGTGTGTGTGTGGGTGTGGAGATAATTCTTTAGCTTGGAGGCATCCAATGCTTAGCGAGTATGAACTCCACGAACCAAAGAGCTTAAGGAGACTCATCCAGTCCTTAAAGAGTAGATAGGACCATTTCCTTTTGTCAAAGCCCACATGGCCACATTGTCTTTTCCTTACCATAAATCTCCAAGCAAACGAAAAGGTTGAATTGAAGTAAATAAGATCGCAGAAAATATTGAACTGGTAATAATTAGATAGTTTCAATCATTTTCTGTGCAAGACCAAATAGGATTGCTTCAGCCATTTTTTCTTAGTGGCCAAAGGAACGCTGAAAGTGTGAGAGGAGAGGTAGAAAGTAATGCTGCAGTGAAGGAGGAGGCTGAGTTTCTTGGGCCTTGGGCCCCTTCTGCAGTTAACCACAGGCTTAGTTGAAAATTATTGTCCCAGTCATATCATTCTTTGGGCCCCTGAGTGAGAACTGATCTAAATTGGAGTGTAATTTAGTCACATCTGCTCCCCAAGAAAGCTAATGACATCGATGACATTAAAACTCAGTCTCCTCCTTCACAATTGTCTTTGTTAACAGAACACAATTGAACATGTATTTAAAAAAAAAAAAAATTAATAACAGTTTATAATATGAACCCTTCAAAGTAGAATTGTAAAGCAATATTCAATAGTTTGGTTGCTGGAAAGATGAGTTAAATTTAACAAGAAATGCTGTCAGTTTCTTTGAAGCATAGAATGCGTACCAAGTGAAAGAACATGGCGTTGTTTATAGGTCCCACGTGCATTACTAAATGTCACACTTGTATTACAACATCGTATGTTCTTTAGTTGTTGCCCTTTTATACCATATACACATATAGGTTTTCGGTCTTGGTCCCATAATGGACTGGACCACACCAAACAGTGGCTAATTATATAAAAATTTTAATGTTTTATATTTATATATAAAAAAAAATTAAAAAATTAAAAACCCAAAAACTCTCTCATCTCCCATGATCTCTCTCTCATTCTCCGTCTCACTTGTTTTTGTGGTGTTGTTATACATGAAAGACTAGGGGCTAGCTATGCTTAGGCAACTGCTTCCTCTATGGCTCTCACCTTACTTAATTGCTTTAAAAAGGTAAGAGTTTCAATTGAACAATTAGATGCAAAATATAATTTTTTTTTAAAAAATTAGTTTTTCTTTCTTGTATAAAATTCTAGACATGAAAATAATATGAACCGAGATGATTTAAACTCTTGAATAATATTTTGGCAAAAAAATTATTATTTTCAGTCTTGAAATATAATCTATTTTCAATTCTTTCCCTTAAAATTTAAGAAGTTTTATTCCCTTTCTTGAAAATTTATAATGACCATCTATCTGTTTTCGTTACGTTTTTGTCCTAAGATTAAAAAAAAAAAATAATAAAAAAAATAAAAAAAAAATAAAAAAAAACTTAATAAGATTGGAGGAAAACACCAATTGTAGAACATTTGAATTGTTTATGGAAGAATGAGAATGAAGATAAAACTTGATTATAATATAATCCATAATGAATTGTCTCCAACGTTCTTTCTATACAAATGCTTGAGACATAGCATAAACAACAATAGCCACCAGCAGATGACAGCTCCCTCGGTACCATTGGTTTCACAGGCATCTACTTACATAGAAATCTTGAGCTAATAAAAACTGAGAAGGTGACAAGTTGATCTTATTTGGCAAATCTTTTATAAAGAAACAACTTTAATTGGAGGGCTACTTTACCCAATTTGTAATGTTCCATTGCAAACATTATTTCAGCCATAGAATAGTACACTATAGGAAACACAAGGTGTAATGGGGTCCTACAAGATATTACACTTTAATTAACATTTTTTTGAAAGCTATATACTATAGGCCAAATTTTACAAATACAAACCCTGTGAAACATTTGAAAGACGAATCCTCTTGACCTTAAATCCGATGCTGTTGTGAGACTAAACAATGTATACCTTGCTACACTCTTCCGAAACCATTTAGGTAACATCACTCATGCATGGACTGGGATTGATGTAAAAGGTAATCCTCTTTGCCCTGAAGCCAAAGCAACACTCCTGGTTTTACCAATGCTATTCCCATCTTCTCTAATCCTACCTTTCTTTTACCGATGGAAAAGGTAGATGGGATAGTCCCTAGGTCTTCCTCTTAATAAATTCGTATTATTCAGCAAAATTATAAAAATAAAAATAAATAAATAAAACTAGCAATAGAAGAGACTAAACCTTCTGCCAAGTTTTATGCCATTAACAACTACCCGTCTCTAAATCACATTTGAAAATATACTCATCATACTTTGCAAAATCACAAACTAACATAGCTTGTACAAACTAACATAGAAATTATACAAGTATGCAAGTATGCATGGTCAGAATTGAAGTTCTAAGAGTTGATCACTATCCATGAAATCTGCATTGATCATATCATCACCATTAGCTATTTTCCCAATTGATCTAAATGACCCAAGTGTAATACCAGAATCAACCCAACACTGAGTTGGCTAGGCTAACCATAGATTGACTGTTCTAGATTGGCTAATCTCACAACTAAATATTATGAGCAAAAAAAAAAAAAAAAAAAAAAAAAACCACATACAAGAGAGATCACCAAGAATTTACGTGGTTCAGCCTTTGGCCTACATCCATGGGTGGCGACAAGAAGAAATTTTCACTAACAAATATGGAGAGTACAAAGGTGGTGTAGAACCACTCTCACAAGACAACCATGAATAAAGAGCTTTTCTTTGCCACTAATGTGATCTTGTATTGTAAAAGTTTGCTTTTAATGTGCAAGGTAACTAACAATTCAAAAAACAAAGAAAACCATTGACAGTAGCAGGATAATCAAGTGTAGACCTTTAGAGAGTGTCCCAATTGGCAACCAATCCTATTGGAGTTAAGCTGCAAGGGTAGGAGAAGGAAATGCAGGGGATCCAAGCTTCTTTTGAAAAAATAGAGAAGGTGCATGTCCATGGCTGGTTGTTTCAGTTGAGCTTTTTCTTCCTTTTTAATCCTTTTGTGGATATTCACAAAATAAACATGACACTCACAAATTCAAGAATGAATTCCATTAATTGTATGTGCATGCATGCAAGTCAAATACATATTATACATGAACAGAAGCTCTATGTAGATATTGCATTCACCTTTGAACCTCCTAAGTCCTAACACCAAGCAAAGTGACTTTGTACCTTTTCATAGAATTGTAAAATGAATGATATTCACATATAAATTGATAGGCATCACACCTAGAAGTGATCCCCATTGCTATAATATCAAAAGAGCATCGTAAATAACATAAAAATAAATAAACAAAATTTTAATTTTTAAGCAAAAGAATCTATTATTGATCTAGAAGCTCCAAGAAAGCCTCCTTGACATACCATCCGTTCTCTAACTTCAAACTATTGGGATGGTTGAAATGACAGCCTTCCTTTAATAAAATGTGAATGTCTTTGTATTTAATAAATTGATTTAAAAAAAAATGAGAGGAAAAATCAGAAATGGGAAATGGAGATCATGAGAATGGCACATACCAACTAAACGGCAAAAATATATATTCCAGCTTTCAGGATGTTCCCCTATTGGCTATTACATAGCATCTTCTAGCTTTGAGATTTCTCTCTGTTAGTATTCTTAGAATTTACAATCAGGTGGCAGAGTTGGCCAATAGAGAGGCTGTGGTGAAGGACATTCAACCATTTTACACATGTTTGGGTTTGACAGGTGGATGGATGTCTTGGCAAAGTCTGGATCCCTAGCAGCCCTTGCCTGTAAGTTATTTATGAACATTAGCTTGGATAACAGGCAGCGAACTCTGAATCTTATACACTTTTCTTCTTGTACTGTTTTGGTTCCTTCATTTCAATGTACAAAAAAAGAATGGCAAGACAAAGCACATTGTTGGTGTTTGAAATGCAGTAGAAATCATGTTTTGGAAAGCAAGTAAACATCAAAATGGAAAGCTTTTATAGTCAAAGGTATATTGATTTATTGTTCTATCCCGTGTTCTTTTCTTCAATTCAGAATTAGGCTTCTAGGTTGTCTTTATTTAGCAGTCCTTAAGCACAAGCTCAGTAAAGGCATGATACATTGACAGGTAGTTCAAATTGAATAAACTAGAATTCTAATTCTTATTTATATTTCTTTCTTGTCCTTTCCATATAACATGATTTGCTTTATGTTAAAGTATGCAAGGAGGCTTTATTTGTTCGGAACTGTTAAAAGGCTTCTTTTATTTCTTTTTTTTGCTCGGTTTGATCTGTCCATTAGAATTGATTTCATTCAGCCAACTCAAAGAAATTTCTATCTTGGAATTTAACTTTCACAAAAACCTAAACAGATTGCTTAAGGCTTTAACAACATGTGGCTGGAGTATGGATTTGGACTTTGGATTGCTTGTGTTGTGGTTTGTCATGAAGTATCAAATTATGACTAATACTACATGCAGAATATGACCAAAATTGTAACATTGCTTTTTGGTACAATCTGCAACAAAACTGCTAATAGCATCAATAAGAATTTTAGGTTATTGGTAAAGATTAAGAATGCACCCTGATGAGTATTTGGTTCCTTTGGTGGCCTTTCTCTGAAGGTACTTGAAATTTCCCCCTTTAATTCCAAATGTGAATTTTCTCCTCTACTCATGATATGAATTATGGAGAGTTAACTATCCACTTAAAATGGATTTAGGCCAATTGCTTATCATTACATAAATATATCATGATTAGCAGAGACTTAGTTCTAGTATATCTTAGAGGTAATTTTAGTTAAAAGATACATGTGCTTACTATACTATTATTTGTTGATGTAGGTTAAGATTCTCCTGAATACTCTCCTGCTTCAGGTTCTGAATCTCTGGAATAGCATAATGGGGATGATAAAAGTTGAGAAAATCTTTATGTATTTTAATTCCAAATTAACAATAATATCAAGAAACTATTTCACTAATTTTATGTTTTCGTTTTTTTTTTTTTTTTTTTTTTTTTTTTTTTTTTTGTGTGTGTGTGTGTGTGTGTGTGTGTGGAGATTATGTACTCTTTGATTTGTAATAGAAGAAATATGAGATGGAATATATGAAGTGATAGTCACTTGCTTAATGATTCTATTGACAGAGAAGAGAATCAAGATGTAGAAAGCAATGCAGGTATTTGAGGCCAAAGAATACTTCATCCACAATGGAGCAATCTTACTAGAGAAGCAAATCTCCTGCAACCAAGATATAGAGACAATCAGGGTTTTCTCTGCCAAGGACATCTGACAAGCTACAAATAACTATGATCCTAATCTAATACTTGGTGCTGAAATTGGAACTGTCTACAAAGGAAAACTAGATGATCGGCAAGTTGCTATTAAAGTTAAAGGCCCTCTTAGACTTTGGTCCTTTGAGAAGACAATAGATTTCTTCTTAAATCAAGTTGCAATAAAACAATTGATCAGTAACAAGAATGTTTTCAGACTCTATGGTTGCTGCCTGGAAACTTAAATTCCCATCCTGGTTTTTGAGCTCATCTCCAACAACATTCTTTTGATAATCTCCATGGTAAAGGCAAATGAGTTCCTCGCCTGATCTCATGGCTTGACCGTGTGAGAATTGCCATGGAGACATCCTATGCTATTTGTTACATGCATTGTGGCAGGTCAAGACCAATAGTACATTTGGATAAATCTTTCACTGCCAAACAGGAGAAAGACTTTTTTCAAGGTAATTCAGTTTTGGATAAGAGCAGCTTATAAAATTCAATTAACCCAGGTTAACACAATTAGTTGGTGATCACGATTCAATTCTTATAAAATTCAAGATTTGTGGCTTTCTAGGTGAGTCAAATGAATTTCTTAAACGGCCAGACCTGTAGTCAATTAGCATAAGAGCAGCTTGAGAATACCGAAATGTTTTGGATTGGGTTGATTGGATTGAATTGTAATTTTATGCGAGTATTGTTTGGCATGTACTTTAATAGGTTGAATTTATTGTGTCTTGATTTTTTTTTTTTTTTTTTTTTTTTTTTTTTAGTACCTAAAAAAAAAAAAACCTTTTTTAATTAATAGTATTTAATTAAAAAGTACAAAAAAGGTGGTGAAACCCCTAAAGAAATAAAAAAGAAGTAAAATACCGGAAAAACTATCAAAAGTTCAATGAATCCAAGAAGTCTAAGCAGTTCCTATCCCAGTAGAGAAAATATTGGAAGCCGAAGGCAACACGGACATAAGCCTTGTTGGCCCTGTTTCAATAATAATTTGATTTTTGTGAATCCTACAATTTATGTAGTGTTAGTTCTTAGTGAAGTATATACAATGAAATTTTTCATTACACAGATGCTTCTTTCGTTTGGATTTTAGCCTTAATAAAAATACTAATAAATTGTTTAAGGCTTTAACAACTTATGGCTGGTTGGAGAGGTTTTGTTGTGGATTTAGCACCCATACTCGTGGTAGTAGCACCTATTTCCATTCAAACCCAAATGACATTACACACACAATCTCATTGCAGAAAAGTTCAATAATCTTCCAAGAAGTGAGCAACTAGCACAAAGAAGTAACACAAATGACTGAACCAAAATGACCCCAGTCGCGACAATAATGAAGAAATCCAATGACTTACAGAGTATTTGAACCCATTTTTCCAAATTCCAGCAACCTTCCTTCCAGTTGACTGAGCTCTCCTCACCACATTCCAAGTACTCCTAACAATCAGAGTCACCGAAAGACACAGAATTTTACAGAAATTTTGAAAGAAGAGAATTGTATAGAAAAACTCCATGAATATCTTTGTAAACGTGGTTAGTGACTACATGCAGACATACATGCCAAAACCCATAAATTCTCTCAACTGGGTAACCAAAATAAATCAAATGTTGATGGGCTAGAGTGACTGAGTGAGAGTGAGAGTGAGAGTGAGAGTGAGAGCCAGAAATTTGTCATACCTGAGCTTTGAAGCATGAGTGAGAGAGAGAGAGAGAGAGAGGGAGAGGGATAAAAACAAAGTAATGTGATTGATTGTGACTCTGTGTTAATTTACAAGGTACTCGATTACAAGTATATCGATTACCATTGATAAACATTCAATGTTACCCTTTTACCCCTTTTAGTTATCACCACGTCCTGTGCTATGATCCAGGGGCAGATTCGTCCATTAACAACAGCTCTAAACCAAAATTGGCTCCACCATTCTAAACTCTCACTTCGACCCATCAAAGGGTAGAGAGTTGAGAGCCCATTGGACATGAAAATCTATTTTCGAACCAAACTAGTATCTTATCCTTAAAAAAAAAATAAAAAATAAAAAAAAAATAGTATTACTGTTGAAAAAATTTAAAAATAAATTTCGTGATTTAAAAAAAAAAAATACTTTTCATCATCTGACTTACCCACTTTTTTTTTAATGACAAAAAGTTTTTTTTTTTTTTTTTGAGAAAATTTAATGATAAAAGATAGGTTATACATTTTATGTTATAATATGGAACTCAATGATATCAATGCAAATGACCCAGCCATGTCACTATTGGCATTTTAGCCCTAGTGAAAAGGTACAAATAGACTCAAGAGCATGCTAGAAAAAATCTTGAATAGGATTGAGCTATGAAAAATATATAAATAATTAAATCTAACTAGGAATTACTTTCCCAGAAGTTGTAGTATAGAAATCGATATATTGTTTACTTTATTATATTTAAGATTTTTGCTATCAAAGGCCGTAACTAATATGTACTGATATTTTTTTTCTTTCCTCTTGTCGAGAGTCATTTTTTATGTAACAAATATTTCAAATCAATGAAATATATCTATCTTCTTCTTCTTTTCTTTTTTTATTTAATAATAGCCCCACTCTTTATTTATGTTGTAACAGTCTCGACCCAACTGTGTAGATATTGTCCGCTTCAGGGTCCATGACTTTCACGGTTTTGTTTACCCAAAGCGGACAATATCTACACAGGTGGGGTGGAATCGTTACAAATGGTATCAGAGTCATGCCCTAGCCGGAAATGTCGTCCCACACACGAGGACGCGTGTGCTCGTAATGGGGGTGGATTGTAGTGACCTAAAGGGGAGTCTTGCAATCCATGGAATCTCACATCATCTAGGGAAACATATGGAGATGTGCTTATAAGGAGTGACCTTCTTTTAATGTGTAGAAGATTTTTCCCCCACTACTGTGTGCTTTGAGGGAGAACAAAACCATGAGAGGTATGGGCCCTAAAGCAGACAATATCTACACAGTTGGGGCGGGGCCGTTATAAAATATTATAGTGACTCAAAGGGGGGTCTTGTAATCCATGGAATCTCACATCGCCTAGAGAAGCACATGGAAATGTGCTTATAAGGAGTGACCTTTCTTTAATATGTAGAGTCATTTTCCCCCATTACTGTGTGCTTTGAAGGAGAACAAAATCGTGAGAGGCATGGACCTCAAAGCGGACAATATCTACACAGTTGGGGCGGAGCCGTTATAAAATATTGTAGTGACCCAAAGGGGGGTCTTGTAATCCATGGAATCTCACATCGCCTAGGGAAGCACATGGGAATGTGCTTATAAGGAGTGACCTTCCTTTAATATGTAGAGTCCTTTTCTCCTATTACTGTGTGCTTTGAAGGAGAACAAAATCGTGAGAGACATGGACCTCAAAGCGGACAATATCTACACAGTTGGGGCGGAGCCGTTACAGATGGTATTAGAGCCCATCCGGTAACCCTGTGTGGGCTCAAAGACACTACCCACAAAGTGGGTCCAAACAAGGACATTAGGGATTTAAGTGGGGGAGATTGTGATGTCCCAATTTGATTGATTGTGTGATGTGTGTGGATGTGTGATAAGTCTCACATCGGGTATTTACCAGATAGATCTGGACTTTATTAACAATTGCAATGAGCCTCAATTGCGACTAGTCCTTTTGAGGTATAGCGCAGATGTGACTAGCGCTTTTCCATGGGTTGTTACATATGGTATCAAAGCCAGCCCAGTAATTCCGTGCGGGCTCAGAGACACTACCCACCAAGTGGGCCCTAACGAGGACGTTAGGGATTTAAATGGGGGAGATTGTAATGCCTCAATTTGATTGATTGTGTGATGTGTGTGGGTGTGTGATGAGTCTCACATTGGGTATTTACTGGGTAGATATGGGCTTTATTAATAACTGTAAGAAGCTTCAATTGCGACTAGTCCTTTTGAGGTATAGTGCAGATGTGGCTAGCGTTTTTTCTTAGGTTGTTATATATGGTATCAGAGCTGGTTCGGTAACCCTGTGTGGGCTCGAAGACACTACCCCATAAAGTGGGCCCTAACGAAGACGTTAGGGATTTAAGTGGGGGAAATTGTGATGATCCAAATTGATTAATTGATTGTGTGATATGTGTGGGTGTGTGATGAGTCTCACAGCAGGTATTTACTAGGTAAATCTGGGTTTTATTAACAACTACAAGGAGTTTCAATTGTGACTAGTCTTTTTGAGGTATAGCCCAGATATGACTAGCGCTTTTCCTTAAGTCGTTACATATGTGATAGATATTTCTCCTCTAAACTTGAATTAAGATTAATTTTTAAGAGTAATTTTATGTCTACAATATTTTCACAACAAGTTCTAAGTTATTGATTATAATTGATTCTAATCTAGGCTCACCGTTGATATCACTTTTTTACTTATCAATAGCAGTTTGCAACCTAAGATTTGTTGCGAAAATATTATTGATGTAACGTTACATATTTAAAGGAAGTCTACAACCATTACGAAAAACATCAAATTCATAAGGATTTTTGTGTGTAGAGCACCCACAAAAGATGGGTCTATCCAAATAATCACATTATCAAAGTACAAAAAACTACAAGCTTTTGGTTAGTTCATTACAAGCTCCACGGGTCAAATTCACACTCTTACTCTTACTGATTTGGTTGTGTAGTGAACTAGTGGCCCCTGTTACTTTCTTTAACGAGCTCATGTGCTCAACCAGTCCACCGACTATTCTAATGTCTATGTCACATTCTAAAGAGTAAAGAATAATATGCTGCCTTAGCTCTGAAGCATACGTGATAATTTGCCTATACTCTCTCCTTTGGGCCTCTTCTCAACTCAAGCAGTTGAGAGCAATAATGGCATGGAAGATCTGTGCCACACAATTTCAACTGAAGCAGGCAAGTACACTCCTTGTGATCCCACAAACTACAATCTCACAAAGCACGAGACTCAGCTTTAGTGATGCTCAGAAGTTTGAAGTACAACACTTAAAAGAAAAATGTGTTTGATATAAGAATATATATTTGAAAAATAAGGTCCGATACGTTGGGACGTGACAATTAATTAATTAAAAGCTTGATACATCAGTTTGTAAGATGGTACTAAAATTTTATAATACATCTAACATGTCACTTGTTCTTTTATTTTAACTTTTTTTTTTTTTTTAATGCTTGACATAAAAAGTTGATTAGGTGTGCACTCGGGTAAGCAATCCCACATGTACAAGGAGTTGCTGGTGCTAGAAAATGTAAATTCTTATCCTATAGGTGTTGATGGAGAAGTTAAGTGTGCATGACACCAAAAGCTTTCTTTAGCTTGCTTATCTAGCCTTTCTCGTAAGATTTAATAGATTATTACTTGTTAATGAATTATGGCCTTGAGTCTAATCTATACATATCTAAAAATTGAAGCGTAGTATTTATTATTGCTATACTCCAATTAAGCCATATTAGCAGCTATGTCATTATTTTTTTTCCCCAATTTTTTATATGATTTTTTTATCATTTAAAGTGAATTAAAAACTCTATTATATTACAATCAAAATATCATATTTATCTTATTTTTAACTATTCTTATTTATTATTAAATTTTCAATTCCATTTTAACTTTTCATATTTCCACTACTCTCTAACTTAATATCATTATTTTTCTACCCCTTTATCTTCCTTTATTTTTTGGCAAAACCACATTGTCGGTCCTTGAAGTTTCTCTTGTGAGTGTAATTAGTCCATCAGGTTTCAAGTATGTATTATTGGTCTCTTAGGTTTTAAAAATGAATAGTATTAGTCCTTCTGTTAGATGCCGTTAGTAATATTTCTTAGGTGGCTAATGGAAAAGTGATTAGTCATGTTTTTAATGATGTGGTATTTTCTGAAGGAAAAAATTAACAAAAATGATCTTACACGTAAGAAACAAACTGACCCTAATTCCAAAATTAATACAGGTTCCAAATCGAAACCCCATTTAGCCATTCCCCCATCTGATTCTAAATGCACGAGAGAGAGAAGGTGGCCTAGCCCTAGATGCCGCTGCGATGCCGCCTCCCTCTGCTGAAAATGGTGACCTACTGCCTCACGCTTCATCTAAGCAACAGCCACGGCCTCGGTGGCCTCCTCCTTCACGCCGCTTGCACAGCCTTGCCGGTCCTTCCTCCTCATATCTCCGGCCAACCCATCTAAGTTATTACGCTTTTTCCTCTCTGCAACCCAGTTAAGCGCAATATGTAGGGCCATGTATGAATTTTTTGATTCCTAAATAAAAATGTTTGAATTTTTTGTGTTTGGGTTCGTGTCAGGTTGGACACTTTTGTGGCTAAGTGCATACAAGTTAATACAAGTTGGTCATTGCTTTAGCTTATGTGAGTATTAATTAGCTTAAAGTGAGCAGTAGTATTAAAACAATGATGGTTTAAGATTAAATAGAATAATGTGAATGTTAGCAGATGGACAGAACATCTATTCACGGAGACACCATTGATTACACGAAAGAGCTCCTGGAAATAATCAACAAATTGCAAGAACAAGAAATGGAAGAGGCTAAAAATTAACTTAACCTAATGGGCATCTACAAGGAACTAAAGCCAAATGAAGTTTGGTGAGAAAGTCCCCCAAGGTAATATGTCTTGTGACTCGTCTTACTTTGTTAACCTTTAAGACCAATATATTACTCAGTTCTTGAATTGAATTTTAATTATGCTTCCATGACTTTACAGCTTGATGTGGAGAGGAAGGACATGGATAACCGGATTGGTATATGTCGTGCAGCTAAGCCAGGATTGTTGCTATCAGGCTATGGGGGAAGAGGTCTGTAGAAGAAGACAAAAAATTATTTTGGAGTAGTTTACGAGGCTTGAAGATATGGATTTTTAAAGTTGTTCTTCATAGGAATTTTACAAGTGAGAAGGTTTAATAATAATGTCTTATAAATAAAGTGTTGCTCATTTATCTGGTTCATCTCAAATTAATTATGTATTGTGTACTGGATTATTATTTTTTTCAATAAATAAATTTAAAAAAAAAGTAATTTTGTTATACAATGTAAAAAATTCTTATTGTCAATTGGAGGATGGAAAAGTGTGAGGCGGCAAACTGAAATACTTAAATCATGCAATGTTATTGACATGGAGTCGGCATATGGAGTAGCTTCACTGGTAGTCTAGTACCATTGTCTCCATCTGCATTTAATCTATCAAAGCTAATGGAAAATTTTTCACATCCATGTTATTGTACCTAGCTTAATGTTAATTAGGGTGACGTCAACTTATGCAAAAGCATAGCACAATGGCTACACATAAGATTCAGTACTAAAGTCTCCAAAAGGTCCACTACTTTGCCCTTTTTAGAGTGTTATGTTGATTTTGCCTTCAAGCTTCAACAACATAGCAATATAATTTTAAAAGAGAGACTAGCCAATTGCATCATTTGACAAGGTTTCAACAAGCATCATTAAATTCCACCATTCAAAATGTTCCAAATAGTAGTAATCCTCAAACAGTGTCAGACAATAACAAAAAATTTGTTCCAAACAGTGGTAACCCTCGAATTGTTTCAAAAATAACGAAAAATATATAAGTATTCCATCCACTTCAAATACACATTTATCTCCATAAGGGCCTTCACTTTTGCACATTAATTCACAAGCAATCTTATTCATCTATGCTCTTGTGCATTCATATAAGATTTTGTAATTCTTTTGGATGTCTTGCAACAGCCATTATTTCTGCTAACACTCCAAAGCTGTAACTTCTTGTAACTCTTTGTGTCTCTAACCTGAGAAAGTGCGCAAAAATATTAATCTAGTAAAAACAATGAAGGCAATTTTGTTGTTACTTATCAAAAAAAATAATAATCTGAGGTGCTGGTTGACTTCGATATACTCCACCAGTCTGTGCTACTTGACATTGAAGTGATGGCTTACTTTTTGTTGTGACATCTCCTTTCCTAAACTGAAATGCATTATACTTTCATTTTAATACATTAACAAATATAAATATGTCGTTTTCATATGAGACTAACAAATATAAATATGTACTTGTTTTCATATGAGACAATCACTCACAGGTTGTTTTTTACTGCTCTGACTAACATGTTTTTTCTGAAAATATAAATATAGAGTGCCCTCTGCCCCTAGTGCAGGGCAGAAAGGGGAAAAGGAATACTAGAATTCATGATGATATTTAAGCATTCAATGCTTATTGCTTAATATAACATATGGTTTTGGGAATGTATATTGTGTAATTAAAGGGTATCATATGATACTCTTTTACTAATGTAAGCATTTGCCACCATCTTAAAACTAGTATACAACTGAAGTAGCTACCACCATTGTACATGCTTTGTTTTTGTGTGGGTTGCAAGGGCTGGTGGAAAGACAGATTATGTTCATATTTTGTATTGTTGGAAATACTTTGAAGAAGCAATAACCAGAAGAGTAGCACCAAATTGTTTTCTCTGAATTGTTCATCTTAAAGTAATTGGGGTTTTTTTTTTTTTTTTTTTTTTGGTCGCAATACAAGTGGCTTATGTGCAAAGTAAAAAAATTCTGTTATTTTCAATTTCCTCAACTTTCCCACCAAGCAAAACAACCCAAAAAAAATGCCAAACCGTCTTTTATGAGTTTATCAAAACGGATTTAAACATAAACAATATGTCGTTCATCTCCTCCTGTGGTATGAATTCATAAAGGGTTCACCATTACTGAAATGCGGTTCTAATGTGTATGGATTTATTCTAAAATAAAATTTTCTAAGCTACACAGCACATTGTATAAAATAATATGACAAATTCATAATTTCAAAAAAAAAGGGGGAAAAATATTAACTTGTATGCACTTAGTCACAAAAGTGTCCAACCTGACACGAACACAAAAACAAAAAATTCAAATTTTTTTTTTTTTTAGGAGTCAAATAATTCATACATGGCCATACATATTGCATTTAACTGGGTTGCAGAGAGGAAAAAGCGTAATACCTAAGATGGGTTGGCCGGAGATGGGAGGATGAAGGACCGGCAAGGCTGTGCAAGCGGCGTGAAGGAGGAGGTTACCGTGGCAGTGGCTGTCGCTTGGAGGAAGCGTGAGACAGGAGGTCACCATTTTCAGTGGAGGGAGGCAGCATCACAGCGGTATCTAGGACTAGGCCACCTTTCTCTCTCTCGTGCATCTCAGAATTAGATGGGGAATGGCTGAATGGGGTTTTGACAGGGTCAGTTTGTTTCTCACGTATAAGATCATTTTTGTTAATTTTTTTCATTAAGAAAATGCCATGTCATTAAAAACACGACTAATTACTTTTCCGTTAGTCACCTAAGCAATATTATTAATGGAATCTAATAGAAGGACTAATACTATTAATTTTTCAAATTTAAGAGACCAATAGCGCACACTTGAAACTTAAGGGATTAATTGCGTTCATAAGATAAACTTCAAGGACCAACAATGTAGTTTTGCCTTATTTTTTACTCTTTTTACTCTTATCCTCATATTATAAATTTGTTATTCCCTCTCTCATACCATACATAATTTTCTATTTTTTCACACACAAAAGGTTTTCTCTCTCTCTCTCTCTCTCTCTCTCTCTCTATATATATATATATATATATTTTTTTTTTTTCTTGCATCTCTACTTTTGGTTGATGAACTTTTGTATTCTTTAGAATTCTCCTTTGAGTTGATACGATTTAGTTTTGAGTTTTATATTGTTAGCTTTTTTATTCTCATTGATTGTCAAATATTATCCTATTGCATTATAAAAATAGTATATAAAATAATGTTATTTTATTACAGAGCATAACTAAAATAATTTGGTGTTTATCGCTATACATTTCATTTTTACTATTTTTTCTTCTCATTCTATTTTATTCAACATTTAAATTTAGCAACATCCTCCATATCATTAATTATTTATGTTTTGTCTTTTTTTAAAAAAAAAATTAAACATATAATACTTTATTTAAATTCAATAAATAAAAATTGTTCTTATTTGTGTTGAATCCAATACATTGAAACATTGGACCTAAATCCAAACCCAATTATCAAATAAAAAATGCAACAAATAAGCCTATTTAAACCAACGTTAGATATGCATCTTTGGTTCAATATGTCAAAGAAAATGATAAGATGAGGCACTGACACCCAATGATCCAACCCAATCAAACACCAAATCAGTGTTTATTGTCACAACAAATCATTGGATAATATATAGCTCTACAAAAGAACTAAAAGAAAGTTTACAACAAATCAACAATTCTAGCTACCATGAACTTTGTAGTTTAAGATCTGATGAACCACATGAACCAGGTGAGTACCACGATATTTATATGTTGCAAATAGAAGTGTCGAATTCATGGATTATTATAAATTTATAATTTGTTATTTTGTTTTTCTATCATTTATTGGAGGGCTATTCTAGCCTTTAGGCCCATGCAAGGTATCACTACAATGTAATGCCAATGGAAAAATTTGAGGGCCCAAAAGTCATTGCAAAAAAAATGTTATAGAACTACTAATTCTATTAACAAAATAAAAGTAATTTAATGTGACAGTAAATATAATTTGTGTTACATCAACAATAGGAACAAGGTGGATCAAATAGGACCGAATTAGAACGAATGGATGGAATAGGACCCAACTGGACAAAATGGACTGAATGGGATCAAATTGGACCGAATAGGACCAAGTGGACATATTGGACCAAAGTGAACCGAATAGGAGTAAAGTAGACTGAATAGAACCAAAGTGGACATCATGGACCAAATAGAACCAAAGTGGAAAAAATGGACTAAATTGCCCGAATCAAACTGAAGTGGATCAAAGTGGACAGAATGGATTGAATAGGACTAATATGAAACGAATAGAGTCAATGTGGACTAACTGGACCGAATTAGACCGAAGTGGACAAAATAGGACTAATGTGGACCGAATAGGGCCAATGTGGATTAAATAGATTGACTAAGACCGAATGTGCCGATTTGGGCTGAATAGAACATTAGTGGACATATTTTTTTATTTATTTAAAAAAATAAAAAATTAAAAACTCTCTCATCTCCCTTGATCTCACTCTCATTCTCTGTCTCACTTGTTTTTGTGGCGTTGTTATACATGAAAGACTAAGGGCTAGCTATGTTTAGGCAACTGCTTCCTCTATGGCTCCCACCTCGCTTAATTGCTTAAAAATGGTAAGAGTTTCAATTGAACAATTAGATGCAAAATATAATTAAAAAAAAAAGTTTTTCTTACTTGTATAAAATTCTAGACATGAAAATAATATGAACGTAGATGATTTAAACTCTTGAATAATATATAATTTTTGGCAAAAAAATATTATTTTCAGTCTTGAAATATAATCTATTTTCAATTCTTTCCCTTAAAATTTAAGAGGTTCTATTCCCTTTCTTGAAAATTTATGACCATCTATCTGTTTTCATTATGTTTTTTGTCATTTGATTAATAAAAATAATAATAACAAGATTGGAGGAAAACACCAATCGTAGAACATTTGAATTGTTTATGGAAGAATGAGAATGAAGATAAAACAAGTGACAAGTTGATCTTATTAGGCAAATCTTTTATAAAGAAACAACTATAATTGGAGGGCAACTTTACCCAATTTCTAATGTTCCACTGCAAACATTACTTCAGCCATAGAATAGTACAATAGGAAACAAAAGGTGTAATGGGGTCCTACAAGATATTACACTTTAATTAACATTCTTTTGAAAACTATATACTATAGGCCAAATTTTACAAATACAAACCTTATGAAATATTTGAAAGACAAATCCTCTTGACCTTAAAATCCGATGTTGCTGTGAGACCAAACAATGTATACCTTGCTGCACTCTTCTGAAACCATTTAGGTAACATCACTCATGCATGGACTCGACTGGGATTGATGTAAAAGTTAATCCTCTTTGCGCTGAAGCCAAAGCAACACTCTTGGTTTTACTAGTGCCATTCTCATCTCCTCTAATCCTACCTTTCTTTTATCGGTGGAGAAGGTAAATGGGATAGTCCCTAGATCTTCCTCTTAATAAATTCATATTATTCAGCAAAATTATTATAAAAAGAAAAAAGAAAAAAACTAGCAATAGAAGAGACTAAACCTTCTGCCAAGTTTTATGCCATTAACAACTACCCCTCTCTAAATCACATTTGAAAATATACTCATCATACTTTGCAAAATCACAAAATAACATAGCCTGTACAAACTAACACAGAAATTATACAAGTATGCAATCATGCATGGTCAGAATTGAAGTTCTAAGATCCGTGAAATCTACTTTGATCATATCATCACCATTAGCTATTTTCCCAATTGATCTAAATGACCCAAGTGTAATACCAGAATCAACCCAACACCGAGTTGGCTAGGCTAACCATAGATTGACTGTTGTGCGAAAGGGTATTTGGATACACTCTCGCACAGGATCTATTTATAAAAATATTATGGCTTTAGAAAAATCTCACAAATAAATATTATGAGCAAGGAAAAAAAAAAAAAAAACAAAAGAAAAATAAACAACCACATACAAGAGAGATCACCAAGGATTTACATGGTTCAGCCTTTGGTCTACAAGAGAGATCACCAAGGATTTAGCTATCATTTGTCTTTATTTTATGATCTATTTGAACTAAATGTTGAGTAGTGTCCAAACTTCTAAATGTTTTCTTATATTCACTCAATTGATCATAAGTTCGTTTAACCAAAACTCGTAAATGTATACAATGAAGTTGAGTGAACAACATACTTTTATCTTCATCATTAATTACACCGAATGATTACAAATAAAAGTTCTTAAACAAAATATGATGAAACTTTTCATTACAAAGAAATTTCTATCTTGAAATTTAGCTTTCACAAAAACCCAAACAGATTGCTTAAGGCTATAACAGCTTGTGGCTGGAGTATGGATTTGGATTTGGACTTTGGATTGCTTGTGTTGTGGTTTGTCATGAAGTATCAATTTATGACTAGTACTACATGCAAAGTGTGACCAAAATTGTAACGTTGCTTTCTGGTACAATCTGCCACAAAACTGCAAAGGAAAACTAGATGATCGGCAAGTTGCTATTAAAGTTAAAGGCCCTCTTAGACTTTGGTCCTTTGAGAAGACAATAGATTTCGTCTTAAATCAAGTTGCAATAAAACAACTGATCAGTAACAAGAATGTTTTGAGACTCTATGGTTGCTGCCTGGAAACTGAGAAATTCCCATCCTGGTTTTTGAGCTCATCTCCAACAACACTCATTTTGATAATCTCCTTGGTAAAGGCAAATGGGTTCCTCGCTTGATCTCATGGCTTGACCATGTGAGAATTGCCATGGAGACATCCTATGCTATTTGTTACATGAATTGTGGCAGGTCAAGACCAATAGTACATTTGGATAAATCTTTCACTGCCAAACTATCTAATTTTGGTTTTGCGGTTTCAATTGCACCAGGAGAAAGACTTTTTTCAGGGTAATTCATTTTTAGATAAGAGCAGCTTATAAAATTCAATTAACCCCAGGTTAGCACAATTAGTTGGTGATCACGATTCAATTCTTATAAAATTCAAGATTTGTGGCTTTCTAGATGAATCAAATGAATTTATTAAACGGCCAGACCTGTGGTCAATTAGCATAAGAGCAGCTTGAGAATATTGAAATGTTTTGGATTGGGTTGATTGGATTGAATTGTAATTTTATGCGAGTATTGTTTGGCATGTACTTTACTTGGTTGAATTTATTGTGTCTTGATTTTTTTTTTTTTTTTGCTTTAGTACCTAAAAGAAAAAAACATTTTTTTAAGGGAAATGATATGCCTACAATATTTTTACAACAAATCCTAAGTGGCAAGTTCTTACTAGTTATTGTTGAGGCAAAAAAGTAATCTTAGCGTTAGTTTGAAATTTGAATCAATAACAATTAACCACCTGTAATTTATTATAAAAATATTGTAGACATAGCATCTCTCATTTTTTAATTAATAGTATTTAATTAAAAATCGCAAAAAAAAAGTGGTGAACCCCCTAAAGAAACAAAAAAGAATTAAAATACCAGAAAAACTATCAAAAGTTCAATGAATCCAAGAAGTCTAAGCAGTTCCCAGTAGAGAAAATATTGGAAGTCGAAGGCAACACGGACATAAGCCTTGATGGCCCTGTTTCAATAATAATTTGATTTTTGTGAATCCTACAATTTATGTAGTGTTAGTTCTTAGTGAAGTATATACAACGAAATTTTTCTGATGATACCGAAAACAATACCACCAATGAGTCACACGTTCCTCGTACGATCACTAATGGCACCTGCACAACGAAAAAGAATAACCTAGCGGGGAATACCGGTGTGGTACCGGCCAAGTACCCTCCGAAGGTCAAGTTAGAATTATTCTCACTGCTCTAGAGTGCTAGAGAGGGTAAATTACGCGTACCTTGGTTTGTGAGGGTGCTTGGGTTTTTATAGTAGAGAGGGCTGACCCTCTTTTCCTTGGAGTAGAAGTCTTTTCCTTGTAGGAGTCTCCTTGGGCGTATTTTACGGGATTCTTTCCATATAGGAGTCTTTAGGTTCCATGAAACGTGGGGAGCAAGTTATTTACTTATACGTGCAAAATGGACACTTTATAGACTGACGCCGTCAGTTTATGTTATCCCGTCAGTCTATGCTTACCCCGTAAGCTTCAGGAAGTTCGGCCCTATGTGGAGTTCTTTTGCCTTACATCACCGTCAGCCTAGAAGGTATGCTGACGGCAAGACCATCTCGTCATCCTTGTTAAGTCTGCATCTTCACCCTTGCCAGGTCTGCACCGTCGCCATTGTCAGGTACGTGCCGTCACCCTTTGTCAGGTACGTGCCGTCACCCTTTGTCAGGTACGTGCCGTCACCCTTGTCAGGTACGTGCCGTCACCCTTGCCAGTGTTTTTATCCTCATCATTTGCCCCCTACTCCATACCTCCGTCACCCTCTGCACTGACGGGTTATGGAGTTTGTTTTCAAAAGAGGCAGAAACATCGCTTGCGTAGATCTGAGCATTTAATGCCCTGGACAGGTGGCTCGTTCCCATTGGCCTCACTTCTGACGAGATGTCGCTTCGTCTTCCGCGCCATTTTTTCCATATATATAAACAGCGTTTTCAGTCATTTTTCACTATTTCAACCCTGCTGAATTTGTGGAGAGACAGACCGTCGCTCACCTTTCGTCAGCTTCACCACCGTCACTTTACCGTTGCTGTCTCTAGAGCCGTCCAGAAGGCTTCCATACCGGTGAGTTTTCATCCTCTCTCCTTACTTCTTTTTCTTTTTATTTTTTGGCTCATAAGTGAGGCCGTCAGCCTAGGTACTTAGTTTGAACCCGTCACTTGTAGGTAGTCAGATGTCGAGTGACGCGTCTTGTGACGAGTCGTCAGTCCGCGAGGGAGCGGGCTACGACGAGGCCTTTGGTTCTGGAAATGAGTCAGAGTTCTCCCTCCCGTCAGAGAGAGAGTCGTCAGCCCAATCTCCTGACAGTGAAGAGAGTTTTACTGAGGGAGATGGGGATGAGGGAAGAGGGGATGAAAATGATGGGGATGGAATGGATGTTGACGGGGATGGCATAAATGTTGACGGGGAAGATAGTGACGGGGCTGAGAGATCCAGTGAAGGGACCTCGGAGGGTTCCGGAGATAACCGTCCCTTCATTCTTCCTGAGGATTGGGCCATCAACAAATTTTTGCCTGGGATGAGTGGTAAGGTCTTTAGGGAGTTACGGGTTCGCTATCAGATCCCATACCACATTCCCATCCGTCTCCCTAGAGAGGGTGAGAGGTGTTACTCCGGGCGGACAGCTGACGTCGGTATGTATGACGCCATGTTTGCTGCGGGCCTGAGGTTATCGTTGACGGCTCTGCACCGTCAGCTAGCTGATTTCCTAGGAATATCCGTCACCCAGATTGCCCCAAACGCCTGGAGGACCTTTATAGGAGCTGAAATCCTATGGGGCAGTCTTAGCGGAGGACACCGTCAGCTTACACTGGGAGAGTTCTTTTATTGCTACAGGCCTCACCATATTGCCTCGTCTAAGGGGACGTATCACTTTAATGCCCGAGAGAAAGGGCTACGGTTAGTGTCAGATATGCCTGACTCAAATAGGAACTGGAAGAGTAGGTATTTCTTTGTTGAGGGGACGGACTGGGTATGCCGTCAGGAGGAGTGGGCGATGATGCCCAGTGGTTACTTTGACAATACCTGGGCCTTTGTCAAGGATTCAGGTCAATCCCGTCACCCATGAGGCTCGTGTGTTTTTTGAAGTGACGGTACTAACACTTGTTATTTTTTCTTTTCAGCTTATACCCGCCCGCATATAACTGACGAGCAGGAGGAGTTCATCCAACGGATTCTAGAAATCTCTTTGGAAGACCGCAAGTGCAGGAACTTGATCACCCTTGACACCCTCCATTTGTATTGTGGGGGCCCAGATCCGTCAGAGGAAGCTCGTAGGTTGGAAGGGTTTGCGCACCGACGTGAGTAGAGTTAGTTCCCGTCAGTTTAATTATTTCCGTCACTTTTCCTAATCAGTCTTTGTTTGTGTTGTAGAGATGGAATCCGCGAAGCAAAGGATACGGGCAGCAGCAGCTCGTCAGAAGGAAGAAAGGAAGGCCAAGGAAGCAGGGGGGGGAGCCTCGTCAACCCCCACGGCCGTCGCCAAAGTGGCGAAGAGGAAACCTGACGGGAGTGATGGCCGTCCAGCAAAAAAGACTGCCGTCACTCCGTCAGACGAACCATTGGAGAAGTCCCCTCCGACGTCTGGCCATGGCGCGGGAAAGGGGGTGATGACTTCCACCGGTCCCGTCAACGAGGGCCCATGCCGTCTCCTAACCCACAAGGAATATGCCGTCGGGGAGGTTGAATCTCTGATAAAACCGACGGACATGGAGCCCTGTGATCAAGTAGGGACGGAGGATTTAGGGGCGTCGGCCCTCTTTGATCTCTCCAGGGTAAGTTTGTCACTTCTTTGGGTTGAACATGCCGTATCTTTTTTTGATGTATTTTTTTTATCTGACGGATACACTCTTTCAGGCCTTGGTTCGTGTCAAAGCCCTTCGTGACCGTTGCGTGGCGAAGGAGGAGGTTGTCAGTCGAGTTCGCAGCCACAACAAGAACCTGTTGAATCAGCAGGCTCAGTATAAGGAAGCCGTCCGTATCCTGAACCAGGAGCTGCAGGATGTTAATACTAAACTGACGGCGGCCAGTGGCGAGAACGTCAAGCTCCAAGGAGAGGTGACGGCTCTGGAGGAGAGGCTACAGACGGCGGGGGCTGACGCGATCAGGGACTTCAAAACGTCGCAGTCTTTCATCGACTCATGTGGTCAGTATTATGGCACTGGGTTTGATGATTGCCTTCGACAGGTTGCGTCGGCCTTCCCGGATCTGGACTTGTCTGGGATTACAATGGACGATGGAGACGACGTCTCTCTTCAGCCCGAACCCACACCGGAGCATGACGGCAGCGTCGTCCTGGCTCAGCCTGCCGCTAATCCTACAGCTTCCGATTCTCCTGCTGTTATCGTGGACGTTGAAGACCGTCTTGCTGACGGCAATCCTGCTGACGTTCCTGCTGCCTAATTATGGCTTTGTAGTTTGTTTCTTTTTTCTTTTTTTTCATCTCTTCTGGAAAACAGTTGTAATTTTTAGACAGTTTTAGTTTTAAACAGTTGTAATTTTAAACAATTGTAGTTTTAAACAATTGTAATGTTTAAGTGCCCTTGACGTTTATGCATAGTTACACGTATTTCATTTCCGTCGCTTTTATCTCTTTATCTTAGACAAATTTGTTGGAAATTCCCGTCTGCTTTTAATACGTCGGCTTTTTAAATTGTTTGAATATCCCGTCAGCTTTACGACCGTCGGTTTACAAGTGTTGTCTTTTGACATCTTTGTTGGTCCGTCAGTTTTGAGGACCTTGCCTCTAAGATGGTTATTCCACCTTATTGGACCGTCAGCCCTTAGGCTGTTAGTCTTTTTGGGCCGTCACCTTCTTGGCCTTGGCCTTGATGTCATTTGACATCCTTTTGGTCCGTCAGTTTTGAGGACTTTGTCCCTACGATGGTTACTCCATCTTGTTGGACCGTCAGTCTTTTGGCTTTTAGCCTTTTTGGGCCGTCACCTTCTTGGCCTTGGCCTTGATGTTATTTGACATCGTTTTAGCCCGTCAGCTTTGAGGACTTTGTCCCTACAATGGTTACTCCATCTTGTTGGACCGTCAGTCTTTTGGCTTTTAGCCTTTTTGGGCCGTCACCTTCTTGGCCTTGGCCTTGATGTCATTTGACATCGTTTTAGCCCGTCAGCTTTTTAGGTGTTGATGTCTTTTGAATTCTTTGTCGATCCGTCGGCTTTTTAGCCTTTTCGGACCACTGTTTTCTTGGCTTTTTTAGCCTTGATGCCTTGACATCTTTCATTAGTCCGTCAACTATTAAGGCCTGGGCCCTGTGATGGTTACTCCATCTTATTGGACCGTCGGCTTTTTCTTTAGTCCGTGTGTTATGGACTTAGTCGTTTTTGGGCTGCAAACTTAGTGGACCGTCGGAAGGAAAATACACTTCAGCAATTTCTGAATAAAACTCCTCTTATTGCCATGCATTTAAATAAAAGTAATTAAAACCAAATCCTGCCCCTTGGGCTAAAAAAGTTGTTGCAAAAAAACTAAAATAAACGATAAATCTGAGGAGTTAAACTATAATTTGCTGAAAAAATATAAAAGGAGTTGGTCTTCATGCTGCTGCTCCTATTGGTAGTACTTCCGTAGGTGCTCGGTGTTCCATGGATGTGGTAGTTTCTGTCCCTCCAATGTTTCAAGGTGGTAAGTACCTTTTCTCTGCCACGACAAAACTCGGTAAGGACCTTCCTAATTGGGGCCGAGTTTCCCTTGGGTAGGGTCCCTAGCGGCGCCCATGACTTTTCTAAGAACAAGGTCTCCGACTTGGAAGTCTCTGTGTCGGACCCGAGAGTTGTAGCATTTGGCCATGCGATCCTGGTACCTAGCGAGCCTCTGTTCTGCTGCTGCCCTGATCTCGTCCACTAGGTCAAGCTGCAGTCGCATAGCCTCATCATTTCTGCTCTCATCGTGGTTGTGTACCCTGTAGCTTGCGAGTCCAACTTCGGCCGGGATGACTGCTTCGCTTCCGTACGTCAGGCGGAACGGTGTCTCTCCTGTGGGTGTTCTTGCCGTCGTCCTGTATGCCCATAGTACACTTGGCAATTCTTCGGGCCATATACCCTTTGCCCCCTCGAGCCGAGTCTTGATGATCTTGAGCAAGGATCGGTTTGTGACTTCGACCTGTCCATTAGCTTGAGGGTGGGCGGGTGAGGAGTAGTGGTTTTTTATTCCCAACTGTGAGCAAAAATCCCGGAAATGGTCGTTGTCGAACTGTCTCCCGTTATCCGAGACAAAGACTCTAGGAATGCCAAACCTGCATACGATGCATCTCCAGACGAAGCTCCGAACGTTTTTCTCCGTAATCGTGGCTAAAGCTTCAGCTTCCACCCATTTCGTGAAATAGTCGATGCCTACTACCAGGAATTTCAGCTGCCGTATAGCTGTAGGGAATGGTCCCATAATGTCTAATCCCCATTGTGCGAACGACCATGGGGCTGTCATTGGGGTCAGCTCTTCGGTCGGTTGTCTAATAATATTGCTGAACCGTTGGCATTTGTCGCAGGTCCTGACATAGGCTTCGGCGTCCTTCTACATGGTGGGCCAATAATACCCTGCTCGTACAAGCTTGTGTACCAATGATCTGGACCCTGAGTGGTTTCCGCAGATTCCTTCATGTACTTCTCTCATGATGTAGTCTGCTTCTTCCGCACCCAAGCATCTCAGATACGGTCGGGAGAAACCTCTCTTGTATAGGACGTCTTTTATCAGAACGAACCTTGCCGCCTGGACTTTAAGTTTCCTTGCGGCGTCCTTCTCGTCTGGTAAGACCCCGTCTTTTAAGTACGAAACTTACGGTGCTGCCCAGCTGCTGTCGGAACATATTTCCTGCATGTTGCTGAGATCTATTAGCGGGGAAAGCTGTACAAAAGAGAGTACATTACCAGGGATGACCATTTGTTCAGCTGAAGCAGCCTTCGCGAGACGGTCGGCTCTCTGGTTCTCTTCTCTGGGAATCTGGACGACTTTGGCTTCTAGGTCTCCCACCCTTGTCTTTACTTCGCCAAGGTACCTTTTCATCTTTTCGCCCTTGCAATCGTAGTCTCCGTTTATTTGGTTAGTGATGACCTGTGAATCGCAGTAGATGACTACCCTGGCGGCTCCTGCTGCTTTGGCAAGGTCAAGTCCTGCTATCAGAGCCTCATACTCTGATTCATTGTTGGTGGCAGGGAAGTCGAAACGGACCATACATTCGATGGTGTCTCCTTCGGGCGATAGCAGCACGATGCCGGCCCCTGCGGCTTGCCTGTTGGACGATCCGTCCGTATATATGCTCCATTGAAGGGACTCTGCTGCCCCCTCATCTTCCCCATGAGTGAACTCAGCTATAAAGTCGGCGACGATCTGTCCCTTGATGGCGGTCCGCGGGCGATATTGAATGTCAAATTCGCTTAGTTCTATGGCCCAGAGTGCCAATCGTCCCGCCGTCTCAGGGCTGCTCATCGCCCGTCGTAAGGGCTTGTCCGTTAGGACGTTTATAGTATGAGCTTGGAAGTATGGCTTGAGCTTACGGGCTGCCGTAATCAATGCGAAGGCAAGTTTCTCCATGGGCGGGTATCTCTCTTCGGCACCGTGAAGCGCTCGGCTTGCGTAGTACACGGGTTTCTGCACCTTCTCTTCCTCTCTGACCAAGGCCGCGCTAACGGCTGTGGGGGAGACGGCTAGATAGAGGAAAAGTTCCTCTCCTGGCTGCGACGGGCTTAGCAGTGGTGGGGAGGAGAGGTAAGCCTTCAATCTTTCGAACGCTTGTTGGCACTCGTCAGTCCACTCAAAGGATTTCTTCAATGTTCGGAAGAAGGGCAAGCACTTGTCCGTCGCCCTTGACACGAACCTATTCAGTGCCGCTATCTTTCCATTGAGGCTTTGCACCTCCTTCACATTTCTTGGTGGTGCCATATCCATAATGGCCCGGATCTTGTCCGGGTTTGCCTCGATCCCTCTTTGAGACACCATGAATCCCAAGAATTTTCCTGCCGTTACTCCAAAGGCACATTTCCCCGGATTGAGTTTCATGTTGTAAGAGCGAAGGGTGTCGAATGTTTCTTTGAGATCTCCTAGATGATCTTCCTCCCTTCGGCTTTTGACTAGCATGTCGTCTACGTAGACCTGGACATTCCTCCCAATTTGTTGCGCGAACATTTTGTTCATGAGCCTTTGGTATGTTGCGCCCGCGTTCTTCAGGCCAAAGGGCATGACTTTGTAGCAGAATAGGCCTTGGCTGGTCACGAACGATGTTTTCTCCTGGTCGGCTTCGTGCATCCGGATTTGGTTGTATCCTGAGAAAGCGTCCATGAAGCTCAGCAACTGATGTCGGGCCGTAGAGTCTACTAGGACATCGACCCTGGGAAGGGGGCAGCTGTCCTTGGGGCAGGCCTTGTTAAGGTCGGTGAAGTCCACACACATTCGCCATTTCCCGCTCGCTTTCTTCACCATCACTACATTTGCTAACCAGTCGGGATAGTACACTTCCCTGATGAAGTTTGCTTCCCGTAGCTTTCTGACTTCCTCTGCTATGGCTCGGTCCCGCTCCGGGGCAAACACCCTCTTCTTTTGTCTGACGGATGAAAAGGCGGGCGACACATTCAGCTTATGCACCATGATTGAAGGATCTATTCCTGGCATATCTTCATGACCCCATGCGAATACGTCTTGATTTTGCCTAAGGAATGTTATGAGCTCTTGACGGGTCGTGGGGTTAGCGAGTGTTCCAATTTTGGTCGTTCGGCCAGGATCGGAACTGTCAAGGGGTATTTCTTCTAGCTTCTCAACCGGCTCCGTTACCGTCCGGTGCTCTTCTATACTTAAAGTCTGAACCTGATCCTCCATTTCCACCATGGCTATGTAACATTCGCGCGCGGCCATCTGACTCCCGCGCAACTCCCCTACTCCGTAGTCAGTTGGGAACTTAATCATCAGGTGGTAGGTGGAGGTTACTGCCTTCCATGAGTTAAGCGTGGGTCGCCCGAGGATAGCGTTGTAGGCTGATGAGCAATCAACAACCAAGAATGTCACGTCCCTGGCTATCTGTTGGGGGTAATCACCCACAATTACGGATAAGGTGACCGCGCCCAGTGGGAATACTCGGCTCCCGCCGAAGCCGACAGGCGGGGCATTTGTTGGGATCAGTCGCCCCCTGTCGATCCTCATCTGCTGGAACGCGGTGTAGTATAAGATATCTGCTGAACTGCCATTGTCGACGAGCACCCGGTGCATATTGTAATCTCCTACACGCAAGCTGACGACGAGTGCGTCCTCATGTGGATGGTGAAGGCGTCGTGCGTCTTCTTCTGAGAATCCGATTACGGGACCTTCTCTTCTTGTTATCTTCGGCACGGCTCCCGTCAGTTGAACATTCTGTATCATCCGAAGATAGGTCTTACGGGCCTTCTTAGATGACCCGGCGGCGGTCATCCCTCCTACGATCATCCTTATATCCCCAATTGGGGGCCTTGGTCGCTCATTGTCCCGTCGGGGGTGCTGGTCTTGTGCGGGGGGATCCGCTCTCTCCTTGCTAACGAATCTCTGCAGCTTTCCTTGTCTAATAAGGGCTTCAATCTGCTGCTTGAGGTCATAGCAATCAGCTGTGTCGTGGCCGTGGTCGCGGTGGAATCGGCAGTACTTATCTCGGGAACGTTTGTTGGGGTCACTCTTCAGCTTTCCTGGGAACGTCAGCGATTCCTCGTCCTTGATCTGCATAAGGACTTGATCTATCGGGGCTGTTAGCGGAGTGAAGCTCGTGAACCTTCCCCCCAGGGGCTTAGGGCGTCTTTCGTCCCTTCGGTCCGCGGTTCTTATCTTCTTTCGGCTTTGGTCCTGCCGACTGTCTTCCTGCCGTTCTCTTTTTCTAGGCCTCTCTTCCCGAGCCAAGAGTGCATCTTCAGCGTTCATATACTTTGTGGCACGATAAAGCACTTCTGACATGGTTTTTGGGTCGTTTTTGTATATGGAAAACAAAAACTTGCCCTTCTTCAAACCATTTGTGAATGCCGCGACAAGTATCTTGTCGTCAGCTTTGTCGATCGAGAGCGCCTCTTTATTGAAGCGGGAGATGTAGGCTCTTAGAGTTTCGTCTTCTCGCTGCTTCATACTCATCAAGCAAGCCGTAGACTTCTTGTACCGATGGCCTCCAATAAAGTGTGCGGTAAACTGAGCGCTGAGTTCTTTGAAGGTGCTGATGGAGTTTGGGGCCAGTCGACTGAACCAAATTCTCGCTGCGCCCTTTAGCGTTGTAGGGAAGGCCCTACACATGATGGCGTCCGCTACTCCTTGAAGGTGCATTAGTGTTTTGAAGGTCTCCAGGTGGTCCAGTGGGTCCTTGACCCCGTCATAACTGTCTATCTGCGGCATGCGGAACTTACTTGGCAACGGGTAGGAGTTGACGGTAGTGGTGAACGGTGAGTCCGTTCGGTTGACGAGGTCGTCAAGGTCGCTCGATACCCGTCCCTTGAGAGCATTCATCATAACCTCCATTTGTTCCTTCATGGCTTGCATCTCCGAGAGAACGAGGGGCGGAGTGGTTTCCGCGAGGGAGGGGATGCTCGTGTTCTGTCGTTCAGGTTTGCTCGGGGCGTTGCTGGCCTGGGGTCCTTCCTGGTTTCTCCTGTCAGCGCTGGTTCCTTCTTGCTCTGCTCCTTGGTTGTTGGGAGCTGCATTCTTCTGTCTCAGTTGCTCTTCTAGGTCGTGATTTTGCTTTGTGAGGCGCTCCACGGCGGCGGCGAGCGTCCTCACCTGTCTTTCAAGCGCGGTTGTAGGAGCTTCTTCTTCTTGAATGTCGTTGTTGGTCGCCATTGAGCGAGTGAGTACCATGTAACTCTCTTGTCTTGAAAGCGAGAACGTGCTAAAGCGGTTCCCCACAGACGGCGCCAACTGATGATACCGAAAACAATACCACCAATGAGTCACACGTTCCTCGTACGATCACTAATGGCACCTGCACAACAAAAAAGAATAACCTAGCGGGGAGTACCGGTGTGGTACCGGCCAAGTACCCTCCGAAGGTCAAGTTAGAATTATTCTCACTGCTCTAGAGTGCTAGAGAGGGTAAATTACGCGTACCTTGGTTTGTGAGGGTGCTTGGGTTTTTATAGTAGAGAGGGCTGACCCTCTTTTCCTTGGAGTAGAAGTCTTTTCCTTGTAGGAGTCTCCTTGGGCGTATTTTACGGGATTCTTTCCATATAGGAGTCTTTAGGTTCCATGAAACGTGGGGAGCAAGTTATTTACTTATACGTGCAAAATGGACACTTTATAGACTGACGCCGTCAGTTTATGTTATCCCGTCAGTCTATGCTTACCCCGTAAGCTTCAGGAAGTTCGGCCCTATGTGGAGTTCTTTTGCCTTACATCACCGTCAGCCTAGAAGGTATGCTGACGGCAAGACCATCTCGTCATCCTTGTTAAGTCTGCATCTTCACCCTTGCCAGGTCTGCACCGTCGCCATTGTCAGGTACGTGCCGTCACCCTTTGTCAGGTACGTGCCGTCACCCTTGCCAGTGTTTTTATCCTCATCATTTTCATTACAAAGAAACTTCTATCTTTTGGATTTTAGACTTAACAAAAATACTAATAGATTGTGTAAGGCTTTAACAACTTGTGGCTGGATGGAGAGGTTTTGTTGTGGGTTTGGGTCGTGAGTATGGATTTAGCACCCATACTTATGTGGTAGTAGCACCCATTTCCATTCAAACCCAAATGACATTACACACACAATTTCATTGCAGAAAAGTCCAATAATCTTCCAAGAAGTGAGCAACTAGCACAAATAAGTAACACAAATCACTGAACCAAAATGATCCCAGTCGCAACAATAATGAAGAAATCCAATGACTTACAGAGTATTTGAACCCATTTTTCCAAATTCCAGCAACCTTCCTTCCAATTGACTGAGCTCTCCTCACCACATTCCAAGTACTCCTAACAATCAGAGTCACCGAAAGACACAGAATTTTACAGAAATTTTGAAATGAAGAGAATTGTATAGAAAAACTCCATGAATATCTTTGTAAACATGGTTAATGACTACATGCAGACATATATGCCAAAACCCATAAATTCTCTCAACTGGGTAACCAAAATAAATCAAATGTTGATGGGCTAGAGTGACTGGGTGAGAGTGAGAGTGAGAGCCAGAAATCTGTCATACCTGAGCTTTGAAGCGTGAGAGAGAGAGAGAGAGAGAGAGGGAGAGGGAGAGGGATAAAAACAAAGTAATGTGATTGATTGTGACTCTGTATTAATTTACAAGGTACTCGATTTCAGTCATATCGATTACCATTGGGAAAATTCAATGTTACCCTTTTTACCCCTTTTAGTTATAACCAGGTCCTGTGCTATGATCTAGGGGCAGATTCGTCCATTAACAATAGCTCTAAACCAAAATAGGCTCCACCATTCTAAACTCTCACTTCGGCCCATCAAAGGGTAGAGAGCTGAGAGCCCATTGGACATGAAAATCTATTTTCGAACCAAACTAGTATCTTATCCTCTAAAAAAAATTTTAGTATTGCTGTTGAAAAAATTTAAAAATAAATTTCATAATTAAAAAAAAAAAACTTTTCATCATCTGACTTACCCTTTTTTTTAATGACAAAAAGTTTTTTTTTTTTGGTGAAAATTTAATGATAAAAGGTGGGATATACATTTTATGTTATAATATGAAATTCAACTATATCAATGCAAATGACTCAAACCATGTAACTATTGGCAGTTTAGGCCTAGTGAAAAGGTACAGATAGACTCAAGAGCATGCTAGAAAAAATCTTGAACAGATGATCGAGCTATGAAAAATATATAAATAATTAAATCTAACTAGGAATTACTTTCCTAGAAGTTGTAGTATAGAAATTGATATATTGTTTACTTTATTATATTTAAGATTTTTGCTATCAAAAGCCGTAACTAATATATATTGATATTTTTTTTCTTCCCTCTTGTCGAGAGTCATTTTTTATGTAACAAATATTTCAAATCAATGAAACATGTCTACCTTCTTCTTCTTTTCTTTTTTTATTTAATAATAGCCCCACTCTTTATTAATTTATGTGATAGAGATCTCTCCTCTGAACTTGAATTAAGATTAATTTTTAAGAGTAATTTTATGTTCACAATATTTTTACAATAAGTTCTAAGTTATTGATTATAATTGTTTCTAATTCAGGCGCACCGTTGACATCACTTTTTTACTTATTAATAGCAGTTTGCAACCTAAAATTTGTTGTGAAAATATTATTGATGTAACGTTATATATTTAAAGGAAGTCTACAACCATTAGGAAAAACATCAAATTCATAAGGATTTTTGTGTGTAGAGCACCCACAAAAGATGGGTCTATCTAAATAATCACATTATCAAAGTACGAAAAACTACAAGCTTTTGGTTAGTTCATTACAAGCTCCACGGGTCAAATTCACACTCACTCTTACTGATTTGGTTGTGTAGTGAACTAGTGGCCCCTGTTACTTTCTTTAACGAGCTCGTGTGTTCAACCAGTCCACCGACTATTCTAATGTCTATGTCACATTCTAAAGAGTAAAGAATAATATGCTGCCCTAGCTATGAAGCATGCGTGACAATTTGCCTAGACTCTCTCTTTTGGCCTCTTCTCAACTCAAGCAATTGAGAGCAATTACGGCATGGAAGATCTGTGCCACACAATTTCAACTGAGGCAGGCAGGTACACTCCTTGTGATCCCACAAACTACAATCTCACAAAGCATGAGACTCAGTTTTTAGTGATGCTCAAACTTTGAAGTACAACACTCGCAAGAAAAATGTATTTGATATAAGAATATATATTTGAAAAATAAGGTCCGATACGTAGGGACATGACAATTAATTAATTAAAAGTTTGATACATTAGTTTGTAAGATGGTACTAAAATTTTATAATACATCTAACGTGTCAATTGTTCTTTTATTTTAACTTTTTTTTTTTTTTGATTTTTTATGCTTGACATATAAAGTTGATTAAGTGTGCACAAGGGTAAGCAATCCCACATGTACAGGGAGTTGCTGGTGCTAGAAAATGTAAATTCTTATTCTATAGGTTCATTGATGGAGAAGTTAAGTGTTGCATGACACCAAGAGCTTTCTTTAACTTGCTTATCCAGCCTTTCCTGTAAGATTTATTAGATTATTATTTTTTAATGAATTATGGCCTTGAGTCTAATCTATACATATCTAAAAGCTGAAACGTAGTATTTATTGTTGCTACACTCCAGTTAAGCCATATCAGCAGCCATGACATTATCATTTTTTTCCCAATTTTTTATATAATTTTTTATCATTTAAAGTGAATTAAAAATTCTATTACATTACAATCAAAATATCATATTTATCTTATTTTTAACTATTCTTATTTATTATTAAATTTTCAATTCCATTTTAATTTTTCATATTCTCACTACTCTCTACCTTAACTTTCTTCAACCTTTCTCATTCCATTTTAACTTTTCATATCCCCACTACTCTCTAACTTAATATCATTATTTTTCTATCCCTTTATCTTCCTTTATTTTTTACTTTTCTTATTCTTATCCTCATACTATAAATTTGTCATTCCCTCTCTCATTTCATGCATAATTTTCTATTTTTTCACACACAAAAGACTATCTCTCTCTCTCTCTCTCTCTCTCTAAATATATATATAATTTTTTTTCTTGTTTTTGGTTTTTTTTCTCACGTCTCTACTTTAGGTTGATGAACTTCTTTATTCTTTAGAATTCTCCTTTGAGTTGATATGATTTAGTTTTGAGTTTTATGTTGTTATCTTTTCTTTTCTCATTGATTGTCAAATAATATCCTATTGCATTATAAAAATAGTATATAAAATAATGTTATTTTATTACATAGCATAACTAAAATAATTTGGTGTTTATCACTATACATTTCATTTTTACTATTTTTTTCTTCTCATCCTATTTTATTCAAAATTTAAATTTAGCAACATCCTCCATATCATTAAATTATTTATATTTTGTCTCTTTTTCTTTTAAATTAAACATATAGTATTTTATTTAAATTCAATAAATAAAAATTGTACTTATTTGTGTTGAATCCAATACATTGAAATATTGGACCTAAATCCAAACCCAATTTAACAAATAAAAAATGCAACAAATAAGCCTATTTAGACCAACGTTAGATATGCATCTTTGGTTCAATATGTCAAAGAAAATGATAAGATGAGGCACTGACACCCAATGCTCCAACCCAATCAAACACCAAATTAGTGTTTGTTGTTACAACAAATTGTTGGATAATATATAGTTCTGCAAAGGCACTAAAAGAAAGTTTACAACAAATCAACAATTCTAGCAACCATGAACTCTGTAGTTTAAGATCTGATAAACCACAGGGACCAGGGTGAATACCACGATATTTATATGCTGCAAATAAAAGTGTCGAATTCATGAATTATTATAAATTTATAATGTGTTATTTTGTTTTTCTATCATTTATTGAAGGGTTATTCTAGCCTTCAGGCCCATGCAAGGTATCACTACAATGTAATAGGCCAATGACAAAATTTGAGGGCCCAAAAGCCATTGCAAAAAAAAATATTATAGAACTACTAATTTTATTAACAAAATAAAAGTAATTTAATGTGACAGTAAATATAATTTGTGTTACATCAACAACAGGAACAAGGTGGACTGAATTAGAAAAAATGGACGGAATAGGACCCAAGTGGACAAAATGGACTGAATGGGATCAAATTGGACCGAATAGGACTGAGGTGGACATACTTGACAAAAGTGGACCGAATAGGAGTAATGTGGACTAAATAGGACCGAAATGGATAGAATGGACCGAATAGAACTAAAGTGGACCAAATGGCCCGAATAGGACTGAACTGGATCAAAGTGGACAGAATGGACCGAATAGGACCAATATGGAACGAATAGAGCCAATGTGGACTGAGTAGACCGAATTAGACCGAAGTGGACAAATAGGACCAATCTGGACCGAATAGGACCAATGCGGACTGAATAGACCGAATTAGACTGAATAAGACCGAATGGGCCTGAATCGGACCGAATATAACTTTAGTGGACAGAAGGACTAAATAGGACCGAATAGAACCTAATATGACTGAATAAGACCAAAGTAGACAGAATGGACCTAACGGGACCACATTGGACCGAATAGGACCGATGTAGACATACTGGACCGAATAGGAGTACTGTGGATTAAATAGGACCGAAGTGGACAGAATAGAACCAAAGTGGACAAAATAGACCGAAACAGACTAAAGTGGACCGAATGGCCAGAATAGAACTGACGTGGATCAAAGTGGACTAAATGGACCGAATAGGACCAATGTGGACCACAGACAGCCATTGTTGACTGAGTGGACTGTAGTAGACCGAAGTGGACAAAATAGGACCAATATGGACCAAATAGAGCTAATGTGGACTGGATGGACCTAATTACACCGAAGTAAACTAAATAAGACCGAATTAGACCAAATAGAATTTTATTGGACAAAGTGGACTAAATAGGACTGAATGGGACCAAATTGGACTGAAGAGGACAGAATGGACCAAATATATCAATATGGACCAAATTAATGTATGAATATTTATCATTTTTATTGCATTTTTAGGTTCATATTTCTAATTTCTAATGTCTATTTTAGTGTTTTTTTTTTTTTTTTATACTCAACTAAAGATTTTAGCCCAAATATAATAAATTTCATATTTTTCAACCGGAAAATAATTTTTTTTTTTTTTTTTTTGGAACTAAACTTGAAAAGAAAACCTACAAAAAGAATCAAGTTAAGACCCAATTAGTCTAAAATGGGCCGAAGGGGGATTGAAATTGACTGAGTGGACCAAATTGGATTGAAGTAAATCTAATTGGATTGAATAGAAATTTTTTAATTTTAAGGAAGAATAAATTATCTTCTAAAAAATTTAGAGAAAAAATTATACATTATATTACAATATAAAATAATTATTTATTCCCACACATTGCATGGTCTGCAACTAGTTCGTATAATGTTGAATTTGGTCCAAACTTGTAAATTTTTTCTTATATTAGCTTAACCAAACATTTGACCAAAATTTGTAAATGTGTACAATAAAGTTGATCGAGTGAACAACAAACTTTTGTCTTCATCCTCAGTTATACCAAACGAATGATTACAAATAAAAGTTCTTAAACAAATACTTGCAACGAATCTTTTCATTACAAAGAAATTTCTAACTAGTCCACCTGTTGGGTAATTATCATGTTCTGCTTTGTACCAGTGCCATTCCCATCTCCTCTAATCCTACCTTTCTTTTACTGGTGGAGAAGGTAGATGGGTTACTCCCTAGGTCTTCCTCTTAATAAATTTGTATTATTTAGCAACAACCAAAGAAAAAAAAAAAAAACTAGCAATAGAAGAGACTAAACCTTCTGCCAAGTTTTATGCCATTAACAACCACCCCATCTCTAAATCACATTTGAAAATGTACTCATCATACCTTGCAAAATCACAAACTAACATAGAAATTATACAAGTATGCAAAGTATGTGTGGTCAGAATTGAAGTTCTAAGAGTTGCTCGCTATCCGTGAAATCTGCATTGATCATATCATTAGCATTAACTATTTTCCCAGTTTATCTATTTGACCCAAGTGTAATATCAGAACCAACCCAACACCAAGTTGGTTAGGCTGACCATAGATTGACTATTGTGGGAAAGGGTATCTGGATACACTCCCGCATAAGATCTATTTATAAAAAAATTATATCTTTAGAAAAATCTCACAAATAAATATTATGAGCAGCAAAAAAAAATAAAAAAATAAAAAATAAACAACCACATACAAGAGAGAACACCAAGGATTTACGTGGTTCGGCCTTCGGCTTACATCCACGGGCGGCGACAAGGAGAAAGTTTCACTAACAAATATGGAGAGTACAAAGGTGGTGTAGAACCACTCACAAACCCAAACCCCAATACACCCAAATAACTCTATATCAAAGAGTTCTCTCTCAACTCTAACATAATTCAAGGCTAAACAATAGTTGCCGTCCATGCAAAGAAGTCAATCCGAAAAAAGTTAATAGACAATCCAATTCTAATTCATATCAACATTGACTACCACAGTTATATAATTTCTTGATTCAGGACAGCCATTACATCTTTAATGGCTTGGGTAGATCCATTGCATCTTTAATGGCTTGGGTGAATTCACTTTAGCCTCTACATTCTCCTTGTCTAGCTAGGAACATTGTCTCCCAGCTCTTTTAGTTGCTTCTAGTATGGTACAAAACTGAGTTAGCATGGTTCTTTGTGTCTATGGCATCCCTCATTTCCTTGTCTTCCCTTTGCAAAATTTTCAGCTTCATTAACCATCCTATCCACCTGCAACATTTTTATTTTGTGCATACAAACATGGGTTTAGTAACATAATAGGGTTACTAATATAAAATGTGAATGTTTCCATTTATTATTATTTATTTATTAATCGAAAAACATAGATGCTAGAAATGCTTAGATTTCAGAAAGAAAAGAAAGATATAGGTTCTTGAAGACCATGGTAGCATCATTGAAAGGGGTAACAAATATAAAAAGAAGAAGCCCTTGAGCTATAAAATCAAAATTAAAGACTAAGAAATAAAAGAATTTTTATTTTATTTTTTTATTTACAAATTAGCATATAAACAAGAAAAATCATTTCCTACCAACAATGGCTATGGTAATAGGAGTACAAAATAACTAAGTAGTAAAATGCATTAATACAGAAATGGGTCTTGATTTACTTGGAGTTTGGTGATGCAATCTCTTATATTTCTATAGTTGCATTTGTTATATATATATATATATTCAGTTATTTCTCAGATGGTTAGATAATTATATTCGGCTGAGCTAGGTTGGATTTCAGGATCATTCAAGCCCCAAATTAACCAAAAACTTTAATTTGAACAAATACCAAACACTCTTCATAACAACAGTTTTTTCAAAACATACCTTTTCACTTGGCAAGGTGCTAGTACCAGTTATGGCGATATCATGCTTCTTTCCAATTCCCTTGTCAATTGCAGTGACCGAAAGAATACCATCGGCATCAATACCAAATTTCACCAAAATTTGAGGAACTCCAAGTGACACATGTGAGATGCCAACTCCAAGATATGTTGTCCCTCACAAACTCTCACCTTGATACTCGTTTATATTCATCTGCTGCAGTGGAAAAGAAAACAACCCAGAAATTGGTAAGGTTGGGTTCCTTCAGATAATCTACCACCACACCACCTAAAGTTTCAAGTCCTGAAATGAAAGTCACAAAAATAAATATTAATGCCTTAACTATCTCAAAAATTAATGCAAGTTCTAATAAGTACTACAGTGGGCAATATCAGAAATACAGAGCTCTAAATGAAAGTAATAAGTGATATCCAAGAGCACAATGTCACTAACTTCTCCAGCTAAAACACTAGCCCTGAAATGAAAGTCACTAAAATAAATATTGATGCCTCAACTGTCTCAACAATTAGTGCAAATTCTAATAAGTACTACAGTAGATAATATCAGAAATAGAGGGCTTTACGTTTTCTTCCATAAATAAAGAGGAAAAAAGAAGAACAAGACAAACCTGAACTATAGCCCCAAGAGCAACAACTTCATAAGGATTTACAGTCACATTTGGCTCTTTTCTAGTCATTTCCTCACGCTCCTAAATGGCTGGGATGCGAGTTGAACCATCAACAAGATTACTTCATATATATATATATATATATATATATCTTTGAAGGAAAGCTTTGTATCTCTCAAGGCAGTTTCAAAAGGTGATAAAAGCCTAGGAAAAAGCAGATTGTAAAACGTTCTTTGATATTTCATATGAGAGTAACAATTGTCAATAGGCATACCTGTTTAGCAAATCTGAACACAATTCTGAAAATTTGACCCATCAGTGTGGTGTCAATGTGTTTTGGGCCATCCGTAGCAGTTGTAATGAAAGGTAAATTGGAAAAGCAAATGGTGTTTCTATGTGATCATGGCAAATGGAGCGATCAACTTAAGAAAGAAGGCATAGAAATAGCCACATACCTAATATTAGTCTAAGTTAGAGATGACAACTTCATCTATGCCTTCTCAGCAATCTCTGTAAGACCAGAGCTTGCTTGTCTTTCAGAAGATCTGTGCCTTCTCAGTAAAGTCATCTATACCTTCTCAGCAATCAATTGTTTTCTATTAAAATTTATAGAACGTAAGGGTGTAATTTAGTAACAACTAACAATAAATCAGAAAGATCTACCAGTTTCTCTTGTTCCAACCTTGTCAAAACCATTGCTTCTTGGATGAGTGTCACCCAAGGTAGATCAGATCTTAAATATTCCATCTCCAACCTCAATAACTATGTAGAAAAAACGTAACAGAAGAATATAAGTTGCATTTGATCACAACTCAGGATTTTTCAAATTTGATTATAATCAAACGTAACATTTAATTATAGACAAGCTAACTGACTTACCTATATCGGCTTCTCAAATTCTTTTAGTATCCAAGCGGTACATCCCATCATCATATTTCCACAAAAGATTCCAATTCTTCAGATAATCGTCATTTGCTAGATGCTTAATCCCTATAAAATATTTCTCATGATAGTTCTTGTAACAAAGTTCAATTGGATGCATTAAAGTACTGTTATGCATATAGGTAAAAGAGTTACAATTTCAAAAGCATTTAAAAAAAAAAAAAAAAAAAAAAAAAAAAAAAAAAAAAAAAAGAGAGAAAATAAGCCTGTTTTGTTATTGAAACAACTACATTAAGATGAACATATTCAAAAAGCTTATGTTTCACAGAGGGAGGTTGAAAAGTCCAATAACCAGTCACCCTAAAATTAAGCTCTAACTGAAGCTAGGAACTAATATCGTTGCTAACACCAAGCTACAGACTTCGTCCTTTCCAACCTATCAGAAATCAGTTTGAGAATTAAATTAGAAAAAAAAAAAAAAAAGAGTGAAGAAATTAATACCACTACTACTACCATTTTGCAATCAAATTTCCAAAAATTCAAAACAAATGAACCATTTAACCTAATCCATAATGTAAGATATATAAAGATAGGTATGAGATATGTACCAGTTTAACTTTTTGTAGTTGTGGTGAATTTCCATTCCCTGTATTCAAATTCAAAGTTCTTGTTTATCAGAATCCTATAACTGATAGACTCACTAAACCTGAAACAAAAAGGAACAATGAAGAGAGTCAAATTGGTATTTGATAAATTCAAAGTGAAGTTAGAAAGGAGATGCATGCGCATAAGAAAGTATAGGAGTTTAATCCCTCTAAATGAACTGACACCAAATATCTTTTGTTCTTTCTTTTTTCTTCATATTGGTGTTGTGAAGCATCTGCTGAAGTGAAGAACAATTTTTCTTCCCTTACCAGATAACAATATAATGAGATAAAAGATTATGGTTATATTGTAGAGAATAACACGATTACTCATTTTATGATTCATATGGTTACAAAGTGACAAACTGAGAATAATTAGAGTTAAAAATAATTACTGTTTTGGTTTCAAAATTATTAATATAAACAAAAAAGTCTGAGGCTTCAGTAAAAAGTCATCAAACATCCCAAGTATCAGCTGCACGCAAGACGAAGCCTGTGATTTTTATTCATGCCAAACTACTAGATATAAGTTTGAGAACATACATTAATAAAATACAAAAGAAAGGTCAAAAAGATATTTACCATTCTCATTTGTGGCAACAAAATTGCAGTACTGACTCTCTTTGGGAATAACCAACTCTTGTCTGTTGTCATATTCCAAGCTTTTCACTACCCTGCTCACAAAATCAAATTAATGAAAAAATCACTGCACTTTTAATTGAAGGGAAACAAAAGGGAGTTGAATAATTGATTAAACAAAGTATGGAATTTTAAAGGAGATATATAGACCAAATCATCCTTCTGAAACACTATCAAATCTAGGGATGCAAGAGTTTTGGACCATTTCCCAACAATTTCAGCCTGGCATCATTCTGAAAAAGTGAGTAAAAGAACACATAACAAAGTTTCAAATATTTTGTTTTATGTCGGTTTGGTTTACAGAAATAGAACACTCTTTCAATGTGAGAATTCAATTGATTTTTTTTCTCATCTTTCAAATGACAAGCTATGCATAACTTTATATTTTTATTCATTCTAACTTTGTATCCAAATCTTGTGCATAAATTAAATTCATCCCAGCATTTCTACATATCTAAAGTCAAAATATGAAGCCATACTTTTAATCCAAACTAAGCTATCATTAGACAGTGAACAAAAATCAGCAATTATGTAAGAACCCAAAAATCCACATCTGGATATTTTTGTTTGTTGATATAAATAGGTAGTAATAATAAAGAGTTGAAGAAAACAAAATGATAAATACCTGAATGTAAAACCGCTTTCCTAGAGGCTGGTCAAAAATGATCATTCACTAGAATGTTATCAAAATATCAACAAATGCCAGACTTCACTCTATATAGTGTGATGTATGGAATATATGACAAAAGTGGAAGTAAATTGGTTGTTCCAAAGAACCGGAAGTGAAGTGCTATGCCAGGGCAGGGGAACAGGAAACAAAATGGCTCCAAAGAAAGAAATTGGGGTTCCCAAATGCTTTAAGAGAGTGTAACTCTTTTGAAGAAGTTAAGGGCTTGAAACTGACTACTGCCTTCCTGAGTGTACTTTGCCTAAAGAACGCAACAGAAAAGTGTCATTTTATAATTTATATAAAGATAGAAAACAATATAATGAACAAACAAATGTGGATTTATGGATCTTCCCTCTTGGGTCCCCTCTTAATATAAGAATCATATCAGGAATGAACATTTTACGTGAGGGAAAAAAGAATGAACCCAAAACAAGATAATCACCTTAGCTCTTGACTTGTTGCACTTTTTCATATGGTTCTGAATATGCCCAGATACGTACACCTCCTTTCATTCTGTGTTTCCAATTCATTCTACATCCAATTTCAAAAGTGAGAAGAGTAAAAAACATTATAATTTGAGTTACTGAAACAGTATAAGATTGTTAATTCTGAGCAATGTAAGGCCAACCCATCCCTGTTCATTTTTTCCAATTGTTAGACATTTTTGGATTGATTTGAAAGCAAATTGACTAACTCAAGCACCATTGTTTTGATAAACACAATTGGAAATCCCAATACTACTCCGAAAAATTCAATAATCATTATATTATAAATGAGTCTAACTGAATACCTTAGCTGCATCAACTTCCCAAATCTTGAAACTATCCAAGTGATTTATCCCATGACCATATTGCCCCAGAAACTTGTTCAAATTCTTCAAATAATTATCTCCATGAAGCTGTTAACTAAACACAAAGCATGTACTTTAAAACAATAATATTAATAGTTATGATAATAACGCTATAAAGTAGAAATCCGAAGCAATACACAGTTTGGTTGCTGAAAGATCAATAAAATTTAACAAGAAAATCTCTGCTTTTTGATTACCAGAAAACCTAAACAAAATACCAAAATAAATAAATAAAAGTATCTGATTTTTAAAGAATAGAATTCGAAAAAGTGACAGATTCTAATTAAATATATGGAAATCAACGTAGCATAGAGAAAAAGCTCAGTTTCTTTTGAAAGCATAGAATGCGTACCAAGTGAAAGAGGGGAGTGGCCGTTGCAGATGACGATTTAGAGCCGTTTGTTGCTGTGGTCTCATCACCATTCGATTTCCAAATTAGGGAAGTCCTTTTCGATTTTATTTTTGTATTTTTCAGCTAACTGAGGACACTCCCAAATTTGCAGTTTTCGTAAAGACTTGAGAAAACCATCATCGGGTAGTGTTGTGAGATTGGGACAGTTGTCAATGGTAAGCTTTTCAAGTGAGATTGGATTCCTAATTGATTCGGGGAAAGTAATCAAATTGGGTAAGTCTTCAATCCGCAGCGACCGTAAAGAAGTGAGACAACTAATCTCAAGAAGTGATGTCAGATTAGGCTCGCATCTATGAATCCAAAGATATTCAAGTGAGGTGAGTTCCGGCAAAGTCATTAAATTTGGACAGTTTGAAATGCGGAGCTCTTTTAGGGTGGAAATACATTGAAGACCCACAGGGAGAGACTTCAGTTTCGGAATGCTTATGAACCATAAATCACGGAGACAATTGAGGCATCGCCATTCCATGCCATCATCATGCATGTCTCTGAATGGATCGAACTCCTCGCAATCGACAATTGATAGCACACAGAGGGAGGTGAGATTACGCACCGCTCCAGACATAGATGTTAGTCTAGGGCAATTCACAATATATAGTTGCTTGAGAGAATATAGTGCCCACTCAGCCGGAAGAGACTCTATATCTTCTATAGAAAACAAAGTCATATAATTTAATTTGGAGAGAGGAGAAGAAGAGGATAATGAAGAGGAGGAAACTGACATTGTCTCTTGCAAAGGCCTCAAACTGACATTCTTTAAATATAGAGATTCTTCGAGATTGGGAAACAGGGGCATGGAAGTCATTTCAGGGCAATTAATAATCCGCAAATAAGAAAGAAGAGGAAATAAAGGCAGTGAGTTGTGAGACTGATCTTGTTGATGATCTGGTGTTGACGCAGATGTTGTTGCAACTAAATCCCTCCCTGTTCTCCCCCACCATCCCTTCAAATTAGGACATGTCTCTATTGCGAGTGACTTCAGAGATGGGAAGAACGTTGTTGATAATGTTGCGGATGAAGCAAGCACCTCTTTACTCATATCTTTGTCGGATATGTACTCCAAATCATTCATCGTATCAAGGCTTAGAGATTTTAAAGAGGGGAGATGAGACAATGGTGGCAAATATCGGCATCTCTTACAACTCTCTATCCTTAAATCAACAAGATTTATGAGAGAAGAGATCCAACTTGAAAATTTCACACCCTTATACTGATACACTTCCAAATATTTGAGATTTTCGTGTGGTTGGGGGTCTTCTAATAACTTCTCATCTTCATTATTATCTACTTGATCTTGATGATCCCATTTTAATATCAATTTTTCAAGATGTTGCTTCTCCCTTAAATTCACAACAATGGATTCTGAGTTAGTTTCTTCCAACCGTTCCAAATGTGAGATCTCTAATGTTCCTCTCAGGTTGTTTAGCTCCTTCAATTCGCCTAATCCACCAGTGTGGGAAGAGGTGCTCACAATGAATAATGATAATGTTTGAAGTGAAGTCATTTGCCCTAATCCACAAGGCATATGGCTCAAATTATAACAACCATGATTATAAAGATGTTTGAGGTTAACCAATTCTCTAAACTTTTTGGGTAATTCTTTAAGACCTCTACAATCATAAAGTTTTAGTACTTGCAAATTCAACAATGTAGTAATTGAATCAGGGAGAGTTTCAATATTCCAATTAAAAGATACATCAAGATACTTTAGATGTATTAACTTCCCTATAGAATTTGGTATTGATTTAATGTTCAGTGCATGTAAATCTAACGCACGCAAGCTCTTGAAACTCAAAATAATTGTTTTCAACATTGACTCATCCAAGCCACCAGATTTATGCTCATTATATGTTAGAAGAAATGTATGTACCTTGACTGCTTTAACCAACAACCTTAAAGTTTCAGTAAAAGATGAGTCAATAGAAAATGGACATGATACATGACGATTTTTTTCATTAATATTTTTTCCATCAATATTAATGAGCCTGCACTCCTCGCCTGCAATAGCTTCCGCAAGATCATGAATTAAATCATGCATCTTGTATCTTAAGCCTTTGTAAGTCCCTACTTCTTCAAAGAAGGACCTCCAAAGTAAATCCTTGAAATACTCATCACCAACATCCTCTAATTGTTGATTTTTGTTTGATGATTGGATAAACCCTTGTGCTATCCATAGTTGTATCACTGTTTCCTTGTCCATCTCATAATCTTTGGGAAACAAAGAGCAATAAGCAAAACAACTCTTTAAATGTGATGGGAGATTATCATAACTCAACTTTAAAATAGGTAAAATCTCATTCCCTAGAGTTACATTTTCTAGTAAATTATTCTTTACAAATAACCACTCAGATTCTGTTTCCTTACAGTATAACACATGTCCTATGGACTTTATGGCAAGGGGTACACCTTGACATATTTTTACAATCTCCGATCCAATTTCCCTCAGTGTAGGATTATTGGTCACTTGCCCTTTGCTAAATGCCACTTTCTCAAATAAAAACCAAGACTGCTCTATGGAGAGACCTTTGAGATTAATATATGGTGAATCTGTGTGTGTAATCTTTGCAACCAATTTACTACGAGTGGTTATTACAATCTTACTTCCTTTCAAACCACCCATTAAAATATTCTTCAAGTTAAGCCATTTTTCACGATCTTCATTCCATATATCATCCAACACAAGTAAGTATTTCTTTCTATCAATTTTTTCACGAAGTTTAATTTGCAATTGATCCATTTCAAGATTTCTAGGTGCATCACCTATAGCAGATATAATTATCTTTTCAATAATACTTTTCAACTCAAAGACATCAGAAACACATACCCACATTTTTAACTCAAAATTATTTTTGACTTTCTCATCATTGTACACACATTGAGCAAGAGTAGTTTTCCCTAATCCCCCTATCCCCACAATGGGAATAACCGAAACATTCTCTTCTACATTAGAGTCCAATAATAGTTCTATGATAGCCTTTTTTTCCTCTTCCCTCCCAATAACTTCTTCTTCACGTACAAATGAGTGAGTTGGTTCCCTCACTACTTTAGGCTCTACATGGTATTCTTTCAGGTGAAACTTTTCCCTGACTTCTGCTATTGCATTTAGCTTTTGCCTCATTGCCTTTATTTTACGACTCATCTTACCACGAAAAGCTAGTTGGTTTGACTTTGAAAAGAAAGTGCGTACCTCTTTTGTGAGTTTATTCCCACTCACCATGCTTCGCCTTGTAGCTTCAGTTGAGAACTCACTCAACAAGTCATCTGCGTCATAAACTGCATCGTTGAGCTTTTCGAGCCAGTGCTTGACTTGATTGTTATGACTTCGCTGCTCCGCTGCATCCTGAAGTACAGCTTGGATTGTGGAAACAGTCGCCTTGATTTTTTCAAGCTCACCTTCGACACCCCAGAGTGATCCAATCTCTTGGAAAGTCTGAGAGCCCAGATTTTCAATCATTTTCTGTGCAAGACCAAAGAGGATTACTTCGGCCATTTCTTAGTAGTAGCTGAAAGGAACGCTTAAAGAGTGTTATGAATGCTGGCTAGAAGTGATGAAAGTGTGAGTAAAAGTAATGCTGCAGTGAAGGAAGACCGAGTTTTAATGTGGACGAATGTCATCGATATCATTGGTTTTCTATGGTCATTTTCTTGGTACAATCATGCAGAGAAAAAGCAACCAAAAGAAAACAAGTGGAACAGAGGCTTAGTTGGAAATTTTGTCCAGTAGCTGGAAAACTATTGTGCCAGTCATACCATCATTCTAATGGCAGACCGTGTCCAAAAGTTGGGCCCCTGTGTGAGAACTACACTATAAAGTATAAACGCATGGTACTGTAATTTTTAGCTAACCAATTTTCTGTCTTTAAAAAAAGAAAAATTATTTCTTAGAAAAAAGTAGTATTGGACATTGATTGGTAGAGCAAGATCATGCCTCTCAGCCGAAGTATCTCAATTAAAATATACTTAATTTTTTTTTTTATGCACTTGTAAATTTTCGCAAATGCAACTATTAACTTTTAATAATTTTTTGTGTGTTTATATATTATACAAACAATAGAGGAACCATAATCCAAAAACATATCTATATATATATATATATATATAATTAAAACCAAAATAAAGAGAAATTTCAATTAGATTCTAAATTAAATTTTAATTATTGTCTAATTTTACGTCATTTGTCCTATTTACTTCTAAATGAGCTAATATTGTGCAAAAGACAAAGAGTCTAAAATAAATAAACCATCAAAAACTCAATAAATAAAAGAAGAGTAAACTCATGTGTATATCCAAAATCTATATATATATATATATATATATATATATATATTTAAAGCCAAAGTTGAGAAAAAATTAATTAGATAGTAAATTAGTTTTCACTTGTGAGCTAATTTTGTGCCATGTGTCCACTAAATTTTTTTAATCTTTGTGTCAAATGAGTTAATGAATGCAAAATATATACTAAGAGTTCAATATTAATGAAACATTAAAAAAAATTAAACAAATAATCATATATTTACTCAGCGAAAATCATCACATTTTATATCTTATTAAAAATTAGAATAAAAATTATCATAAATATTATTAAACTTAGGCAAGAATTTTAATATGCATCCAAATACGTTTATTTTTCTAATGATTCAATCAATTGTGTATATTTTTATGATTGAAAAATGTTTTTATTTTAAAATGCATCAATGTGTATGCATAGGTTACATGCTAGTAGAACATAATAGAAGGGAACGAATGAAAAAAGGGGAAGGAAAAAAAGGGAGAGGAAAATATGATTTTTCATTGTGTGGTTGGGGGTCAAAAGAGAGGGGAATCAAAATAGGGAAAATGAATTTTACTTAATCCATCATTTTTTTTCCCTCATAATTTGAGAAGAAAATGGAAGGGAAATGGGTTTGAGAAGAAACTTACAAAATTATTTGTCCACTTTTCCATTGTTTCACATAATAATAAGGACATAATAGTAATTTAATTTTTATCATTTTTTTTTCCATTGTCTTTACTACATATACAAAGGGGACTAGATATTTTCTATCATCTCAATATTTTATATTCTTCCATTTTTTTTTTTTCATCTCCACTAGACGGACTAATAAAAATAAAAAAATTCAAGCCAACTGGCCTTTTTTGATATAAAAAAAAAATATTAAATGGCACATGCCAAGTGCTTATCTTTTTCTTTCTTGAAGTAAAATAAAGATTATATATAAGCTTATAAAAGCCTTGAGATATCATGAAATGAATAAATTTATTTCTCTTCCACCAATTAGTTGGGGAGAGAAGGAATGGATAAAGTCATAAATCACTCATGACTCATCAGAGAGAACAAAGACCATATGTTCCATACAATTATATAGCCTAGCTTTGAGTGTGCTTAAATGGTTTTTGCATCTGTAGCAATGAAGGGAAAAAAATGGAATTTGAGTCTTCTATTTGCAATAATTAGTTTATATCACTTTCAATTTTTTTCTTAATTTTGTTTCTAATCAACCTTTTGGGTGAATTACTTTTGTTTTTAATCTACCTTTAGGATGAATTAATTTTGTTATTCTAATAAATTTTCTTTTGACTAAAAAACATTTTTGGCCCTTAAAGTTTAAGATTATTTTCATTTTATCCCTTTATGTCTTATTTCAAAACTTCTAGTTTGATTTTGTTTTTATATTACCATTGTTGTTCATTTCTGCTAGTAATCTAATGATACATAGTGTTATAACAGTGACATGGCATAATGGACACAACTTATCTGGAAGTTAGATTACCGACAAAAATAAATAACAAACTTCATATGAAAACATAATTGAACATGAAAGACTAAAACACAAATTTTTCCACAACTTTATCACAACTTTACTACATGACAATTTGTAAGTAGTAAAAATAAAATTATAGATCTATAATTTTACCATTTACAAATTACCATATAGCAAAATTGTGGTAATATTTGTTGCACTAGACTTGCTCATACCTAGCAGTCAAGCACCATGTAGCACAATAATGAATGTTGGGCCTTGGGCCCCTTCTGCACCGAAAGAAAATGAGTGGCCACAGACCTAGCTGGAAAATTATTGTACCATTCATAACATCCTTTCTAGTGGTAGACCATGTCCTAAAGTTGGCCCCTGAAAACTGACATAAACGGTACAATAACCTATTTTCGTCTTTTAAGAAAAATTATATCTTAGAAGAAAGTTACTAAATTATCCCTCCAATTGAAAATAAAATTATTAAAATATCCCTTTACTTTTTCTTTTTTCCATCTAATAATAAGTACAGGGTTAATTACAAGAGAAAAAATATCAAATTTACTTTCTGTCATTTCAATTTTCTACATCTCTATCAAATATACATGGTGGAAAGAAGATATTTTGTACAGGGTTAATTACAAGAGAAAAAAAGATCAAATTTCAGCTCAGGTATATATTTTTTTTTTAATTTAAATTTTAGAAAAGGCAACACAGGCCAAGTGGTTAGCTCTTCTTTGTTGTGGTTAATCTTATATAAGCCTTGAGATATTATTAAATGAATGCTGGCTAGAAGTGATGAAGTGTGTGTAAAAGTAATGCTGCAGTGAAGGAAGATCGAGTTTTAATGTAGACAAATGTAGTCAATATCATTAGTTTTATTTTTTATTTTCTTGGTACAATAATGCAAAGAAAAAGCAACCAATGGTCTCAAGAGCACATGAAGCACAATGTGAGTCTTGGGCCCCTTTTGCATCGAAAGAAAATGAATGGAACAGAGGATTAGCTGTTAATTTTGTCCCATAGCTGATAATTTATGTGTTAGTCATATCATCATTCTAATGGAGGAGAATCTTATGTATCAAATAATATAATAATAATAATAATCGCGGAGACCTTGTCAAAGTTGGTCCCCTTTTGCACTAAAACGAGTGAGACAGAGAATTAGTTGGAAATTTTGGTCCCGTACATGTTAATTTAATGTGCATAATATTAACATTCTATAATGGAGGAGAGAGAGAGAGAGATTATATATATATATATATATATCTTAGAAAAAAGTTTTCTGTTCTCTAATGGCATTAATTCTTTCTTTAATGAAAGTTTCTTCTCAAGTAGTGTTGGACATTGGATGGGTTGTCCAAGACCATGCCTTAAAGTTTATAGAATATAATAGAAGTTTTCCACTAAGTTTTGTCTAATTAACTACTTAATTCCATTTTGAAATTCTCGGATACGGCCACTGGGCTCATAAGGAAAAATATAATTTTTTAAACAGAATTTAGGTTTAACTACTTAAATGTTATGTTTAGTTGGGGGTATAAGTAGAGAATGAAAAAGAAGAGAGGAAAATGTGATTTTTCACTGCGTAGATGGTGTTAAAAGAGAGGAGAAAGAAAATGAGGTAGATGAAGCTTTCTACATGATCCATCATTTTTTTTCCTTCCAATTTGAGAAGAAAATGGAAACTAGGGAACTGGATTTAAAAAGAAAGTTATAAAAATATACATCCACTTTTCCATCATTCCACGTACTAATAAAGATAAAATAGTAATTTACTCTCCATCAATTTATTTTTTCATTCTCGTTATCACATATACAAGGTGGAGACATGCCAAGTGCTTATCTTTTCTTTTTTGAGGTAAAATAAAGGTTATTTATAAGCTTTTTATAAAAGCCTTGAGATATATTATGAAATGAATAAATTCATTTCTCTTCCACTATTTAGGTGGGGGAGAAAAACGAATGGATAAAGTCATAAATCAACCTTGAGAGAGAACAAAGACCGTATGTTCCATACAATTATATTGCCATCTTTGAGTGGGATGAAATAGTTTTTGCATGATCTATTTGTAACAATTTTGGCAAAAAAAAAAAAAAAAGGATTTTGAGTCTCTTATTTTGCAAATGATAATTAGTTATCACTTTCAATTTTCCCTTAATTTTGTTTATAATCAAACTTTAGGCTGAATTAATTTTGTTATTCTAATAAATTTTTTTTTTTACTAAAGAACATTTTTGGCCCATTAAGTTTGAGATTGTTTTCATTAATTTGAGCCATTTACATCTCATTTCAAAACTTTTAGTTTAATTTTGTTTTTATATTAGCAATTTTATTCATTTTTATTAGTAATCTGGTGACTCCTGGCATTATATCGATGACGTGACTTAATGGAGACAACTTATTTAGCCGTTAACAATTAGATTACTAATCTATATATATAATAATAGGTGAAACTGAGAGAAACTTAAATTAGAATCCCAAATTAGAGTTTCAATTTTGCACCATGTGTTCTAAATTATTTATTCTTAAAAAGTTTTATTTCTTAATTTTAAAATCAAATATGAGACCACATCATAAATATTTATCCAAGTGAGTTATTAAGTACAAAAACCAAAGAGTCTAGAATAAATTAATCATTAAAAAAAAAGTGCTTCACAATAAGTTAAAAAAAAAAATGGACAATTTACATTTTATACTTAATAATATCTTTACAATATTTTTTTGAAATGTTAATAAAATATAAAAATAACTATCAATAATATTTAAATTATATATATAGGAATTTTATTATGCATTTTATTGTATATTTTTAGGTGTATCCATACATATGCATGAGATTATAAGCTAGTAGAAATAAAAAAAACAAGATCAATATGAAAACATAATTAAACATAAAAGCCTAAAATAAAAACTTTGATACGTAAAACAGTTTTAAGTGTCAAAATAAAAATAAATTTTAACTTTAAGATCAAAATTTTAATCAAACCAAGATAAAACATTTTTTTAAGTATGTTGATTTTGCAGATTAAAAAGTAAATATGTATTATTTGAAATTGTGCTTTTAACAAATGTCAACATCATTAGATTACTTTTTTTTTTGTATATAAAAAAGATTTCTTTATTTTATTTTACTGGTACAATCATCCAATCATGCAAAGCATAAGCAAGTAATTTGTCAAGAATCTACTTTACTTTGGAGCAATGTAATGATCGAGGAATTGGGAGGTATTGAATTTGAACCTGGTGGAATTCCTCCCAAGTCTCTCATAATAAATTTTTATCTCTTTAACTTTTTTACCTTTCACTTTCTTACTTAAAAAAAAAAAATTAATTCAAGGATTGAGATTGGAAGTTGTTTTATCAACTCTCAAACTCAACTATTGAAAGCAATTACAACAGGTGCAATCCCAATCAATTATAAAAAAAATATATATAAAGTGTTCTCCTCCAAAAATGAAACCAGCTGTAATAATAGATTAGAAAACATAATGGGAAAGCAAGAGTGGAAAAAGTCATAAAGAGATGACAACAATCAATGTTTATGAACCCCTACTTTATTTCAACGTGAATATAACGCCTTGGGCCCCTTCTGCACCGAAAGAAAATGTGTGGGACAGAGGATTAGTTGAAGTTTTCTTACCTAGTTGGAAATTTAATGGGCCAGGTGTATCATCAATTAAACATTATGTCCAAGAGTTCAGCCCCTGAGAATTGCACCAAACAAGCCTTACTAATTCAAATTCCCATTTAAATTTCTACAATTTTTTTAGGTGAAACTACAATATTGGTCCCTAAAGATTACCCTGTGTGCACAATTGGTCCTTCAAGTTTGAACCGAGCACAATTAGTCCCTTAAGTTTTAAAACTGAGTTGTATTGGTTCTCTTACTAACTTCTGTTAACGGTGTTAATTATGTGGCTAACAGAACAATGACTTAGCATTTTTTTAATGACATTGCATGTTTTTAATTAAAAATTACAAACTAAATTTGCACACACGTGAGAAAAAAGATTCACTAGTACCAAATTAAAAAAATTATTTTCTATCTTCTGGAAACCACAACGAGAGAGAACCTACTGGAAACCCACAACGAGAGAGAAGGGGAGAGAGGGAAGAAACCAACCCCTAGCCGCCGGCAATAGCCCAAACCGTAATTGCCGCCGGCGACAGCATAAGCCTTAGCAGCCGCCGGCGATAGCCATTGCCCTAGCAGCCGCCGGCGATAGCCACTACCCTAGCAGCCACCGGCGATAGCCACTGCCCTAGAAGCCGCCGGCGACAGCCACTGACCCGCCTCCCTCCTCTCGCACAACCACTGACCCGCCTTCATCCTCCCATCTCAGGTATTACACTTTTTCAATTAAGGTCCATGTAAGATTTTTTTTCCCCCCTGTGTTTGTATCTGTGTTAGATTCAGAATACGAAATTATATGGTATGAGAAACAAATTTGGACTGATGCACTGATGCACTTGGACTGTATGTAACTTGGCTTGCTGTTTATGCCTTGCTGTATCTTGTTTGTTTTTAAATGAAATTTTCCTCATCAAAAAAAAAAGAAACAAATTTGGATATGATGTAGGATGCATAATTATCACCAAATTATAAAACTTATGTGTTTGTAAATGTGGTTGTGCAACCCATTTAGGCCATATATGAAACTTCACGTGTTTGTCTGTTGTCAAACAAAATTATCACCAAGTGCATACATTTTTATATTTTTCCTCTTTATTTTGAAATTATAAAGTGTCAGATTATTTTATGTGATTATATGTGTTGCGTAGGTCAGAAAAGTTTATTTTTGAATAAATATATACATATCAGTACCACATCTCAGTAATGGTGGACCCATTTGTGTCGGTAAGTCAAATAATATCACACAAGGAGAAGGACCACATATTGTTTATTGTCTGAGTATAAATGTATTGTGCACGTGAGGCAAATTTTTACTTGTTAAATTTAATAGAAGAATATTACCTTTTGGTTTTGTTTGAGTAATACCTATATAACTTGGCAAATCTAATTTGGTTTTGTCTAAGTATTATTAGTTGTGAATATTAGGACTTAAGAGGCAAATTTTAATTTGGTTCAATTTTTATCCCATAAAGTATCCAACAGAATGGCCTACATACATAAAAATAACTTTACTGCTCAAATGATGATTCTTTATTTTATTGTTTAATTTGTATTCAAATTGTAGAGTAACTTTTTAAAAATAATCCAGCCTTTTGCTATGTCTATTTTTAATGGTAAATTCCTTGCTCTTGTTGTAGGGATGGATGACTTTGACTTCACAATCACCCTTTACTATTGGGGGAAGATTAGGAATAGTCCATACAGATACGAAGGAGGGGAGATAAAGATATATGAAGATAATAATTCTGATGAAATGTCACTTGTTGAGATATGGAATAAGGCCAAAAATTTTGGGTATGGTGAAAATGATGTATTTATGTATAGAGTGCCTACTATGCCATTTGCAGGTGGTTTAAAACCTTTGGAGAATGATGTTGATGTAATGAACATGGTGAAGTGTATTAGGGGTTATAATGAAGTGGAAGTGTACGCTATGTTTTTAGATGATTATCAGAATGCCTTTGGTAATGAGGGAGATGGGGAAGATGGTGATAATGAGGGGGGTAATCTTGATGAGGGAGATAAAGTAGATGGAGCTGTTAGTGAAGAGGATAGTGCTCATAGGGTTCATTTTGGATGCAGTGAAAGTGATGACGATGATATGTTTGCACAGTATATTAGCAATGGTGAAATAGCCTCCAAAGTAAAAGGCTTACCTGATGAGACCTTGTGTCTTAGAAAAGATAAGCAGGTGAAACTCAAAGAGGGGAGAAAGGGAAAGGCTAGTGCATGTGGGGTTAGTCCTAGTAGGGTTGGTGGCAATGGGGTTGATCCTAGTGGTATTGGTCAGAGTGAGGTTGGTGCAAGTGGTGTTCATCCTAGTGGGATTAATGCAAGAGGTGTTGATCCTACATGGGTTGATGCAAGTGGGGTTAATCCTAGTGCAAGTGCGCTTGTTGCATTTGGAGCTGATAGGAATGAAGATAAGTGGGAGTCAGAGACATCTGCAACTTTGGTTAGTTCATCTGATGATGAAACTAGGCCTAGGTATCCTCAATACCATCCACCAGAATCCTTCTCTGAGGTGCACTTTGAACTTGAGATGCAGTTTGCCACCAAAAAGGATGTAATGGATGCTATCAAACTCTACTCTATTTTCAAAGGGGTTCCAGTAAAGTTTAAAAAAAATGACAAAGTAAGGGTAAGAGTAAAGTGCACAGATAGTTGTCCTTTTGAGTTGTATTGTGGAAAGATGAAAGATGAAGATACTTGGATAGTGAAGAAATTGAACCCAGAACATAATTGTGGGAGGCGATTTAGGAATAGATTTGCATCTTCAAATTGGCTTGGGAAGCATTTGGTGGATGATGTGAGGAGTGACCCAAATGTGAAGATGTCTGTTATCAAAGATCGAGTTGTAAATAAGTTTAAGGTTCATATTAGTAGGTATCAAGCATCTAGAGCAAAAGGTAAGGCTAAAGAATTAGTGAACGGAACTTTTACAGAACAATATGCCCAGTTGGGGGATTACTGTGAAGAATTGTTGAGAAGCAACCCTGGGTCTACTATACTAATCTCTACCAATAGACCTCAACCACACTTGCAACCAAAATTTGAACGATTATATGTATGTTTGGATGCTTGTAAGAGAGGCTTTTTAGCTGCTTGTAGGCCTTTCATTGGTGTTGATGGATGTCATTTGAAGGGTGAGTATTCAGGACAGATCTTGACAGTAGTTGGCAAGGATGGCAATAATGGTGTTTACCCAATTGCATTTGCCGTGGTTGAGGCAGAAACAAAGGATTCATGGATATGGTTCATGAAAAGGTTGCTTGATGATATTGGAAGTTTAAGGGATGAAGGGTGGACCTTCATGTCTGACCAGCAAAAGGTGAATTGAACTTCCATTTTATTTTATTCTTTAAATTTGGATGATGTACCTTGCTGTAAATTCACACCAAATTAATTGTATTCTAATACATCAAATAATTTTGTATTTTATGTCTTTGTTGTAGGGATTAACACAAATGTTTGATGAGCTCATGCCAGGTGTGGACCATCGATTTTGTGTTCGACATCTATATAATAACTTTAGTAAGGATTATAAAGGTAAGCTACTAAAGGATCGCATGTGGGCAGCTGCTAGGGCCACTAACATGTCTGAGTTTCAGTTTGAAATGGGGAAGATCAAGAAGTTAAACACAAAGGCATGGGAATGGTTGGTAGGAAAGGAACCTAGGTTTTGGACAAGAGCAGCTTTTAGAAGGTATCCCAGGTGTGATGCACTAACCAACAATGGATGTGAAAATTTTAATTCTCAAATATTGGAGTATAGGGATAAACCAATAATCACTATGTTGGAGGAGATTAGATTGCATTTGATGGCTTATTATATTAAGAAGAAGGAGAAAATGGCAAGGTATCATGGTCCTATATGTCCTAGAATCCAGAACAAGTTAGAGACTGAAAAAATTAATAGTACAAATTGGGTTCCAGTTTGGTGTGGGGATTGCAATGAGTCAAAGTTTGAAGTATCAAAATTGCCTGACAAGTATGTAGTTGACATAAAGCAGCGTACATGCTCATATGGATCATGGGACCTAACTGGGATTCCTTGTGCACATTCTATAGCTGCATTGGGATATATGGGTCACACGATTGAGGATTATGTGCATCATTGCTATAGTATGGAGTCCTTAGCCCAGACATATGAGTCATGTGTATACCCTATTAATGGTCCCAAGTTGTGGCCACAAAGTGGCAGAGAAACCATACTCCCTCCTAAAAAATTAAGACAAGGGGGTAGGCCTAAAAAGAAGAGAAAGAAGGAACCTGGTGAGCTAAATAATCCATATAAGATGAAGAGGAGAATTGGCCATGTTAAATGCAGCCAATGTGGGAAAGTAGGCCATAACAAGAGGAGGTGTAATCCTGCTACGAATAAATCAGCAACTCAAGCTAGCAAACAACAAAGAGTAAGGCTTGTAATGGTTAGAATTTTTTTTCCCTTTGTTGATAATGCACTACTTAGTTGTGATATAACATTTACAGGTAAGAGAGCCAAATGTAACAACTCAGAGTTTGGAAGACCAGGATCATGGGGCATCTTTAAGCCATGTAGAACCTACTAATGAGGCAGCACATCCATCACAAACAAGCCATGAAGCACATGCAAATCAACATAATGAAAAACTACCTGTGAGTTATTGCCTCAAATGAAAACAAATACATATTCATATTAATTAGTCTCATATGAAAACAAGAAACCACATATTTCTATGGAATTTAATACAACACAAAGTTATTACATATTTCAGTTTAGGAAAGGAAAAGCCACAACACAAAGTCAGCCAGCATCCCAATGTGAAAGAGTGCATCGAATTCAACCAGCATCTCAGGTTATGATCATTACATTTATATGTTAAAATCAAATTGCCTATGTTGTTTCTACTAGATTAATATCCTTGTGCACTTTCTCAGGTTAGACACAAAGAAGTTACAAGAAGTTACAGGGTAAACTTGAGGGACCAATATTGTAGTTTCGCCATTTTTTTAGAAGGAAATTTCTACAGTTAATTGTGTGATGATTGATAAAAGAGAGAGGAATGCTAGCTAGAGGGTGGGTTAGAAGTGAATTGTGAGTAAAAGTAATGCTGTGGTGAAGGGTGACCGAGTTTTAATGTGGGCAAATATCATCGATTTCATTATTTTTATTTTTCATTTTCTTGGTACAATAATGCAAAGAAAAAGCAACCAATAGTCTCAAAAGCACATGAGTCACAATGTGACTGTTGGGCCTCGGGCCGCGTTTGCATCGAAAGAAAATAAGCAGGACGGAGGATTAGCCGTTAATTTTGTCACCGAGCTGTTAATTTAATGTGCCAATCATACCATCTTCTTTTTTTTTGAGAAAATCATACCATCTTCTAATGGAGGAGAATCTTATTTATCAAAATAATATAATAATAATAATCGAGACCATGTCCAAAAAACAACTTATAGAATTTGGGCCCCTCCTGCAAAAAAGAAAAGAAAAGAAAAGGTAAAGTGTGAGACATATTCACAGTCTAATGGAAGAGAGACCATGTCCAAAAGTTAGGCCCCTGATCGAGAACTGAACTAAACTCATGGTACTGTAATTTTAGACCGATAACCAGTTTTTGTCTTCTATTTTTATTTTTGGTTGAAAAAAGAGATTATATATCTTAGAAAAATGTATTCTTTTCTCTAATGGCTTTAAATTTTGCTTTAAAGAAACTTTCTTCTCAAGTTGTGTTGGACATTAGAAAGGTTGTGCACTTGTGCAATATCATGTAATGCCGAAGTCTACTGTCCAGATCAACAATAATATATTTAATTTTTATTAGATTCATTATATATAAATTTTGCAATCGTCAAGTTTTTAACTTATTTTTTATTATACAATTACAAACATTACAGGAACCATACCAAAAATTATAGAATTGCTCCACTCGGTTTTGTCATTTTCTTGGTACAATCATATGTAAATAGTAAGTCTAATATAAAAACCGAACCAAATATGAAAGTTCAAAAATGAGAACTTTGAAAGGTAAAATGTCAAAATAAAAATAAACCTAAGGACTAAAAATAAACTTTTGTCTTTTCTTTTAATAGAAAACTTAATGTCGGGTACAAAATGTAACAAGAGTCATAGTTTAAGGTGTAAAATGTATATTCGAAAAATTTAGAGTACAAAATGAAATATGTGGTATTATTTAGGATGGTAATATATAATTTCTTCAAAACTTGACCTGAGAGGACAAGAGATTAGAAACATTAATTGCCAATCAAACATTATTATATATGTATAAAATATATGGTATAGATATTAGATACTATACATTGAGGTTTCTATCTCAATGGACAAAACAAATTTCCATTCAACTGATTATATGATGCATTTGATGTAGTATATATATATATATTTTTTATTCTATACTTTGTATATTTGCATTTGCTGGATACTCTTTTATCGTTGTTTGAACTCACTTTTAGTCTCCTTAATAAACAAGTTAGATTTTCTACATTGAGTTGAATTCTGTACCCATAAATACAAATTTCATTATTTTTATGTTGGATTAGATATATTTATACCGACAGATATAAATAATGTTGAGTTGAATTGGAAAATTGCACTTGCATCCACAATAATCACACTATAAGTCATCTTATATTATTATTATTATTTTGTTGATAATTTTGATGGTTACAATTGAAAAGGGGAATTTAAATTCTAAATGTTACCATTAAAAATATTAGGAAGTGCTACTTAAACTACATATATAAAAGAGTTGCCAAAAAGAATGAATGCATAATCAAAAGCCATCTTCTATCCTGTTTGATAAGATTATAGAGGCAAAAAAAATTTCTTTAGGACATCATAAATGTTTTGAATGATATATAAACGCTTGCGTAGTAGTTAGTAGAGCAACAAGGACCACACTAATTAAATAATATTCAGCAACAAGACTGCATTGAATAAAACCAATCATTTGAACCATAGAAAATTGTTCAAATGACTAAACAAAAAAGCAGAGTTGCCAGATAGAATAATTAATAAATTTCCAGTAAAGTTTTTAGAAATAGCATAAAAAACCACCGAGGGGAAGAAGAAAATCAAAGAGAGAGAGAGTACTCGTATTTTTGTTGAACAAATCTTGGAATGAAAGAGGGAGGTGCATAGGAAGTAATAGCAAATATATGAGAAAAAATCGGTTGATTAAAAATCTTGAAGAAATCTTGAAATGAATAAAAGAGAGGTGCATCGAAAGTAATAACAAATATATATGGGAGACCCGAGATGGTCTAGATGATATGACAGAGTCCAGACAGTACACTGCTGGGAAACAGTGAAACACTGTCCGGAGTGATCTTTAAGATATTAACATCATGAGATATTTGAAAAAAGGAATCCTATTGATATTAACGACACACAAGAAAAGCAGGACCGAGTTTCAATGTAGACGAATTTCATCGATATCATTAGTTTTATTTTTCAGTTTCTTGGTACAATCAAGCAAAGAAAAAGCAACCAATGGTCTCAAGAACACGTGAAGCACAACGGAAGTGTTGGGCCTCGGGCCCCTTCTGAATCTAAAAAAAATGGGCAGGGATTGTGAACAGTAATACTTCTACTACAAGCCACACCCAAAAAATTTTAGTGGAACCGCGGATTAGCTGTTAGTTTTGTCCCCTAGCAGATAATTTAATGTGCCAGCCATAAATCATTCTAGCGAAGAACACTTTATTTTATAGAAATAATAATAATAATAATAAGTCACGTTAACGGGTACTTTTAAGATAATAGTTAACAATTTATTTTAAGAAAATTTCGTTTTAACATCATTTTTATGGAAAATTAGTCACAGATCCACGTGATACGTGAGAAAAAATTAAATAATTTGTAATTGTAATTATAATATAATGTATAATTTGTTCTCCCTAAAAATTAAACAATTGTTATTCGGTTCAATTAGGTATACTTCAATCCACTTTGGTCCCATTTAGTCTACTCAATCAATTTCGGTGCATTTTGGACAAATTGAGACTTAAATTAATTCTTTTGTAGGTTGCCTTTTCAAGTTTAGCTCAAAAAATTTTTTTTTTCTTGCTTCATTTTGGGTTAAAAAGTATGAGATTTTATTATATTTGGGCTAAGCTCTTTAGTTTTGAATTAAAAAATGCAAACAAAATAAACATTAGAAATTAGAAATATGATCCCTAAAAATGCAATAAAAATGATAAATATTCAAAAGTATTATTTGGTCCACATTGGTCCTATTCGGTCCACGTTGGTCCATTCTACCTACTTTGGTTCTATTCAGTCCACATTGTCTTATTTGGTCTTGGTCCTATTTAGTCGACATTGGTCCTATTCGGTCCTATTTGTTCCTACTAGATTCACATTGGTCCACTCTGTCCTATTCAGTCCACTTTGGTCCTATTCAGCCCTCCTTGTTCCCATTCGGTCCTATTTTGTCCATTCAATCCACTATGTTCCATTTGTGTTCACTTCAGTCCATTTAGACCACTTCAATTCATTTTTGTTCACTTTGTCCATTTCAATCTACTTCGGTCCATTTTTGTACACTTGCATATAGGCATAGGGAGAAGACATGTTTAGGTTGAGAGTAATAATTCTAAATCCAAATATATATATATATATATATATATATATATAAAACTTGTAATATCTAAAATCTTAAGCATAACATTTATTATTGCTACATTTATTTTGAGCCACATTAACATAGCATTTCAGTTCACTTCGGTCCGGCTAAATTTAAGTAAAAAATGAAAGTCTTTCTAAATAATAAGGTTATAAGTATACAAATCTAATATTTATGGTAGTTACTCATTTATTTTAACATCATTACATTTAAATGAATTAAATGAGGTTGATTATATATTCAAACAAAAAATAATAAAATAAATAAACAAATATGTGTGTGTGTGTAACTGGACCGAATTGACCGTATGTACCAAATTGGATTGAATGGACCTAACTTGACTGAATTGACCAAATTGCACCGAATAGATCGAAGTGAAATGAATGGATTGTATGGACCAGATTAGACCAAACAGGACTGAACTGACCAAAGTAGACTGAATGGACCAATCTGGGCTAAATAGACCTAAGTGGACCGTATGGACTAAATTGGATCGAATAAACGTAACTGGACCGAATTGGTTAAATTGGACTGAATAGACCTATGTGGACCAAATGGACCGAATAGACCTAAGTCGACAGTATGGACCAAATTAGACCGAATAGACCTAATTGGACCGAATAGACCGAATTGGACCGAATAGGACAGAGTGGACCGGATTGGACAGAGCATGATTGCATTGACCAAAGTAGACTGAACTGGACCGAATAGACCTAACTGAACTGAATTGGCCAAGTGGACCGTCTGGACCAAATTGGACGAAATAGTATAGACCTAACTGAACCGAATTGGCCAAATTGGATCGAATAGACCTAGATGGACTGAATGGACCATATTGGACCGAATGAACCTAAATAGATAGAATGGACCAAATTGGACCGAACAGACCTCAGTGGACCGTATGGACCAAATTTGACCTAAAAGACCTAAAGGGACCGAATTGGCCAATTGGACCGAATAGACCTAGGTTGACCATATGGACCAAATTGGACTGAATTGACCAAAGTAGACCAAATGGGTTTGAATGGACCGAACATGACTGAATAGACTGAATTGGACTGAATTGACTGAAGTAGGCCGAATGGACCTAATTGAATTGAAGTGGACTAAAGTAGACCGAATTAGACCAAAATTGACCAAAGTGGACTATAGTATACCGAATCGGACTGAATTGATAAAGTGGACCGAATGCCAATTTGTTATTAGCATAGCCAAGATTGTGTATGAACCAACTATTAACTAAAATCAAACCAAAACTGTTCCCTCGTGCATTTCTGAGGTCATTTTAGCTCTTTGTTCTGTGATACAAAATAAATCTAAATCTAAAGCATACCCAAAAATTAATAAAACTAAATCCCATGTTTTTTTTTTTCTTTCTTTGGACTAGTCATAATTGGAGGTTTTTTATTTATTTATTTTAATCTTTGAGATTGAGATGGTATTGGACCAGAGTTTTAATGTAAGCACCAATTTTTCTCCATTTTTTTTCTTTGTATCATTATATGGTTAGTGAATGTTGCTGCAATGCAAAAAAAAGGTTGCAATCCAAGCATGTCTTGAAGGGAACGAATCTACCCTATTTAAGATTTGATAACAGTGATCTTATGGTCCAATGACTTCTTTAGAGGTTTAATTCCTAGGAATGAATCAACCCTATTTTTACTTGGAAAAGAAGAAAGAATGTATGATTTGATGTTACTTCTTAACATGATAAGATATTTAATGTATCCAATGTATGCAAAGGCCCTCTCACCATGTGTAAATCTTGTATGTATAAGATAATTCAAACATGTTAATTGCTGTGCTTGGTGCTTCTTGGCATTGGCTATTTCACCTTTCCAATGATCCCATCTCTCTGCATCCTTGAAAATCCTCCTAATCTACCAAAGTAGTGGCTGCTTTACCAGATAGACAGCCAAGCCACGTTTATGAAGGCAAAGTGGTGATGTTGTTGTGAAGGGATCATTAGGTTTCAGCTTCAAGATATGGATTAAATATCAAACCCATCTAACAAGAAGAGGCATTAAGCGAAGACTTGCAAGCGTATCAAGAATCTTAAATTTGCACACCTCTCGGAGGACAATTTGTAAAGAAATGTTTTAAAGTAGTCAATGATCACAGTGAAATTGGAACAGGGTAATAGCATGAAGCGAAGACTTGGCTAAAGTTAAATAAGCAAAAGCTGATGACCAAGACTGAAATGTCAAATTATACAACACCTAGAAACACTGTAGGATCATTATTTATTATTTAGCATGATTACCACAACATAAGTGAATGATCCACAATTACTACAGCCAGTAGTAGTAGCAGCTATACCAGGTTCCAATTCAAACCAAGAAATTAGATGGACATAAGTGAATAAGGTTTCAATTAGTAAGTAAGGGTTGAAAAAGGTTTCAATTGGAAATGCAAACCAATTTTGCATTGCTTAAGCAGTATTGAGCATATATCCTGAACCAATAAGAAAATAAAACTGCAGAAGACTTGTACCATTTTTAAACTCCAAAAATTTTCAACATTTTTTTTTCTTTTTTTCTTTTTTCTCTCTCTCTCCAAAATGAACCGTTTCGGTTTCCTTTCTCTAAAACCCTAAAAGAATATTAAGAAGAGCTTAAAACGCACTATATCAACAATTCTTAATCAATCAACATCATTGTCAAGCTTCTGGGTTTCAATTCTTCATTGTATCTCTGAGATTTCCATATCTGTCAAATTGATTTATGGGACTAACTTCTTTTTAGCTTTAATGGATGGAAAAATCACATGACACTAATGTAATTAGTGGCGTGGATCCATTGGTGAGTCTTCTTAATGTAATAATGTGAAATTCATGTGAGTTTCTTTCCATGAGAGCTAAAGTAAGTTAGTTTCAGTGCTCAATTTGGTGCACTTTTCAGATAATTGACAATTTTTATTAGGATGAAATTAGGTAATTGACATGAGTATTGCAAAAATTTAGCTAACCAGGACAAGGTACAATCTGCTTCGGTAGATTGCATACTCTCCAGCAGCATTTTAGCCTTCAGAAAAACTAAAGAGGAAAAGCACAAAGCAATATCGTTTTGATCATAAAACTCTCACACAATCTGTTTCACTCACTGGTTACACAATCCTAGTGAAATATGTTCAACTTTATACTGCACATGTGAGTGAGTCTCTAATCTCTTTGAACAGCCTACAATTGACACACTTAGCTTTTACTTTCTTGCTACTTTCCTCTTACTATTACTTTACATCCATAACCAGTTCTTGCTTGAAAAATGTCACTGGCTATCTCTGCCATTATAAAGTGGAGCAAGTCAAAACCCTTTTACTCTTGGCTATAATTTGAAGTCATTCTCCTATTCCATTCTTGAATTTTCATAAGCTTAGTAAAATCATAATCTAGTAATCTGCCTGCACTTTTAAGATGGATGCGCATGAGCAGATGTGTCACACCCTTATCCAAACCCGGTACCTCTCGCATGCAAAGCGAGCGCTCTACCATGTGAGCTACATCCCCATGTTGATAAACTCTCTTAAACACAATTATATAACACTTTAGCACACATAAAATTTTGACTTGAGAAACAAGTTTCAATCTCTTGAAGATTCATTGCAATCCATTTGAAAATTCATAAATTTCAAGATTTGAACAGAGTGGATTTACTGATTAGTCAAGAAAAGACGACCAATGCATGCTACGTCACCTCATGCGTATTACCACTGGTTCGCCGCTTCTCCACATAAATACAGAATACTAATAATCTTAATTATCTCCACTCACCCTTTCACTCTCGACACACTCACTCTCAAATGGATCATCCCATTCCCAAAGGCAACATCATCTTCAAAACAGTCGGTAGGTCCAACTATGGCTTCCACATCTTCTCTCTCCAACTCCAACCCACCACTCTCGGTCCAGAGCACCACCTCATTGATGGTATCTCTATCAATTTCAATGGAACAGAGGATTAACTGTTAATTTTGTCCCCCTAGCTGTTAATTTATGTGTTAGTCATGTTAACGAGGAGACCTTTTCCGAAAGTTTAGCCCCGTACTTGTTAATTTAATGTGCATATTCACATTCTAATGGAGGAGAGACCATGTCCAAAAGTTGGTTCCCCGATCGAGAACTGAACTAAACTCATGGTATTGTAATTTTAGCTAACTAGTTTTTGTCGTCTTCTTTTTTTTTTTTTTTTAGAAAAAAAAAACAAAGATTTTATCTTAGAAAAATGCATTCTTTTCTCTAATGGCTTTAAATTTTGCCTCAATGAAACTTTCTATCTTAAGTTGTGTTGGACATTGGATAGGTTGTGCATCCGAGATGGCATTGGGTAAAATTAATTTTTGATCCTCCATTATCATATATAGTACAAACCAGTCACATACTTGCACAGTAGTTTGAAATTTTTTGTATGACTTTTTAAAAATATATTTGATTTTGTAGATTAAACAATCAATATGTGTTCTTTGAAATTCACTACAACAAACTTGACTTGTTTCAACCCACTTTCCTCAAGGGTTGATTAAAAAGTGCCGAAACCATCACTAAAAATTGGGGTGTTAAGTTTGATTAACTTTATTCCGAGGATCATTAAAATCCTCGAAATAAACCTATACAACCCTCGGAATAATCTATTAAAATTAGGCGGGCTAGTTTTTACACTCCAGCGCTAATTTTACCTCCAAATTTAAACATTTGTCAACGCATCCAATCACAACCTTTGATAGAAGATATCTCAAAATTTCCGACCCTTGAAATAAAGTCCAAAATTAAAACACAAAAGGGAAAACTCATTTTTGTTCACGCTCCACACTCAGAAACCGCTCACACAATCAGAAAATTCTCTCAAAATCGATCTGAGCTCATCTCAGAAAACTCAAAGTTCGGAGCTCATCTCATCTCATCTCTGACGGGCTGATTTGCGGTGGTCAGCTGTCTCATCTCCGACGACAAGCGAGCCGTTGATAGACTTAGCACTCTTTGCCACCCCATTTCCGATTACAGGTCTGTCTTTCTCTGTTTGTTTCCCGAAAAATTATGAAAATTACATAGTAGAACTATCCAAAAAAATTTTGGTATTCTCTCTCGTTTTCTCTCTCTCCATCGGTAGATATTTCTCTTCCTCACCATTGGTATAATTTGGGGGCTAGGGTTTGGGTTACATGTCCTTTGGAATCTAAAGTATGGATTGGATCTAAGAGGCTTGAACATATTATATTGAAGAAATGCTTAAGAAGGAGTTTCTAAGTGTTAACGGTGTGGTATAACAATAGTATAAATTTAAGTATGGGTTGGATCTATGAGGTTTTTGGTGGTGCTATGTTTGTTATTTTTTGTTTTCCAGTATTTTGTCTGAGAGTTTGATGCTGATTTTGAAAATTCTATGTGTATGTTAATTATTGAAAATCAGCTATAATATAGGTTTCCCCAATGGATATATTGATTATACCAGTGCAGCGTAAGTCTTTGTGTTTCTCATGCTATTTAAGCTAAAATCAATGCAATTTTATTATCCATTTTTATTGGTTTTTTGTGTTATGGAGTATAAATTAGAGTTTTTTGAGTTCCCTAATTTTGAAAGGACTGGACTATGTGATATCAAGAAGTTGCTACAAATTTATAATTTGTACATTTGAAACTTGTGTTAAAGAATACTCTTCTCTGTAGGAAATTTGGAGTATACACAAAAGCTTTTGTAGCTGGACTTCCAAAAATCATTAACAATGTCATATCTAGCTCATCTCCTAGTGTTATCTACGATTAATTCACAAAACAATCTTCATTTGTTTGTCACACATGATTCAGATCATAGACAAAGCCTTTTAGATTTTAATCATTTTGCCAACAGATTAACTTATACAATACGGGTAGATTATTTATGGCAGATAATGAAGATCAATCTCAAATAGAAAATCCCATCAGGAAGGTCAAGTATTTAGCTGAGGAACAAAATGAGCATAACCTCTACACATTCACTCCCAAAGGAAAGTGAGGAAGATAATGCCTCTCAAAGTATCATATATGGTATATTTTTCCCTTAACTTCTATTTCGTTTTGTTTGATTGTTGAATCCATAGTTATTGCTGCTTCTCATTTAAATAAAGTGTTTGGTAGCTCTGTTTTATTGTAGGAAATAAAAATGATATTTTTTGGGTTATTCTTATGTGATACTATTGCAGCTGGTATTGAAGCTCGTGATGGTTTTCTTAGCTGATCCAAATGATACTTCTTGACAGATGGAGCAAGCCCAGCTGTAAATTTTGACTTCACTTTCTTTTTGTTTCTATAACTGCCAGTATTTTCCATTTCCAATTGATACATTTATAACAGATTGTGTTTCTCTCTTACCAGGTGCATATGATGATGCAATTACTGATAAAATCAGAAAATGATGGATTTCTTTGTCCCATTCCTCAGTACCCTTTATACCCTGCTTCAATTGATCTCCATGGTGGTACACTGGTATGCTTCTAATCTGTAGCACTTTATTCAGAAGCTCAAGATTGGTTGTATTCAACTGCCAAGTGAAAAGACTTTTTTTTTTTTTTTTTTTTTTTTTAAGCATAGCTTTAACACTGACCTGACTTGGTAACCTGGAAGTTGGAAAATGGAAAGTTGATTTATTCTTTTTTTTAAATTTTTCATTCAATCTTGAAGTACGGTCATTTCTGGTTCCTTACTTTCTCAATGAAGCAACAGGATGGGGATTGGAAGTCTCTTCACTTAAGAAGCAATTGGAGGCTGCCAAGTCCCAAGGCATCATAGTTAGGGCTTTGGTTGTTATAAATCCCAGAAACCCAACAGGCCAGGTTTGCTATTAGTAGGTTTGAAGAAGTAGAGATTTGACTAGCAAAATATCTAAAGTTCACGTAAAAGAGAATGCATTGCTATGTGTCTATTTTTGTCCCTGTATATTATATGATTTATCTGTTGTACCTGCAGGTTCTTGGTGAGGAGAACCAGCGTGACATTGTGGAATTCTGCGGGAAAGAAGGTCTTGTGCTACTGGCAGATGAGGTTGGTAAATTCTTATTAGCAAAAGATGTTGAAACATCATGCAACTCTAGTAATAAATAGAGATTTGAGTACTTGTAGGGAACTAAATTTGGTTTTGTTTGCTCTTTATTGACTCCCTTTGCTTGCTTGGAGCCCTACCGAATAGATCTGATTTGATTTGCTATGTTAAAGTTACAACTAATGTCCAGTGAACTTTCTATAGGTATATCAGGAAAATGATAATTGTGAATAGATCATGTGTAATGTATTTGAGCCGATTTTAGTGGAATTTGAAATTTGGATTGTCAGGTGTTAATACCATGTTCTATTACTTGGAGATTTAAACTGGATAATAAGGTGTTCACTTGTTTGTAAACTTGGTTCAAAGCCATTATGAACTACTTAACAGCTGTGAAATTATTATTTTCTAATTGAATCATTCGTCTTTAAGATCAACAAGACTATTCTGGTGCTTATACATATGAAAGGATTGATGTGGAGGGATCTTTCCATACTGAATGGTTCAAGCTTGCCAAACAGTGTAAGATAAGTTTTGGAGGTATTCCACTTGAATGAAACTCAAAATAATCCTAATAAATTTCTGCCCAGGACTCTGCTGGGCAGAGCTGACACCACCTCTACCTGTTAAAATGTATCTCAATTATTCTGTTTAATTGCTTGAAGTTTGTTTATGTTGTTTGTCATTGTGTTTTGGCAGATTCTGCTACTTCTCTTTATATTTGCTCTTGTTTTTTGCAGGGAGTTTGGGTTTCAAGACTGAACATGGAAGTGGACAGAGGAATTCATTAGTACCAAAGAAAACCTTAGTAAATCTTGGTTGTGTATAAACTGCACAATTTATAATCATATTAATTTATGAGACATTATTTATATAGTCAATGGAAAAGAGTAGGCATTGACATTATTTGCCTCAAGCACATGGGATGAAGTACCATTTAGTTCTTCATGATGTTCTAAAATTTGAAAGAGTCTGTTAATAAGTAAAAACTAATTTGCTTGTAAGTGCTTAATATATTTGTTTGATAGAATATGTATGTTACTAACCATTAAGATCGAATAATTTTTGTTGGTTGTTTCAAATTTTGAGTACTTGAGGCTTGACACTAATTGCTTATTTGGGCTCTAGTTTGGAAATATGTATTTTGTCCATTGGTTTGTTTAGTGCAGCTATTTGCACTGTGTTTGTGTTTTTGTTGAGGGGGTCATTTAGAATTTTTATAGCAGCTTTGGTTGTGTTTTGTGCAGCCACTAGGCTGATCTGGGTGTTGTATGGCTACTGGCCTTTTGTTCCTGCACAAAGTAGTTTGTTTTCTTGCGTGTGATTTAAATGAAGGATTTAGTGATTTAGAAAGCTAATTGAATTTTGTTTTGATATTTGTGTTTTGTTATAATATAGATTTTGTAATATGTGGTTCTTTAAAGTATATGTGCATGGTTGTGGGTTTTTTTATTTTTTAAGGAGAAAAACCTTATTTCAAGGGTCGGAGACCCTCAAAAAAGGTTATTGTTTATTTATTTTTGAATTTCTCCAGGGTCGCCAATCCTCCATAAAACATTTTTTTCAAGAGTTATGTAGGTCGTCGAAATTTCTGTTTCAAGGGTCATTTAGGCCACTGAAATTTTTGCTGTGGGAAAATTTGTTTCAAAGGTTATCAAGGGTCTTCTAGACCCTCAAAATATCTTTTTTGAGGGCTTTTAATACTTTTTTTTAAGGGTTTTGACCCTCGAAACAAACTAACTTTGTTGTAGTATATTGTGCTTTTAATTTTTGTATTCCTTCCTATTACTGTCATTCAAGTAGTTGAAAACACACATTGAGGCTTCTATCTCAATGGACAAAACAAATTTCCATTCAACTGATTATATGATGCATTTGACGTAGTATAATTATGTTGAATGGTAAGTAACATTATATTCTATACTTTGTATATTTGCATTTGTTTGATACTCTTTTATCATTGTTTGAACTCACTTTTAGTCTCTTTAATAAACAAGTTAGATTTTCAACATTGAGCTGTACCTATAAGTACAAATTTCTATATTTTTATGTTGGATTAGATATATTTATACTTGTAGATATTGTTTGTTTGTTTAGACTCCTGTAAACCAGTTTTGTTTAACCTAATCAATTGACCAAGTACTTAGATTGATTTTTCAAATCTAGGTTAAACATAGACAATCATATCACAAAGTGTGGAAAAATAAAGACGACAAGTAATATGACGACTTAGGAAAACCAATGAAATGAACAATTTCAAGGTAAAAAAACCTGGCGAGAATTTAACTTAGCTATCCTCAAGGTAAACAAATTCACTTTGATAGAGTGGAAGTTTTACAATAGATTTTCTCCCTAAAATCTAAAACTTGTAGTACTTACTCACACAACCACATGTAGCTTTGACTCTACTAACTAATTTATCTAAATTTGTTGAACACAAACACCGACGTTTGTGACTTTGAAATTCCACTCAAAAGTTTAGATCACCATCAGTAGTAGATCTTTATGTAGTAACTCACTAGTTCTTGATTGTAGATCTTGTTCCGATAGATGCTTGTTGAGTTAGAAGGCTATAAAACCTCACAAATCTCATAGGAGTAACTCACAAGACTTCCAATAACTTGTAAAATGTAGTTAGAGTTTTCCTTTTATACCAAGTAGTGTTTAACTCAAACCCTAAATGTTTTTGTGAGCTTTGGGCCTAATTAAAATTCTACAGACTACGATTTTCGATCGGTCGAGCTTTTCTTTCGATCAGTCAAGCTTCACAGAAACTGACTTCTACTTTCTGCAGCTTTACAGTTCTTGAATTTTGACTTGAACAATCTTGAGCAATGTAACACCTAATCTAGACATGTTTTTGTTCTCGATTTGCCAACATACATAAATTTAGAATCTAAATATTTAATCCTAAATATTTAGAACCTAACAGATATAAATAATGTTGAGTTGAATTGGAAAATTGCACTTACATCCACAATAATCACACTAGAAGTCATCTTATATATATATATATATATATATATATATATATTCAATAGTTACAATTAAAGAGGGGAGTTTAAATCCTGAATGCAACTATTGAAAATAGTGGAAAGTGCCATAATCAAAAGCCATTTTCTATCCTGTTTGATAAGATTGTAGAGGCAAAAAAATTTCTTAAGGACATCATATATGTTTTGAATGATATATAAACCCTTGCGTAGTAGTTAGTAGAGCAACAAGGTCCACACTAACTAAATAATATTCAGCAACAAGACTACATTAAATAAAACCAATCATTGGAAGTTTTTAACAATAGAAATTTTGTCCCAAATTTGTTAATTTAACTAGTGGTAGACCCACTTAATTTGTAATGTGATATAATGTATAATTTATTTTCTAAAATTTATTGAAGATAATTTCATTAATATATATTATTCATTTTTTGAAGTGTTTTGTACTTTACATTATTCAAAATTTTGTTATAGTATGTTATGTCTTCCTCTTTTTTTTTTTCTTTTTTTTTTTTTTTTTTTTTCTTCTTCTTTTTTTGGTACAACTAAACTTTTTTAAGTTTCAAATTAATGATTTAAATTTCTTATTCTTTTAAGGAAATTATTATGATATATCAAACCTCATTAGAAATTAACAATTTATGTTACTCAAATAATTTATAGGCACATCCAAATACACAGATATGTAAATTGTATTTTGATATAAACTCAAATTCTCATTTCCAACTCAAATAAAAAAAAATAAAAAATAAAAGAGGGGGATAGAGTTTATATGATGGGCAACTCAAAAAACACATCATCAAAATGTATCAACCCAAAGTAAAGATTAAAAAAAAAAAAGCATTGATCTAAAATAGAGTTGAAAGAAAGAATAAATAATAGAGAGAGAGAGAGAGAGAGAGAGAGAGAGAGAGAGAGAGAGAGAGAGAGAATATTCACATTTTTTTGGGTGAGAATGTGAGATGAATAGAAATTTATATAAAAGAAGACGAGTAAAAAATTACTCAAAAGAAAATGTATGGTTGTAAACACCAAATAAACCAAGTCATGCTACATAATAGAATAACATTATACCATTATATTCTATATAATGTCACATGATAACATCTATCAATCAAAGAAAAGAAAAGAAAAAAGATAACAAATCAAAAGACAACCAAATCACATCAATCCAAAGTAGAGTTTAATACAAAAATTTATCAACTTAGAGTAGGATGCAATGAAGAATAAAAAAAATCCACCAAAAGAGAGAGAGAAAGTATTCACCATTTTTTGTGTAGGAAAAATATGGATAAAATAAAAGAGAATGACAAATTTTTATAGTAAATAAAATGAGGAAAGAATGAATGCATAATCAAAAGCCATCTTCTATCCTGTTTGATAAGATTGTAGAGGCAAAAAAATTTCTTAAGGACATCATATATGTTTTGAATGATATATAAACCCTTGCGTAGTAGTTAGTAGAGCAACAAGGTCCACACTAACTAAATAATATTCAGCAACAAGACTACATTGAATAAAAACCAATCATTTGAAGTTTTTAACAATAGAAAATTTAGTCCCAAATTTGTTAATTTAACTAGTGGTAAACCCACTTTGTAATGTGATATAATGTATAATTTATTTTCTAAAATTTATTGAGGATAATTTCATTAATATATATTATTCATTTTTTGAAGTGTTTTTTATTTTACATTATTCAAAATTTTGTTCTAATATGTTATGTTTTCCTTTTATTTTTTATTTTTGGTACAACTAAAATTTTTTAAGTTTCAAATTAATGATTTAAATTTCTTATTCTTTTAAAATTATTATGATATATAAAACCTCATTAGAAATTAACAATTTATGTTACTCAAATAATTTATAGGCACATCCAAATACACAGACATGTAAATTGTATTTTGATATAAACTCAAATTCTCATTTCCAACTCAAATAAAAAATATAAGAGGGGGATAGAGTTTATATGATGGGCAACTCAAAAAACACATCATCAAAATGTATCAACCGAAAGTAGAGATTAAAAAAAAATTCATCGATCTAGAATAGAGTTAGAAAGAATAATAGAGAGAGAGAGAGAGAGAGAGAGAGAGAGAGAGAGAGAGAGAGAGAGAGAATATTCACATTTTTTTGGGTGAGAATGTGAGATGAATAGAAATTTATATAAAAGTAGATGAGTAAAAGATTACTCAAAAGAAAATGTATGGTTGTAAACACCAAATAAACCAAGTCATGCTACATAATAGAATAACATTATACCATTATATGCTATATAATGTCACATGATAACATCTATCAATCAAAGAAAAGAAAAGAAAAAAGATAACAAATCAAAAGACAACCAAATCACATCAATCCAAAGTAGAGTTTAATACAAAAATTTATCAACTTAGAGTAGTGTAAGGTCACGATTTGGAGCCCAAGCTCATAAAGGTATGGAGTCTTGGTTCAATGAGCCCAAACCAATGAATTTATAAAGAATGGGTTGGAAACTTGGATCTTAGCGACTCAAACGATCAACCAACAGGTTAGATGATCTAGAAAGAAAGATGACATAGATTTTCTAAGAAGAAACGTCCTCAGATTGTATCTGAGGAGTCTCCTCTTCTTCATCCATCCCCCCCCCCCCCCTATTTATACTGTCCTCTCCCCATTTTCCACCATTCACGTGTAGATTTTAGGTTCATAGTGATGATATTTGTCCAATCAATCCTTTCTTAGAGTCGTTGGAAGTGGTTATAAAGGTTGAAAAGTAGGGTTCAGTTAGTTGCAGAGCACTTAATGTAATGGTATCAGCTTTCCCTTAGATCTTTTCTAAGCCTCCCTTTGTCCTTTTCTTTCTTAATACTTATCCTCTTCCACAAAGTGGTCCGGAATGTCATTCTCAATGACAGATCGTCTCCTTTGTCCTCGGCCTTACCTGACCGAGGAGGAGCTCTTCTTTGGGCTAGGCCCCTGTCCCAATATATACATTGGTATGGGCTCCCTGGTTTGTCACCCTCACAAGTAGGATGCAATAAAGAATAAAAAAAATCCACCAAAAGAGAGAGAGAAAGTATTCACCATTTTTTGTATAGGAAAAATATGGATGACAAATTTTTATAGTAAATAAAATGAGGAAAGGAATAATCAAAATAAAAGGAAGATGAAAGGACGGAGGAATCATAATGTTAAAGTATAGAGCAGTAGGAAGATAAAAAGGTAAAAGTGGGTGAAAATGTTAGAAGAAGTGTAATTATAAGATGAGAAATTAATAAGGAGAAAAATAATAAAAAATGAGAAAGTGTTGAAAATAGATAGTTGATGTACAGCCTCTGGCCTAGCTTAACAAAAAACTGTAATAAACTCATGGTACTATAATTTTAGCTAACCGGTTTTCACCTTAAAAATAATATATATATATATAAAAGAAGAGATTTGAAAAAAAAAAAAAAATTGTTGAGAAATATCTTAGAAAAAAGGTTTTATGTTCTCTAATGCTTTAAATCTTGCTGTAATGAAACTTTGTTCTCTAGCAGCAGGGACGAACCCACGTTGGGCTGGAGGGGGCCACGGCCCCCCCATTGTCCCACGCCTCCCTTTATAATTTCTTAAAATCAAATATTTCTTATAGTGTAATGGTCCAAAGTTGGCCCCCCCTCTCCTAACGACGCCCACATCTGCTCCTCATCCTTCTCAAAATAAATTTTTTGTGAAAAAATTTAAATTTTATCTTCTTAAAAATTTGATTAGTTCAAATGCTTTCAAAAAAAGAAAAAAAGAAAGAAAAGTAAGCAAATCTATAACTTGTAACTCTATACTAAATATGAAACCTTTTAACATAAAGCATTTTATTTTTAAAAAAAAAATCGTATTCTACATTATTTGGTATTTTAAGTGGCTAAATTCCTTTAGGAGGGAAAAAAAATTAAGGACAAAACCAAAAAAAAAAAAAAAAAACTATTTTTTAAGATAAATTATTCTTTAAATTAGTTTCTTAATTAAATTGTGTGTGTGCACATAGGGGCATTTTCAAATGCTGAAATGCACACATGTCATCATTCTTTCTTAATTGTGTCAAATGTTTGGTAAGAATAAAAATAACTATAACTTTCCATTTTGTGTATTTTCTTTTATTAATATTTTGTTAACATTGGATGGATATTATTTTATTTTTTATTTTTACATAGTATATAGTCTCCTATTTTATTCTATTTTTCATTCTTGGATTTTAAATTTCTTAGGTTCATGCCTTGGACCCGCTATCCTAAATTTTTTTAATTTTTTTTTTTTTTATAGTATATAGTCTTCCATCAGCTGTTTTCCCGTTAGTGGAAGAGGTTTACCAATAAGCTTGTTGAGTTTCCTTTGGAAAACCCTCAGTAAAGTGTTCTGTGGACTTGCTTTATGAAGTGGTTTGTTTGCAAATACGGGTTGTTACAGAAGGCTCATCTTTGTGACTTGTATGTCATGTTACAAATGTACTCATTTCCTGTGCTGCATCATTTTTCTCTATACAGGTTTATGAGCCTTCTCAGCTTGAAAGTATATATATGCATCTGCTTTTTATTTCCCCTATTTTGGTTATGGGGGTTGCATGCAATGTAATAAGTTCAGAGCCTCATTAGGTTTTTCTGCGTGGATGTTCTCTTATTGCAGCATGCATATCGAGATGGCCGTCTAGAGGAGGTAGTTCTACGTCATCTTAGGTCTGAAGATGGAGAAACTGTGATAGCTAAAAATATTAGGTTTTGTCTGTACCTTTTGTTGATATTCTTTTTCCCTTAAATAATTTCATATTCCCATGCTCACTGAGTTTTGGTTATTGCTAGGCTGTCAGAGTTCCTTGGTAACATGCATATAAGGTGAACAGATGCTGTTTTATAGTCTAGAGTAAGTATGTTATCACTTGGATTCTGCTTTCCGTACAAGTATTTGTACATTAGGACTTGACCTGTGGATTAATTTTTTTGATTTTCTTTAATTTTAGGAAATTTTTTATGAGTTGTACTAGTATCACATAATTAGGCATAATTTTGTGCCATAACTCACCATATGGTGAGTTATGATTAGGAAAGGTGTGTCCTCACATAGCCCACTAACACACCTTTACCAATCATAATTCACCATGTGACAAGTTGTGACACAAAATTATGTCCATTTATATAGTCTTAGCATAATTCATTTTTTATTCCAACAAGAGCTCAAACTAATTAATAAAAGAAAATTTTAGAGTTTTGAAAAGTTTAAAAAACAAGTTATGTAAAAGAAGAAGAAAAAAAAAATAGAGTTTTAAAAAGCTGTATATTGAATATCTATTAAGGAACTGATATTAAAAGGTTTTGATAGGAGATGCTGTTTTATGACTTCTCAATTGTTTTACTTTTACCCCACTTGCTTTTTCTTTGGAAGAATATCTACGTTCTTAATCGTTATTGCGTCATTTGAAGTGTTGGGCTTTTTTTAGGGCCTATCCCTCCTATTGAAAAAAATGATTTTTTTGGTCCTTGCTTGTTCGTTATGGAAAGGAGATGTCAAAGCAAACCTAGCATTAATCCAACAGGACCAACACCTCTTATATTTAACTCACATGCGATCTTGGATCTTGGATTCATTCTATGGTATACCATACATACACACCTGCACACAATTTTTTTATTATTATTTATAATTATTGGCATTCTTATCCCTCCACACCTCATTTTAATTTCCAAACTTTACAAACTACACCACCACCTTCCTCCATCTCTGTCTCTCAGCCATCTCATTCGTCAGATGGCTCCCACATGCACATACCCAACTTCTATAAATTTTGAGCGGTGCTTGGCATTTATAGAAACGTTTAACATGAATGAAGAGGCGTGCTTGGCATTTCGCTTCAATTTTGGCTCTACTCTGTATCTGTAATCAACTGTCTTTCAACAAATCGATTGCTTATTTTTTAATTCATCACTTATTAGCATAGACTAATTTTGACAAAGAGAAGAAAAATAATAACGGTGCCATATCTAATCATCAGTTAGGATAATTAGCTAAATAAGATTAAACATATTATTTTCAGCTACAGTACTTTTCAGATTGTAAATCATATATTCATAATGTAGAGAAGCTAATTTTTTGTTAGATGATATGCATGATTTGTTTGTTTTTTAAAACCTTAATGTTTTTTTTTTTAAGTAATAATTTTATTACTTTTCTTGATTTTTTTAATTGTTTTTTTTTTTTTTTTTTTTACATACAACAACCATTTTTTACTCCTTTCTTTCATTTTTTGGAATACGTAAAAAAAGAATAAAAAATTAAATGCAAAATAAATAATGCTAATATAAAATTTTCACACAATTATTGTAATTATTATGTATTTTTACACAATTATACATAAATTGATGATTAAATTTTGATTTTGTTAAAATATAATATTTTTTTTCTATTGTACACGCACTTATCAAATGGTCTAAGGAAGATCAGATGACTTATCAAAAAAAAGAAAAAAACCGAAGATCATATGACCTATCTTTCTATGATTATTGTGATAGCTTTTGTTTATAAAATTGGTGTTATTCCCGAAAAAAAAGGGGTAAGATTAAATTGATAATTGCACCAACTTCACGTTCATGCTCTGTTCTATTTTAGTTGTTATACATGTTTAAAGAAAACGACCAACTTGCTACGTTGGCTCTATTTCCCTTACGAACACCTTGAAAGCTAAGTGGAAATATTTTATTATATTCTGAATTAATTATTCTCCAAATTCTGATCTGATTTATCCCTTTAATTTTTTTTTTTTTTTTTTAGTCACATGCAGATAAACAAAAACATAGTTGCCAAAAAGAAAAAGAAAAAGAAAAAGTGACACCACACCCATAATCGATGCCATCCTACAATGAATCTTCTAAATTTCTAATAATGTGGACCCCATTTCCCCCTTATCCTTCCACCTTCCTTCTAAATCGTAGTTTTTTTTTTTGAGGTATGATGCAATAGAGATACTTATATGCTTTTCTAAGATTTGTGTAAGATGATGGTTGCTCAGTTGGACCCCAGAAGTGACCTTCGGTGTCTCTTTGCTTTACAATTATATATTTTGGTTCCATTGCCTCTGCTGCTTAGTTGTATTTATTCACCTTTCAATGGTGAGATGTTTGATTCTACCTGTCATGGATGTTGGGAATTTTAGGGCCCGTTTGGTAATATTGTTCTAGTAATGTTGTTTGTATTTTTCGGAAATACGTGTGGGTGAAAAAGTGTGAAAATATATATAATGTTGTTTAAATACTGAAAACTGTTGTTTAAACAGCGGTAATAAATGGGCCCTTAGGTTTCGGTATTTTTTTGGTCCAACAAAGTGATTTAGAGGTTGGATCTTGGTGTGATGTCAAGTGCCTTCTACAAAAAGTAACAAGTTGTGGGTTTGACCTTGGTATTTGACCTGATGATTGGTTTTTATTTCTAAGTTTATATTGATAACTTGGATTGACATGAAATTATTGGACAGTTATTACAACTCATGCCCAATGAAATAATAGTTTATAGGTCATTAGCTTTTGTTAGGATTTACATTTACCATACAAATCAGGTTTCAAGATTCTTCTACAAATCTGTGAATCCTAGGAATTCTTTCTCCATGTCTTTCTTTTTAATTAATTTATGATTAAAAAAAACAACAGGAAAAAGTCAAGATGAAGAAATTGTTTTTTTTGTTTTGTTTTTGTTTTTAAAGTAATATTTTTTAGTCACTATTCTCTGAACCTCTTAATGCTATCATTAACGCAGATTTGCTTGCTGTAAGGGACCAGAACATGGAGTGTTGGGCACGCTATACTATTTATCAAGGTGCATCTTCTATCAAAGTAATAAAATCGTCATGCATTGGATGGGTATGTTTGAGAGTTCTCATCAGCTATCTATTTATGGGATAATGATTTTTAGTAATGGACATGCAAATAGCTGTGCTGTTACCTAGGTGTATGGTTCCCCCTCACCAACAGTGATATATTTGGAACTGTTTATATAATTGTTTTTCTGGCTTCCATTCTTGTCAATATGGAGCTGTGATGACATGTTCTGGGCAACATTGTCTGAGGTCTTTTGTATTCTAATCTGAATTTTCCTGTTGTTTGAGGACGTTGCATCTTGCGGGATGTAAATGGGGTTAAGAGCTCCCTAAATTCAATAGCTTTTACAGATACTCATATCAGTTGTTATACATGAAAGACTAGCTTCCTCTCTCGCTCTTTCCTTTTTTACTAGCTCAAAAATGGTAAGAGTTTCAAATGAACGTTTCAGTGCAAAATATAATAAATTAGCCATTTTTAATTGTATACTTCTAGTCATTGAAAATATATGAATGGAGATTAAAATCTTGATTAATGTATAATTTGGGCAAAAATATTATTTTCGGTCTTGAAATATAATCTATGATTCTATAGTTATATTTTTGCCCTTAAAATTGATAATTTCCCTCATCTATCTATTTTTGTTATGTTTTCCATCGGTGTGTATAACAGAGTGAATATTTTGAGAATCAAAATAGAATCAAGACTATGTTTTCGAAAGAAAAACTTTATCTTTGTAAAATGGTTTAGATTTTAAACCTGTAAAAAAATTAACAAGAGTCGACGAGAACACCAGTTGTAGAACATTTTAATTGTATGTGGACAGAAATAAAACCTTCTAAATCTTAAGAATGAGAATCGAAGTAGAAAGTGAGAGACAATTAAATAAAACCTGCAGGTGCCATTGGTTTCACAGGCTGCTTCCTTACATGGAAATCTTGAGCTGATTAGAATTGAGAAGGTGACAAATGCATATGTAATAGTGGCGAAAGACTTGAAATGTGCTTGTTTGTGCCATCAAAATGCTCTCAGTTTGTAGTTTCACAGTTTCTCAAAAAAAAAAAAGTTTGTAGCTTCACAATTCGATCTTATTAGGCCAATTTTTTATACATAAAAAAATTTAATTGTAGGGTTGCTTTAAGATATTACACTTTAATTAATATTGTTTTGAAAGCTATACTATAGGCCAAATTTTACAAATACAAACCTTGTGAAATATTTGAAAGATAGGGATCCTCTTGACCTTAAAATCCGATGCTACTGTGAAACAATGTATAACTTGCTGCAATTTGTCAAAACCATTTAGGCAATATCACTCATGCATGGACTGGGAATATGGGATCGATGTAAAAGGTGATCCTTTTTGGGCCGAAGCTTAAGCAACAATCTTGGTTGTTTCTAGTGTGTTATATGCAGGTTTGGACTACATTTTTTTTGAAGGCAGAACCCTAAATGTTATTGGATCCATTCAAAATTCATATAATTCATATTATTCAGCAACATATATATATATATATATATATGGGTGAGTTGAGTTCAAGTTAAACCTGGTGTAATTCTAAGCAATGTTATACAACCCAATAATTTGTTACATAATTCCTATTTTGAAAACCCCAACATTGAATTACATGTTCCATATGTTCTTAACATTCATCCTAATTTTCATGTCGATTGGATATTATTTACCATTCAATCCATAAACTCATCTTTTATGCATTATTTTAAACTACAAAAACTTATATTTAGACAATTGATTGATGACATGACTATTAATATTTGATTACCTTGAAATTTTGCAAGCATGTAGAATATATAAAGATAACGTAATCTAATTGTGGATTTGTCAAAATTTGCATCCAATTAAAAAATATTGAGTGGTGTAACATTATTTAAAGTTATACCATATGTAACTTGAACCCAACCCCATATATATATATATATATATATAAACTAACCATAGAAGAGACTAAACCTTCTGCCGACTTGTATGCCATTAACAATTAACCATTCCCTAAATCAAATTGAAAATATACACACCATAACCGTACTTTGCAAAATATCAAGCAACATAGCATGTACAAACTAACATAGAAATTACACAAGTGTGCATGGTCACAATAGAAGTTCTATGAGTTACTGTAACTCACTATCAATAAAACCTACATTGATTAGATCATCGCCATCTTGTTGTTTTCCCGGTTAATCTAAATGACCTAAGTGTAGTACTAGAAGCAACCTAACATCGAGTTGGCTGGACTAGATATAGATTGACTATTGTGGGAAAGGGTATTTGGATAGCATTCCTGCATAAGATTTAGGGCACGTTTGGTAGACTGTAGTAAACATTGTAATGTAATAGATTTCTCTATGGCATAACTATTCGATTGTTTGACTATGTTTTTATTACAATGAATAGTTATTCCTCATGAATAGCTATTCTTCAAAATGAGGAATAACTATTCCTTATCAAAAGTACCGAATATCTATTCCTTCACCTTATGTAATAACTTTTTTAAAAAATTTCCTAAAAAACCATTAGTTGCCATATCTTCAAAAGGAAAGAAAATAAATTTTCCTTCTTGTTAATTATTAGCTCTATTTTGAACACCCTAAAATAAGTATATTTTAGGAAATTTGACTTAAAAATGATTCAATTACACCTTCTTTTTATACTCTACTAAATTGTAGATGTATATTCAGGATTCTATTTCTAAATAGTCATCAAACTAATGAATAGTATTACTTATTACATTCCAACTTAATGTATTCCTTGTAATACTTATTACTATTCCCATGTAATAATCATTACAATATACCAAACGTACCCTTATTTTATAAAATTATTATGGCTTTAGAAAAAATAGTTGCCGTCAATGCAAAGAGGCCAATCTGAAAAAAGCTAACAGACAACCCAATTCAAAGTCACATGACTCACATCAACAGTGACTACCCCAGTTACATAATGGCTTGGGTAGATCCACCAGAAATGGCATCCTTGACATCATTCACTTTAGCCTCTACATTCTCCTTTTCTTGCTAGGAACATTGTCTCGCAGCTCTTTTGTTGCTTCTAGTTTGGTACAAAACTGAGTCTGCTTGGTTCTTTTTGTCTATGGCATCCCCCTTTTCCTTGTCTTCCTTTTGCAAAATTTTAAGCTTCTTTAACAATACTATCCACCTGCAACATTTTTATTTTGTACATACAAACAAGGGGTTTAGTAACATAATTAAGTTAGTTTTACTAGTACTAATAAAAATGTGAATGTTTCCATTTTTTTTTTTTTTAAATCCAAAGACATAGATACTTGAAATGTTGAGATTTCAGAAAGAAAAGAAAGATGTAGGTTCTTTGTAGAACATGGTAGCATCATTGAAGTTACAAAAATGAAGATATAAAAGCATTTTTCAATCTATATACAAATTAGAGCATAAACCGGGGGGGGGGGGGGGGGATAATATACAAAAGCAGATAATATTAGTTATTTCTCAAATAGATTCAATACTTATAGTTAGCTAAGATAGTTTGGGTTTCAGGTTTACTCAAAATCATTCTAATAATATATCTCTAGCCATAACGTCTTCAACCACCAGATTCTAATTCATGTCTTCTGTTAAGAACTAAAACTTGATATATCTAGATTGAACAAAAACCAAATTTTCTTCAAAACAACAGTTTTTGCAAATACATACCTCATCACTTGGCATGGTGTGATGGTGCTAGCATCGGTTTTAGTGTTTAAGCCCATTCATAAACAGAGCACTGATTTTCAAAATCCCGGAGACAAAGACAATGACTCAAAATTTAAGGATCATTTTAAGGTATATAGTAGTACAAATTGAAATTAAAAAAAAAAAAAGGGATAAAAAAAGCATTGTACAAATTCATAAAATAAACTTGATAGTAGAAATGAAAATAAATAAATTACGCTTTATATTTAATATGTTTGGGTTCATTTGGATTGGGATTGGACTCTAAATCTTGCCTTAATCCAGAAGTGACCAACACCATATCGTTAGTTTACAAATTTTTTCTACAAAAGGGCATATATGTCATTGTAGTTTTAAGCAATGGTTTTTTATTTTTTAATAAAAAATAGATTAGATCTTAGAAAAATAGCTTTCTTTTCTCTCATGGTTTTAGATTTCGCTTTAATGAAACTTTCTTCTCAAATAGTAGTAGTGAGCGTTGGATAGGTTGTGAAAGATCATGCTTCTAAGCCGAATCTAACATGTTGAATGCATGGAAGACCAGAGGGATAATTTATGAACATTTTTTTTTTAAGTGACAGAAGAAACCTGCCTTGGATGAACCATAGGAGATTTAGTTATATCTTCTTTATAATTTTGAAATTATTTTTTGCATCGATTGCTATTTTGTTTAGCACCTGGGATTTTAATAGTTTGCTACATTGTGTATCTATTTTGTTTAAAAATGTGTCCACATATATGCAACTTAACAAGGACTAGATAGTAGATATTATTCTGTATCAAAATGTAGCATTCTAATCATTAATTACTAATTAGTGTACAAAAATATGCTTATAATTTACTAGCCTCTATGCATGTGCATTGCACGTGCTCAAAGGCTTTTTTTTTTTCTAAAAATTTTTAAACAGTAACTGTAATTTCTTTTTTGAACGTGTGTTTAAAAGTGTAGGAGTTTTCTTAGTAAAAAAAAAAAAAAAAAAGTGGTGTTTTATTTGGATGAAAAAGGAATTAAAAAAAAAATGCCAAATTTTAGGGAATAAAAAGATTAACATAAAGGGGAAAAAAAAACCTAAATTTTAAGATTTCTCTTTTTGAATTTAAAAGGATAGTAGCTATAGGTGTTGTAGAAAGTATAGATAGATTGGTTATTTGTTTGACATTTATGACCCAATTTTTAAGAGAAGTTACCCTTCATCAATGAGGGTATTTTTTAATCATATAAAAGTTCAATTTAAAGAAGGGAATCCTCTTATATATAGTATAGATAAGTTCATGTCCATGTTTTATAAATGTTTTAATAGTGTGTGGAAAGAAAAAAGAAGAACACGAATACATTTGTGGGGGTTTGAGGATGAGGAGGACTAGGAGCGATATGTCCTTCATCGATTCATTTGTAAAGCACCTTCAACCCGAGAAGAGGATGGGAAGGTGCACAATTTCTCGTGAGCGCCCGAGTGGGAGAAGTAGCCTTCTAGGAGAGGGCCAAGGCAGCTGGGAGAAGTTTCCTGTAAAAGCTTACCTACTACCTTCGCATTAAATTCATAGCAACAACTTTATTAGTTGCATTAATGAAGAAATGACACCTGAACAATAAATTCACAGCTAAGTAGCCTCTTTTACCACCTTCAGCAGAACTTTGATGGGACAAATGTCCTAAGGAAAGCTTTGAAGTATACAAGTGGAGGGCTAGAATGCAAAGGAAAGAGTGTATAAAAGAGAGGGGAACTCCCCAATTAAAGGGACCTTGGGATTTTTCTAAGAGAACATGATTAAGAAGATAAGGACTGGAATAGTAGTGGAGGACAGAGCTTAAGACTTACATAGAATTCTTGTATAAGAACTCATCCTCAGACTGACCCAAGGATAGTATTAATATTAATTACTCTTTGAATCAATTTCTTCCATTCTTGCTTGGATCTTCGGCCTTAGACCTAAACTTAATTAAACTTACATCATAATCTTCGTCCCATTCTCTATACAAATTATATTGTTTTGGGCTTAATTTTAAGGTAAGGGCCTCACTATTCTTAGTGGGCTTGAGCCATCAATTTTCTAGCACTTACAACATTAATACATAGAAAAGAGAACATGAATACATCTCTTGACCATGAACATGACGTTGTTTATAGGTGCCACGTGCATTACTAAATGTCACACTTGTATTACAGTGTCGTATGTTTTCGGTCGTGGTCCCATAATGGACTGGACCGGACTGAACTAGACAGAATAGTAACCAACTATATTTAAATTTTAATATTTTGTATTAAAAAAAAAAACCAAAAATCTCATCACCCATGATCTCACTCTCATTCTCTGTCTCACTTGTTTTTGTGGTGTTGTTATACATGATAGACTAGGGGCTAGCTATGGCTCTCACCTCACTTAATTGCTTAAAAATGGTAAGATTTTCAATCGAACAATTAGATGCAAAATATAATAAAAAGATTGGTCTTTCTTACTTTTATAAAATTCCAGACATGAAAATCATATGAAAGTAGATGATTTAAACTCTTCACTAACATATAATTTTGACAAAAATATTCTTTTCGGTCTTGAAATATAATTTATATTTCTATTCTTTCCCTTAAAAGTTAAGAGGTTCTATTCCTATTCTTGAAAATTTATAGTGTCCATCTATCTATTTTTGTTATGTTTTTTTTGTCTGTGTGATGGAATGCATATTTTAGGGATCAAAAATCAAAATAGAATCAAGACTATTTTAGGAATGAAAAAAAGTTTATCTTTGAAATATGGTTTAATTTTTTTTTTTTTTTTGGTCATTTCATTAATTAAAAAAAAAACATAATAAAATTGGAGGAAAACACCAATTGTTTATGGAAGAATGAGAATGAAGATAAAAATTGATTATATTTTAACCCATAATGAATTATCTCCAACGTTCCTTCTATTCTAATGCTTGAGATAGGAATCTTGAGCTCATAAAAACTGAGAAGGTGACAGGCGCATAGGCAATAGTGGCAAAAGACTTGATATTTGCTTTGTTTGTGCCATCACAATTCACAATGCTTTCAGTTTTAAGTTTCTTTCATAATTTGATCTTATTAGGCAAATCTTTTATAAAGAAACAACTTTAATCGGAGGGCTGCTTTACCCTATTTGTAATGTTCCACTGCAAACATTACTTTAGCCATAGGATAGTACACTATAGGAAACACGAGGTGTAATGGGATCCTATAAGATATTACACTTTAATTAGCATTGTTTTGCTATAGTAAAATCTGCATTGATCAGATCATTGCCATTAGCTGCTTTACCGGTTGATCTAAATGACCCAAATGGAGTACTAGAAGAGTTCTCCCAAATAAATAATATGAGCGAAGAAAAAAAAATAGACAACCACACACAAGAGAGAATACCAAGGATTTACGTGGTTCGGCCTTTGGCCTACATCCACGGGCGGCAACAAGGAGAAAGTTTCACTAATAAATATGGAGAGTACAAAAGTGGTGTAGACCCACTCTCACAAACCCAAACCCCAATACACCCAAATAACTCTATATCAAAGAGTTCTCTCTCAACTATAACATAATTCAAGGCTACACAATAGTGGCCGTCCATGCAAAGAAGTCAATCCGATAAAAGCTAAACATCAACATTGACTACCATAGTTACATAATTTCCTGATTCAGGACAGCCATTGAATCTTTAATGGCTTGGGTAGAACCACCAGAGATGGCATCCATGACCTTTTAGCCTCTACATTCTCCTTGTCTAGCTAGGAACATTTTCTTCCAGCTCTTTTAGTTGCTTCTAGTTTGGTACAAAACTAAGTCAGCTTGATTCTTTGTGTCTACAGCATCCCTCTTTTCCTTGTCTTCCTTTTGCAAAATTTTCAGCTTCTTTAACCATCCTATCCACCTGCAACATTTTTATTTTGTACATACAAATATGGGCTTTAGTAACATAATTAGGTTACTAATATAAAATGTGAACGTTTCCATTTATTTTTATATATTTATTAATCTAAAAACATAGATGCATGAAATGCTGAGATTTCAGAAGCTCCTTGTGCTACACCATAAATTATAAGGAAAAAAAAATTTTAAGTTACAAAAATGAAGACATAAAAGCAATTTTCAGTCTATATACAAATTAGAACATAAACCGGCTTGGGGGGGGGGGGGGGGGTGGAATTTGCGGCCACTGCCAATGGTCTAAATTTTTCTTGATACATATATTAGTTATTTATCAAATAAATAAATTAGTTATGGTTAGCTAAGATAGTTTGGGTTTCAGGCTTATCCAAACTCATTCTAATAATATCTCTAGCCACAGCATTTTCAACCGCCAGATTCTAATTCATGCCTTCTGTTAAGAACTAAAACTTGCTATATCTAGTTTGAATAAAATCCAAATTCTCTTCAAAACAACAGTATTTCCAAATACATACCTCATCACTTGGCATGGTGTGATGGTGCTAGCACCTGTTTTGGTGTCTTAAGCACAAGCTTCCAAGGGATTTGTTGCCCCTCATGATCTCTCTCTCACCCTTTTTTCAGAGAGATAAATACCTCTCTTTCACCCTGATAGACATTAATCTCTTCACTGATCTGTCCATCTGCTGTGCTGGAGAACACCTCTGCTGATTTGAAAGTTGGTGAAGTTGTGTTCCTTGGGATAATCTTTGTCATTACACCACCCAAAGTTTCAAGTCCTTCCACGGTGAGACATCCAAGAGGACAATGTCAATAACTTCTCCAGCTAAAAAACACCAGTCTGGAAATAAATGAGACAAAAATAAGTATTGATGCCTCAACAGTAAGTGCAAGTTCCAATAACTATTAAAATAGACAATATTAGAAATAGAGAGCTCTACTTGTTTTTTCATGTGAAGAAAAATAGAATGATCCCAAAACAAGAAAATCACCTTAGCTGTTGACTTGTTGCACTTGTTCATATGGTTCTGAATATGCCTCTAATATATACACATCCTTTCATTCTGTGTTTCCAATTCAAAAGTGATAAGAGTCAAAAACATTACAATTTGAGTTACTAAATAGGATTAGGATAGTTAATTAACATTTTTATGGTATATGTATATATGAAAACATTATGATTTGAGCAGAGTAAGGCCAACCTTCCCCTTTTTGTTGTTGACTTTGGAATATTTATTTGACTTTTTTGTTTGATTTGGAAGCAAATTGATTAACTCAAGCACCATAGTGTTGATAAGCACAAATTGGAAATCCCAATGTGAGTAGAATTACCTCATCGATATCTTTGAAGTAAAGCTTTGTATCTCTTAAGGAAGTTTCAACTGGTGCTCAAAGCCTATGAGAATGTTAATTGCAGTTGTAATCCAGTGAACTTAAGCGGGCAAGTAGACTACCAGATGACAAAAAAAGAGAGTTCAAAATCAAAAGAAAGAAAACTGAAGTGATGGAGACAAAACAAATACAGTGATATTACAAAAAAAAGAACTATGCATTTGATGTGAGAATTCAATTGGTTACCTCTATATTTTCATTTTATTGATCCTATCTTTGTATCCAAATAGTGTGCTTAAAGTAAAATCCATCACAGCGCTTCTGCATGTCCAGACCAAGTTATTATTGTACAATGAACAAAAATCAGACATAATGTAAGAACCCAAAAACCACACTGGATATTCTTGTTTGTTGATAAAAATAGGTAGTAATAATAAAGTGTTAAAGCTAACAAAATAACAAATACCTGAATATAAAATAGCTTCCTAGAGGGTAGTTGTCACTAGAATGTTATTGATATTACCCTGCTTATTCAAAATCAAGAACCCAAACAAAGAAACATCATTTTGTAGTTTATATGAAGGCAGAAATCATTAGAATGAACAAATAAATGTGAATCATATCTAGAATGAAATTTTTATGCAAAGGGAAAAGAGAATGAAACACAAATCAAGATAATCACTTAAGCCATGGACTCGTTGTACTTGTTCCTAAGGTTCTGAACCAATTCAAATTCACATTAACATTGACTACCGCAGTTACATAATTTCTTGATTCAGGACAGCCATTGCATCTTTAATGGCTTGGGTAGAACCACCAAAGATGGCATCCATGACCTCATTCACTTTAGCCTCTACATTCTACTTGTCTAGCTAAGAACATTGTCTCCCAGCTCTTTTAGTTGCTTCTAGTTTGGTACAAAACTGAGTCAGCTAGATTCCTTGTGTCTATGGCATCCCTCTTTTCCTTGTCTTCCTTTTGCAAAATTTTCAGCTTCTTTAACCATCCTATCCACCTGCAACATTTTTATTTTGTACATACAAACATGGGGTTTAGTAATATAATTAGGTTAGGTTTACAGGTACTAATAAAAAAAGTGAACGTTTCCATTTTTTTATTTTTTTTTAAATTGAAAAACATATATGCTTGAAATGCCGAGATTTCAGAAAGAAAAGAAAGATGTAGGTTCTTTGTAGAACATGGTAACATCATTGAAAGAGGTAATAAATATAAAAACAAGAAGCTTCTTGTGCTACAATATAAATTATAAGAAAAAAAACATTGAAGTTAAAAAAAATGAAGACATAAAAGCATTTTTCAGTCTACACACTAATTAGAACATAAACAGGAGGGGGGAGGGTGGATTCGCAGCCACTGCCGATGGCTATGGTTCTAGAACTATAATATAAGAAAACAGCATATTCCACTAGTGGTCTAAATTTTTCTTGATATATAATTAGTTATTTCTCAAATAGATAAATTAATTATAGTTAGCGAAGAGAGTTGGGTTTTAGGCTTATTCAAAATCATTCTAATAATATCTCTAGCCACAACGTCCTCAACCACCAGATTCTAATTTATGCCTTCTGTTAAGAACTAAAACTTGATATATCTAGTTTGAGCAAAATCCAAATTCTCTTCAAAACAACAGTTTTTGCAAATACATACCCCATCACTTGGCATGGTGCTAGCACTGGTTGTCCCTCACAAACTCTTTCTCACCCTGATAGACATTAATCTCTTCACTGGTCTGTCCATCTGCTGCGGTGGAGAACACCTCTGATTTGGAAGTTGGTGAAGTTGACACCACCCAAAGTTTCAAGTCCTTCTATGGTGAGACATCCAAGAGCACAATGTCATTAACTTCTCCAGCAAAAAAACACGAGTCTGGAAATAAAAGTAACAAAAAAATAATAAGTTGGATTAGATAATAACAAGAAAAGGACAAACCTGAACTACAGCCCCAAGAACAAAAACTTCATCCATATTTTTCAGCTCCTAAACAGCTGGGATACAAGTTGAATTACATCCATATCTTTGGAAAGCTTTGCATCTCTCAAGGAAGTTTCAACTGGTGCTTAAAGCTTATGAGTTGTAATCCAGAGAACTTAAGCACGCAATTAGACTACCAGATGAGAGAAAAAGAGAGTTCAAAATCAAAAGAAAGAAAACTGAAGTGATGGAGATAAAAAAAATACAGTCATATTACATATGTCTAATAATTTGAATTGTCAAAAGGCATACCTGTCTAATAAATCTGAACACAGTTCTTCAAATTTGACACTAGTCAGCATGGTGTCAATGTGTTTTGGGCCATCCGAATGGCGATAATGAAAGGTAAATTGGAAAAGCAAATGTTTTTCTCTGTGATTATGGCAAAGAGAGAGAGATCAACTTAAAGAAAGAAGGCATAGAAACAGCCACATACCTAATATTATTGGTTTGAGTCAGAGATGACAGCTCCATCCTTGCTTTCTCAGCAGTCTCCATGAGACGTTGTAGAGCTTGCCTGTCATTCAGAAGATCTATGCCTTCATCTTTCTTAAAGTTTATTCTCTATTTAAAATTATAGAATGTAAGTGTGTAATTTAGTAACAGCTAACAATAAATCAGAAAACAAAGAATATAAGCTAAAGATCTACTAATTTATCTTGTTTCAACCTTGTTGAAATCATCACCTCCTAGATGAGTGTCGGCCAAGGTAGGACGTACCTCAAATACTCCATCTCCAGCCTCAAGAACTGCATGGGAAAAACATAACAGAAGTATATAAAGTTCATTACCTATTCCTCATATATTTACATGTCACAACTCAGGATTCTTCAAATTTGAATATGATCAAACACAATATTTGATTATAGACAAGTTTAACTGGTACCTTAGCTGCATCAGCTTCTCAAATCCTGAAACTATCCAAGCAATACATCCCATCATCAGATTTCCACAGAAATTTCTTCAGATTATCTGATTCTTCTTGATAATTGGCATATTCTAGATGTTTAATCCCTATAAAATATTTCTCAAGATAGTTCTTATAATTAAGTTCATATGGATGCTTTAAAGTACAGCTATGTATATTGGTAAAAGGGTTCCAATTTGAAAAGCATTAAAAAAAAAAAAAAAATTCATCACAAGCTTGTTTTGTTATTGAAACAATTACACTAAGATAAATGTTTGCAATCAGCTTAGGTTTCACAAAGGGTGGCTGAAAAGTCTAAGAACCAGTCACCCTGAAATTGAACTTTAACTGAAGATAGGCAGTAATCTTGTTGCTAACACCAAGGTACAGTCTTCGTCTGATTCAACCTATCAAAAATAAGTTTGAGAATTAACTTAAGGAAAAGGAAAAGATAGGAAAATAATACTATTTCTACTATCTTGCAATCAAATTTCCAAAAATTCAAAACAAGTGAACCCTGTAACCTAATCTATGTAATAAGATATATAAAGATAGGAGTAAGATATGCACCTATTTATCTTCTTGTGGTTGCTGTAAATTCACTAAAAACTGTCTGTTTCCAAATTCAAAGTTCCTGCATACAGAATTCAATAACTGATAAGTTCACTAAACCTGAAACAAAAAGGAAGAATGAAGAGAGCCAGTATTTGGTAAATTCAAAGCGAACTTAGAAAGGAGATGCATGAATGTAAGAAAGTAGTGGCGTTAAATCCCTCTGATCAACTGACCAGATCTCAAGATTTTTTTTTTCTTAATAATATTGGTGTTATGAAGCATCTACCTAAGTGAAAAACATTTTTTTTTCCCTTCCCAGTTCCCAGATAACAATTTACTGAGATAAAACTAAATAAAAATTTATAGTTGCATTGTAGAGAACATGATTTTTATTACTCATTTTATGATTCATATGGTTACAGAGTGAAGTGAGTTACAGAAACTAAAGCTAAAAACTGAGAATCGTTGCCTACTTGTTTTAATTAAGAAATAAATATAGTGAGTTGAAATAATTACCTGTTTAGGTTGAAAATTTTCAATAGCTTCATTAAAAAGTTGTCAAATATCCAAGGAATCAGCTGCGAGCATAATGAAGCCATTCTTGAAATGGAACAACCCTTCTGTTAACACCTAGTTGTGATCTTTATCCATGCCAAACTACCTGAAATAAGTTTTAGAACATACGAAAATAAGCATATAAATGAAAGAAAAAAAAAAAAGATTTTCCAACAACTTTTTCATTAGAGGCTTACATAATTGGAGTATCGACTCGCTTTGGAGATCACAAACTCTGGTCTGTTTTTATATTCCATATACTGCACAAAAATTATACTTCTAATTGAAGGAAAACAAGAGGAATCTGGATAATTTATCTACAAAGAAAACTTAATTTAAAGGAGATGAATGGACCTGTAGTAATAGTGGACCAAAACATCCTTCTGAAATACATTCAATTAAGGATTCGAGCAGTCTTGGACCATTTCCCTCCAATTTCTGCCTGGAATCATTCCAAAAAAGTGAAGAAAAAAACATAAAACAAAGTTTCTAATATCATGTTTCATGTCAGTTTGGTTTACAAAAAAGAGGACTATGCATTCGATGTGAGAATTCAATTGATTTTTTTAATCCAAACTAAGTTATCATTGTACAGTGAACAAAAACCAGCAATTATGTAAGAACCCAAAAAACCATATCTGGATATTTTGTTTGTTGATATAAATAGGTAGTAATAATAAAGAGTCGAAGCAAACAAAATAATAAATACCTGAATATAAAACCGCTTCCTAGATGGTGGTTGTCAAATAATGATCTCTCACCAGATGTTATCAAAATATCAACAAGTGCCAGACTTCAATCTATTTAGTGTGATGTATGGAATATATGACAAGGGTGGAAGTCAGTTGATTTTTCCGAAGTACCGGAAGCAAAGCACTATGCCAGGGCGAGGGACAGGAAAAGAAACAGCTCCGAAGAAAGAAAATGGGGTTCCAAATGCTTCCCCTGACCATCAAACAACAAGAGAGTGTAGCTTTTTTGAATAAGTTAAGGGCTTGGAATTGAGTACTGCCTTCCCGAGTGTATTTCGCCTAAAGAACGCAACAGAAAAGTGTCATTTTATAATTTATATAAAGATAGAAAACAATAGAATGAACAAACAAATGTGGATTTATGCATCTTCCCACTTGGGTCCCCTCTTAGTATGAGAATCATATCTAGAATGAACATTTTACGTGAGGGAAAAAAGAATGAACCCAAAACAAGATAATCACCTTAGCTGTTGACTTGTTGCACTTTTTCATATGGTTCTGAATATGCCCAGATACATACACCTCCTTTCATTCTGTGTTTCCAATTCATTCTACATCCAATTTCAAAAGTGAGGAGCAAAATACATTACAAATTTTTTGTAAGAAAAAAAAAAAAAAATTTGAGCAGTGTAAGGCCAATCCACCCCTGTTCATTTTTTCCAACTATAATGATTTGAAAGCAAACTAACTCAAGCACCATTGTTTTGATAAACACAAATTGGAAATCCCAATGCTATTCCGAAAAATTCAATAATCATTAGATTATAAATGAGTCTAACTGAATACCTTAGCTGCATCAACTTCCCAAATCTTGAAACTATCCAAGTGATTTATCCCATGACCATATTGCCCCAGAAACTTGTTCAAATTCTTCAAATAATTATCTCCATGAAGCTGTTAACTAAACACAAAGCATGTACTTTAAAACAATAATATTAATAGTTATGATAATAACGCTTTAAAGTAGAAATCCGAAGCAATACACAGTTTGGTTGCTGAAAGATCAATAAAATTTAACAAGAAAATCTCTGATTTTTGATTACCAGAAAACCTAAACAAAATACCAAAATAAATAAATAAAAGTCTCTGATTTTTAAAGAATAGAATTCGAAAAAGTGACAGATTCTAATTAACTATATTGAAATCAACGTAGCATAGAGAAAAAGCTCAGTTTCTTTTGAAAGCATAGAATGCGTACCAAGTGAAAGAGGGGAGTGGCCATTGACGGTGACAAAGTAGAGCTGTTTGCTGGTGTGGTCTCACGACCGGTTCCATTTGATTTCCAAATTAGGGAAATCCTTTTCGATTTTATTTTTGTATTTTTCAGCTAACCGAGGACAATCAACAATTCTCAGTTTTTGTAAAGACTTGAGAAAACCATCATCGGGTAGTGTTGTGAGATTGGGACAGTTGTAAATGGAAAGCGTTTCAAGTGAGATTGGATTCCTAATTGATTCGGGGAAAGTAATCAAATTGGGTAAGTCTGCAATTGACAGCCACCGTAAAGAAGTGAGACAACTAATCTCAAGAAGTGATGTCAGATTAGGCTCGCATCTTTTAATCCAAAGATATTCAAGTGAGGTAAGTTCCGGCAAAGTCATTAAATTTGGACAGTTTGGAATGCGGAGCTCTTTTAGGGTGGAAATACATTGAAGACCCACAGGGAGAGACTTCAGTTTCGGAATACCTTCGAAACGTAAATCACGGAGACAATTGAGGCATCGCCATTCCATGCCATCATCATGCATGTCTCTGAATGGATCGAACTCCTCGCAAATGACAATTGATAGCGAACAGAGGGAGGTGAGATTACGCACCGCTCCAGACATAGATGTTAGTCTAGGGCAATTCCCAATATATAGTTCTTTGAGAGAATGTAGTGCCCACTCAGCCGGAAGAGACTCTATATCTTCTATAGAATCCAAATTCATATGATTTAATTTGGAGAGAGGAGAAGAAGAGGATAATGAAGAGGAGGGAACTGACATTGTCTCTTGCAAAGGCCTCAAACTGACATTCTTTAAATATAGAGATTCTTCGAGATTGGGAAACAGGGGCATGGAAGTCATTTCAGGGCAATTAATAATCCGCAAATAAGAAAGAAGAGGAAATAAAGGCAGTGAGTTGTGAGACTGATCTTGTTGATGATCTGGTGTTGACGCAGATGTTGTTGCAACTAAATCCCTCCCTGTTCTCCCCCACCATCCCTTCAAATTACGACATTCTCCTATTGTGAGTGACTTCAGAGATGGGAAGAACGGTGTTGATAATGTTGTGGATGAAGCAGGCACCTCTTTACTCATATCATTATCGGATATGTACTCCAAATCATTCATCGTATCAAGGCTTAGAGATTTTAAAGAGGGGAGATGAGACAATGGTGGCAGATATCGGCATCTCTTACAATTCTTTATCCTTAAATCAACAAGATTTGTGAGAGAAGAGACCCAACTTGAAAATTTCACACCCTTGTACTGATGCACTGCCAAATGTTTGAGATTTTGGTGTGGCTGGAGGTCTTCTAATAACTTCTCATCTTCATTATTATCTACTTGATCTTGATGATACCATTTTAATATCAATTTTTCAAGATGTTGCTTCTCCCTTAAATTCACAACAATGGATTCTGAGTTAGTTTCTTCCAACCGTTCCAAATGTGAGATCTCTAATGTTCCTCGCAGGTTGTTTAGCTCCTTCAATTCGCCTAATCCACCAGTGTCGGAGGAGGTGCTCACAATGAATATTGGTAATGTTTGAAGTGAAGTCATTTGCCCTAATCCACAAGGCATATGACTCAAATTATCACAACCATGATTATAAAGATGTTTGAGGTTAACCAATTCTCTAAACTTTTTGGGTAATTCTTTAAGACCTTTACAACCATAAAGTTTTAGTACTTGCAAATTCAACAATGTAGCAATTGACTCAGGGAGAGTTTCGATATCCTTATTAAAAGAAACATCAAGATACTTTAGATGTATTAACTTCCCTATAGAATTTGGTATTGATGTAATCTCCAATGCATGTAAATCTAATGCACACAAGCTCTTGAAACTCAAAATAATTGTATTCAACATTGACTCCTCCAAGGCACCAGAAAATCGGTTATCATATGTAAGAAGAAATGTACGTACCTTGATTGCTTTAACCAACAAGCTTAAAGTTTCCGTAAAAGATGGATTAATATAAAATGGACATGATACATGACGATTTTTTTCATTAATATCTTTGCCATCAAAACTAACAAGCTTGCACTCCTCGCTTGCAACAGCTTGTGCAAGATCATGAATTAAATCATGCATCTTGTATCTTAAGCCTTCGTAAGTCTTTACTTCTTCAAAGAAGGACCTCCAAAGTAAATCCTTGAAATACTCACCACCAACATCCTCTAATTGTTGATTTTTGTTTGATGATTGGACAAACCCTTGTGCTATCCATAGTTGTATCACTGTTTCCTTATTCATCTCATAATCTTTGGGAAACAAAGAGCAATAAGCAAAACAACTCTTTAAATGTGATGGGAGATTGTCATAACTCAACTTTAAAATTGGAAAAATCTCATTTCCTTCAATTACATTTGCTAGTAAATTATTCTTCACGAGTAACCATTCAGAATCTGTTTCTTTACAATATAACACATGTCCTATGGACATTATGGCAAGGGGTACCCCTTGACATATTTTTACAATCTCCTTTCCAATTGTAACTAATGTAGAATTATTGGTCACTTGCCCTTTACTAAATGCCACTTGCTCAAATAAAAACCATGACCGATCTTCGGAGAGACCTTTAAGAATATATGGTGAAACTGTGTGTGTAATCCTTGCAACCAATCTACTACGAGTGGTTATTATAATCTTACTTCCTTTTGAACCACCCATTAAAATATCTATCAAGTTTAGCCATTTTCCACGGTCTTCATTCCATACATCATCCAATACTAGTAAGTATTTTTTTTGATCAATTTTTTGACGAAGTTGCCTTTGCAATTCATCCATTTCCAGATTTCCAGGTGCATTACCTATTATCTTTTCAATAATTATTTTCAACTCAAAGACATCGGAAATGCATACCCACATTTTTAACTCAAAATAATTTTCGACTTTCTCATCATTATACACATATTGAGCAAGTGTTGTCTTCCCTAAGCCCCCGATCCCCACAATGGGAATGACCGAAACATTCTCTTCTACATTAGAGTCAAATAATAGGTCTATGATAGCCTCTCTATCATCTTCCCTCCCAATAACTTTTTCTTTAGGTACAAATGAGTGAGTTGGATCCCTCTTCCTTCTCACAACATTTGTCTCTCCATGGAATTCTTTCAGGTGAAAGTTTTTCCTGTTTTCTGCTACCGCATTTAGTTTTTGCCTCATTGCCTTTATTTTGCGACTCATCTTATAACGAAAAGCAAGTGGGTTTGAACATGAAAAGCAAGTGCGTACCTCTTTGGCGACTTTATTCCCACTCACCATGCTACGCCTTGTAGCTTCAGTTGAAAACTCACTCAACAGGTCATCTGCGTCATAAACTGCATCGTTGAGCTTTTCGAGCCAGTGCTTGACTTGATGGTTATGACTTTGCTGCTCCGCTGCATCCTGAAGTACAGCTTGGATTGTGGAAACAGTGTCCTTGAGTTTTTCAAGCTCACCTTCGACACCCCAGAGTGATCCAAACTCTTGGAAAGTCTGAGAGCCCAGATTTTCAATCATTTTCTGTGCAAGACCAAAGAGGATTGCTTCGGCCATTTCTTCTTAGTGGCTGAAAGGAATGCTGAGAGAGAGAGAGAGAGAGGAAAGCTAAGAGAGGATTGGCTTGTAGTGATGAAGTGTGAGTGAAAGTAATGTAATGTTGCTGTGAAACAGGACTGAGTTAATGAAAGTAAAAGTAATTATGCTGTAGTGAAGGGTGACCGAGATTTTTTTTTTTTGATAAAAGGGGTGACCGAGTTTGAACGTGGGCAAAAGTTATCCATATCATTAGTTTTATTTTTTATTTTCTTGGTACAATAATGCAAAGAAAAAACAACCAATGGTCTCAGGAGCACATGAAGCGCAACGTGAGTCATGTTAACGAGGAGAAAATGAATGGAACAGAGGAGGATTAGCTGTTAATTTTGTCCCCTAGCTGTTAATTTATGTGTTAGTCATGTTAACGAGGACACCTTTTCCAAAAGTTGAGCCTCATCTGCACAAAATAAATAAATAAATAAAGAGTGAGACCGAGAATTAGTTAATTTAATGTGCATTTTCACATTCTAATGGAGGAGAGACCATGTCCAAAAGTTGGCCCTCCGATCAAGAACTGAACTAAACTCATGGTACTGTAATTTTAGCTAACCAGTTTTTGTCTTTTTTTTTTTTTTTTTTTGAAAAAAAAGACTTTATCTTAGAAAAATGTATTCTTTTTCTCTAATGGCTTTAAATTTTGCCTCAATGAAACTTTCTATCTTAATTTGTGTTGGACATTGGATAGGTTGTCCATCCAAGATGACATTGGGTAAAATTAATTTTTGATCCTCCATTATCATATATAGTAAAAATGTATACCAGTCACATACTTGCACAGTAGATTGAAATTTTTTGTATGATTTTTTTGAAATATATTTGATTTTGTAGATTAAATAATCAATACGTATTATTTGAAATTGTGCTTTTGATTTTTGTATTCCTTCCAATTATTGTCATTCAATTATTTGAAAACACACATTGAGGTTTCTATCTCAATGGACAAAACAAATTTCCATTCAACTGATTATATGATGCATTTGACGTAGTTTAATTTTTTTTTTTATTCTATATTTTGTATATTTCTATTTGCTGGATACTCTTTTATCGTTGTTTGAACTCACTTTTAGTCTCTTTAATAAACAAGTTAGATTTTCAACATTGAGTTAAATTCTGTACCTATAAATACAAATTCTCTTACATCCACAATAACCACACTAGAAGTCATCTTATATTATTATCATTTTGTTGATAATTTTAATAGTTACAATTAAATTCTGAATGCCATCACTGAAAATATTAGGAAGTGCTAATTAAATTACATATATAGAAGAGTTGCCAAAAAGAATGAATGCATAATCAAAAGCCATCTTCTATCCTGTTTGATAAGATTATAGAGGCAAAAAAAAATTTCTTAAGGACATCATAAATGTTTTGAATGATATATAAACACTTGCGTAGTAGTTAGTAGAGCAACAAGGACCACACTAATTAAATAATATTCAGCAACAAGACTGCATTGAATAAAACCAATCATTTGAACTATAGAAAATTGTCCAAATGACTAACAAAAAGCAGAGTTGCCAGATAGAATAATTAATAAATTTCCCGTAAAGTTTTTAGAAATAGCGTAAAAAACCACCAAGAGGAAGAAGAAAATCAAAGAGAGAGAGAGAGTACTCGTATTTTTGTTGAACAAATCTTGGAATGAATAAAAGAGAGAGGTGCATAGGTAGTAATAACAAATAGGGAAATGCTAATGAGTGTCTTTAGGGCACTGGTTAATAATTTATTTAAAGAAAGTTTTTATAGGAAATGGAAAAAAAAGTAATTAATATTTTGACGACTTTTTTCATTTTCCATAAAAGTGGTATCAAAACTTTTCTAAAATGGATTATTAATGAATGTCCTAAGCGCACTCCTTAGGATGACCCTAACAAGTATATGGGAAAAAAATCGGTTGATTAAAACGTTGAACAAATCTTGAAATCTTGAATGAATAAAAGAGAGGTGCATCGAAAGTAATAACAAATATATGGGAAACACGAGATGGCATAGATATTGATATTACAGAGTCTCCAGACAGTACACTGGGAAAAACGAGATGCAATGTGTTCTTTAAATATTACACTGTCCGGAGTGATCTTTAAGATATTACATATTAACATCATGAGATATTTGAAAAAAGAAATCCTCTTGATATTAACTACACACAAGAAAAGGAGGACCGAGTTTCAATGTTGACGAATTTCATCCATATCATTAGTTTTATTTTTCAGTTTCTTGGTACAATCAAGCGAAGAAAGAGCAACCATTGGTCTCAAGAGCACATGAAGCACAACGGAAGTGTTGGGCCTCGAGCCCCTTCTGAATCCAAAGAAAATTAGTGGAACCGAGGATTAGCTGTTAATTTTGTTCCCTAGCTGATAATTTAATGTGCCAGTCGTATCATTATTCTAATGAATTCAGGGGCGGAGCCAAAAATTTTGGTTTTGGGGCCAAGTTATTATGTTAATATATTAGTTAAGACAAATTTTTACACACATATAAAAATTAATTTACTAAGAGAATTTGTTATCTTCTAAATTTTAATGAGCATATAAAAGTCCTATATTTCTTCTATTAGATACGTACAAAAATTTATCATTTTTATATAGTTTAATTTGTTAAAATCTCTTAAATTACATGATTTTAATATAATTTCTTTTCTTTTAAGAGCACCATTGAAATAACTCAAAATTTGGGATGGGACCAACTTCAATTTTTACATGCTACATTTTTTAAAATGTAAATAATATAAATACTATAAAATAATTTTTTTTTAATTTTGGGCTGGCCTCGCCCCCCCCCCCCCCCTTCCCCTTGTGTGTGGCTCCACCACTGCTAATGATTCTAATGAAGGACACCTTATTTTATAGAAATAACAATAATAATAATGGGTCATGTTAATCGGTGTTGACCACTGGGCCTTGTAGCCTAAGTGGTACCCGGTTCACCTTGTAACCATTAGCGCACAATTACCCAGCAAAAAAAAAAAAAAATGTTAATCTATGCTGCAATGTAACAATGGTTAACAATCCACTTTAGAAAAGTTCTGTTTTGATACCATTTTTATGGAAAACTAGTTACAGACCCACGCATTGTGTGAGATAATTCTTTTTAGGGTGATCTTATTAAATATATTTGGGATAATAAGTAATAACACTCTCCCATTCTGGTTATATTAATAACAAAATATTTTAAATTTATTTAAGAATCTATTTATAAATGTTTAACCATGGTTAGTAAAGACATTACTCATAACTTTAGAATTAAAATACAAATTCATAAAATACCAAAACATTTGAAATGAAAAATCTCTCCATAACTCATTGGGAAAAGAACGGGAAAAAAGAAAAGAAAAAAAAAGAAGCAAAAGTCATTACTTAATATTTTAAAATACACTTTAATTTAAAATTTTAAAATAAGAGATTTTAATTTTAAAATTAAGGATAATTTTGGAAACTACCTTAAGCATAGGCAGGTTAGTACATAATATTTTAATATTAATTTAACAATGTTTGGTCAAACAAATGTAAAGAGTGAAAATATTTTTTCCCTTCAAGTGTGGGGTAAAGTGTCATTTCTTCAAATCTCAGGGAAGGAGAATCTAATTACCCCTATATTGTTATTGTTGATGTTGTTTTTGTTGTTATTAATAATTGATTTTTCATTTTCTTTGAAGTTAATAAAAACCTTACATATACCTTTTTATTTATTTATCGAATATACATTTTTTTAACCTTTACATATCTTTTTTTTTTTTTTTAATGTGAATCTTTACATATACCTTAAGTAAACTCTATATATTCCACTTCTCTAGATGTGTAAAATCATGGACTACTACTTCATAATAACAGTAGCTAATTAGTTTTATCACTTTTTTCATAATTTCATTTATAACGTTTTTTAATATTATCATATATTTATTGGCTAATGATTTTCATAATAGAGGTGTTAAATGAGATGTAACATCGTTTATTAGATTTTTAAATGTAATTGTGTATGAAGATTATATATATATATATATATATATATATAAAGTTAAATGAAACGTCAAAAAAAGGGATTTCAAAATTTTCTAATTTTATTTTTTATGTAATTTCTATTATTACATGAGAACATCTCCTTTTAGTTATGAATTAGAGTTTGATTAGTTTTAAGTTTAAATATATTGTTATGATTGTGTTTAATTATTGATTATTGATTCAATTTTTTAAGTGAATGTAACAGTTGATTTTATTGCATTGTTTTTAATATTCTCCATATTGGTCATATTTATTTTTTATTTTTACTTCTCCTTAAAACCTCTTTATTTTCCAATTAATAGTTACTAATTGACATATGATTTTTTTTCTTTACCAACTCTCTCTCTCTCTCTCTCTCTCTCTCTCTCTCTCTCTCTCTCTCTCTCTCTCTCTCTCTCTCTCTCTCTCTCTCTCCATAGACAACCTACTATTTTCCAAAATTTGATGATGATTTTATTGCATTAAATATGCATTGTAGTTTTTTTTTTTTTTTTTTGTTTCATTTAATTTTGCTATCCTTAAGTTAGTATATCCATAACTATTAGTTTCTTTTTATTATATTTGGTTTGATATCCTCACTATTATTATTATTATTATTTTTTTTTTTTAATTTAGTGTTTCCCAATTGGCTTTTTTTTTTTTTTTTTGGTATTATATTTTTTCTTTGATGTATTGGGTTTGAGAATGAGTGTGTCCCTAGTATTACTGCACTTTATGAGGACACTTTAATTTATTGAATTTAAGTACAATTTTTAATTTTTAATTTTTTTAAATAAAAAGGAGAGAAAAATATAAATAATTTAATGATATGGAAGATGTGGGGAGATGAATAGTGATATTAAGGTAGAAGGTAGTAGGGAGATGAAAAGATAAAGGTAAGGAAAAAGCTTGGACAAAGTGTAAATGTATAAAAAAAAAGGGTACAATTTTTTAAAGATAATTGTGGGAGGGTTTCATAGTCTCAGCCCCCAATTAGCAGGTATTGTCCGCTTTAGGCTTGATTTGTTTGTGGCCTTCACAGTTTGCTCAATCCCACATCGAGGAGAGACGCCTCCCACATGTGTCTTATAAGCTTGAGCCCAAGACACATGTGTACCACTACTACGGCTGAGACTATGAAACCCTCCCACATTAAAAGGTGTAGTAGTGGTACACATGTATCTTGGGCTCAAGCTTATAAGGCACATGTGGGAGGCTTCTCTCCCCAATGTGGGATTGAGCAAAACCGTGAAGGCCACGAACAAATCGAGCCTAAAGCGGACAATACCTGCTAATTGGGGTCTGAGACTATTAAACCCTCCCACATTAAAAGGCGCCTTTTAATGTGGGAGGGTTTCATAGTCTCAGCCCCCAATTAGCAGGTATTATCCGTTTTAGGCTCGATTTGTTCATGGCCTTCACGGTTTTGCTCAATCCCACATATGTCTTGGGCTCAAGTTTATAAGGCACATGTGGGAGGCGTCTTTCCCCGATGTGGGATTGAGCAAAACCGTGAAGGCCACAAACAAATCGAGCCTAAAGCGGATAATACCTGCTAATTGGGGGCTGAGACTACGAAACCCTCCCACAATAATTTTATTGATTTGAATTTAAATAAAATATTCCATGTTTAATTATTAAAAATAAAAAAGGAGAGAAAATATAAATAATTTAATGAGGTGGAAGATGTGATTGAATTTAAATGTTGAATAACATAAGATGAGAAGAAAATAAAATACATAACAATAAATACCAATAAAGAGAACAATTGCACATAAACAATGTTGGTTTTTAGACCCCTTAAAACACAAATGGATTAACCTAGGTAATTAGCCAAGTTGTTACTTAGTCCAATTTAACAAATACTAGGTTATCACAATCAAAACAATTATATCATGCAAAGCAGCGGAAAGATAAATAACACAAGATATGATCACCTAGGAAACCAAACGGGTAAAAACCTAGGGAGGATTTGACCTAGCTATCCTCAAGATAAACTTGAATCCACTATCTTGAAAGAATCGAAGTTCATACAATAAGACTTAAAGCCCCCACGCTCGACTTCTTATTACTACCCACCAGTAGAACTTACTGACATGACCACGTGCAAACTCTGAATCCACAGACTCCTTCTTTCTTGGATTCACTACCAGGTACAAGCACACCTGCTTGTGTTTTCTTTAAACTTCAATGGCAGCAACCGAGTTGATCATCAAGGTGTAGATAAAATCTCCTCATTAAAAACCCTAAGTTTGTGTAAAGGAAAGCTCCTCTAGATCTCACAAGAGATTTACACAAACAGCAATATGAGCAACACTAAAACGTGGCTAGGGTTTGCCTTTTATACTTAGGACAAATTAGAAAACCCTAAACGTTTTAAACAACTAGGGCTGAGTTGGAAATCTGCAGAAAAAAACATTCTGCCTGAGATTCGATCAATCGAGCCTAAGCTTCGATCGATCAAGCCAGGCCGAAATGCACAATAACTTCTACAATAGCTTGATTCCAACTTTACATAAAAGACACAACTTTGAGCAAGACTAAAACACTTCTAAACACATTGTTTTGATCATGGTTTGCCAACAATACACATTAGAGTTCTAAATACATAAATACCTAAGTCTTTAGAACCTAACAAACAATTTTTGTTCTTTCTAATAACTCTAATTAAGATTGATGGTTTTTCTTTTTTTAATATGTGTTTTAGTATTGTGTTTTTTTTTTTTAATTTCCCATCAGAAAGTCTTTTCTTTCCCTTTTATAATTTTGATTGAATATTGGTTTGGATTAATACTTAGTTGTTTTTGGAAATAGGAATTTGAATATGCCTACCAATTTTTTGACTAATAAATTATTATAAAATCTATTTTTTATTTCTTTAGTTTTATTTTAATTTTGGTTAAGTTAACATTGTAATTTTGTGATGATTTTTTATTATTATTATGATAATTTCCTTATTCTTTAAGAGATGAGTTGTATATTAAGCAAATGTAACACACTACAATAGAGTTAGAAAAATATGGTTCACCTTAAAAAATATTAATGAATTACACACAAAAAAAAAATAAAATGATATATTTGTAGAGATAAAAAGATTAAAAAAATAAATGTAAAAATCTTTTTTTTTTTTTTTAAGACAATGCTTGAAGTAATTTTTAATTTTTATATATTACACTTCATTGCATAATATTTATATTCCCAGGCATTGTGCAAGTCTACGACTAGATTCCTATAAAAACTGAATGATTCTACAAGTCTTCTATTGGGAATAAATTCTAATCTTAGGTTGCTAAATGCAAATTTAGTAGAAACATGGTTAGAGAGAATATTGAGTTGTGCTCATGGTTAGTGTAATAAGCATGTGATATGATTGTGGGCTTCCTTTATGAAAGTTCAAAAACGTGTACAAAAACACTTTTGAACGTTTAGACCCCCAAAAACAACTTAACCAACACAAGCAATATGTCAAACAACAAGTGTGCGGAAACTTAACATATGCTATAATATGAAATTGGTTAAACAACTATCTAAGCCATAACAAAATAAACCACAGCAGATAATGTAACGGCAGAGATAGAGAGGAAGGAAGATGCAAACACAAAGATAACACCCGATGTGTTATCGAAGAGGAAACCGAAGACCTCGGCGAAAAACCTCTCCGCCGCCCTCCAAGCGGTAATCAATCCACTAGAAAATACAGTTGGGATACAAGGACAGCAATAGACCCTCCAAGCCTAATCTACCCAATGCACCTAAGCCCTCCAAGCTTCTTGCTCCAACGAGGTTGTGCCGAACCTTTTTCTTTTCTAGCTTTCCGGATTCCGCTACTACACCGTAGCATCAACCAATGAAGATTGGCTCCTTCCTAACTGCTTCCCAGAACTCCAAACGACTGTCTCACAGAGATGATAATGGTGAGAACCAGGTTTGGTATAATGCCTCTCAAGGATTTGACAATGGAGAGGAAGAGAGTGAGGAATTTGATGAGACTCTAAGGTAGGGATTGTGTGTGAAACAATCTTGTTTTTCTTTAGGGTTTCTCTCTCAAAATTCTCTCTGGAAGCTCTCTTTCAATCGTGGGTTAAAAGGGTATTTATACTGGAGTGAAGAGGAATGTGAAACGTCAGGTTTTTCCAAAACAGGGGTGGCTCGCGGCTTGACCTCGCGGCTTGACCAAGTCGCGAGTTCCAGTCGCGAGTTAACCGTATGGCCAGTTGTCCTGTTTTGTCCTGTAGTGCTCCAGCTAGCATGACTGTTCATCTTCCAGCATGCTTGGCACGTGTGCAGTTTCTGGCGGGTTGAAGCCGCGAGTCCACCCGCGAGTCCCAGCCGCGACACTCTGTTTTCTTGCACACTCTTGAGCAATCTTCACTCTATCTCACTCACTACCCTTACAACAATCCCACCTAAATACAGGGTTACTAAATGCTGAATTACAAGCAAATTTGGCACGGAATAAAGCCAATTAGATGGTTGAATAAATTCAACCTTACAATCTCCCCCTTTGGCTATTCCGTGACAAAACCCTAAAACAGACTCTAGACTTAACATGTGAGTTGGGAACAGTTGAACAAAACTCACTCACACCTAACTCTAGAAGCTGTGAAGCACTTGAATCATATGAACATAAACTCCTGAAACACAACAATACACCATGATCATTGTAAGCAGAAAATTATAAATGCATATGAAACAGGCAATATAAGATCAAGCAGAGATGGAGTGAATAAACAAACCATGGCTTGATCAACCAAGTGAACACCACAAGGTAGTGATCACAGTGCTCATTCACACTTGGAATGAACACAAGGACATACAAGTTAACAAGCACAAGGCAAGACACTTGTATGCTCAACACTCAACCAATGCATAGCACACAGGGCATATGCATCTAGGAACAATCCTACAAGGGCACAAGAGTGACAGTACATAAACCAAAATGCATAACATTTAGATTAAAGTACTGATTTCAAACATAGCATAAAGGCTGCACTTAAGCAAGGTACATACCATAAAGCCTACAAACTATGCATAAACCATAAACCCTAAAAGCTTACAAAAGCATATGGGTACAAACACAGAATATCCTGAATAACAGTTTTACAAAACACAATATGTCAACTTAAAGAGAAGAAAGAAACAAAAAAAATTAAAGACACTCCCCCTTAGATAAAGACGCTCCCCCTTAGGGTAATATCCACCCCCTCTGATTATGCCTATCACTCCCCCTTTTTGTCACGAATAGCTAAAGACTCTCGTCCAACTTTCGTTGAATCTCATCAAGCTGATTCTCCATAGTCTCGAGGCGCATTTGGACATGGTTGTTTGTGGAGTAGAGAAGTGCCACAAGCTCATCGACGCGTTTCTGAATATGCTCAAGTGCACTGCCAACTCTGTCAGTATGAGGAGCAGTTTGTGCTTGCGGAATACCAGCCGGTGAAGCTTCAGGAACAACACGTGATGTGGATGTGGTATGTGCAGGTGTCTCTGAGTCAGGGGCAGATGGAGTAACCGGAGAGATGTGAGCACTTCTTGGTGATTTAGAGGAGTGACTTCTGCTCACTTGAAGAGTGAGTAAAGAAATGGGACGTTGACGAGTCAACATTTTACCATCTGCAGGAGGAGTAATGCCTGCATTAAGAATGAGTTTCATGACAAGACTGCAAAATGGAATGATTCCTCGAGCTGTAGATCGACACGCGGTCTTCCTCAAGTTGTAGTAGATGTGAGCACATATATCAATGGGGGCTCCTGTAATGAGGTCACACAGAAATATAGCTCTCCCTAGATTGATGAATGTAGTGTTGGACAGTGGGTAGAGATTGGTGAACATGATCAACTTCAGTGTGGTCAGCTCAGGTGCAAATTTTGCGGTGCTGATGGAAGTTCCTGCACTGGATACCTCATGATTGTGTCCTAGGATTTGTAAAATTTCCCCAACCTCTGGATTTCGTTCATCATAGGGAGTTAAATTCACATTCTGAGGTCTGGTGATGCCGAGAAGATTTGCGATGGAGTCTGGGGTAACACTAAACTCTGTTCCTCTGACCCAGAAAATGAGGACAGGTCCAAGATCAGATGCATTGGAGAAGCATTCTTTGACCAGCTCATCCATTGGATCATCAAAGTTTCCGAACAAGTTTGCCCAGTCTCGTTTCTCAAAGATTCGAGGGATGAAAGTAGTCCCTAAGGTGTTGAACTCTACTACCCGCTCCACTATAGTTGTTGACTTGTCAAACACATTTGAGTAGGCGTGTGAGTTAAGGGGAACTCTGAATCTTTCCTCATTGGGATCTTGAGATGCTTGAGATGATAGACGAGTCCTTTTAGCAACTGGGGTTGCTGGTTCGTCAGCAAGAATGTCTTTACCCCTGGTAGATCGACGAGACATCTGCAAGAGAACAGGCCAACAGAAAAGAACCAAGCAACAATACCCCACAAAAGATTGTCAACAAGATTCAGTGTAAATAATATTTCAATATATAAATCCAGACTGAAGATAATGCAGACCCAACCAACACTACCAACAATACTCAGAAGTACAAACTAATACGTGCATCAAACTTGGTGAAAGTGCACCAAGACAAAGATAGACAGCACAACTGACAAAACCGTCATTGAGACAGGTTAATATGACCGTGATATGCAATAAGATACCGCATTTGAACATTTAGAGCAGATAACACAAATCACTCCAACAGAGGCATGAATATGGGGAAAATATTTCAATCATGAATAAACCAAACATCCACACTGAAGCACGTGGATGAGAGACATACAGTACGTTATCATAACCACTCAGTGACCAAAACCAAACACCAACATCAATGTTCAGGCAAGTGTAATGAGTAAGTCAAATAGACACCAAACCCATTTCAGAAAAGATTCTCAGATTCAATAATAGGCAAAAAATCAGAACAATGAAATACACATTGACTGCTCAGCATGAAAACAGGTGAGAACAATAGCAAACACGACACTCCATACCCATTACACAAAGAGATAAGTATAACAAATACAATACCAGACCAAACAGTAACAGAAATATGCAGGAAAAAGAAAATGAGATTGAGAAAGCAAAACCCATACCTTTTCTTGATGATTTGGAAAAGAAATGGAGCACCAAAGGGGTTTGAAAAATGGATTCACGAAGTGTTTGGAATGGAAAAGCAGTTTAAAGAGAAGATGAACAGTTTACAAAAGTTCGAGGGAAAACTGAAAGAGGTTTAAAAACTGCTCCTGTTTCTGCAAAACACGCGATTTTCGCGACTGGATTAAGTCGCCACACAGTCGCCAGCTCAAGCCGCCAAAGCACACAAGAACAAAATTTTGAAAAATTTTTCTAAGTGTTTTTCGCGACTGGAAGGTCTACCCGCGAGTGAGTCGTGAGCTGAGCCGCGAAAATCTCTGAGTGAATCTCGCGACTGGACCTTCCACTCGCGAACAAGTCGCCAAAACTGACCAGCGAAGATGCGACTGAGGCTCGCGACTTGACATACCCGCGACTGAGCCGCCAAAACAGGGCAAAACTGTATTTCTGAAATTTTCAGATTTTTCCAACAAAATACTTTCCAAAAACACCTAAAACACTCAAAAATCTTTTTGTGCTTGAATTAACAAAGATTGAGTATGTGAAAACACATTTTATCAAGTACAATCACACAAATGAATATGGCATTTAATGAACATAAACTTGTGTGTTGTGTGTGGATATCAACAATGAGATAGTCCTTTGTCTAATGTGAAGCTTCAATGATCAATTCAACCAAGGCATACACAATTAGCACTAGATCATGTGACCAATCTCAATTATAGAAATATGAATATATGACCTCCCACACATCTTGATAACATAACTTGGAGCTTTTCATTTGACTCCACTTTCAATCATAACTTTTGATCTTTTTGATCTTTTTGAGACAATCATCTCTCATTGTGAGAGGGATATGTAACATTTCACTTTGAAGAACAGGCCTTTGGCCTTTTTGAATGAAATTTCACTTTTAATATAAGGTCGCTTACCCTTTTTCCTAGTCAAATACTAGAATGTGCGACAGGCTTTTGCAGCTCAATATCTCTTTTCATTTGGAGATTTACATTTGGTGAGCTCTTTTTAGCAAAACAAAAATAAAAAGTGGGAAGATATATAGACACAAGTCTATGCATGTCTCAAGATCAACATAAACATTCACTAATCATTCATGACAAGTTTGAAGATCTATTTACAACAATCACATAGATTTCAAGATTTTTCCCATAGTGATATGAGTGCACGAAAACAAGCAATGCTCGAAAATGCACAAAGCCATTAGCACAAAGGTACAAGGCAAAACGAGTTTTAAGACAAAACTCAACAAAGTCAATCAAGCTTTTTGATTTTCAAAATTTTTATGTAATTTTTGGATTTTTGACTCAAGAAACAAAAAGATTGATAAAACACAATAAAGAAATATTCACAAGAAGAATAATCAAACAACCAAAGTCAAAAACAACAAGCATACCACACAAACATAGTCACAAAGCATAGGAAGTATTAATGCATGGACATGTTGTAATGCTTATGCATGAGTACCCCTTTTCACCCACACGTCACTTGCGTTTGGGGTGATTTCCTTAAAGGATTGGGTACGAGAGTTAGGGCTTTCAAACCTTCGTGAGAAGCTTTCCAAGCAGTTGGTGAATGCACCAATCATCTTCATCACGTTCATCATTCCGGGATCTCCATTTTGTTCTCTAGGTTGATCACCTGCCCAAGTTCTCCTATCAATTCTTGGTCCTCCTGACCTTTGAGGAGTTGCACTGTTCTTTGCTCTCAGCTTTTGACAATTTGGTCGAGTGTGCCCTTGAAGTCCGCAATAATGGCACACATACATTCCTCTAGGACCTCTTTGTGGTCGTGGACGTGACTTGGCACGAGATTCAGACCTGCCCACAGACTGATTACGATGATTCAGCATCCGTTGGTCCACCACATTCTTCTTCTCCTCCACCTCGAGCTTCACACCAGTAGGGTCAGCTACAACTGGATCTTTGGCCTTCACAAACTTCACTTCTTTAGCGACATTTCCAGTTGAGCTACTTCCTCCGGTATATCCCAGTCCGGATTTGTCTGAAAAGCTCTTTTGAGAAGATATAACATCATCTAGCTTCTTGGTGGTGACCTTCTCTATTTTAGCATTTGCTTGCATCACCTCGTTCTCAAGAAATCTCACTTTAGTGTAAGCTTCGGACAGCTCACCATTTAGAGTTTCAATCTCGCATTTGGCCTCCCTATACCGGATTAGGAGACTTTTGTAGTCCTCCTCAGCCTTCTTCATCTTTCTCACAGCAACCTTGGCTACCCTTGTGTATTCACCTGACTTCTCCAAGAGTGAGTTGTAATTTTCTTGAAGAGTTGCTGTGCTTTCTTCTTCTTCAGCTTCTGATTCTTCAACAATTCCTAGTGATTCATCATCACTATGTTCTCCAAGGTCTTGAACAAGCAAACTCAACTCATTCGAAGACTCGACATGAGCAATAGTCATGAAAGCTGAATAGTTTCCTTCTCCATCACAGCTCTCTTCAGATTCTGAGTCAGACGAATCTGAGTCACTCAAGGTTGTGGCATACACTTTGCCTTTCGATTTCAAATAGTTCGGACATTCCTTCTTAAAGTGTTCATGCCCGTTGCATTCAAAACAAGTGACACCTTGTGTGGATTGGGATTCTTTTCCATCTTTCTTATTGAAATCCCTCTTCTCCCTTCCAGAATTTTGGAATTTTCTCTTATCATCAAATTTTCCATTGTTTTTAAATTTCAAAAACTTTCTGAAATTCTTAACAAGATAGGCTACATCTTTGTCAACCATATCTTCTCCTGATGAGCCTTGATCTTCCACCTTCTCATTAATAGTCTTTAGAGCAAGGGATTTGCTCTTCCGTTGATTGGGCAGCGACATCTCATAAGTCTGCAGAGAACCAACCAGCTCCTGTATCTTGATGTCGTCAAGATCCTTGCTCTCTTCAATAGCTGTCACCTTAGCACGAAAACTTTCCGGCAATGATCGAAGGATCTTCCTCACAATCTTTGAGTCCTCCATTTTCTCTCCCAAGTTAAACTTACTGACAACCACTTCATTCAGCTTCCCATAGAAAGAGTCGAAAGACTCATCCTCACTCATCTTGAGCTCCTCAAACCGAGTGGTTAGCATTTGTAACTTGGTATCTTTCACTTTCTTCGTGCCTTCATAAGTCGTTTCCAGAATCTCCCATGCATCTTTGGCAATGGTAATGTGAGAAATCCTGTGAAATTCATCTGGAGACACACCACAGAAAATAGCATTTAGTGCTTTACTGTTAGCATTAGATGCAGCAAGAGCTGCCTTATCCCATGTGGATTTGGCTGCCTCAGGTTTGGTCCAACCCATCTCAACAGCATCCCACACGGATTCATCAATAGAGCATAGAAAAGCTCTCATACGAACCTTCCAAAACGCATAATTACTTCCATCAAAATATGGAGGTGCATTAAGGGATTGAGACCTATCCATCTCAAAAAGGGAGTCAAGGATCACACAATGGTGATGAAACCAAACAGCTGTGTACCCGCTCTGATACCAATTGAAAGTTCAAAAACGTGTACAAAAACACTTTTGAACGTTTAGACCCCCAAAAACAACTTAACCAACACAAGCAATATGTCAAACAACAAGTGTGCGGAAACTTAACATATGCTATAATATGAAATTGGTTAAACAACTATCTAAGCCATAACAAAATAAACCACAGCAGATAATGTAACGGCAGAGATAGAGAGGAAGGAAGATGCAAACACAAAGATAACACTCGATGTGTTATCGAAGAGGAAACCGAAGACCTCGACGAAAAACCTCTCCGCCGCCCTCCAAGCGGTAATCAATCCACTAGAAAATACAGTTGGGATACAAGGACAGCAATAGACCCTCCAAGCCTAATCTACCCAATGCACCTAAGCCCTCCAAGCTTCTTGCTCCAACGAGGTTGCGCCGAACCTTTTTCTTTTCTAGCTTTCCGGATTCCGCTACTACACCGTAGCATCAACCAATGAAGATTGGCTCCTTCCTAACTGCTTCCCAGAACTCCAAACGACTGTCTCACAGAGATGATAATGGTGAGAACCAGGTTTGGTACATTGCCTCTCAAGGATTTGACAATGGAGAGGAAGAGAGTGAGGAATTTGATGAGACTCTAAGGTAGGGATTGTGTGTGAAACAATCTTGTTTTTCTTTAGGGTTTCTCTCTCAAAATTCTCTATGGAAGCTCTTTTTCAATCGTGGGTTAAAAGGGTATTTATACTGGAGTGAAGAGGAATGTGAAACGTCAGGTTTTTCCAAAACAGGGGTGGCTCGCGGCTTGACCTCGCGGCTTGACCAAGTCGCGAGTTCCAGTCGCGAGTTAACCGTATGGCCAGTTGTCCTGTTTTGTCCTGTAGTGCTCCAGCTAGCATGACTGTTCATCTTCCAGCATGCTTGGCACATGTGCAGTTTCTGGCGGGTTGAAGCCGCGAGTCCACCCGCGAGTCCCAGCCGCGACACTCTGTTTTCTTGCACACTCTTGAGCAATCTTCACTCTATCTCACTCACTACCCTTACAACAATCCCACCTAAATACAGGGTTACTAAATGCTGAATTACAAGCAAATTTGGCACGGAATAAAGCCAATTAGATGGTTGAATAAATTCAACCTTACACTTTATAATAGGATCTTTTGTTACTCATAGAACAAACAAAATGACGCCATTATTCCCACCAAAATGTTTTCCTATAATGACAAGCTTTATCTTTTAACCTCTAAGAAATGCAATGCAATGGCCAAAGGATATGCCCCTTTAATATATTGTCTCTAATCAAATAAACAAAGGCTTCTATCCCCTTTAGGTACAGGTTTATAGGGAATTCAATTGTTTTCAATTGTTTTCTTTTCTCTGTAAGAAAAAACCATCAACCTTAACTAACCAAAAAAAAAAAGAACCATCAACATTAATTATAGTTATAAGAAAGAACAAAAATAGGATAACATTTAACAATTAAAGAGGAAAAAAAAACAATTTAAGAAACAAATCTAAATGACATTAACCAATGTGGAGTTTTAAAGAACTCTTGCTTTACTTAGAATATAATAGAGAAAATAAAAATGAGACTAATACTAATTCTAGGAAACATATATAGAGAAATAGAAATAAGGATGCTAATTAAAGAATATTGGGAATACCATCAATCCCATTTGAAGCTTAATCATAGCTCCACTAATTTGCTGACTTTCAACTTTTGGCTGGTATATATTCAGGTGTGCTCCAATGCCATAAAATTCCTTATTGTCTGGTTTTACTTGAATTCCGGCAAACTACTTGATTAAATTAAGTGAGAAAATGAGCATAATGATTCTAGTGTAGAAAAAAAAAATAAAAGAGAGAAAGAATTCCCAAAGATTAGTAATTTGGCATAAATAGAAGAATGTATAAAAAAATTCATCGAAAAATTGAGAGAGAAAGAGAGAGAGAACCTTTTTTTGAATTCTGGCAAACTACCCGATTAAATTAAGTGAGAAAATGAGCATAATGATTCTAGTGTAGAAAAGAAAAAGAAAAAAAAAAGAAAAAAAAAGAAAGGATTCCCAAGGATTAGTAATTTGGCATAAATAGAAGAATGTGTAAAAAAATTCATCAAAAAATTGAGAGAGAGAGAGCCATTTTTTTGTGAGAGAAAACCATGCATAAAATAGAATAGATAGTTACAAATTTATAGTAAGTGAGTGTGGATAAGAAGAGACAAAATAAAGGAAGATGATAAGAAAGAAGAAGAATAATATTTATGTAGAGGGTAGTGGGGAGATGAAAAGGTAAGGGTGGAGAAAGGTTGGAAACAGTGTAAATATTAAAATAAAATAAAAGGTAAATGTTAAAAACAATTAAAGGAAAATTGGAAAGAAAATGATAATGAGGTAGACGCTGATGTGGCTCAACTGAAGTGTAGCAATAATAAATGCTACGTTTTAGCTTTTAGATATATACAAACTAGTCGCAGACTCATGCGATGTGTGTGAATAAATAATTATTTTGTAATTGTAATTGTAATATAATGTATAATTTGTTCTCCCTAAAAATTAAACAATTGCTATTCGGATCAATTAGGTCTACTTCAGTCCACTTTGGCCCCATTCGGTCCACCTAATCAATTTCGGTCCATTTTGGACAAATTGGGACTTAAATTGATTATTTTGTAGGTTGCCTTTTCAAATTTAGCTAAAAAATTCATATATATATATATATATATATTTTCTTAATTTTGGGTTGAAAAGTATGAGATTTTATTATATCTAGGCTAAACTCTTTAGTTTTGAATTAAAAAATAAAAACAAAATAAATATTAGAAATTAGAAATATGAGCCCTAAAAATGCAATAAAAATGATAAATATTCAAAAATATTATTTGGTCCACATCAGTCCTATTCGGTCCATATTGGTCCATTATGCCCACTTTGGTTCTATTCGGTCCACATTGTCCTATTCAGTCTTGGTCTTATTTAGTCGACATGGGTCCTATTCGGTCCACTATGGCCCTATTCAGTCCTATTTGTTCCTACTCAGTTCACATTGGTCCACTCTGTTCTATTCAGTTCACTTTGGTCCTATTCGGTCCTCCTTGTTCCCATTCGGTCCTATTTTGTCCATTTAGTCCACTTTGTTCCATTTGGTCCATTTGTATTCATTTCAGTCCATTTAGACCACTTTGATTCATTTGTGTTCACTTCGGTCCATTTTTGTACACTTGCATAAAGGGAGAAGACATGTGTAGGTTGAGAGTATTGATTCATAATTCAAATTTATATATATATATATATATATATCAAACTCGTAATATCTAAAATCTTAAGCATAACATTTATTGTTGCTACACTTTTGTTGAGCCATATTAACATAACATTTCAGTCCACTTCAATCCGGCTAAATTTAAGTGAAAGTTTTTCTAAACATTAAGGTTATAAATATACAAATCTAATATTTATGATAGTTACTCATTTATTTTAGCATCATTACTTTTAAATAAATTGCATGAGGTTAATTATATATTCAAGCAAAAAATAATAAATTAAATAAACAAATATGTGTGTGTGTGTGTGTGTGTGTGTAACTAGACCGAATTGACCGTATGTAGAAAATTGGATTGAATAGACCTAACTGGACCGAATTGACCAAATTGCACTGAATAGATCGAAGTGAAATGAATGGATCGTATGGATCGGATTAGACCAGATCGGATTAGACCGAATAGGATTGAATTCACCAAAGTAGACTGAATGGACTGAATGGACCAAAATGGCTAAATTGGATCGATTAGACCTAGATGGACCGAATGGACCAAATAGACCTAAGTGGATAGTATGGACGAAATTGGACCGAATAGACCTAAGTGGACCGTATGGACTAATTTGGATTGAATAGACCTAATTGGACCAAATTGGCCAAATTGGACCGAATAGACCTAACTGGAACGAATTGGCTAAATTGGACCGAATAGACCTAGGTGGACGGAATGGACCGAATAGACCTAAGTGGACAGTATGGATGAAATTGAACCAAATAGGCCTAAGTGGACCATATGGACCAAATTGGACCGAATATATCTAATTGGACTGAATAGACCTATGTGGACGGTATAGACTGAATTGGACCGAATAGATCAAAGTGGATAGAATGGACCGGATTGGACAGAACATGACCGCATTTAGCAAAGTAGGTCGAAAGGACCGAACTGGATTGAATAGACCTAACTGGACTGAATTGGCCAAGTGGACCGTACGGACCAAATTGGGAAAAATAGACCTAACCAAATCGAATTGGCCAAATTGGACTGAATAGAGCTAGGTGGACTAAATGGACCACATGGGACCGAATAGACCTAAATAGACGGAATGGACCAAGTTGGACCCGAAAGACCTAACTGGACCAAATTGGCCGAATTAGACCGAATAGACCTAGGTTGACCGTATGGACCAAATTGGACTGAATAGATCGAAGTGGACTGTAATGGACCGAATTAACCAAAGTAGACTGAAATGGTTTGAATGGACCGAACATGACTGAATAGGCCGAATTGACTGAATTAGGCCGAATGGACTTAATTGAATTGAAGTGGACTAAATTAGACCAAATTGGACCAAAATTGACCAAAATGGATTGAAGTATACCGAATTGAACCGAATTGATGAAGTGGACTGAATGCCAATCTGTTATTAGCATAGCCAAGATTGTGTATGAACCAACAATTAACTAAAATCAAACCAAAACTATTCCCTCCTGCATTTCTGAGGTCATTTTAGCTCTTTGTTCTGTGATACAAAATAAATCTAAATCTAAAGCATACCCAAAAATTAATAAAACTAAATCCCATGTTTTTTTTCTTTCTTTGGACTAGTCTTAATTGGAGTTTTTCTTTTTCTTTTTTAATCTTTGAGATTGACATGGTATTGGACCAGAGTTTCGATGTAAGCACCAATTTTTCTCCATTTGTTTTCTATGTATCAGTATATGGTTAGTGAATGTTGCTGCAATGCAAACAAAAGCAATCCAAATATGTCTTGAAGGGAATGAATCGACCCTATTTAAGATTTGATAACGGTGATCTTATGGTCCAATGACTTCTTCAGAGGTTTAATTCCTAGGAATGAATCAACCCTATTTTTACTTAGAAAAGAAGAAAGAATGTACGATTTGACGTTACTTCTTAACACGATAAGATATTTAATGTATCCAATGTATGCAATGTCCCTCTCACCATGTGTAAATCTTGTATGTATAAGATAATTCAAACATGTTAATTGCTGTGCTTGGTGCTTCTTGGCATTGGCTATTTCACCTTTCCAATGATCCAATCCCTCTGCATCCTTGAAAATCCTCCAAATCTACCAAAGTAGTGGCTGCTTTACCAAACAGACCACCAAGCCACGTTTATGAAGGCAAAGTGGTGATGTTTTTGTGAAGGGATCGTTAGGTTTCAGCTTCAAGATATGGATTAAATATCAAACCCATCTAACAAGAAGAGGCATTAAGCGAAGACTTGCAAGCGTATCAAGTAATTTGCACACCTCTCGGAGGACAATTTGTAAAGAAATGTTTTGAAGTAGTCAATGATCACAGTGAAATTGGAACAGGGTAATAGCATGAAGCAAAGACTTGGCTAAAGTTAAATAAGCAAAAGCTGATGACCAAGACTGAAATGTCAAAGCATACAACACCTAGAAACACTGTAGGATCCCAATGTGAGCTGTCCATTATTTACTATTTAGCATGATTACCACAACAGAAGTGACGGATCCACAATTACTACAGCCAGTAGTAGTAGTAGCTATACCAGGTTCCAATTCAAACCAAGAAATTAGATGGACATAATGTAGTAATCAAAGTGAATAAGGTTTCAATTAGTAAGTAAGGGTTGAAAAAGGTTTCAATTGGAAATGCAAACCAATTTTGCATTGCTTAAGCAGCAGTGAACATATATCTTGAACCAATAAGAAAATAAAACTGCAGGAGACTTATACCATTTTTAAACTCCAAAAATTTTCAACATCTTTTTTTTTTTCTCTCCAAAATGAACCGTTTTGATTTCCTTTCTCTAAAACCCTAAAAGACTATCAAGAAGAGCTTAAAATGCACTGTATCAACGATTCCGAATCAATCAACATCATTGTCAAGCTTCTGAGTTTCAATTCTTAAAATGTGGTTTAAAAGAAAAAACACCATTAGTTTCAATTCTTCTTTGTATCTCTGAGATTTCCATATTTGTCAAATTGATTTATGGGACTAACTTCTTTTTAGCTTTAATGGATGGAAAAATCACTCGTGCGTGAATCCATTGGTGAGTCTTCTTAATGTAATAATGTGAAATTAATGTGAGTTTCTTTGCATAAGAGCTAAAGTAAGTTAGTTTCAGTGCTCAATTTGGTGCACTTTTCAGATAATTGACAATTTTTATTCGGATGAAATTTGGTAATTGACATGAGTGCAAAAATTTACCTAACCAGGACAAGGTACAATCTGCTTCGGCAGATTGCATACTCTCCAGCAGCATTTTAGCCTTCAGAAAAACTAAAGAGGAAAAGCACAAAGCAGTATCGTTCTGATCATAAAACTCTCACACAATATGTTTCACTCATTGGTTACACAATCCTAGTGAAATATGTTCAACTTTATACTGCACATGTAAGTGAGTCTCTTATCTCTTTGAACTTTACATCCATAACCAGTTCTTTCTTGTAAAATGTCACTGGCTATCTCTGCCATTATAATAAAGTGGAGCAAGTCAAAACCCTTTTACTCTTGGCTATAATTTGAAGTCATTCGCCTATTCCATTCTTGAATTGTCATAAGCTTAGTAAAATCGTAATTTAGTAATCTGCCAGCACTTTTCAGATGGATGTGCATGAGCAGATGTGTCACACCCTTATACGAACCCGGTACCTCTCGCATGCAAAGCGAGCGCTCTACCATGTGAGCTACATCCCCATGTTGATAAACTCTCTTAAACACAATTATATAACACTTTAGCACACATAAAATTTTGACTTGAGAAACAAGTTTCAATCTCTTGAAGATTCATTGCAATCCATTTGAAAATTCATAGATTTCAAGATTTGAACACAGTGGATTTACTGATTAGTCAAGAAAAGACGACCATGCATGCTACGTCACCTCATGCGTATTACCACTGGTTCGCTGCTTCTCCTCATAAATACTAAAATAATCTTAATAATCTCCACTCACCCACCACTCTCGACACACTCCGACCCACCACCATCATGTCTGGGTGTTATGGTCTAACTATGGCTTCCACATCTTCTCTCTCCAACTCCAACCCACCACTCTCGGCCCAGAGCACCGCCTCATTGATGGTATCTCTATCAATTTCAATGGAACAGAGGATTAGCTGTTAATTTTGTCCCCCTAGCTGTTAATTTATGTGTTAGTCATGTTAATGAGGAGACCTTTTCCGAAAGTTTAGACCCGTACTTGTTAATTTAATGTGCATATTCACATTCTAATGGAGGAGAGACCATGTCCAAAAGTTGGCCCCCGATCGAGAACTGAAACTAAACTTATGGTACTGTAATTTTAGCTAACCAATTTTTGTCTTCTTTTTTTTTTTTTTTTTTTTTTGTTTCCTTTTTTTTGAAAAAAAAAAAGATTTTATCTTAGAAAAATGTATTCTTTTCTCTAATGGCTTTAAATTTTGCCTCAATGAAACTTTCTATCTTAAGTTGTGTGTTTTTTTTTTTTTTTTTTTTTTGAGAAACCAGACCCAGAGGCCTGCTAGATTAAAAGAAAAGATTACAAAGCATCACTAATTACAAAAGGAGCTATGTCCTCAGGTACGGATCCCATCCACACCTAGAGCTCATTACCAGACTTGGAACTTCTGGCCAGTAAATGGGCGACTGTATTACCCAGTCGTTTTATATGCGTAAAATTACAAAAACGAAAAGCAGTAGCTAGTCTTAGGGAATCGTTTATAACCAAACCAAAATCCGGATGGTTTGAAACACCTTCATGTAGAGCTTTTGTAACAATCTCAGCATCTCCTTCAATGATAGCATCAAAAACACTTAGTTTGAAATTGGGTAAAATTAATTTTTGATCCTCTATTATCATATATAGTACAAACCAGTCACATACTTGCACAGTAGTTTGAAATTTTTTGTATGACTTTTTAAAAATATATTTGATTTTGTAGATTAAACAATCAATATTTGTTATTTGAAATTAAATTCACTACAACAAACTTGACTTTGTTTCAACCCACTTTCCTCAAGGGTTGACTAAAAAGTGCCGAAACCATCACTAAAAATTGGGGTGTTTATTTTGATTAGCTTTATTCCGAGGGTCATTAAAATCCTCGAAATAAACCTATACAACCCTCGGAATAATCTGTTAAAATTAGGCGGGCTAGTTTTTACACTCCAACGCTAATTTTACCTCTAAATTTAAACATTTATCAACGCATCCTATCACAACCTTTGATAGAAGATATCTCAAAATTTCCAACCCTTGAAATAAAGTCCAAAATTAAAATACAAAAGGGAAAACTCATTTTTGTTCACGCTCCACGCTCAGAAACCGCTCATACAATCAGAAAATTCTCTCAAAATCGATCTGAGCTCATCTCAGAAAACTCAAAGATCGGAGCTTATCTCCGACGGGCTGATTTGCGACGACAAGCGAGCCGTTGATAGACTTAGCACTCTTTGCCACCCCATTTCCGATTACAGGTCTGTCTTTCTCTGTTTGTTTCCCGAGAAATTATGGAAATAACATAGCAGAACTATCCAAAAAAATTTTGGTATTCTCTCTCGTTTTCTCTCTCTCCATCAGTAGATATTTCTCTTCCTCACCATTGGTATAATTTGGGGGCTAGGATTTGGATTACATGTCCTTTGGTGTAATTTGGGGGCAAGGGTTTGGATTACATGTCCTTTGGAATCTGAAGTATGGATTGGATCTAAGAGGCTTGAACATATTATATTGAAGAAATGCTTAAAAGGGAGTTTCTAAGGGTTAATGGTGTGGTATAACAATTGTATAAATTTAAGTATGGGTTGGATCTATAAGGTTTTTGGTGGTGCTATGTTTGTTATTTTTTGTTTTCCAGTATTTTTTAAGTGTCAGGTGTTAATACCATGTTCTATTACTTGGAGATTTAAACTGGATAATAAGGTGTTCACTTGTTTGTAAACTTGGTTCAAAGCCATTATGAACTACTTAACAGCTGTGAAATTATTATTTTCTAATTGAATCATTTGTCTTTAAGATCAACAAGACTATTTTGGTGCTTATACATATGAAACTCGAAATAGTGTAAGATAAGTTTCGGAGGTATTCCACTTGAATGAAACTCAAAATAATCCTAATAAATTTCTGCCCAGGACTCTGCTGGGCAGAGCTGACACCACCTCTACCTGTAAAAATGTATCTCAATTATTCTGTTAAATTGCTTGAAGTTTGTTTATGTTGTTTGTCATTGTGTTTTGGCAGATTCTGCTACTTCTCTTTATATTCGTTCTTATTTTTTGCAGGGAGGTTGGGTTTCAAGAGTGAACATGGAAGTGGACAGAGGAATTCATTAGTACCAAAGAAAACCTTAGTAAATCTTGGTTGTGTATAAACTGCACAATTTATAATCATATTGATTTATGAGACATTATTTGTATAGTCAATGGAAAAGAGTAGGCATTGACATTATTTGCCTCAAGCACATGGGATGAAGTACCATCTAGTTCTTCATGATGTTCTTAAATTTGAAAGAGTTTGTTAATAAGTAAAAACTAATTTGCTTGTAAGTGCTTAATATATTTGTTTGAAAGAATATGTATGTTACTAACCATTAAGATCGAATAATTTTTGTTGGTTGTTTCAAATTTTGAGTACTTGAGGCTTGACACTAATTGCTTATTTGGGCTCTAGTTTGGAAATGTGTATTTTGTCCATTGGTTTGTTTAGTGCAGCTATTTGCACTGTGTTTGTGTGTTTTTGTTGAGGAGGTCATTTAGAATTTTTATAGCAGCTCTGGTTGTGTTTTGTGCCCCCACTAGGCTGATCTGGGTGTTGCATGGCTATTGACCTTTTGTTCCTGCACAAAGTAGTTTGTTTCTTGCGCGTGATTTAAATGAAGGATTTAGTGATTTAGAAAGCTAATTGAATTTTGTTTTGATATTTGTGTTTTGTTATAATATAGATTTTGTAATATGTGGTTCTTTAAAGTCTATGTGCATGGTTGTGGATTTTTTTACTATTTTATATTATTATTTAAGGAGGAAAACCTTATTTCAAGGGTCGAGAGACCCTCAAAAAAGGTTATTGTGCTTTTATTTATTTTTGAATTTCTCCAGGGTCGCCACTCCTCCATAAATATGAAACTTTTTTTTTAAGAGAGATGCTACGTTCACAACATTTTTACAAAATTTTCACAACAAATAACAGGTTGTTAATTGTTATTAGTTCAAATTTGAACCTAACACTAAGATTAGTTTTTTACCCTAACAATAACAACCAGTAACAACTTGTCACTTAGGATTTATTGTGAAAATATTATGGACATATCATTTCTATTTTTTCAAGGGTCATGTAGGTAGTTGAAATTTCTGTTTCAAGGGTCATATAGGCCATCGAAATTTTTGGGAGGGAATTTTTTTCAAAAGTTATCAAGGGCCTTCTAGACCCTCAAAATAATCCTTTTTAGGACTTTTAATACTTCTTTTAAGGGTTTTGAACCTCAAAACAAACCAACTTTGTTGTAGTATATTGTGCTTTTAATTTTTGTATTCCTTCCTATTACTATCATTCAATTAGTTGAAAACACACATTGAGGTTTCTATCTCAATGGACAAAACAAATTTCCATTCAACTGATTATATGATGCATTTGACGTAGTATAATTATGTTGAATGGTAAGTAACATTATATTCTATACTTTGTATATTTGCATTTATTTGATACTCTTTTATCATTGTTTGAACTCACTTTTAGTCTCTTTAATAAACGAGTTAGATTTTCAACATTGAGTTGAATTATGTACCCATAAGTACAAATTTCATTATTTTTATGTTGGATTAGATATATTTATACCTGTAGATATTGTTTGTTTGTTTAGACTCCTGTAAACCAGTTTTGTTTAACTTAATTAATTGACCAAGTACTTAGATTGATTTTTCAAATCTAGGTTAAACATAGACAATCATATCACAAAGTGTGGAAAAATAAAGATGACAAGCAATATGATGACAAGCAATATGATGACTTAGGAAAACTAATGAAACGAAAAATTTCAAGGTAAAAAAAACCTGACGAGGATTTAACCTTGCTATCTTCAAGGTAAACAAACTCACTTTGATAGAGTGGAAGTTTTACAATAGATTTTCTCCCTAAAATCTAAAACTTGTAGTACTTACTCACACGACCACGTGTAGCTTCGACTCCACTAACTAATCTATCTAAATTTGTTGAAAACAAACACCGGCGTTTGCGACTTTGAAATTCCACTCAAAGGTTTAGATCACCGTCAGTAGTAGATCTTTATGCAATAACTCAGTAGTTCTTGATTGTAGATCTTGTTCCGGTAGATGCTTGTTGAGTTAGAGGGCTACAAAAACCTCACAAATCTCATAGGAGTAACTCACAAGACTTCCAAGAACTTGTAAAACATAGTTAGAGTTTTCCTTTTATACTATGTAGTGTGTAACTCAAACCCTAAACGTTTTTGTGAGCTTTGGGCCTAATTAAAATTCCACATACTGCAATTTTTTATCAGTCAAGCCTTTCTTTTGATCGGTCAAGCTTCACAAAAATTGACTTCTTCTTTTTGCAACTTTACTGTTCTTGAATCTTGACTTGAACAATCTTGAGCAATGTAACACCTAATCTAGACATGTTTTTGTTCTCGGTTTGCCAACATACATAAATTTAGAATCTAAATATTTAGAACCTAACAGATATAAATAATGTTGAGTTGAATTGGAAAATTGCACTTACATCCACAATAATCACACTAGAAGTCATCATATACATATATATATATATATATATATATATTCAATAGTTACAATTGAAGAGGGGAATTTAAATCCTGAATGTCACTATTGAAAACAGTTGGAAGTGCTAATTAAATTACATAGCAGAGTTACCAGAAAGAATAAATGCATAATCAAAAGCCATCTTCTATCCTGTTTGATAAGATTGTAGAGGCAAAAAAATTTCTTAAGGACATCATATATGTTTTGAATGATATATAAACCCTTGCATAGTAGTTAGTAGAGCAACAAGGTCCACACTAACTAAATAATATTTAGCAACAAGACTACATTGAATAAAAACCAATCATTTGAAGTTTTTAACAATAGAAAATTTTGTCCCAAATTTGTTAATTAACTCAGTGGCGACTTCAGGAATTTTTTTTCAGGGTGTTCCTTAAGAAGCATAAATTATACAATCTAATAATTTGTTATATTGTTGTTTCATTAATTATAAAATTATTAATTGTTGTTTAGCCTAACATAATTTAATTTGTTTGTCTTTTATAATATATTGGTTAATTAAATTATTAATTATTGTTTATTAGTTGCTTCCCTTAATTAATTATTGGTTAATTAAATTATTGTTTATTAGTTGCACTAGCCCACATCTTATGTGCATTTACTTCTCCTAATTCAAATATTCCACTGGCCCCATGTGCCCATCCACCCCCACCCCACTTAACAGACAAGCCTCATGCCTCTAATAAAAAGTTTTCAATTTTAACTAAATAAGTTGTTCTCAAATAAATTCTTAATAAACCATCAACAAGGATTGAACAAAAAAATAAATGCACATACAAGGGAAAAAAAAAAAAATCATTGTTGCACTATGTACACAACACTACAATTCACTAACTTTATTATATCTGAACTCCCAATTAATTTCAAAGTTTCAAACAAACTCAATTTTTACTTAAAAAAAAAAAAAAAAAAAAGACACTAACAGACAAACATAACTATTTACCATTAAAAAATCTGCTATAAGCACAAAAAGACAAAAAATAAAAAGAAGAAGACAAAATTCAACTCATAGAGCACAACACGTGGGAGGAATGGAGGATATCAATCCACCACTAGACTCTAGACACTTCTACTATTTTCTTTAAGTTATTGTTTAAGTCTCTTAAAAAGAGAAAGAACTCTCTAACTCTGTGTCTTTTGTATTAGACAGTTTAAGAGTTTTTTTTTTTTTTTTTTTTTTTTTTTTTTTTTTTTTTTTTTTTTTTTTTTTTTTGTGCTCGTTGCTCATGAGAGAGAGAGAGAGATACCAGATATAGTGAGTTTGGGCTAGGGGCGGGGCTGGCAGCACTGCTGCTACCATGCTGCTGCTGCCTCTCCCTTCAACTTCAACCATCAGCCATTAAGTCTCTTGGTTAGGCTTAGGGTTTTATTTGTTTGTTTGTTTTTTTTTTTTTTTTAATCTTTGATGGAATGACAAATTAGTTTTGTTTTAAATTTTTGAAAGGCCGAGCTATTTGTTTTTGATAAAATTTGGTTGATTGGATTAAATTTTCTTTAGCTTTATTATTTTTGTGATTTATGTTGTTGTGCTAAATTTTTTGGGCTTTCTAAATTTTCTTTTATAGATTAGATCCATAAATTCTTTTTATGGCCTTTTAAAGTGCCAATAATATTGTTGGGCTTTTTGTGAGCTTGCTCTGTTACAATTTTTTTTTTTTTTTTTTTTAGAATTTAGTTCAAAATTTTTTTGGGCTTTTTTTTTTTATTTTTTTTTATTTTGCTTGAAAGTAGAACAAATAAATTTTTTATTTTATTTGAGGGTGTTTCTAATTTTTCTTGAGGGTGTTTCTAATTTTTTTTAAAGTGTAAACAAAAAAAAAAAATAATTATTATATATAATTTTTTTTTTTTTTTCAGTTCAAGGTGTTCCTGGGAACACCCTGAGCTTAACGTGGCGTCGCCACTGATTTAACTAGTGGTAGACCCACTTTGTAATGTGATATAATGTATAATTTATTTTTAAAAATTTATTGAAGATAATTTCATTAATATATATTATTCGTTTTTTGAAGTGTTTTGTACTTTACATTATTCAAATTTTTGTTATAATGTGTTATGTTTTCCTTTTATTTTTTATTTTTGGTACAACTAAACTTTTTTAAGTTTCAAATTAATGATTTAAATTTCTTATTCTTTTAAAATTATTATGATATATTAAACCTCATTAGAAATTAACAATTTATGTTACTCAAATAATTTATAGGCACATCCAAATACATAGACATGTAAATTGTATTTTGATATAAACTCAAATAAAAAATATAAGAGGGGGATAGAGTTTATATGATGGGCAACTCAAAAAATACATCATCAAAATGTATCAACCCAAAGTAGAGATTAAAAAAAATTCATCGATCTAAAATAGAGTTAGAAAGAATAAATAATAGAGAGAGAGAGAGAGAGAGAGAGAGAGAGAGAGAGAATATTCACATTTTTTGGGTGAGAATGTGAGATGAATAGAAATTTATATAAAAGAAGACGAGTAAAAGATTACTCAAAAGAAAATGTATGGTTGTAAACACCAAATAAACCAAGTCATGCTACATAAGAGAATAACATTATACCATTATATACTATATAATGTCACATGATTACATCTATCAATCAAAGAAAAGAAAAGAAGAAAGATAACAAATCAAAAGACAACCAAATCACATCAATCCAAAGTAGAGTTTAATACAAAAATTTATCAACTTAGAGTAGGATGCAATAAAGAATAAAAAAATCCAACAAAAGAGAGAGAGAAAGTATTCACCATTTTTTGTGTAGGAAAAATATGGATAAAATAAAAGAGAATGACAAAATTTTATAGTAAATAAAATGAGGAAAGGAATAATCAAAATAAAAAGGAAGATGAAAGGATGGAGGAATCGTAACGTTAAAGTAAAGAGTAGTAGGAAGATAAAAAGGTAAAAGTGGGTGAAAATGTTAGAAGAAGTGTAATTATAAGATGAGAAATTAATAAGGAGAAAAATAATTAAAAATGAGAGAGAAAGTGTTGAAAATAGAGTGTTAATGCAGCCTCTGACCTAGCTTAACAAAAAACTGTAATAAACTCATGGTACTATTATTTTAGCTAACTGGTTTTCACCTTAAAAATAATATATAAAAAGAAGAGATTTAAAAAAAAAAAAAATTTGTTGAGAAATATCTTAGAAAAAGGGTTTTATGTTCTCCAATGCTTTAAATCTTGCTTTAATGAAACTTTGTTCTCTAGCAGCAGGGACGAACTCACGTTGGGCTGGAGGAGAAAGTATATGATGTTTCAGGAACTCCAAATCAGCATACAGTTGGTGTTTCTAAGCCCAATAAGAAATCGACACCTGGACTAAAAAGACACATCAGTATACTAAGCCATTTAAACTAAAATGACTAAATTATCCCTGAAAAAATTTCAAACACCCGCCAAACAAAAACAAAAACCAAATACTTTTCCTCTTTACAAAATCAAATCTCATTCTCTCTCTCCCCAATCCTCACGCCACCATAGTCCCTTCTCTCTCTCAAACCCCAACCCCGACAGCCACTACCCAGCTACAGCATCTCCAGCGCCACAACACTACCGAACATTACCAGCCTTTGTCTCGTTAGAAAACCTCAAAATCTTCTTTTTCTAGTAAAACTATCCTACGCCGGAAGCTTTCTTGCTCCTTCCAACACCCGACAATCACAAGAAGGTTTTTTTTTTCCTTTCTCTCTCTCTCTCTCTCTCTCTCTCTCTCTCTCTCTCTCTCTGTTTCTTTTCTGTATTTTCACATCTTTTTTGTATGCTTTTTTGTTCCCAAAATTGCAAATTTGAAAAAATAAAATAAAACAAAAGAAACTCCAAATGAATGTTTGTGTAGAAAGGAAATTTGTACCCGTTTGATAAAATGTCTCAATGTAGATGGATGCACTCCTTTGTTCTTAAACTATTATCAATCAATGGAATATACAATATACAGTAATGGTTTAATCTTTTCTTGGCCCCCCATTGTCCCACGCCTCCCTTTATAATTTCTTAAAATCAAATATTTCTTATAGTGTAATGGTCCAAAGTTGCGCCCCCCCCCCCCCCTCCCCCCCTAACGATGCCCACATCTGCTCCTCATCCTTCCTAAAATAAATTTTATCTTCTTAAAAATTTGATTAGTTCAAATGCTTTCAAAAAAATAAAAAAAAGTAAGCTAATCTATAACTTGTAACTCTATACTAAATATGAAACCTTTTAACATAAAACATTTTTAAAAAAAATCGTATTCTACATTATTTGGTATTTTAAGGACAAAACCAAAAAAAAAAAAAAAAAAAAAAAAAACTATTCTTTAAGGTAAATTATTCTTTAAATTAGTTTCTTACCTTGTGTGTGCGCACACAAGGGCATTTTCAAAATGCACACATGTCATCATCCTTTTTTAACTGTGTCAAATGTTTGGTAAGAATAAACATAACTATAACTTTCCATTTTTTGTATTTTCTTTTATTAATATTTTGTTAACATTGGATGGATATTAGTTTTTTTTTTTTTTTTTTACATAGTATATAGTCTTCTATTTTAACATATTTTTCATTCTTGAATTAATTTTAAATTTCTTAGGTTCATGCCTTGGACCCACTATCCTAATTTATTTATTTATTTTTGTAAGGACACGATTCGTAACGAACCGTAACAGTGTTGGGTTCGTACGTAAAAAGGCCCAAACAATATCATTTGTAGAACGTGGGTTTGAAAGGTTAGGCCTCAGTCACCAGACGGTGGGTTTTTCATGGTATTCATACATGATTAAGTCATTTTCGCCCTTGAAGTCTTTCTCCTGGAGGTGGGCTGGGAGGCTCAGGTTTTTGGCCATTTTTCCCAGCCACCGCTATGAATTGCTTCCTTTTCCTTTTATACTAGCCTGTGTTTTTTTATCCTTCGTCCACGTGTAGGATCGACATTCCAAAACGGATACTTGTCCCATCAGCCCAGACCCAGAGTGGTTGGGGGTGGTTGTAAAAGCTGGAGAGCATGGCTCTGTCAGGTGCAGAGTATTGAATGGCAGTAAGGGCAGCTTTCCCTGGTCGTTATACTTCCTAGCGTACCATTTTCTATTGACGCAGATATTTTATATTTTTTCCCAAGCTGTTTCTATGTCGTTTTTGTCCTTCCTTCCTGTGAGACCTCGGACATGCCGAGGACTAAATCGTCCTCGGCTGTATCCCAAGGCTATTTTGTACTTGTATTATCGAGCTTGGGCCATAACCCTCCTCGGCTTGGGCCTTTGGACCCCCATGAATAAATGGACCTGGCCCACAAATTATTGGGCCCCACAATAGCCCCTCAAAACCCTGCTATCTGACCTCTTGGTCGGAGAGGGGGGTTTTGGTAACACCAAGCCTTTATTATGGCTCATTTAATTCAGCCTTTCATTAATGTTGGCGGTTCTTCATCTGCCCAGGAAATGTACCGGTCTACGAGACATTCCTCTGAACTCACTCATGACGCGTTCTCGCCGTTTGATTATCCGAAACGCGCCTTTAATGACTTCCATTTACGAGACTATTTAAATTTGACGGTTTATTTGACGATATGGGGAAGTGGAACGGGTACATTCTTGTTTACAGATTTTCTTGGAAATCTGGACAGATTGAATACCCTCTGTTTTGCCCTTCATATAAGAAAAAAAGTAGGAGGCTATTTCTCTTGTACAGAGACCCTTTTCATCCTTCTGAGATCTGAAACCCTTAGACTCCTCCAGAGTTTTACTTTACCCGCTAGTTATACTTTAATTTGTAATTCGTTCGAAATAGGAGTAAGTAATGAAGGAGCCATACCCTTCTCAGAAATTCCATGTTCTTATGAAGCTAAAAATGGCTCGGTCGGGGCAGGGATGGCAGAGACTCAAGATACTTCTCACCCTCCTTTCAGCCAAAATCCGAAGCAGGGGCTCGTCGCGTCAGGCTTTTGGCGCGACTGAGCTGGGGTCACCCATCATCAGTACCAGCCGCTCTCTTACGAGCATAGCTAACATGGCACCAGCGTGTTAGGAGTCAGGACTGATGCAGGGGCAAAGCATCCCTGCTTCTTCCTCTCTTCCTTCACTGGTGCCTCCTTTTGCCTTTCTTTCTTCTTCTTTCCACCGCCAGATCCATCCTGGCGCTTTTCCTTCTTCCTCTTCTTCTCCTCCTTCTTTCTCTTCATCTCCTCCATCTTCTTCTGAAGAAGGTCCTCCTCTCAATATGGGCACTACTGGGGCAGAGTTTGGAAGGACTTCGAAGACGAGTTTAAAAAGACATCTGACTGTTTATTTGTTATATTGTTGTTGTTTTCCTTTTATTATTTTTGTAATCCACCTTCTGTATAGGCTTGTTTAAGCCCTTCTTTGTACGTTGTAATACTTCTTTATATTAATAAAAGTCGTTATTACTTTATTTCACACATTCTATCTCTTTGTTTCTGAAATGGTTACGCCGTGAATAGACATACTATCTCGTGAATTTATTTTTATTTTTACACTTTGACCGATGTCTAAAACCGAAGTCCTAGTTAATAAAAAGATCTTACTCTGTGCTTATAGACACTATCCGACTTAATACTACTGAATCGAATAAGTGATATTGAGGGTTGAAACCCCTATTAAGAAGAAAAAGGAAGGAACATTATGATGAGCTTATTGAGGCGGCCTGGCACAATACCGCCGACCTTAGAGCACAATACTTAGGGCCAAAATCCCTTATCAAAGAACAAGGTGCTATTATGAACTTACGAGTGTTGTTTCGACACAATAATACAGACTTGAACTAATGACACTTAGGGTCAAAATTCTTGCTAAGGAAAAGATATTATCACAACTTTAATAGAGTTGTTTGGCACAACAATGCCGACCTGCGAAAACAATACTTACCCCAAAGTAGCTGAGATGACAACTGAATGTTCGGTGCAGTGTAGGAAGTAATCATCCGAAGACATATAACCCAAAAAATGAACAACCCCTCCAGGTTGCTGAATGATAGGGCGTTTCACCATCTTCTTAACAACTTTAATAGCTTTAACCTTTTATGGTATTTGAGCCGAGGATTGAGTAACTTAGAATTTTCATTAAGTAGCCGACCTTACGAAACTCAGTTTTCTCATCTAAGTAGTTGGTTTCCCCATAGGTTTGAGTCCGAGGACCATACAATACCTTGGTTCTGTCCAAAACTCAGTTTTCTCATCTAAGTAGTTGGTTTCCCCATAGGTTTGAGTCCGAGGACCATACAATACCTTGGTTCTGTCCAAAACTTAGTTTTCTCATCTAAGTAGTTGGTTTCCCCATAGGTTTGAGTCCGAAGACCATACAATACATTGGTTCTGTCCAAAACTCAGTTATGGCATGGGAAATAACCCCTCAGCTATGGCATGGGACCTTGGTTTTAGGGGGATTGGCTCCTCGGCCGAGCCCTTAGAACCATCCATGCGATTGACGCTACAAAGCGCAGCCCCTAGTCAAGAATCATAGCCCCTAATGGAAGTTTACACTAGAACTCTACAACCAGTTGTTAGAAATGACAAAGGAACTGTCTCGACCTACCGTCTATGCCAACACACAAGCCTTTCCCACAGACGGCGCCAATTGTAAGGACACGATTCGTAACGAACCGTAATAGTGTTGGGCTCGTACGTAAAAAGGCCCAAACAATATCATTTGTAGAGCGTGGGTTTGAAAGGCTAGGCCTCAGTCACCAGACGGTGGGTTTTTCATGGTATTCATACATGATTAAGTCATTTTCGCCCTTGGAGTCTTTCTCCTGGAGGCGGGCTGAGAGGCTCTGGTTTTTGGCCATTTTTCCCAGCCACCGCTATGAATTGCTTCCTTTTCCTTTTATACTAGCCTGTGTTTTTTTATCCTTCGTCCACGTGTAGGATCGACATTCCAAGACGGATACTTGTCCCATCAGCCCAGACCCAGAGTGGTTGGGGGTGGTTGTAAAAGCTGGAGAGCATGGCTCTGTCAAGTGCAGAGTATTGAATGGCAGTAAGGGCAGCTTTCCCTGGTCGTTATACTTCCCAGCGTACCCTTTTCTATTGATGCAGATATTTTAGATTTTTTCCCAAGCTGTTTCTATGTCGTTTTTGTCCTTCCTTCCTGTGAGACCTCGGACACGCCGAGGACTAAATCGTCCTCGGCTGTATCCCAAGGCTATTTTGTACTTGTATTATCGAGCTTGGGCCATAACCCTCCTCGGCTTGGGCCTTTGGACCCCCATGAATAAATGGACCTGGCCCACAAATTATTGGGCCCCACAATTTTTATATTATATAGTCTTCCATTAGCTTTTTTCCCGTTAGTGGAAGAGGATTACTAATAAGCTTGTTGAGCTTCTTTTGGAAAACCTTCAGTAAAGGGTTCTGTGGTCTTGCTTTATGAAGTGGTTTGTTTGCAAATATGGGTTGTTACAGAAAGCTCATCTTTGTGACTTGTATGTCATGTTACAAATGTTCTCATTTACTGTGCTGCATCATTTTTCTTTATACAGGTTTATGAGCCTTCTCAGCTTGAAAGTATATGCATCTGCTTTTTATTTCCCCTAATTTGGTTATGGGGGTTGTATGCAATGTAATAAGTTCAAAGCCTCATTGGGGCGGAGCCACATAGTGGCTTGGGGGGGGCCGTGGCCCCTGCAAAAAAAAAAATTTCCCATTAGCCTATGAAGAAAAAATAAATGGGCCCTCCCAACATTAGACAGCCAGCCCCCCTACCCATTTCTCACCCATTCTCCCAGCCCTCAACCAAAAATTAGGACCACCTCAAATAAAAAAATAAAAAAAAATTATCTATTCTACTTTCAAGCAAAAAAAAAAAAAAAAAAAAAAAAATTTAACAGAGCCCAGCCCACGGCAAGGCAAGCCCACGGTGAGCCCAATAGATGATAGAGGTAGCTCGCTCATGGCAAGCCCACGGATTCTCAACCAAAAAAAAAAAAAAAATCAATACAGAGAATCAGAAAATGAACCCATCATGTCGCTGGTCACGTCCCTGGCAGAGAAATTAAACCCCAATATTACTGCCTATACAGAGCAAATCAACAAAAGCAAATCAAAATCTAGCAAAACCAAACACAGACTCACAGAGTGACAGAGGTGTTTATCTAAAAAAAAAAAAAATCCCCAATACACAAACCAAAACCAAACCTTAGCAAACCAAACCTAGAAACCCACGGTCATGTCGCCGTGACGTCGCAGCTCATCGTCGCTCGCCCCTCATCGCAGATCGCAGATCGGTGATCAGAGATCGCTCTGCCTCTGCTCTGGTGCTCGGTGCTCCCTCCGGCCCTCCCTCAAAGTATTTCTCTCTTTTTCTCTCACTGAAATGAAAAAATGAAATGAAATGAAATTTTTGCAGACGACAGATCGTAGATCGGTCATCAGAGATCGGCTCTGCCTTTGCTCCGGTGCAGCGATGCTCGTTGCCGGTTGCTCCCTCCGGCAGTCCGGCCCTCCGTCAAGGTTTTTCTCTTTGACTCTCTCTCAGTCTCTCTCTCTCTATCTCACTGAAATACTGAATGAAAAAATGAAATGTAATTTTTGAACGTTTCTTTCTTTATTCTTTAACTTTAATAGCCTATCTGAATATCTGATATCACATCTCAGTAAGTCTCTCTCGCTTTTGAACGGTCTCTTATTGGCTGGCTTTTACTTTTTTTCTGTTTTTGTCTTTTTTTAATTTGGCTTTATCTTATCCCTTTTTGTTGGTCAGTGTGTTGGTCTTTTTTTTTTTTTTTTTTTTTTTTTTTGGCTAAAAGTCAGTGTGTTGGTCTTTAGTGTAACGTGTGTTTACTGTGTTGTAATTTGTGATTGGCATTGCGAAATTTTTTGATTGCAGCTGGCTATTGTGATTGGGGCGCATGTTGTGCTTGTCTGTTGTCTGTTGAGTGGGGTTAGGAGGGGGTAGATGGGTTCATGGGGCCGGGTAAACAATAATTAAAGCAATGTAATGTGCAACACATTACACTGCTTTAATTATTATGCTGCACATGTAATGTATAATGTTCAGCTCTTTTAATGTAATATGTACAATGGGCTAAACAATATAACAAATTAGAGCAGTATAATTAATGACAAATAAATTAAAGCAATATAGTTTATTGTTACGCTAAACAACAATAATTAAAGCTATATAATTAAATTAACCAATACATTATAAAAGACAAATTAATTAAATTATTATTTTTTGTTTGAGGGGTTATTATTAATTAAAGTTGTATTAAAAATGGGTTGACTGTTTAAATTATAGTGGAAATTTTGTTTTTTTTTTTCTTGAGTATGAATAACATTCATATAACTAAATAAAAATTTCTAATTAATATTTTATTTTTTAAAATTCTTTTCAGGTTAATTTTTGAGTCATATTCTTAAAGCTAAAAGAATTATGAGCAAATGAAAAACAATTGATGCATTCTTTAAGAAAAAATATGTTAGCAATTCAGAAATTAGGACACTTGTGGCTGTAGAAACAAATGTTAATACTTAAGAATTATATTTAGTATATCTCTGTTACAACCCGGCGTCCCCAAGTATGTATTCTTGGCTACGCCCCTGCTCATTAGGTTTTTCTGCGTGGATGTTCTCTTATTGCAGCATGCATATCAAGATGGCCGTCTAGAGGAGGTAGTTCTACGTCATCTTAGGTCTGAAGATGGAGAAACTGTGATAGCTAAAAATATTAGGTTTTGTCTATACCTTTTTATTGTTATTCTACTTGGTCCATTTTTTTTCCCTTAAATAATTTCATATTCCCATGCTCACCGAGTTTTGGTTATTGCCAGGCTGTCAGAGTTCCTTGGTAACATGCGTATAAGGTGAACAGATGCTGTTTTATAGTCTAGAGTAAGTATGAAGTTATGACTTGGATTCTGCTTTTCGTACGAGTGTTTGTACATTAGAACTTGTGGATTAATTTTTTGATGTTCCTTAATTTTCAAAATTTTTTATGAGTTGTGCTTGTACCACATAATTAGGCACAATTTTGTGCCACAACTCATAATTAACAAAGGTGTGTCCCCACATGGCCCACTAACACATCTTTGCTAATCACAACTCGCCATGTAGCGAGTTGTGGCACAAAATTGTGCCAATTTATGTAATCCTAGCATAATTCATTTTTTATTCCAACAAGAGCTCAAACTAATTAATAAAAGAAAATTTTAGAGTTTTGAAAAGTTTAAAAAACAAGTTATGTAAAAGAAGAAGAAAAAAAAATTTAGAGTTTTAAAAAGCTGTATATTGAATATCTATTAAGGAACTGATATTAAAAGGTTTTGATAGGAGATGCTGTTTTATGACTTCAATTGTTTTACTTTTATCCCACTTGCTTTGTCTTTGGAAGAATATCTACATGGAGATTCTAGCCTTTTGCCCTTAATTTTTAAAAAATTTAGCAATATGCCCCTATTTTGAAACTATATAGGGATATGCCCCTGTTTCGATACTCGATTACCTTAAAATTGAGTTTCAATGAAATACTCAATCCGTAGAAAATCGAGTTATGCCGAATAAAAAAAAAAAAAAAAAAAAGCATGGAACTCGATTTTAGGAAAGTCGAGTTCCAAAACGCCGCTATAGGGCTTTAAAACGTCACTATAGGGCTTAAAAACGCCACTATAGGGCCCCTTGAACTTGGTATGGGGACTTATAAAAATTTTTGTAGGAAAACGCCGCTATAGGGCTCTAAAACGTCACTATAGGGCTTAAAAACGTCACTATAGGACCTAAAAACGCCGCTATAGGGCACCCAGAACAGGGCGATTACACTTATAAATTTTTTTTTCAGGAAAACGCCGCTATAGGGCCTTAAAACGTCACTATAGGACTTAAAAACGCCACTATAGGGCACCCTGAATATGGGCCAATCACACTTATAAAAAAATTGCAGGAAAACGCCACTATAGAGCTTTAAAACGTCACTATAGGGCTTAAAAACGCCACTATAGGGCTCCCTGAATATAGGGCAATCACACTTATAAAATTTTTTTTTGCATGGAACTCGATTTCCTGAAACTCGAGTTCCATGGAATTTTTTTTTTTAATATTTTTTTTTTAAGTTTGTTCGGGCATAACTCGATTTTCTACAAATCGAGTATTTAATTGAACTCGATTTTAGGATAATCGAGTATCGAAACAGGGGCACGCTCCTATATAGTTTGCAAATAGGGGTATATTGCTAATTTTTTTTTTAAATTAGGGGTAAAATGCCAAAATCTCCATTCTTAATCGTTATTGCGTCATTTTTAAGTGTTGGGCTTTTTTTAGGGCCTATCCTACCTATAAAAAAATGATTTTTTTGGGCCGTGGTCCAGCTCCATGTTTGTTGGTTATGGAAAGGAGATGTCAAATCAAACCTATCATTAATCCAACAGGACCAACACCTCTTATATTTAACTCGCATGCAATCTTGGATCTTGGATTCATTCTATGGTAATACTATTTACATACACACCTGCACACAAATTTATTTTTATTATTTATAATTATTGGCATGCTTATCCCTACATCAAGCGCGTACACCTCACCTACAACTAAGATTTAAACCCTCCACACCTCATTTTAATTTCTAAACTTTATTAACTACGCCACCACCTTACTTCATCTCCGTCTCTCAGCTATGGCAAAGTTTCCAAAATCACAACCCAAACTTGTCCCACTTCTCTTCCTCCTCTTCTTGTTCTCACTGAGCCACTCCTCCGCCGCTTACTCCATCGGAGTCAACTACGGAACCGTCGCCAACAACCTCCCACCACCTTCCCAAGTGGCCAACTTCCTCAAAACCCAAACCACCATCGACCGCGTCAAGATCTTCGACGCCAACCCTGACATTCTCAAAGCCTTTGCTAACACCAACATCTCTCGCTTTGTCTCACGCTTGCCGTCTTGGAATCTTTAATCTTTATTCGTCAGATGGCTCCCACATGCACATACATACCCAACTTCTATAAATTTTGAGCAGTGCTTGGCATTTATTAATAGAAACGTTTAACATGAAAGAAGTGGCGTGCTTGGCATTTCGCTTCAATTTTGGCTCTACTCTGTATCTGTAATCAACTGTCTTTCAACAAATCGATTGCTTATTTTTTAATTCATCACTTATTAGCATAGATTAATTTCGACAAAAAGAAAGAAAAATAATAACGGTGCCATATCTAATCATCAGTTAGGATAATTAGCTAAATAAGATTAAACATATTATTTTCAGCTACAGTACTTTTCAGATTGTAAATCATAAATTCATAATGTAGAGAAGCTAACTTTTTGTTAGATGATACGCATGATGGGTTCTCTTTGTATGTTTTTTAAAACCTTAATCTCTTTTTTTTAAGTACTAATTTTATTACTTTTCTTGATTTTTTTTAATTTTTTTTTACATACAACAACCATTTTCTACTCCTTTCTTTTATTTTTTGGAATACGTAAAAGAAGAATAAAAAATTAAATGCAAAATGAATAGTGTCAATATAAATTTTTCACACAATTATTGTAATTATTATATATTTTTACACAATTATACATAAACTGATATGAGTAAATTTTGATTTTGTTAAAATATAATATATTTTTTCTATTGTACACGCTCTTATAAAATGGTCTAAGGAAGATCAGATGACTTATCCAAAAAAAAAACCGAAGATCATATGACCTATCTTTCTATGATTATTGTGATAGCTTTTGTTTATAAAATTGGTGTTATTCCCCCCCAAAAAAAAAGGTAAGATTAAATTGATTAATTGCACCAACTTCACGTTCATGCTCTCAATGGCAGTTCTAGGAATTTTTTTTAGGGTATTCCTCAACAGGTATAAATTACACAATCTAATAAAAAAATTTTGTATATTAACAACAACAATAATAATAAAAACACGCAAATACATAAAATTTATGATAGGCCAAAAACAAATTGACCCATTGTGATAAATTAACCAATTAATTTAGCCAAGTGAATTAATTAAGTTAATTAACATGCAAATGCGTGGTAGCACAAACAAATCACCAATAAACTAATTATGCAGCGAAAAATAAATAACACGATGATTTGTTTACGAATGAGGAAAACCTAACGGCAAAAACCCCATCGGGTGATTTTCAGGTCACAACTCCCAAAATTCCACTATTATCACAACAAGCAGTTACAAGTAAAGGAATCCCAGTACCTTATACCAATTTACAATTGAACCCTTACCCCAATACCCAATAGGACTTGTTCTGTAGTGACAATTTCCCTTTTGATGCACGTCTACGTTACTAACCAATTTGATGCGCGGATCCCAGTACTCAGCTTACTCCTTTGCACAAATCCAAGTACGTGACTAACACCACAACAACCCTTTGATTGTTGTAGTTGATTTGCAGCAGCTTTGCATAGAAACACCAATAAGATTTTCAATGTTGGTGCAAGAGACTTTGCTTGGTTACAAAACCCAAAGGCGTATAAGAAACGCGATAAGAACTCTTTCTTCTATAGAAGGAAGCTAGGGTTTCAAAAAGAAAACCTTATGAAGCTCTCTAGGATTAGGTCACAACTTCCGAAATTCCACTATTATCACAACAAGCGGTTACAAGTAAAGGAATCCCAATACCTTATACCAATCTACAATTGAACCCTTACCCCAATACCCAATAGAACTTGTTCTGTAGTGACAATTTCCCTTTTGATGCACGTCTACGTGACTAACCAATTTGATGCGCGGATCCCAGTACTCAGCTTACTCCTTTGCACAAATCTAAGTACGTGACTAACACCACAACAACCCTTTGATTGTTGTAGTTGATTTGCAACAGCTTTGCATAGAAACACCAATAAGATCTTCAATGTTGGTGCAAGAGACTTTGCTTGGTTACAAAACCCAAAGGCGTATAAGAAACGCAACAAGAACTCTTTCTTCTATAGAAGGAAGCTAGGGTTTCAAAAAGAAAACCTTATGAAGCTTTCTAGGATTAGGTTTTTCTTTTTCCACCTCCTTTAAATAGGAGCTTAATGGGCTTTCCTATTCCAAATAGGTTTACACAAACCTAGGGCTTTCTTAGTCCAATAAGGATTATACAAACCCACAAACCTTGGGTTTTCCTAACCCTATAAGGATTATACAAAATCCATAAACAAATAGCCTTTTAGAATAAAAACGTTGCTGGCTATAATCTGAATCCCGTAAGCTCGATCGATTGAGACATCTATCGAGCTTTAATGAATCTCGACAGATCAAGCTTCTGTCGAGGAGGTATTGAGACTAGTAGATTGCACTTTTCTTCAGTAGTTCTTGAGTAATCTTCATGTCTTCAATTTAACCACTTGTAATGATCATCTTGAAACTATTTAGATTTACCCAAATACAAGTAAAGTGCATTTTGTCAAAGGATATGTCAATTACAAAAAAATATGTTCCTAATAGTTTACAATTGTCTTCTACGTGTTTTCATATTTTGAAATCATTGCATGATAGTCTCATTATCAATGCTACAATAAACTACAAGTTCATTAGAAATATTAATAAAATTATTAATTATTGTAGTTTAGTTGTTTCATTAATTTGTTTGTCTTTTATAAACTCTAATTTGTTATATTGTTGTTTCATTAATTATAAAATTATTAATTGTTGTTTAGCCTAACATAATTTAGTTTGTTTTTTTTTTTTTTATAATGTATTGGTTAATTAAATTATTAATTATTATTTATTAGTTGCTTCCCCCAATTAATTATTGGTTAATTAAATTATTGTTTATTAGTTGCACTAGCACACACACCATGTGCATTTACTTCCCCCAATTCAAATATCCCACCCCGGCCCCATACCCCCATCTACCCCCCACTCATCAGACAAGCCCCATGGCCCCCCAATCACAAGAACTAATCAAATAAATTCACAATCACAAATCACAATATACTAAATACACTAAAAAACAATTAATTGTATCTCACCAACACCCAGTGGCGGAGCTAGAAACTTTTTGGGGGGGGGGGGGAGGGGGAAACTAAATATAACAAAATTCTTAAGTACAAATAAATAATTTATTCTAAAAAAAGTACATTAATTGATAAATTAAATTTGACCTAACAAAGTTGTTTCATACATTCTTTTATGGTATTGCAATTTTTTATAATTGATTTTGAACTTAATTTTTCAAGTAGTCTATTATTAACAAGTACATACATATAGGAAAGAAGCATCACTTTTATATCTACAGTTCCACACTATTAATTTAGCTTAAACAAAATAAAAATAAAATCAACACAATTAAATCTATAACTCACATAGCACTATCAGCACAAATACAAACATATATAATAGATTTAAACTTAAAATATTACACGGCCAAATCCACAAGCCACTCACATTGTAGCACAAATCCAAACCATTCGTTTAGCACATATCACAATGCACACAAATGAAAAACCATTAGCACTATTAATGCAAACTTAAACTGGTTTAAGTTGTAGAGTACAACAAATAGAGAGACATACGTTTGTGAATGGCCTTGTTCCGTTGATCGTGGCTGTGGCTGTGGCTGTGGCTACTGCTACTCGAGGCACGGAGGCAATGTGGCTACTAGCAACGCGATTGGGGCTGGTGTGCACAACAACCATGAGAGACATTTGGATTTTTACTTTTCCTTTTCCTCTCCTTTTTCATTTTTTTTCTTTTATACTGGGTATTACTATTAGGGATTTGTAAATGAAGTGTTTTTTTTTTGGGTTATTAGGTCCTTGTTATTTTGCATTCTTTTTTGGGTATGATGTTTTTATACTAATTATGGATTGGTTCAAAAGTTTTTGAAGGTGTTCTTAATTTTGGTTGAGGGTGTTCCTAATTTTTTTTTTTTTCAGGGTGTTCCTGGGAACACCCTGACCTGAACGTGGTGCTGCCACTGCATGCTCTGTTCTATTTTAGTTGTTATACATGTTCCAAGTTCCAACCATTCCATCATCCCACAAGTACCAAACCTTTAAAAATAACGACCAACTTGCTACGTTGGCTCTATTTCCTCTTACGTTCACCTTGAAAGCTAAGTGGAAATATTTTATTATATTCTGAATTAATTATTCTCCAAATTCTGATCTGATTTATCCCTTTAATTTTTTTTTTTAAAATTGTCTTTTTCAATAATAAAAAAATGTAATAACAAATATAAAAAAGAGAGGCGGCAGCCTATAAGCTACAGGCTATTTACTCACATGCAGATAAACAAAAACATAGTTGCCAAAAAAAAAAAAAAAAGTGACACCACACTCATAATCAACGCCATCCTACAATGAATCTTCTAATAATGTGGACCCCATTTCCCCCATCCTTCCACCTTAAAAGAAGAGTAGAAGGTGGTTGTGGTTGCCCTATCCTTCCACCTTCCTTCTAAATCTTCTTGTTTTTGAGGTATGATGCAATAGAGATATTTATATGCTTTTCTAAGATTTGTGTAAGATGATGGTTGCTTAGTTGGACCCTAGAAGTGACCTTCAATGTCTCTTTGCTTTAAAAATATATATTTTGGTTCCATTGCCTCTGCTGCTTAGTTGTATTTATTCACCTTTCAATGGTGAGATGTTTGATTCTACCTATTATGGATGTTTGGAATTTTAGGGCTGTTTGGTAATGTTGTTCTAGTAACGTTGTTTGTATTTTTTTGGAATACATGTGGGTGAAAAAAAATGTGAAAATACGTATAATGTTGTTTAAACAGCGGTAACAAACAGGTCCTTAGGTTTCGGTATTTTTTTTGGTCCAACAAAGTGATTTAGAGGTTGGGTCTTGGTGCGATGTCAAGTGCCTTCCACAAAAAGTAACAAGTTGTGGGTTTGACCTTAGTATTTGACTTGATGATTGGTTCTTATTTCTAAGTTTATATTGATAATTTGGATTGACATGAAATTATTGGACGGTTATTACAACTCTTGCCAAATGAAATGTGCAATAATAGTTTATAGGTCATAAGCTTTTGTTAGGATATACATTTACCGTACAAATCAGGTTTCAAGATTCTTCTACAAATCTGTGAACCCTAGGAATTCTTTCTCCATGTCCCTTCTTTTTAATTAATTTATGATTAAAAAAACAACAGGAAAAAGTCAAGATGAAGAAATTGTTTTTTTGTTTTGTTTTTGTTTTTAAAGTAATATTTTTTAGTCACTGTTCTCTGAACCTTTCACTGCTATCATTAACGCAGATTTGCTTGCTGGAGGGGACCAGAACATGGAGTGTTGGGCATGCTATACTATTTATCAAGGTGCATCTTCTATCAAAGTAATAAAATCGTCATGCATTGGATGGGAATGTTTGAGAGTTCTCATCAGCTGTCTATTTATGGGATAATGATTTTTAGTAATGGACATGCAAATAGCTGTGCTGTTACCTAGGTGTATGGTTCCCCCTCACCAACAGTGATATATTTGGAACTGTTTATATAAAAATTTTTTTTGACTTCCATTCTTGTCAATATGGAGCTGTGATGACATGTTCTAGGCAACATTGTCATCTGAGGTCTTTTGTATTCTAATATGAATTTTCCTGCTGTTTGAGGACGTTGCATCTTGCAGGAAGTAAATGGGGTTAAGAGCTCCCTAAACTCAATAGCTTTTACAAATACTCATATCAGTTGTTATACATGAAAGACTAGCTTCCTCTCTCGCTCTCTCCTTGTTTACTAGCTCAAAAATGGTAAGAGTTTCAAATGAAAGTTTCGGTGCAAAATATAATAAATTATATAACCGTTTTTAATTGTATACTTCTAGTCATTAAAAATATATGAATGGAGATTAAACTCTTGATTAATGTATAATTTGGGCAAAAATATTATTTTCGGTCTTGAAATATAATCTAAGATTCTATAATTATATTTTTGCCCTTAAAATTTATAATTTCCCTCATCTATCTATTTTTGTTATGTTTTCCATCGGTGTGAATAGCAGAGTGCATATTTTGAGAATCAAAATAGAATCAAGACTATGTTTTATAAATAAAAACTTTATCTTTGTAAAATGGTTTAGATTTTAAACCTAAAAAAAAAATTAACGAGTGTCGACAAGAACACTAGTTGTAGAACATTTTAATTGTCTATGGACAGAAATAAAACCTTATAAATCTTAAGAATGAGAATCAAAGTAGAAAGTGAGAGATAATTAAATAAAACCTGTAGATGCCATTGGTTTCACGGGCTGCTTCCTTACATGGAAATCTTGAGCTGATTAGAATTAAGAAGGTGACAAGTGCATATGCAATAGTGGCGAAAGACTTGAAATGTGCTTGTTTGTGCCATCAAAATGCTCTCAGTTTGTAGTTTCATAATTTGATCTTATTCGGCCAATCTTTTATACATAAAATACTTTAATTGGAGGGCTACTTTAAGATATTACACTTTAATTAACATTGTTTCGAAAGCTATACTATAGACCAAATTTTACAAATACAAACCTTGTGAAATATTTGAAAGATAGAATCCTCTTGACCTTAAAATCCGATGCTACTATGAAATAATGTATAACTTGCTGCAATTTGCCATAAACCATTTAGGCAACATCACTCATGCATGGACTGGGAATCTAGCATCGATGTAAAAGGTGATCCTTTTTGGGCTGAAGCCTAAGCGACATTCTTAGTTGTTTCTAGTGCATTATATGCTGGTTTGGACTACATCATTTTTGTTGAAGGTAAAACCCTAAATGTTATTGGATCTATTCAAAATTCATATAATTAAGCAACATATATATATATATATATATTTATATATATATGGGTTGAGTTCAAGTTATATCTGGAGTAACTCTAAGTAATGTTATACCACTCAATAACTTATTACATAATTCATATTTTGAAAACCCCAACGTTGAATTACATGTTCCATATGATCTTAACATTCATGCTAATTTTCATGTTGATTGGATATTATTTATTATTTAATCCATAAACTTATCTTTTATGCATTATTTTAAACTACAAAAACTTGAATTTAAACAATTGATTGATGACATGACTATTAATCTTTGATTACCTTGAAATTTTGCAAGTATGGAGAATATATGAAGATAATGTAATCTAATGGTGGATTTATTAAAATTTGCATCCAATTAAAAAATAGAGTGGTGTAACATTATTTAAAGTTATACCATGTGTAACTTGAACCCAACCCTATTTATATATATATAAACTAACCATAGAAGAGACTAAACCTTCTGCCAACTTGTATGCCATTAACAACTAACCATTCTCTAAATCAAATTGAATATATACACACCATAACCATACTTTGCAAAATCACAAGCTGTTAGCCTGTACAAACTAACATAGAAATTACACAAGTGTGCATGGTCAGAATAGAAGTTCTATGAGTTACTCATTGTAACTCACCATCAATAAAACCTACATTGATTAGATCATCGCCATCTGGTTGTTTTCCTGGTTAATCTAAATGACCCAAGTGTAGTACCAGAAGCAACCCAACACCGAGTTGGCTGGATTGGATATAGATTGACTATTGTGGGAAAGGGTATTCGGATAGCACTCCCACATAAGATTTATTTATAAAATTATTATGGCATTAGAAAGATCTCACAGAAAACTTTTTTGAAAGAAAAAAAAATAGAAACCTGATAGAAAAATAGACAATCACACAAAAAAGAGAACACTAAAGATTTACGTGGTTCAGCCTTTAGCCTACATCCATGGGCGGAGACAAGGAGAAAGTTTCACTAAAAAATATGGAGAGTACAAAGGTGGTGTGAAAGCACTCTCACAAACCCAAACCCCAATACACCCAAATAACTCTATATCAAAGAGCTCTCTCTCAACTCTAACATAATTCAAGGCTAAACAATAGTTGCCATCCATGCAAAGAGGCCAATCAGAAAAAAGCTAACAGACAACCCAATTCAAAGTTACATGACTCACATCAACATTGACTACCCCAGTTACATAATGGCTTGGGTAGATCCACCAGAAATGGCATCCTTGACATCATTCACTTTAGCCTCTACATTCTCCTTGTCTAGCTAGGAACATTGTCTCCTAGCTCTTTTAGTTGCTTCTAGTTTGGTACAAAACTGAGTCAGCTTGGTTCTTTTTGTCTATGGCATCCCTCTTTTCCTTGTCTTCCTTTTGCAAAATTTTAAGCTTCTTTAACAATACTATCCACCTGCAACATTTTTATTTTGTACATACAAACATGGGGTTTAGTAACATAATTAGGTTAGGTTTACAGGTATTAATAAAAAATGTGAATGTTTCCATTTTAAAAAATAAAAATCCAAAAACATAGATAATTGAAATGTTGAGATTTCAGAAAGAAAAGAAAGATGTAGGTTCTTTGTAGAACATGGTAGCATCATTGAAGTTACAAAAATGAAGATATAAACGCATTTTTCAGTTTATATACAAATTAGAACAAAAACAAAGGGGGAAAGCAGCTAATTCCACTAATGGTCTAAATTTTTCTTGATATATATATATATATATATATATTAGTTATTTCTCAAATAGATTCAATAATTATAGTTAGCTCAGATAGTTTTGGTTTCAGGCTTATTCAAACTCATTCTAATAATATCTCTAGCCATAATGTCTTCAACCACCAAATTCTAATTCATGTCTTTTGTTAAGAACTAAAACTTGCTATATCTGGATTGAAAAAAAACCAAATTCTCTTCAAAACAACAGTTTTTGCAAATACATATACCTCATCACTTGGCATGGTGTGATGGTGCTAGCACTGGTTTTAGTGTCTAAGCTCATTCATAAACAGAGCACTGATTTTCAAAATCCTGGAGACAAAGACAATGACTCAAAATTCAAGGATCATTTTAAGGTATATAGTAGTACAAATTGAAATTTAAAAAAAAAAAAAAAAAAGATAAAAAAAGCATTGTACAAATTCATAAAATAAACTTGATAGTAGAAATGAAAAAAAATAAATTATGCTTTATATTTAATATGTTTGGGTTCATTTGGATTGGGATTGGACTCTAGATCTTGCCTTACTCCAGAAGTGACCAACACCATATCGTTAGTTTACAAATTTTTTCTACAAAAGGGCATATATGTCATTGTAGTTTTAAGCAATGGTTTTTTGTTTTTTATTTTTTAATAAAAAAATAGATTAGATCTTAGAAAAATAGTTTTCTTTTCTCTCATGGTTTTAGATTTTGCTTTAATGAAACTTTCTTCTCAAATAGTAGTAGTGAGCGTTAGATAGGTTGTGAAAGATCATGCTTCTAAGCCAAATCTAACATGTAATGCCAAAGTCTACCATCCTGATAGGTCTTTTGAGTTGTTGAATGCATGGAAGACCAGAGGGATAATTTATGAACATTTTTTTTTTGAAGTGACAAAAGAAACCTACCTTGGATGAACCGTAGGAGATTTAGTTATATCTTCATTATAATTTTGAAATTATTTTTTACATCGATTGCTATTTTGTTTAGCACCTGGGATTTTAATAGTTTGCTACATTGTGTATCTATTTTGTTTAAAAATGTGTCCACATATATGCAACCTAACAAGGACTAGATATTATTCTGTATCATAATGTAGCATTCTAATCATTAATTACTAATTAGTGTACAAAAATATGCTTATAATTTACCAGCCTCTATGCATGAGCATTGCACGTGCTCAAAGACTTTTCTATTTTTTTTTTCTAAAAATTTTTAAGCAGTAACTGTAATTTCTTTTTTTAACGTGTGTTTAAAAGTGTAGGAGTTTTCTTAGTAAAATAAAATAAAATAGTGGTGTTTTATTTGGATGAAAAAGGAATTAAAAAAAAAATGCCAAATTTTAGGGAATAAAAAGATTAACATTAAGGGGAAAAAAAAACCTAAATTTTAGGAGTTCTCTTTTTGAATTTAAAAGGATAGTAGCTATAGGTGTTGTAGAAAGTATAGACAGATTGATTATTTGTTTGACATTTATGACCCAATTTTTAAGAGAAGTTACCCTTCATCAATGAGGGTATTTTTTAATCATATAAAAGTTCAATTTAAAGAAGGGAATCCTCTTATATATAGTATAGAGAAGTTCATGTCCATGTTTTATAAATGTTTAAATAGTGTGTGGAAAGAAAAAAGAAGAACATGAATACATTTGTGGGGGTTTGAGGACGAGGAGGACTACGAGCGATATGTCCTTCATCAATTCATTTGTAAAGCACCTTCAACCCGAGAAGTTGGTTTACTCGAGAAGAGGATGGGAAGGTGCACAATGTCTCGTGAGTGCCCGAGTGGGAGAAGTAGCCTTCTAGGAGAGGGCCAAGGAAGCTGGGAGAAGTTTCTTGTAAAAGCTTACCTACTACCTCCGCATTGAATTCATAGCAACAACTTTATTAGCTGCATTAATGAAGAAATAACACTTGAACAGTAAATTCACAGCTAAGCAGCCCCTTTTACCACCTTCAGCAGAACTTTGATGAGACAAGTGTCCTAAGGAAAGCCTTGAAGTATACAAGTGGAGGGCTAGAATGCAAAGGAAAGAGTGTATAAAAGAGAGGGGAACTCCCCAATTAAAGGGACCTTGGGATTTTTCTAAGAGAACATGATTAAGAAGATAAGGATTGGAATACTAGTGGAGGACAGAGCTTAAGACTTACATAGAATTCTTGTATAAGAACTCATCCTCAGACTGACCCGAGGATAGTATTAATATTAATTACTCTTTGAATCAATTTCTTCCATTCTTGCTTGGATCTTCGGCCTTAGACCTAAACTTAATTAAACTTACATCATAATCTTCTTCCCATTCTCTATACAAATTATATTGTTTTGGGCTTAATTTTAAGGTAAGGGCCTCACTATTCTCAGTGGGCTTAAGCCATCAATTTTCTAGCACTTACAACATTAATACCTAGAAAAGAGAACATGAATACATCTCTTGGCCATGAACACGACGTTGTTTATAGGTGCCACGTGCTTTACTAAATGTCACACTTGTATTACAGTGTCGTATGTTTTCGGTCGTGGTCCCATAATGGACTGGACCGGACTGAGCTAGATAGAACAGTAACCAACTATATTTAAATTTTAATATTTTGTATTTATTAAAAAAAAAAACCAAAAATCTCATCACCCATGATCTCACTCTCATTCTCTTTCTCACTTGTTTTTGTGGTGTTGTTATACATGATAGACTAGGGGCTATGCAATCGATGTGAGAATTCTGTTGATTTTTTTTTCCTCCTCTTTCAAATGACAAACTATGTTATGTATAACTCTATAATTTTATTTTATTGATCCTAACTTTTTATCCAAATATTGTGCATAAAGTAAAATCTATCACAGCACTTCTGCATGTCTAAACTCAAAATCAGAAGCCATACTTTAATCCAAACTAAGTTATCATTGTACAGTGAACAAAAACCAGCAATTATGTAAGAACCCAAAAAACCATATCTGGATATTTTGTTTGTTGATATAAATAGGTAGTAATAATAAAGAGTTGAAGCAAACAAAATAATAAATACCTGAATATAAAACCGTTCCCTAGATGGTGGTTGTCAAATAATGATCTCTCACCAGATGTTATCAAAATATCAACAAGTGCCAGACTTCAATCTATTTAGTGTGATGTATGGAATATATGACAAGGGTGGAAGTCAGTTGATTTTTCCGAAGAACTGGAAGCAAAGCACTATGCCAGGACGGGGAACAGGAAAAGAAACGGCTCCAAAGAAAGAAATTGGGGTTCCCAATGCTTCCCCTGACCATCAAACAACAAGAGAGTGTAGCTTTTTTGAAGAAGTTAAGGGCTTGAAATTGAGAACTGCCTTCCCGAGTATACTTCGCCTAAAGAACGCAACATAAAAGTGTCATTTTATAATCTATATATATATATAAAACCGAAGCCTTTGCTAGCACCACAATTTTCCACGTCAGCACAACATTTAAAAAATAAAAAATAAATAAAAATTATAACTCCTCAAAACCCTAGCAACCTTACCCCTCTCTCAACTTAAGAAATATAAAGCCACGGTTTCTGCAAACTCTCTCTCTCCAGACGTAGGAAGCCCTAAAGCATTCAAGATCTACAATGCACGGTATAGCATTCAAGATCATAAAATATTATTATTAGTATGAATTTTATGGAGTTGCGGTGTTCAAGAATTAAACCAAAATTCTTTTAAATTATCTATAATATTTTGTCCTCTGAAAATTTTATCTCTTTAATTTTATTATATTGTGTTTCTTAAGCTATAGAGAGATTTTCTTTGGTTTCTGCAAACTCTCTCTCTCTCCAGATGTAGGAAGCCCTAAACGCACGATATAGCATTCAAGATCTACAACTCACGGTATAGATTTTAGCTTACAAAGTTCAGCTTTTGTAAGGTTAGTTTGTTTATATATTTAGTCCTTACGTTTAGGTTTAGGTTTAGGTTTAGGTTTAGGTTTTAAGAGATTTATATATTACTACTATATGGCTAAATTTCCCGTGACATCAGTTTTATGTTTTTAACCAAATACATCAGGAAAGCAAGAGAAGGCGCATAAATATTTAGTCCTTACGTTTAGGTTTAGGTTTAGGTTTAGGTTTAGGTTTTAAGAGATATATATATTACTACTATGTGGCTGAATTTCCCGTGACATCAGTTTTATGTTTTTTTTTTTTTTTAATTTGTTTTATGTAAGGTTAGTTTGTTTACATTAATTCTTTATCTCAAAGATAAGGCTTTTATTTCTACCGCAAGAATTATTTAGGTATGTATCCCTTGCAAACACACATGAACTTAAATTGTCTTTTAATATATGCATGCTTTATTATTTTCTAATAGTTTTCCCGTGCATCGCACGGGTTAGCGACTAGTTTATATAAAGATAGAAATCAATAGAATGAACAAACAAATGTGGATTTATGCATCTTCCCTCTTGGGTCCCCTCTTAGTATGAGATTCATATCTAGAATGAAATTTTACGTGAGGGAAAAAGAATGAACCCAAAATAAGATAATCACCTTTGCTGTTGACTTGTTGCACTTTTTCATATGGTTCTGAATATGCCCAGATACATACACCTCCTTTCATTCTGATTCATTCTGAGTCAAAAACATTACAAATTTTTTATTAGTAAAAAAAAAAAAAAAAAACTGAGCAGTGTAAATAAAATTGGTTGCTGAAAGATCAATAAAATTTAACAAGAAAATCTCTGATTTTTGATTACCAGAAAACCTAAACAAAATACCAAAATAAATAAATAAAAGTCTCTGATTTTTAAAGAATAGAATTCGAAAAAGTGACAGATTCTAATTAAATATATGGAAATCAACGTAGCATAAAGAAAAAGCTCAGTTTCTTTTGAAAGCATAGAATGCGTACCAAATGAAAGAGGGGAGTGGCCATTGACGATGACAATGTAGAGCCGTTTGCTGCTGTGGTCTCAACACCTTATCCATCCGATTTCCAAATTAGGGAAATCCTTTTCGATTTTATTTTTGTATTTTTCCTCTAACTGAGGACACTCCACAATTCTCAGATTTCGTAAACACTTGAGAAAACCATCATCGGGTAGTGTTGTGAGATTGGGACAGTTGTCAATGTAAAGTTTTTCAAGTGAGATTGGATTCCTAATTGATTCGGGGAAAGTAATCAAATTGGGTAAGTCATCAATCCACAGCCACCGTAAAGAAGTGAGACAACTAATCTCAAGAAGTGATGTCAGATTAGGCTCGCATCTTTCAATCCCAAGATATTCAAGTGAGGTGAGCTCCGGTAAAGTCATTAAATTGGGACAGTTTGAAATGGTGAGAAATTTTAGGGTGGAAATACATTGAAGACCCACAGGGAGAGACTTTAGTTTCGGAATGCCTTTGAACCATAAATGACGGAGGCAAATGAGGCATCGCCATTCCATGCCATCATCATGCATGTCTCTGAATGGATCGAACTCCTCGCAATTGACAATTAATAGCTCACACGTTAAGAATAGAACAATACTTTTACTAACACAAGAAAGAAGAACAAGAAGACAGATCTACCCTTACCTCTTCTACTGATGATGACGATGAACTTCCACTATCCTCTTCGAGTTCACTCTCTGGTACATAACTATCGAGTTCAATCTCTAGTACCTGAGCAATCTTGTGCGAATCTTCTTCTATGCATTTTCTACTCAATTCAGGACAACCTTCAATCTGCAATTGTCTTAGTGCAGTGAGAGCTTCCATCCCCGCCGGGAGAGATGACAACTTAGGGCATTGGACAATCCGAAGTGTGTGAAGTGATTTCAAACATGGCAGCCACTCCGGCAAAGCCTTCAAATTTTCACATCCTTCAATCCCTAGCACCTGTAAAGTGTTTGCAGATCCTTGGAGCCATTGGGGCAAAACCTCCAACTTAGGTAAACCTTCAATCATCAAATTCTGGAGGTTCAACTTGAATCTGACGTTGTTTAAATATAGCCTTTCTTCGAGATTGGGAAACAGGGGCATGGAAGTCATTTCAGGGCAATTACTAATCCACCAAGAAGAAAGAAGAGGAAATAAAGGCAGTGAGTTGTGAGACTGATCTTGTTGATGATCTGGTGTTGACGCAGATGTTGTTGCAACTAAATCCCTCCCTGTTCTCCCCCACCATCCCTTCAAATTAGGACATTCCTCTATTCTGAGTGACTTTAAAGTTGGGAAGAACGGTGTTGATAATGTTGTGGATGAAGCAGGCACCTCTTTACTCATATCATTATCGGATATGTACTCCAAATCATTCATCGTGTCAAGCCTTAGAGATTTTAAAGAGGAGAGATGAGACAATGGTGGCAGATATCGGCATCTCTTACAACTCTCTATCCTTAAATCAACAAGATTTATGAGAGAAGAGATCCAACTTGAAAATTTCACACCCTTATACTGATACACTTCCAAATATTTGAGATTTTCGTGTGGTTGGGGGTCTTCTAATAACTTCACATCTTCATTATTATCTACTTGATCTTGATGATCCCATTTTAATATCAATTTTTCAAGATGTTGCTTCTCCCTTAAATTCACAACAATGGATTCTGAGTTAGTTTCTTCCAACCGTTCCAAATGTGAGATCTCTAATGTTCCTCGCAGGTTTAGCTCCTTCAATTCGCCTAATCCACCAGTGTGGGAGGAGGTGCTCACAATGAATAATGATAATGTTTGAAGTGAAGTCATTTGCCCTAATCCACAAGGCATATGACTCAAATTATAACAACCATCATTATAAAGATGTCTAAGGCTAACCAATTCTCTTATGTCTTTGGGTAATTCTTTAAGACCTTTACAATCATTAAGTTTTAATGTTTGCAAATTCAACAATGTAGTAATTGACTTAGGGAGAGTTTCAATATCCTCATTAAAAGAAAGATCGAGCTTTTTTAATAAGTAATAGTTTCTCATGATATAAAACATCAGATGATCCAAATTCAAATTATAGATAGATAATGTTTAATAAAATCATTTAATTATTAGGAAGAGGATCAGCACTGAAAGCTCATGTGCTAATCGCGTGCTTCATTTAAGCACACGGCGTTGTTTACAGGTCCCACATGCTAAACATGCTTTGCATTACGGCGTTGTTTGTTCTTTTGTTTAGTTGTTGGCTTGTTGCCCTTTTAGGCTTTTAAAAAATCCAACGCAACCATATAGGTTTTAGGTCCAGGTCCCACATTGGACCAGTCTGGACCGGAACGAAATGTTACTATATATAATTTTTAATATTTTATATTAAAAAAAAAAAAAAAAAAACACACACACACTCTCTCTCTCTCTCTCTCTCTCTCTCTCTCTCTCTCTCTCTCTCTCTCTCTCTCCTGTGGTGTTATCATACATGAAAGACTAGGGGCTTGTTCAGATATACAAGTTTGGAAATCTGAAAATTTCTTATCATTTCTTCTCTTCTCTTCTCTCTCCCATCATTTCACATTTCAGTGAACATGGCCTATGGCGTTCACCTTTTTGTTTCACATATCAGAATGGTCCGCCTTTCTGTTAGATTAGTATGCATCCTAGATTATTGAGATAAGTATTTTTTATTGGATCAACCTGGCTTTGGAAAACAGTACTAAATTGGGTGGGGTAGGGTTTCTATAGAAATTAATTGATTTATTTATTTTTGGGGTTAAAGATGATTGAAATTTTTATGATCTTTGATTTTTCTTGCTCCTGCAGGGTTCTCTGCAAGTTCTTTGTTCATGGGGCGTGTCTGAAAGGGGAGCATTGTGAGTTTTCACATGATTGGAAGGATCCTCCACATAACATAAATCTTTTGATCTCAGCTTCATTTCATTATATCTATCTGCCCATTAATTTTCATTTAGTAAGGTTTCCTTCTTTCTTTATCATTGACTCTTGCTGGCTTTTTTGGTCACAGATTTGCACCTATTATCAGAAAGGACTGTGCATATGGTAGTCATTGCAGATACGAACATGTTAAAGCTTCTCGAGGCCATTCTTCTGCTTCATCTTCATCAACAAATGCATGCCAATCTCTCGTTTCGGATATTGTTCCTCCGGGTAATAGTACCAGATCTGTATTAGGTGGTGTTAACGCCTGTCCCAGGAAGTCCTATGGAGCTATCTGCTTCAAGTAGACCTTTCATTCCTCCTACTAAACCTGCCTGGAATCAAGAGTATGGGCACCAAGATTCTCTAGATGACTGGGATATTGGGGAAGCTAGCAGTATTAGACCATCTGACCGTCCCATCTGTTCATTTGCTGCTGCCGGTAATTGTCCCCGAGGAGAAAAATGCCCTCATTTACATGGTGACTTATGTCCCACATGTGGAAAACATTGCTTGCATCCTTTCAGACCTGAGGAAAGAGAGGAGCATTTGAAATCATGTGAGAAAAAGCAAAAGCACTTGGAGGCATTAAAACATAGTCAAGAAATAGAATGCAGTGTTTGTCTAGAACGTGTTCTCTCGAAGCCCACAGCAGCAGAACGGAAGTTTGGGTTGCTGTCAGAATGTGACCATCCATTCTGTATATCCTGCATTAGGAATTGGCGTAGTAGTTCTCCAACCTCTGGGATGGATGTCAATAGTGCATTGAGGGCATGCCCAATTTGTCGTAAGTTATCATACTTTGTTATTCCAAGTGTCATTTGGTATTCTTCGAAGGAAGAGAAGCAGGACATTGTTGATAGCTACAAGGCAAAGCTCAAGTAATTTCTTAACTCTTGTCTAGATGATAGACCTTCATGTTACTTGTGATCCTGTTTCTGGTTTTTGATTTTCAAATTTGATTTGTGTCCCCCTTTAAATACTTCTACTAGAGTTGTAATTCACTAACATTCTAGTAACACGGAGTCATCTACTACTACTCTCTTGTTTAGTTGAGAAAATTCTATCAGAAAGTTTTTGAGAACTTGCGGCTTTCAGATACTGTTTAGTCAATTTTCCTGGAAGTGTTGGTAGTAAATTCAAGAAACTGATTAACAATTTAGATAACTAACAATTGAAGTATTGTGAACGCATATTGTTGTTCTCAGTTTTGTAATTTGTTATTGTCTTTCTTGCAGGTCCATTGATTGCAAGCACTTTGATTTTGGGAATGGAAACTGCCCATTTGGGAGTAGTTGCTTTTATAAGGTAACGTGAATGTTAATAAGATAAATAGTTATTGCGATTTTCATTTTTCAAAGGTTTCTGGTTTAACTAATCTTAAGTGCAATGGTTTTACTTGAATGCTATACATATAATCAAATTTGATTCTCTTTAGTGTAATGGTTATTGTAAGCATCCTTTACTACCTGGAAATTTATTATTCTGTGTTAGTAAAGATTTATGTCTCATTGATTCTTGATCTTCTGGGATTTTGCTGTGAAGATGTGGTGGTTTTCTATAATTGTTGTATTTTGCATTTTGTTGGTTGATAACTTGTTTTTTCTTTTTGGTTTTCTTTTAATTATCTTTTGAGTAGTTGAATGCATTCACCGTTGCTTAATTGAACACAATGGTGTTTTACGCAAGAATATAAGATAAGTTATGCTTTAGTTCAGATATACAAGTTTGGAAATCTGAAAATTTCATATCATTTCTTCCCTTCTCTTCCTTTTTCTAAAGAAACATAATGACTGATATCAAAATCATACAACTTTCTTACTTCTAAGGAAATCATCTATACAATTATATACAATCCTTCTCACATCATTCCACATTCCAGTGAACATGGCCTACGGCGTTCACCTTTTTGTTTCACATATCAGAATGGTCCTCCTTTTTGGTATATTAGTATGCATCCTAGATTATTGAGATAAGTATTTTTTATTGGATCAATCTGGCTTTGGAAAACAGTACTACATCATAACCTTTAATGATGATTTGATGTATTATTGTTGTTGATGCTGTTGTCTTTAGTGTTATTATTGTTTTGGGTTGCATCTCAACGGCAAAACAAAGCCTGTTGTGATTAACTGGGCTTGCTTAGTGGTAACTGGAAGACCAGGGGATAATTTATTAACTTTTTTTTCTTTTTGAAGTTACAGAAGAAACCTGCTTTGGATGAACCATAGGAGATTTAGTTATGTATTATTTATAATTTTGAAATTATATTTTACATTGATTGCTATTTTGTTTAGCACCTGGGATTTTAATGGTTTGCTACATGGTGTATCTATTTTGTTTAAACCTGTGTCTACATATATGCAACCTAAACAGGGAGTAGGGTATTATTATGTATCTATATGTAGCATTCTAATCATAAATTACTAATTAGTGTACACAAATAAGCTTATAAGTTATAAGCTCATGTCCTTGCTTTGTAAATTTATTTATAGTGTGGAAAGAAAAAAAGAACATGTGTTAAATTACTGATTGCCCCAAAAGCTTAAGCTTAAGCTTAAGCTTTTGGGATATGGTAAATTTTATCATTTAACCACATACTTTTAACAACATGAATAAAATAATACCTAGAAAAGAGAATATACCCTTTCACTTGACTATGTCGATACCATCTCTACCAACACCGTGACCACCCAGATTGGAATACCACCCCTCATCTTCACAACTTACATCTTACTCTTGTTCTTATTAGCACCGAGTAACCAATAACCTGCAACTGCCAGCACCTCAGGACGTTTTTTGCCTGTAATTCAGACATTTGCATTTCATATCCCCTTCTTGCCAGATTATACCCGAAGCACCAGTGTAACCCTATGTCACTAAGGATGTTATGGTACTAGTGGTACTTTCCTGTTTGCTTTTCACTAAGGCCTCCCAAGTTTCCCTATTGAACATGCTCCTTTCTTGCTTCGGTTTATTATTATTAGTATATATATATATATATATTTTTTTTTAATTGGTTAGAAATCCTAATGCTACTACCTGAACCCCTCCCTTCCCTGTACGCCAAGCATGTATGTGCTTGGGAGGTACCAATCCGCATAAGAGACAGTTGGTTGCTACATTGTGCATTTCAAGTGTCCCATATCTTTATTCTATGCCAGGAACTGATATAATCATCTACAAAATTACAAATTTCTTACCTCACCAAAGGCGAGCATAGCAAATTAACATTTTCTAAAACAATGTGACAATTTTGTTCTCTCACTCTCTCTCTTTTGTGCTTGTTTTTCTGAGTCTCTGTGGTTTATTTTCTGGCTTTATCGATAAGTATAGGTGGGGCACAAACGGTCTATTTCTTCTTCTTTTTTGTGGCAGTTGTATTATTGATGTTCCTAGAGTTGCTGTCAGAATGGATTCTAGTCAATGCTGTTCCAAGAATTATACACCTTTTGTTTGTAATTTACTTCCATCTAGGAGAGGGTTAGCTTTATGACTCCTTTAATGGGTAGAATGTTTGTTGTGTTCCAGCATAAGGTCAAGCCAGGCTCATACACTTGGAGACATCACAGGCCCCCTCCACGAAGGCCCCCTCCACGAAGATCTGGTTTTGTGGATGACCTGTTTGATATGTTCAACTCCATAGAAGAATTAACAGCCTCCGAGACAGCTCTCGACCCCATGGAAGAATTAACATCCTTGGAGATGGCTCTTTTATTAAGGGATCTGATTCTGGATACATCTGACTCATCAAGTGATGAAGAAGATTTTTATAGCCCATGAGCTACTAGATATAGCCAGTTGTAATCATGTTGATTGTCTGTGGGGATTTTCTAAACATTGCCATGTTGGCATTTTGTCAGCCTACTACTCTTTGCATCAGCAGAAAGACTTGCTTGTAGTTTTTGAACTCTATATTATGACAAGATACTATTATTTATAATTGATATCTTGGTTTCCCTGCTGGGGTTAGATTGTTTCTGCTTGGGATGATTACTGGCATTATCCAATGTTGATGTCAATAAGCCTGGAAGTGTAGGTTCTTTGGTAGATATTTGATTGCTGGAGCACATAATAATTTTATGTTTGTTATTAATGGTGCTTAGTTTCCTTGGATACTTTGTAAGCAAAGAACTTTCTTGTAGTTTGACATGTACACTTCAATTTCCTGTTTGAAGGTCTTCCTTTTACACATTTTCTCTTTTTAGTGAGTTTATGCTCCTTACAGTTTGATATTTTAAGACATTTGACAAACATGGCCGGTGAAGTGATTACCACTGTGGTGTATAATGTTATATTTGTTATATTTCTTTCCCATGAGTGGAAGAGTGGATACTAAGCTTGTTGAGCTTCTTTTTAAAAACTTTCAGTAAAGGGTTCTGTGGACTTGCTTTATGAAGTGGTTTGTTTGCAAATTCGGGTTGTTACAGAAGGCTCATCTTTGTGACTTGTATGTCATGTTACAAATGTACTCATTTTCTGTGCTGCATCATTTTTCTCTATACAGGTTTATGAGCCTTCTCAGCTTGAAAGTATATGCATCTGCTTTTTATTTCCCCTATTTTGGTTATGGGGGTTGCATGCATTGTAATAAGTTCAGAGCCTCATTAGGTTTTTCTGCGTGGATGTTCTCTTATTGCAGCATGCATATCGAGATGGCCGTCTAGAGGAGGTAGTTCTACGTCATCTTGGGTCTGAAGATGGAGAAACTGTGATAGCTAAAAATATTAGGTTTTGTCTGTACCTTTTGTTGTTATTCTACTCGGTCCATTTTTTTTTCCCTGAAATAATTTCATACTCCCATGCTCACTGAGTTTTGGTTATTGCCAGGCTGTCAGAGTTCCTTGGTAACATGCGTATAAGGTGAACAGATGCTGTTTTATAGTCTAGAGTAAGTATGAAGTTATGACTTGGATTCTGCTTTCTGTACAAGTATTTGTACATTAGGACTTGACATGTGGATTAATTTTTTGATGTTCCTTAATTTTAGGAAATTTTTTATTCCAACAAGAGCTCAAACTAATAAATAAAAGTAAATTTGTATACTGTGTACCCGTGGTGCAAGGGTTTTACCTGACCTCTACTTGGAATGCATTAGCAGTCATTGACATGCTAGGTATATTGAGCAAAAAATATCAGTCTTTGACAAATAATGGCTTTGTTGGCCATCAGGAAAGTTTTCAATGATGGCATGCTCTCGTACTCACTGAATCTAAAGGATTGTCTTGATGGTTATAAACTTATAATACCACCTTAGCACTGTGGTTTTGCCAAAAAACTGGTTATCAGTTGCACCAGTTTCATCAATTGCAAAAAATCTCTTAATTGCTTGAACCTGTATTCATATTGCAGGATATCTAATGATATGGAGAAATCATGCGCCCCTTCAATTGCTGAGTTCTTTTCAAATGCCAGTGTGGCACTCCAGTTGTTTTTGAGGTATGATGCAATAGAGATATTTATATGCTTTTCTAAGATTTGTGTAAGTTGATGGTTGCTCAGTTGGACCCCAGAATTGACCTTCAATGTCTCTTTGCTTTACAAATATATATTTTGGTTCCATTGCCTCTGCTTCCTAGTTGTATTTATTCACCTTTCAATGGTGAGATGTTTGATTCTACCTGTTATGGGTGTTGGGAATTTTAGGTTTCAGTATTTTTTTGGTCCAACAAAGTGATTTAGAGGTTGGGTTTTGGTGCAATGTCAAGTGCCTTACACAAAAAGTAACAAGTTTTGGGTTTGACCTTGGTATTTGACTTGATGATTGGTTCTTATTTCTAAGTTTATATTGTTAACTTGGATTGACATGAAAATTTTGGGTGATTCTTACAACTCATGCCAAATGAAATATGCAGTAATAGCTTATTATAGGTCATAAGCTTTTGTTAGGACTTACATTTACCGTACCAATCAGGTTTCAAGATTCTTCTACAAATCTGTGAATCCTAGGAATGCTTTCTCCATGTTACTCCTTTTTAATTAATTTATGATTAAAAAAAACGACAGGAAAAAGTCAAGATGAAGAAATTGTTTTTTTTTTTTTTTTTAATGTAATATTTTTTAGTCACTTTCTCTGAACCTCTCAATGCTATCATAAACTCCAGATTTTCTTGCTGGAGGGGACCAGAACATGGAGTGTTGGGCATGATATACTATTTATCAAGGTGCATCTTCTATCAAAGTAATAAAAATCGTCATGCATTCGATGGGTATGTTTGAGAGAGTTCTCATCAGCTGTCTATTTATGGGATAATGATTTTTAGTAATGGACGTGCAAATAGCCGTGCTGTTACCTAGCTGTATGGTTCCCTCACCAACAATGATATATTTGGAACTGTTTACATAATTGTTTTTTCTGGCTTCCATTCTTGTCAATATGGAGCTGTGATGACATGTTCTAGGCAACATTGTCTGAGGTCTTTTGTATTCTAATCTGAATTTTCCTGCTGTTTGAGGACATTGCATCTTGCGGGATGTAAATGGGGTTAAGAGCTCCCTAAAATCAATAGCGTTTACAGACACTTATATCACTTGTTATACATGAAAGATTAGCTTCCTCTCTCGCCCTCTCCCTGCTTACTAGCTCAAAAATGGCCAGAGTTTTAAAATGAACGTTTCGGTGCAAAATGTATTTAAAACTTTAGCCGTTTTTAATTGTATAATTCTAGTCATGAAAAATATATGAATGGAAATTTAACTCTTGATAAATGTATAATTTCGGCAAAAATATTCTTTTTGGCTTGAAATATAATCTAGCTAGGATTCTACATTTCTAATTTGCCCATAAAATTTATAATGTCCCTCATCAATCTGTTTTGGTTATGTTTTCCATCTGTCTGTTGAACGAAATACATATCTTGGGAATCAAAATAGAAACAAGACTATTTTTTTAGAAATGAAAACTTCATCTTTGTGATATGATTTTTTTAAAACACGTAAAAAAAATTAACAAGATTTGACAAAAACACCAGATGTAGAACATTTTAACTGTCTGTGGACAGAAATAAAACCTTTTAAATCTTAAGAATGAGAATCAAAGTAGAAAGTGAGATAATCAATTAAAACCTCTAGGTGCCATTGGTTTACAGGCTGCCTCCTTACATAGAAATCCTGAGTTGATTAGAACTGAGAAGGTGACAAGTGCATATGCAATAGTCGCAAAAGACTTGAAATGTGCTTGTTTGTGCCTTCAAAATGCTCTCAATTCGTAGTTTCACAATTCAATCTTATTAGCCCAATCTATTATACATGAAAAAACTTTAATTGGGGGCTGCTTTAAGATATTACACTTTAATTAACATTGTTTTGAAAGCTATACTATAGGCCAGATATTACAAATACAAACCTTGTGAAATATTTGAAAGTTAGAATCCTCTTGACCTTAAAATCCGATGCTGTTGTGAAACAATGTATAACTTGCTGCAATTTGCCGAAACCATTTAGGCAACATCACTCATGCATGGACTGAGAATCTAGGATCGATGTAAAAAGTGATCCTTTTTGGGTTGAAGCCGAAGCGACACTCTTGGTTGTTTCTAGAGCATTATATGCTGGTTTGGAGTTTGGACTACATCATTTTTGTTGAAGGCAACACCCTAAATGTTATTGGATCCATTCATATTATTCAGCAATATATATATATATATATATATATAAACTAGCCATAGAAGAGACTAAACCGTCTGCCAACTTTTATGCCATTAACAACTAACCATTCTCTAAATCAAATTGAAAATATACACACCATAACCATACTTTGAAAAATCACAAGCAACATAGGCTGTACAAACTAACATAGAAATTACACTAGTGTGCATGGTTAGAATAGAAGTTCTATGAGTTACTCGCTATCAGTAAAATCTGCATTAATTAGATTATCGTCATTTGGTTGTTTTTTCGTTTAATCTAAATGACCCAAGTGTAGTGCCAGAAGCAACCCAACACTAAGTTGGCTGGACTGGCTATAGATTGACTATTGCGGGAAAGGTTATCCGGATAGCACTCGCGCATAAGATTTATTTATAAAAATATTATGTCTTTAGAAAGATCTCACACACAAATATTTTGAAGAAAAAAAAATCCCAAAAGAAAAATAGCCAACCACAAACAAGAGAGAACATTATAGATTTACGTGGTTCGGCCTTTGGCCTGCATCCACAGGTGACGACAAGAAAAAAGTTTCACTAACAAATATGGAGAGTACAAAGGTGGTGTAGAACCACTCTCACAAACCCAAACCCCATTACACCCAAATAACTCTATATCACAGAGTTCTCTCTCAACTCTTAATATAATTCAAGGCTAAACAATAGTTGCCGTCCATGCAAAGAGGTCAATCTGAAAAAAGCTAACAGACAACCCAATTCAAAGTCACATGACTCACATCAACTTTGACTATCCCAGTTACATAATTACTTGATTCAGGACAACCATTGCATCATTAATGGCTTGGGTAGATCCACCAGAATGGCATCCTTGACATCATTATTCACTTTAGCCTCTACATTCTCCTTGTCTAGCTAGGAACATTGTCTCCCAGCTCTTTTAGTTGCTTCTAGTTTGGTACAAAACTGAGTCAGCTTGTTCTTTTTGTCCATGGCATCCCTCTTTTCCTTGTCTTCCTTTTGCAAAATTTTAAGCTTCTTTAACAATACTATCCACCTGCAACATTTTTATTTTGTACAAACAAACATGGGGTTTAGTAACATAATTAGGTTAGGTTTACTAGTACTAATAAAAAAAGTGAATGTTTCCATTTTATAAAATAAAAATCCAAAAACATAGATACTTGAAATGCTGAGATTTCAAAAAGAAAAGAAAGATGTAAGTTCTTTGTAGAACATGCTAGCATCATTGAAGTTACAAAAATGAAGATATAAAAGCATTTTTTAGTTTATATACAAATTAGAACAAAAACAAAGGGGGAAAGCAGCAAATTCCACTAATGGTCTAAATTTTTCTTGATATATATATATATATATATATATTAGTTATTTCTCAAATAGATTACATAATTATAATTAGCTAAGATAGTTTGGGTTTCAGGCTTATTCAAACTCATTCTAATAATATCTCTAGCCATAACGTCTTCAACCAACTGATTCTAATTCATGTCTTCTGTTAAGAACTAAAACTTGCTATATCTGGATTGAACAAAAACCAAATTCTCTTCAAAACAAAAGTTTTTGCAAATACATAACTCATCACTTGGCATGGTGTGATGGTGCTAGCATCGGTTTTAGTGTCTAAGCTCATTCATTAACAGAGCACTAATTTTCAAAATCCCGGAGACAAAGACAATGACTCAAAATTCAAGGATCATTTTAAGGAATATGGTAGTACAAATTGAAATTTTTTTTAAAAAAAAAAAGATAAAAAAGCATTGTACAAATTCATAAAAATAAACTTGATAGTAGAAATTAAAAAAATAAATTACACTTTATATTTAATAAGTTTGGGTTCATTTGGATTGGGATTGGACTCTAGATTTCGCCTTACTCCAGGAGTGACCAACACCATATTGTTAGTTTACAAATTTTTTCTACAAAAGGGCATATATGTTATTGTGTAGTTTTAACCAATGGTTTTTTATTTTTTGCTTTTTTATTTTTTTTTCTTAATAAAAAAATAGATTAGATCTTAGAAAAATAGTTTTCTTTTCTCTCATGGTTTTAGATTTCGCTTTAATGAATCTTTCTTCTCAAATAGTAGTAGCGAGCATTGGATAGGTTGTGAAAGATCATGCTTCTCAGCCGGGGGAATGAGCAAACTAGCATTGTGTAGCTTTTCTATGTAGTAAGTTAGGCAACTTTTAAAAGAATAAAGGAAAGTAGCATCTCGAGTTTTAGAAACTCGAGATCCATATTAAAACTCGAGTCTCAAAGGCTCGCTTTGTGAATGTGAAAATGCCACATAGATCTCGAGTCTTTAAGACTCGAGTTTTATGCAAAAAAATTTCACCTATAGTGGCGTTTTAAAGCCTTACAGTAACGTTTTAAATCCCTATAGCGGCGTTTTTCTAAAAAAATTTATAAGTGGTCTGGGAGCCCTATAATGGCGTTTTTAAGTCCTATAGTGACGTTTTAAAGCCCTATAGTGGCGTTTTTATGTTTGGAAATCGAGTCTTTAAAACTCGATTTTTACATGGATTTTTTTCCACATCATACCCATCCTCTTACAAATCGAGACTTAAAAACTCGAGTTTTATCTTGGAACTCGAGTTTTAGACACTCGAGATGCTAGTTTTCAACATTGTTTTGAAACGTGACAACTAACTAAATTTTTTTTATATTTATTGTTATTTGGCAAGGACGATCTTCTAAGCTGAATCTAACATGTAATGCCAAAGTCTACCATCCTGATAGGTCTTTTGAGTTGTTGAATGCATGGAAGACCAGAGGGATAATTTATGAACATTTTTTTTGAAGTGACAGAAGAAACCTGCCTTGGATGAACCATAGGAGATTTAGTTATATCTTCATTATAATTTTGAAATTTTTTTTTACATTGATTGCTATTTTGTTCAACACCTGGGATTTTAATAGTTTGCTACATTGTGTATCTATTTCGTTTAAAAATGTGTCCACATAAATGCAACCTAACAAGGACTAGATATTATTCTGTATCAAAATGTAGCATCGTAATCATCAATTACTAATTAGTGTACAAAAATATGCTTATAAGCTATAAGCTATATATAAAACATGGACATTTTTTTTTTATGATTCTCAAAAAAAAAAAAAAATGTTCATGTTTTATTTTATTTTTGAGAATACACACACACACATAGGAAGAGGGGAGAAAGTCTTAAAGAAACTGATAGTGGTGTATATCCAAAAGAACTTATTTTATAAATGTTTTATAGTATGTAGAAAGAAAAAAAAAAAAAGAACATGAATACATTAATACCTAGAAAAGAGAACATGAATACATCTCTTGACCATGAACACGACGTTGTTTATAGGTCCCACGTGTTGAACACGTGCATTACTAAATGTCACACTTGTATTACAGTGTGTATATTCTTTAGTTGTTGTCCTTTTATACCATATATACATATAGGTTTTTGGTCCAGGTCCCATAAAGGACTGGACTAGACCGAACAATAACTAACTATATTTAAATTTTAATATTTTATATTTATAAATAATAAAAAAACCAAAAACTCTCTCATCTCCCATGATCTCACTCTCATTCTCTGTCTCACTTGTTTTTGTGGTGTTGTTATACATGAAAGACTAGAGGCTAGCTATGCTTAGGTAGCTGCTTCCTCCATGACTCTCTCCTCGCTTAATTGCTTAAAAATGTTAAGAGTTTCAATTGAACAATTAGATGTAAATATAATAAAAACATTAATCTTTCTTACTTGTATAAAATTCTAGACATGAAAATAATATGAATGTAGATAATTTAAAGTCTTGACTAATATATAATTTTTGGCAAAAAAAAAAAAAAATCTTTTAAGGTCTTGAAATATAATCTATATTTTATTCCTTTCACTTAAAATATAAGAGGTTCTATTCCAGTTCTTGAAAATTTATAATGCCCATCTATCTATTTTTGTTATGTTTTTTGCTTACGTATAACAGAATGCATATTTTAGGGATCAAAATAGAATCAATATTATTTTAGGAATGAACGAAAGTTTATCTTTGAAATATGCTTTTGATTTTTTTTCATCCTATCATTAATAAAAAAAAAACAATAAGATTGGAGGAAAATACCAATTGAAGAACATTTGAATTGTTTATGGAAGAATGAGAATGAAGATAAAACTTTAACCCATAATGAATTATCTCCAGCGTTCTTTCTATTCTAATGCTTGAGATATAGCATAAACAACAATAGAGACCAGCAGATGACAACCCCCCTGTACCATTGGTTTCACAAGCTTCTCCTTACATAGAAATCTTGAGCTCATAAAAATTGAGAAGGTGACAAGTGCATAGGCAATATTGGCAAAAGACTTGAAATTTGCTTTGCTTGTGCCATAGAAGAGACTAAACCTCCTGCCTATGCCATTAAAAACTACCCATTCTCAAAATCACATTTGAAAATATACACATCATACTTTCCAAAATCACAAATCAACATAGCTGGTACAAACTAACATAAAAATTACACAAATATGCAAGTATATATGGTCAGAATTGAAGTTCTAAGAGTTGCTCTCTATTTGTGAAATCTGCATTGATCATATCATTGCCATTAGCTCTTTTCCAATTGATCCCAAGTGTAATAGCAGAAGCAACCCAACACCGAGTTGGCTGGGTTGACTCTAGATTGACTGTTGCGGGAAAGAGTATTTAGATGGCACTCCCGCATAAGTTTTATTTATAAAAATATTATGACTTTAGAAAGATCTATCAAATAATTATTATGAGCAAAAAGAAAAAGAAAAAAAAAATAGACAACCACACACAACAGAGAACACCAAGAATTTACGTGGTTCGGCCTTTGGCCTACATCCACGGGCGGTGACAAGGAGAGAGTTTCACTAACAAATATGGAGAGTACAAAGGTGGTGTAGAACCACTCTCACAAACCCAAACCCCAATACACCCAAATAACTCTATATCAAAGAGTTCTCTCTCAACTCTAACATAATTCAAGGCTAAACAATAGTTGCCATCCACGCAAAGAAGTCAATCCGAAAAAAGCTAATAGACAATCCAATTCAAATTCATATCAACACTGACTACCACGGTTACATAATTTCTTGATTCAGGACAGCCATTGCTTCTTTAATGGCTTGGGTAGATCCACCAGAGATAGCATCCTTGATCTCATTCACTTTAGCCTCTACATTCTCCTTGTCTAGCTAGGAACATTGTCTCCTAGCTGTTTTAGTTGCTTCTAGTATGGTACAAAATTGAGTTAGCTTGGTTCTTTGTGTCTATGGCATCTCTCTTTTCCTTGTCTTCCTTTTGCAAAATTTTCAACTTCGTTAACCATCCTATCCACCTGCAAAATTTTTATTTTGTACATACAAACATGGGGTTTAGTAACATAATTAGGTTACTAATATAAAATGTGAACGTTTCCATTTATTTTTATTTATTTATTAATCGAAAAACATAGATGCTAGAAATGTTGAGATTTCAAAAAGAAAAGAAAGATATAGGTTCTTTGTAGAACATGGTAGCATCATTGAAATGGGTAATAAAAAAAAACAAAAAGAAGCTCCTTGTGCCACAATATAAATTATAAGAATAAAAAAATTTAAGTTACAAAAATGAGGAAATTAAAGCATTTTTCAGTCTATATCAAATTAGAACATAAACAGGGGGGGGGGGGGGGGGGGGGGGGGGGGGGGGGGGGGGGCAGAAAGCAACATATTCCACAAATGGTCTAAATTTTTCTTTATATATATATATATATATATATAGTTATTTATCAAATAGATAAATTAGTTATAGTTAGCCAAGATAGTTTGGGTTTCAGGCTTATTCAAACTCATTCTAATAATATCTCTAGCCACAACATTTTCAACCACCAGATTCTAATTCATGCCTTCTGTTAATAACTAAAACTTGCTATATCTAGTTTGAGTAAAAACTGGGATGCACGGACATGGCTCCAGAGGCGCCGCACCCGCATCCAACGCGACGTGACGGGGCGACGCGCGAGGGACGTCGCTGACCGCGCGTCAATGCCGCGTCGGGCTGCGTCTTGCCACGTGGTTTCTTTTTTTTTCCCTGACTCGCGCCAATGCAGCTAAGACTCGGCCCGATTCACGTTGAATCGGGCTGATTTGCGCCGACCCGGGCCGTATTGGCCGAAACTGCCGAAATGGCCGCTTCAAGTCGAAACGGCCGATTCAGGCCAAAATTCAAAAAAAAAAAAAAAGGTGCAAAACGCACCGTTTGAACTTATTATCAAACCCTAATACTCTCTCAGTGTTCTCACTTCGTCCAAAACTCTCTCACTCCGTCACTCGTCTCTCTTCTCTGTGCTCTAAAGATCCTGCGACACAAGGTGTCCTCCACCCATTTCCAACACAATCTTGCCACTCCTTGTGAAACTCACTGCCCTCAGTATACCCTCTCTTGAAAGGAAGCCACATTGATTAGTCATAGTTAAACTTAAAGCTTTGGTCCGGTGTGCTCGGCTTCAGTGATCACTCTCTGCCTCTCTGTCTCTGCTCTCAATCTCCTCAGTGGTCACTCTCTGCCTCTCTGTCTTGTTGATTATCTTTTATTTTGTTTTAGTTTAAAACTTGTGAGTTGTATTCTTATTTCTGAACATTATGGAATGTTTTAATTTCAATCTTGTGAATTGTATTTAATTTATGAAGATCATGTTTTAGTTATTATCTATTATTGCTCTTAAATTTGATATATGTTTATATAATGTGAAAAAGTATGCTTAGCAATATATTAAAAATATAAATAAATATATTTTTAATAATTTTTTAATCGCCAAGTCCCTTCGCACCCGCACCCACCTTTTTCAAAAATTGCCGAGTCCCGCAACCGCACCCACACCCACACCCGAGTCTTGAAACGCACCCGTGCTTCATAGAGTAAAAACCAAATTCTCTTTAAAACAACAGATTTTGCAAATACATACCTCATCACTTTGTGTGATGGTGCTAGCACCAGTTTTGTTGTCTAAGCAAAAGCTTCCAAGGGATTTGTTGTCCCTCATGAACTCTCTCTCAGCCTTTTTTCAGAGAGATAAATACCTCTCTCTCACCCTTATAGATTAGAGTCAAAAACATTACAATTTGAGTTACTAAAAAGGATTAGGATTGTTAATTAACATTTTTGTGGTGTATGTATATATGAAAACATTATGATTTGAGCAGAGTAAGGCCAACCCTCCCCTTTTTGTTGTTGACTTTGGGATATTTATTAGACTTTTTTGTTTGACTTGGAAGCAAATTGATAAACTCAAGCACCATAGTGTTGATAAGCACAAATTAGAAATCCCAATGCGAGTAGGATTACCTCATCAATATCTTTGAAGTAAAGCTTTGTATCTCTTAAGGAAGTTTCAACTGGTGCTCAAAGCCAATGAGAAAGTTAATTGCAATCGGTAGTCCAGTGAACTTAAGCAGGCAAGTAGACTACCAGATGACAGAAAAACAAAGTTCAAAATCAAAAGAAAGAAAACTGAAGTGATGGAGATACAACAAATACGGTGATATTACAAAAAAAGAACTATGCATTTGATGTGAGAATTCAATTGGTTAACTCTATATTTTCATTTTATTGATCCTACCTTTGTATCCAAATAGCGTGCTTAAAGTAAAATCCATCACAGCACTTCTGCATGTCCAAACTAGGTTATCATTGTACAATGAACAAAAATCAGACATAATATAAGAACCCAAAAACCACACTGGATATTGTTGTTTGTTGATAAAAATAGGAAGTAATAATAAAGTGTTAAAGCTAACAAAATAACAAATACCTGAACATAAAACAGCTTCCTAGAGGGTAGTTCTCAATAATGATTGTGGGGACAATTTTTGCTTCAAAGGCCAAGGGCTAAACCATGTTGTAACCTTAGGCAAATTTGTTGTCCCACATGGGAAATATTGCCTTCCTCTTTCTACTTTATAAGAGATGACCAAATAGAGATAGAGTACCACTAGTTTATATAAAGGCAGAAATCATTAGAATGAACAAACAAATGTGAATCATATCTAGAATGAAATTTTTATGCAAAGGGAAAAAAGAATGAAACACAAAACAAGATAATCACCTAAGCCATGGACTTTCTGTACTTGTTCCTAAGGTTCTGAACCAATTCAAATTCACATCAACATTGACTACCAGAGTCACATAATTTCTTGATTCAGGACAGCCATTGCATCTTTAATGGCTTGAGTAGAACCACCAATGATGGCATCCATGAACTCATTCACTTTAGCCTCTACATTCTCCTTGTCTAGCTAGGAACATTTTCTCCCAGCTCTTTTAGTTGCTTCCAGTTTGGTACAAAACTGAGTTAGCTTGATTCTTTGTGTCTATGGCATCCCTCTTTTCCTTGGTCTTCCTTTTGCAAAATTTTCAGCTTCTTTAACCATCCTATCCACCTACAACATTTTTAATTTGTACATACAAACATGAGGTTTAGTAATATAATTAGGTTAGGTTTACAGGTTCTAATAAAAAAAGTGAACATTTCCATTTTTTTGTTTTTTTAAAATCAAAAAACATATATGCTTGAAATGCTGAGATTTCAGAAAGAAAAGAAAGATGTAGGTTCTTTGTAGAACATGGTAACATCATTGAAAGAGGTAATAAATATAAAAACAAGAAGCTCCTTGTGCTACAATATAAATTATAAGAAAAAAAAATTTTGAAGTTAAAAACACGAAGACATAAAAGCATTTTTCAGTCTACACACTAATTAGAACATAAACAGGAGGGGTGGCAGGGGGCATTCGCAGCCACTACCAATGGTTATGGTTCTAGAACTATAATATAAAAAAGCATCATATTCCACTAGTGGTCTAAATTTTTCTTGATATATGATTAGTTATTTCTCAAATAGATAAATAAATTATAGTTAGCTAAGATACTTGGGTTTTAGGCTTATTCAAAATCATTCTAATAATATCTCTAGCCAAAACGTCCTCAACTACCAGATTCTAATTCATGCCTTCTGTTAAGAACTAAAACTTGCTATATCTAGTTTGAGCAAAATCCAAATTCTCTTCAAAAGTTTTTGCAAATACATACCCCATCACTTGGCATGGTGCTAGCACTGGTTGTCCCTCACAAACTCTCTCTCACCCTTTTTTCAGAGAGATAAATACCTCTCTCTCACCCTGATAGACATTAATCTGTTCACTGGTCTGTCCATCTACTGCGGTGGAGAACAACTCTGATTTGGAAGTTGGTGAAGTTGACACCACTCAAAGTTTCAAGTCCTTCTATGGTGAGATATCCAAGAGCACAATGTCATTAACTTCTCCAGCAATAAAACACCAGTCTGGAAATAAAAGTAACAAAAAAATAATAAGTTGAATAACATAATAACAAGAAAAGGACAAACCTGAACTACAGCCCCAAGAACAAAAACTTCATCCATATTTTTCAGCTCCTAAACAGCAGGGATACAAGTTGAATTACATCCATATCTTTGAAGTTTCTCTCATGGAAGTTTCAACTGGTGCTGAAAGCTTATGAGTTGTAATCCAGTGAACTTAAGCAGGCAATTAGACTACCAGATGAGAGAAAAAGAGAGTTCAAAATCAGAAGAAAGAAAACTGAAGTAATGGAGATAAAAAGAAAAAATAGTCATATTACATATGACTACTAATTTCAATTGTCAAAAGGCATACCTGTCTAACAAATCTGAACACAGTTCTTCAAATTTGACACTAGTCAGCGTGGTGTCAATGTGTTTTGGGCCATCCAAATGGCGATAATGAAAGGTAAACTGGAAAACCAAATGTTTTCTCTCTGTGATTATGGCAAAGAGAGAGAGATCAACTAAAAGAAAGAAGGCATAGAAACAGCCACATACCTAATATTATTGGTCTAAGTCAGAGATGACAGCTCCATCTTCTCTTTCTCAGCAGTCTCTATGAGACGTTGTAGAGCTTGCCTGTCATTCAGAAGATCTATGCCTTCATCTTTCTTAAAGTTTATTCTCTATTTAAAATTATAGAATCTACGGGTGTAATTTAGTAACAGATAACAATAAATCAGAAAACAAAGTATATAAGCTAATGATCTACTAATTTCTCTTGTTTCAACCTCGTCGAAATCATCACCTCCTAGATGAGCATCAGCCAAGGTAGGACGTACCTCAAAAACTTCATCTCCAGCCTCAAGAACTGCATAGGAAAAACATAACAGAAGTATATAAGGTTCATTACCTATTCTTTATATATTTACATGTCACAACTCGGGAATCGGGATTCTTCAAATTTGATTATGATCAAACATAATATTTGATTATAGACAAGTTTAACTGGTACCTTAGCTACATCAGCTTCTCAAATCCAGAAACTATCCAAGCAATACATCCCATCATCAGATTTTCACAGAAATTTCTTCAGATTATCTGATTCTTCTTCATAATTGGCAAATTCTAGATGTTTAATCTCTAAAAAATATTTCTCAAGATAGTTCTTATAATTAAGTTCATATGGATGCTTTAAAGTACAGTTATGTATATAGGTAAAAGGGTTCCAATTTGAAAAGCATTAAAAAAAAAAATTCATAACAAGCTTGTTTTGTTATTGAAACAATTACACTAAGATAAATGTTTGCAATCAGCTTAGGTTTCACAGAGGGTGGCTGAAAATTCTAAGAACCAGTCACCCTTAACTTAAGGAAAAGGAAAAGATAGGAAAATAATACTATTTCTACTATCTTGCAATCAAATTTCCAAAAATTCAAAACAAGTGAACCGTGTAACCTAATCTATGTAATAAGATATATAAAGATAGGAGTAAGATATGCACCTATTTATCTTCTTGCATTTGCTGTAAATTCACTAAAAACTTTCTGTTTCCAAATTCAAAGTTCCTGCATACAGAATTCAATAACTGACAAATTCACTAAACCTGAAACAAAAAAGAAGAATGAAGAGAGCCAGTATTTGGTAAATTCAAAGTGAACTTAGAAAGGAGATGCACGAATGTAAGAAAGTAGTGGCATTAAATCCCTCTGATCAACTGACCAGATCTCAAGATTTTTTTTTCTCAATGATATTGGTGTTATGAAGCATCTACCTAAGTGAAAAACAATTTTTTTTCCCTTCCCAGTTCCCAGATAACAATTTACTGAGATAAAACTAAATAAAAATTTATAGTTGCATTGTAGAGAACATGATTTTTATTACTCATTTTATGATTCATGTGGTTACAGAGTGAAGTGAGTTACAGAAACTAAAGCTACAAACTGAGAATTGTGGCCTACTTGTTTTAATTAAGAAATAAATACAGTGAGTTGAAATAATTACATGTTTAGGTTGAAAATTTTCAATAGCTTCATTAAAAAGTTGTCAAATATCCAAGGAATCAGCTGCAAGCATAATGAAGCCATTCTTGAAAAGGAACAACTCTTCTGTTAACACCTAGTTGTGATCTTTATCCATGCCAAACTACTTGAAATAAGTTTTAGAACATAAGAAAATAAGCCTATAAACGAAAGGAAGAAAAAAAAGATTTTCCAACAACTTTTTCATTAGAGGCTTACATAATTGGAGTATTGACTCACTTTGGAGATCAGAAACTCTGGTCTGTTTTTATATTCCATACACTGCACAAAAATTATACTTCTAATTGAAGCAAAACACGAGGAATTTGGATAATTTATAAACAAAGAAAACTTAATTTAAAGGAGATGAATGGACCTGTAATAATATTGGACCAGAACATCCTTCTGAAATACATTCAATTAAGGATTCGAGCAGTCTTGGACCATTTTCCACCAATTTCTGTCTGGAATCATTCCAAAAAAGTGAGGAAAAAAACATAAAACAAAGTTTCTAATATTATGTTCATGTCAGTTTGGTTTACAAAAAAAGGACTAAGCATTCGATGTGAGAATTCAATTGATTTTTTTTTCCTCTTTCAAATGACAAACTATGTTATGTATAACTCTATATTTTTATTTTATTGATCCTAACTTTTTATCCAAATATTGTGCATAAAGTAAAATCTGTCACAGAACTTCTGCATGTCTAAACTCAAAATCAGAAGCCATACTTTAATCCAAACTAAGTTATCATTGTATAGTGAACAAAAACCAGCAATTATGTAAGAACCCAAAAAACCATATTTGGATATTTTGTTTGTTGATATAAATAGTTCATAATAATAAAGAGTTGAAGCAAACAACATAATAAATACCTGAATATAAAACTGCTTCCTAGATGGTGGTTGCCAAATAATGATCTCTCACCAGATGTTATCAAAATATCATTAAGTGCCAAACTTCAATCTATTTAGTGTGATGTATGGAATATATGACAAGGGTGGATGTCAATTGATTTTTCCGAAGAACCGGAAGCAAAGCACCATGCAAAGCAGGGGACAGGAAAAGAAACGGCTCCGAAGAAAGAAATTGGGGTTCCCAATGCTTCCCCTAACCATCAAACAACAAGAGTGTACCTTTTTTGAAGAAGTTAAGGGCTTGAAATTGAGTACTGCCTTACCGAGTGTACTTAGCCTAAAGAACGCAACAGAAAAGTGTCATTTTATAATTTATATAAAGATAGAAATCAATAGAATGAACAAACAAATGTGGAATTATGCATCTTCCCTCTTGGGTCCCCTCTTAATATGAGAATCATATCTAGAATGAACCCAAAACAAGATAATCACCGTAGCTGTTGACTTGTTGCACTTTTTTCATACGGTTCTGAATATGCCCAGATACATACACCTTAAATTTTGTGTTCCCAATTCATTCTACATCCAATTTCAAAAGTGAGAAGAGTCAAAAACATTACTATTGGAGTTACTAAAACAGTATAAGATTGTTAATTTTGAGCAGTGTAAGGCCAACCCTCCCCCGTTCATTTTTTTCCAATTGTTAAGACATTTTTTAATTGATTTGAAAGCAAATTGATTAACTCAAGCACCCTTGTTTTGATAAACACAAATTGGAAATCCCAATGCTATTCCAAAAAATTCAATAATCATTAGCTTATGAATGAGTCTAACTGAATACCTTAGCTGCATCAACTTCCCGAGTGATTTATCCCATGACCATATTGCCCCAAAAACTTGTTCTAATCTTCAGATGATTATCTCCATGAAGCTGTTAACAGAACACAAACCATGTACTTTCAAATAATAACCCTTTAAAGTAGAACTCTGAAGCAATATTCAACAGTTCGGCTGCCAAAAGTCTCTGATTTTTTTATTACCAAAAAACCTAAACAAAATACCAATTCAATTATACCGGGGCTGAATATATATAATATTGTTTCTATAAAGAATAGAATTTGAAAAAGTGTCAAATTTTAATTAATAATACGGAAATCAACGTAACATAGAGTGAAAAGCATAGAATGCGTACCAAGTGAAAGAGGGGAGTGGCCGTTGCAGAGACGAAGCAGAGCCGTTTGCTGGTATGGTTTCAAACCCATTCGATTTCCAAATTAGGGAAATCCTTATCAATTTTGGTTGCTCCTGATGTACCTCAAAGCCAAACACATCCTCGTACTACAACTGTCTCTACCGCAAAGACCCCTGTCCCGACCCGTATGACTAGGGTTAGGCTTAAACGTCTAAGGGGATCGAATTCCAAGCAGCCTCAAACAATTCCTGATTCAGAGAACTCCCCTCCAGACTTGGGCGATACCCATGTGGAGGTTATGGATGCACCAGCCTACATAAAGGCTTTTATGGTGGACGGGGAGGCTCTTCCTGCCACAGACAGAGTAAGGTCCATGGAGAGATGGCCGTGGAGGAAAAGTCGCTGAGTGTGTGGGGAAGGCTCTTCTACTTCCCGAGGACATGAAGTACTGGGCAAAATGGGATGATGACAACTTGCTGCTGAACATGAAAAGGGAAGCCATCATGGTAATTCACAATCTCATTGCATTTCTTATTTCTTTTTAAAGGATTTTGCTAGCTCAATCAATCTTTTCTTTATAACTTTCGGCAGGGCTATCAATGCTCCGCAGTTATTGAGGAGAGGTTTCTTGCTGTCAAGGCTAAGGCTGAAGAGCTGAATACTGATAATGAAGATCTGTTAAAGAAAATTTGTGACACGATAAACAAAGTTTCTGAATCCAAGAAGCTTAGAGCTGAGGCAGAGGAGAAGACCAAGGCCATTTCTGAAAGGAAAGAAGCTTTAGAGAAAGAGCTCGAGGAAACGAAGAAAGCGCTTGCAGAGAAAGATGCTGAGCTGAAATGCTATGTGGCAGATGATGAGGCCAGAATTCAAGAGTCTTATGAACAAGGTCAACTCGACTGCATTTCCTCCGTGAGGTCTAAAGTACAGCAAAACCTTCAAGTCCACTTTTTGAAAGGATGGTTTGCTGCGCTTGATAAGATGCAAGTGGATTCTTCCTACTCCCAAGCGCAGCAAACCATCCTTTCAAAAAGTAAACTTGAAGGTTTTGCTGTACTTCAGACCTCACGGAGGAAATGCAGTCGAGCTGACCTTGTTCATAAGACTCTTGAATTCTGGCCTCATCATCTGCCACATAGCATTTCAGCTCAGCATCTTTCTCCGCAAGCGCTTTCTTCGTTTCCTCGAGCTCTTTCTCTAAAGCTTCTTTCCTTTCAGAAATGGCCTTGGTCTTCTCCTCCGCCTCATCTCTAATCTTCTCGGATTCAGAAACTTTGTTTATCGTGTCACAAATTTTCTTTAACAAATCTTCATTATCAGCATTCAGCTCTTCAGCCTTAGCCTTGACAGCAAGAAACCTCCACAATGACCGCGGAGCATTGATAGCCCAACCAAAAGTTATAAAGAAAAGATTGATTGAGCTTGCAAAATCCTTTAAAAAGAAATAAGAAACGCAACGAGATTGTGAATTACCATGATGGCTTCCCTTTTCATGTTCAGCAACAAGTTGTCATCATCCCATTTTGCCCAGTACTTCATGTCCTCGAGAAGTAGAAGAGCCTTCCCCACACACTCAGCGACTTTTCCTCCACGGCCATCTCTCCACGGACCTTACTCTGTTTGTGGCAGGAAGAGCCTCCCCGTCCACCATAAAAGCCTTTATGTAGGTTGGTGCATCCATAACCTCCACATGGGTATCGCCAAAGTCTGGAGGGGAGTTCTCTGAATCAGGAATTGTTTGGGGTTGCTCGGAATTCAATCCCCTTAGACGTTTAAGCCCAGCCCTAGTCACACGGGTCAAGATAGGGGTCTCTGTAGTAGAGACAGTTGTAGTAGGAGGATGTGTTTGGCTTTGAGGTACAACAAGAGCAGCCAAAATTTAGGCAAGGGTGACCCTTCAAAGAACGGTGTTGATAATGTTGTGGATGAAGCAAGCACCTCTTAACTCATATCATTATCGGATATGTACTCCAAATCATTCATCATATGAAGGCTTAGAGATTTTAAAAAGGGGAGATGAGGGGTTGAGAAATAGAGTGAGGTTTTGGCAGGATGGGTGGTATGGGGATCAACCTTTTAAATTGGCTTTCCCAAGGCTGTATGGTATTACCACTAATAAGGAGGTTTCTGTAGAAGCTTCTTTGTCAAGGCAAGGGGCGGAGGATAGAAGAATTTGAGATGTTCGTTTTATTCAAGAATTTAATGATTGGGAGATGGTTGAAGGGTTGCATTTTCTTCATATATTGGGAGCTAATACTCCTCCAATGGATGTGGGAGACCGGATGAAATGGAAGTTGAAACCTAATGGGGATTTTGACATCCGGTCATATTATAACAAATTAAGGGACTCTCCCTTATTTGTCTTTCCTTGGAAAGCTACATGGAAAGCAAAGGCCCCTAGACGAGTCTCCATTTTTATTTGGTGTGTAGCTTGGAATAAAATCCTAACAGGTGATAACCTAAGATTGAGGAGATTGGTTTTTGTGGACTGGTGTATTATGTGTCGACATTGTGGAGAGACAGTAGACCACTTCTTCATTGTGAGATAGCTTATCGATTATGGAGTTTTGTTTTTATAACTTTTGGCTTGTCTTGGGTTACACCTAGATCGATTCCAAATTTGCTTTTTGGCTGGTGGAATTGGTTGGGGAAGAACTTGTCTCAGATTTGGAATTAGTTCCGTTGTGCATCCTTTAGTGTATTTGGAAGGAACGGAATCGGCGGACTTTTGAGGATTTGGATAGTTCCGGTGATCAGATGCTTACTTCTCTTAGTGGAACTCTTTTTGATTGGTCTCGGGCTTGAGGCCTCATGACTAGTAATTCTCTCCCTTCTTTCCTTAGCTCTCTTTCTCTTTGTAATTAATTTGTTGGTTGGTTTTCCTTTTTTTTTTTTTCTCTGTTTTCTTCTTCTTGTATCTTCAAGGTCTGCTCTATGTTCTTTATGCATAGAGTAGCCTTTCGTATATATAACATTCTTACTTATCAAAAAAAAAAAAAAAAAGGGGAGATGAGACAATGGTGGCAGCTATCGGCATCTCTCACAATTTGCTATCCTTAAATCAACAAGATTTATGAGAGAAGAGACCCAACTTGAAAATTCCACACCATTGTATTGATGCACTTCCAAATATTTGAGATTTTGGTGTGGCTGGAGGTCTTCTAATAACTTCTCATCTTCATAGAAATGCCCAAGAAGAATTAAAGTTCAACTAGAAATATTTGACAATTTTTTATTAAAAGAAAAATAGCATCACCAAAATTTCAAACATTCTTTTGAACCAAAATAGCATCACCAGAATATTTTGGAAGGCCTTAACATATAAACTTAAAAATTTGGGTTAAACTTGTTAGGCATGATTGGTAACAATTCAAGAAATCAAAAGAGCCACAGTTTATATCTTTAAAATGAACTACAAGAAACAAAATATATTATCCACTAGTAAAATACCCACAGTTTATTAATTTTTTGAATTTTTTTGGGGTTGGCTTTTAGAATAAAGGTGTGGCTAATCTGTTGGAGCATGGTCTAGGTGGAGACGGGAGAGGTTGTCGGACTGAAACTGGTGATAAGCACCTCTAGCAACGATGGTGTGGGAGTAAGGAGATTAGTCCCGACTAGGCTTGAGAGAATCAGAAAGATCTGAAGGAAGAGAGAGATATCTTTTTCTGTTTGTTTTTATCCAAGACACCACAAATCCATTCCACTAAACTACTTCCATCACCAAAATGTAAAGCCTTATCCAATGACCTTACCAATTCCCCCGTTACTAAATTTTCAAAACAACTCCCCTTCACCCTTCTGTTTCGTCTTCGACTAAGGCTGTGTTTTGGAATGATCATTATTTGTTGGGACTGTCCCCGCATCAACACTTTGAACTTAGGCTACATAATCAATATGGAAATTTTCATCAAGAATTATTTCAGATTTTGCGGGTCTCTGCACTTGATTATTCCTCTAGCAATGGAATGTGTTCATATGTAAGTGCCCTATAAACTATAATCACCCAAACTATTACATATGTAAGTGCTCTATAAACTATAATCACAAATTACAAAACAGCTCTAATGAAACGTACCCAAAAAAGAAATGTAATTGAGACATGAGACAGAACACTTATCCACACATAACATACATGTTGGAAGATATTAATTAATACGTTTCTAGGAAACCTTTTGTTAGCAAAAGGGAAGAAAAGAAAGGAATATTATTTTGGCTGTCAGGTGCAATAACAACCAATGTCCCGCAATGATATAGTTTTGAGTCTTAAGGAACAAGGTAGTAAGCAAAGAAACAGGAGGTAAAATGTGTGTGTGTGTGTGTGTATAGCCTCAAGTAGATTCCTAATGCCTATAGGTAGTTAGGAGATAATATGCAACAGGACCGAGCATGGTTCAAAATAAAGCATAAATTGTCAAATGTCCAAGCTATGAACCTGAATGGTTTCTAAATAGCAGGTCAATATACTTGTCAGGATCAATGCAACAACATTATGGTGAGAGCATAGCAATCCAGCCATAACATTAGTCATGTCACATAAGCTGTTAAATAAACTCCGACCAAGAATTAGCTCATGCCCAAAAATAGCAAATAAGAGTGTGAGTAGCAACATAGCTTAGAAAACCAGTTGTGCATAACAAATCAAGAATCATTATTCTAAACTCACAAACACTGTACCTCGTTACATATCAAGAGCCACAGTTCATATCTTTAAAATGAACTACAAGAAACAAAATATATTATCCACCAGCAAAATACCCATCTGTATAGTCAATCCAAATTTAGAAAAGGAACAGATACCTAAAAAAAATTAGGAAAAAAAAGAAAAAGAAATTTCATAATGATTTTTAGCATACATCGTGAGTTCATGACCAAGCAACATAATTTTTGGACTGATGTCAAAGACAACACCACACAACAACTACAGGCAGATACTTAATCAAAACACATTCGACTGTACCCAAAAGCCCCAATTTTTCAAACCCAAAGCAAATCATCAAGCTTTATACTCAAAAGGAAACCCAGTCACTAAACAAAACTCTAAGGGATTCAGTCACTTCTAAAAGGCAAATAAAAAGAGAAACAAAAAGAAAAATAAAAGAGAAAAGACAATAAAGAGAGAGAGAGAGGAGGACCCGGCGGCCACCAGTGGTGGTGGCACCGACGATAGCACCTCCAGCGGCCGAAGGAGAGAGGCACGAATGTACCGGAACTCCGCCGGTAGTGGAGGTGTGGGACGCAGAGGCCGCTAGCTGTAGCCATGGAGATTGAGCAATGGTTTGAGAGAGTTTTCGAATTTTGGGTGGAGAAAGATCTGAAGAAAGAGATAGTTTTTTGTTTTTTTGGGTAGCTGAAAGGCAGAGAGAAAAGAGCAAAGAAAGGGGTGTCACACGGATTGCTGACCTGTTCTTATTAGGTGTCAATTTACTATGCATTGGATTAAATAAACGGCTGGGATTGAGACTATTGCACACCGTGCAGTACCTAGCACCCTAGGTATTGCACGGGATGTGAATCCCAAAATAATATAATAATAATAATCGAGACCATGTCCAAAAAAACAACTTCTAGAATTGGGCCCTTCTGCAAAAAGAGAAAAGAAAAGAAAAGGTAAAGTGTGAGACATTTTCACATTCTAATGGAAGAGAGAGACCATGTCCAACAGTTGGGCCCCTGATCGAGAACTGAACTAAACTCATGGTACTGTAATTTTAGACCGATAACCAGTTTTTGTCTTCTTTATTTTTTGGTTGAAAAAAGAGATTATATCTTAGAAAAATGTATTCTTTTCTCTAATGGCTTTAAATTTTGCTTTAATGAAACTATCTTCTCAAGTTGTGTTGGACTTTAGATAGGTTGTGCACTTGTGCAATATCATGTAATGCCGAAGTTTACTGTCCTGATCAATAATAATATATTTAATTTTTATTAGATTCTTTTTATATAAATTTTGCAATCATCAAGTTTTTAATTTATTTTTTATTATACAATTACAAACATTAAAGGAACCATAATCCCAAAACTTATAGAATTGCTCCACTCGGTTTTGTCATTTTCTTGGTACAATCATATATAAATAGTAAGTCTAATATAAAAACTGAACCAAATATGAAAGTCCAAAAATGAGAACTTTGAAAAGTAAAATGTCAAAATAAAAATAAACCTAAGGACTAAAAATAAACTTTTGTCTTTTCTTTTAATAGAAAACTTAATGTCGGGTACAAAATGTAACAAGATTCATAGTCTAGGATGTAAAATGTGTATTCAAAGAGTTTTAGAGTACAAAATGAAGTATGTGGTATTATTTAGGGTGGTAACTTGTAATATTTCTCCAAAACTTGACCTGACAAGATAAGAAACTAGAAACATTAATTGCTAATCAAACATTATTACATATGTATTGTTAAGAATATAAAGTGTGAGAAAAACTGAATAGTTTGTATATTGATGTGTGTATAATAATGTACAATAGAGAGTCTTATATAGGCTAGATATGTGTGCAGTACAAGTAAAAGGAGTAAACTACAAGTACAGTATACTGGGCTAAGCCCAATGGGCTAAACTAGTCTAAGCTATACACTAACATCCCCCCTCAAACTCGAGGTGGCAAGGAGGAAGCCAACTGGAGTTTGGATATAAGATCTCGAAGACGACCAGGCGGGTGAGTCTTGGTAAAGATATCAGCAGGCTGGTCAGCAGAGGAGATGGAGAATAACTTGAGATTTCCTTTCTTAAGATGCTGGCGAGTGATGTGGCAGTCGATCTCAATATGCTTAGTGCGTTCATGGAAAACATCATTATGAGCAATGTAGATAGCACTACGATTGTCACAATAAAGAGGAGTGGCAGTGGGCTGTGGAGCATCCATGTCAGCCAAGAGCCAGCGAAGCCAAACAAGCTCACAAGTGGTGTCGGCAAGGGCACGATACTCAGCCTCAGTACTGGAACGGGAAACCACATCCTGCTTCTTGCTGCGCCACGAGACCAGAGAAGTACCTAACAGGAAACAGAAACCTGTGATAGAGCATCGATCAGTCGGATCACCTGCCCAGTCAGCATCTGAATAAGCATGAAGCTCGAGAGAAGATCGAGAGGAGTAATGCAGACCATGATAAAGTGTGCCTTTGACATATCGAAGAATCCGAAGAACAGCAGCATAGTGGACAGAACGAGGTGCATCCATGAACTTACTAACCATACCCACGGCATGTGAAATATCCGGACGTGTAACAGTGAGATAGATCAAACTGCCAACCAACTGACGATAGCGAGTAGCATCGGATATAGGTTCACCGTCCAAGGGTGTGAGCTTTGCATTGTATTCCAAAGGAGTGGAAACAGTCTTGTTATCAGTGACACCGGCTTTGGAGAGAAGATCAGAAGCATATTTGGCTTGGGAAAGATAGTATCCATCAGAGGATGAGGTAACCTCAAGCCCAAGAAAATAGCTGAGAGTGCCCAGATCTTTCATCTCAAAATGTTGACTAAGGAAGTTCTGAAGAGAGCGGATACCTGCAGAATCATCTCCAGTAATAATCATATCATCAACATAAAGAAGAATAAGAGTGATACCAGCAGAGGATCGTCGAACAAAGAGAGCAGTGTCATGAGGACTCGAAGTGAAACCCTGCTGAGCAACAACTGAGCTAAACTTTTCAAACCAAGCTCGAGGAGCCTGCTTGAGGCCATAAAGAGCACGGCGAAGGCGGCAAACTTGATTGCCTGAGTGTGGATAGCCAGGGGGTGGTTGCATGTACACTTCTTCATGGAGGTCTCCATTGAGGAAAGCATTCTTCACATCCATTTGATAAAGAGGCCAACGGCGAACAGCAGCCACAGCAATGAGACATCTAACAGATGTAAGACGAGCAACAGGAGCAAATGTTTCCTCATAGTCAATACCATACTCCTGAGTAAAGCCCTTGGCAACTAGGCGAGCCTTGTATCGTTCAACAGATCCATCAGCCTTGGTCTTGATCTTGTAAACCCACCTACAACCTACTACAGACTGACCATGAGGCAAATCAACCATATCCCAAGTGTGATTCTTATGAAGGGCATCTAGTTCTTCATTCATAGCTTGCTGCCAAAGAGGGTCAGTATGAGCCTCACGATAGGTGTGAGGTTCATAGAGAGTGGCAAGAGCAAAAGAGCAATGATAATCAGTGAGATAAGGGGGAGGAATGCTTACCCGAGTAGAACGACGAAGTTCAGGACCAATAGGAGACTCAGGAGAGGGTGGTGCCACAGGATCCAAGACAGGCGGGTCATATGCCGGAGACAGAACCGAAGAGGAGTCGTCTGGAGAGGCAGTCGTTGCTGAAGAATCCTCCACAAGTTCAGGATAGAGAGGGAGGAAAAGATCAGTAAAAATGGGAGACTCGGAGGAAGAAGATGTAGGAAACTGCTGAAGACTCGTGAAAGGACGATGTTCCCAAAACTCAACATGACGGGAGACACGAAGGCGATGAGAAATGGGATCATAGCAGCGAAACCCTTTTTGAGACACACCATAACCAAGGAAACAACAGAGACGAGTACGAGGTTGGAGCTTTGTTCGTTCATGAGGAGGAAGAGAGACAAAGCAAGCACAACCAAAAACCCGAAGAGAGGAGTAGTCAGGAGTTTGACCATAGAGAAGCTCAAAAGGCGATTTGTTGTGTGTAGTTGGTGAAGGAATACGATTAATGGTGTGCACAGCAGTGAGTGCGGCCTCACCCCAAAAGCGCTCAGGAAGAGAGGCAGAAATGAGAAGGGTGCGGACAACATCAAGAATGTGACGATGTTTTCGTTCTGCACGACCATTTTGTTGAGAGGTGTAAGGACAAGACCGCTGAGGAAGAGTACCATGTCTGTCTAAAAAGGATAGAAAAGATTTATCATTATATTCTTGAGCATTATCTGATCGAAAGATTTTAACGGTGCGATTGAACTGTGTTTCAATCATTTTATGAAATGTTTGGTAAATAGACACAAGTTCAGACCTATGGTGAAGCAGATAAATCCAAGTATACCGAGAAAAATCATCCACAAATATGACAAAATATTTAGATCCCCCCTCAGTGGGAACAGGTGCAGGACCCCAAATATCAGAATGTATAAGATCAAAAGGGGCAGATGAAAAAGAGTCACTTTTATTAAAGGGCAGTTTTGTTTGTTTGCCAAAATGACAGGAAGTACAATCAAATTTTTGAAACTGAACTGAACCTAAATGACCTTGAGAAGCCAATAATTGAAGACGAGATAAGGATGGATGACCAAGACGAGCATGCCATAGATCAGGTGAGGAGGTGGCAGTGGTAGCAGCTGCAGAAACAACTTGTGAAGGAATCTTCAAGTCATGAACCTCAAACATGCGACCAACCTTACGGCCTGTCCCAAGCACTTGACCTGTCCGGGGATCCTGCACATCCACACCATGATTAGTAAATAGAAGATCTACGCCTAATTCGCAAAGTTGACCAACAGAAAGCAAATTGAGGGATAACTTTGGAATATGAAAAGTGTCACTAAGGGATAAACAAGGAGAAGAGATTGTTCCTTTATGACTAACAGGCATAGGAGTTCCATCAGCAGTGTAAATGGTGATTGGATGTTCTAAGGGTGCCTTATCAGAAAATTGGGATTCATCAGGAGTCATATGGTTACAACATGCAGTATCAAAAAACCAAGGTTGTTTACCTGAGGTGACAGAAAGGGCAGTGGAAGTGCGGGATAAAACCTGTTGAACAACTGCCTCAATATCAGCCGTAGTAAGTGAGGAAGCCAAAGATGGACCTGTAGGAACCGATGGATCTGAAGGACATACAGCAGCTGCCTGAGGAAGAGAAGCTTTATTCTGCTCTTGCACAAATTTCTGTAGCTTACGACAAACAGAGATGTCATGGCCTCTGGCACGGCAAAACTTGCAGTGAGTACCTTTGGAAGACTGAGAGGTGGGACGCCCGGAGTTTATTCGCGGAGGAGCAGTGAATGCAACAATGGGAGGCTGTGGTGAGGGTGTAGCCAATACATGATCAGATGATGTCATGTGATAAGTAGGCCGACGATTCTCCTCAGAAATGAGCTCCTTTACTGCAGCATCAAGAGAAGGAGTAGGAGACCGGCTAAGTAGAGAAGCCCTAGTAGGCTCAAAATCCTCACGTAAACCCATCATGAAGTGCATAAATCTACGGCGATCCCGATATTTGACAAAGAGCTCAATATCCTTAGAACACACCAGTGGAGGATCTGTAGCAGAGAGTTGTTCCCACATAGTAGAAGTCTGAGAATAAAAATCAGAAATAGACTGACCTGTCTCTTGGCGCATTTGATAAAGCTTTGATTCAATGTGAAACTCCAAACTTGAATCATTAGTGCAGTTATAACGATCGGCCAAAAATTTCCAAGCAGCCTCAGCAGTTTCAAGACGAGGAAGAAGATTATGAATGGAGGGAATAGAGGTATTGATAAACCAAGATAAGATCTTACTCTGAATACTCTCCCATTCCTCTAGACGTTCTTCATAATCGTCTGTTGTAACAGCAGTCTTGGAAGACTCTTCAGCAGCTGTGGCTTTGGACTTAGGGTCTGGTACTGGCTTAGGAATTGAACCAGTCACATATCTCCACAGTTTACGACCCTTGAGAAAGACGGTCATATTCTGAGACCATGCATGATAGCTAGTAGGACCATCCAACATGATGGTGATAGGACGTATGATATCTCGTTCACTTTGTTGAGCCATAATGAAGAAAATTACCAAAAAGTGAGATTTAGATACCTCAAATGCAGAAACGGAGCCCAAAATCAGAATCTACGCGAAAAACTGAGCAAGACAGGTCCGGTTGAAAATTTTTGACTTGGTCAACGGTCAAAGTCAACGGTCAACGGTCGAAGTCAACGGTCAACGGTCAGAGCTGGTCAAGTCAACGGCTGACGTGTGCTGACGTGGCAGTGTGACGTCACACTAGGGCTGACGTGGCAGTTCGCGAATGGCAGCTGGCGCGTGTGGCGCGTGGGAGACAGCTGGTCTGGCGCGTGGGAGCGCGTGAGTGAGAGTGGCGGAGCGTTGGCGGCGCGTGGAGGCGCGTGGAGCGCGTGTTCGTTGAGGCAGAAACTTCGGGAGGCGCGTGGCGGCGCGTGTGAAGTGTTTTCTGGCTGTTCTTGGTTGGGTTTTGCTCGGGATTGTCTGTTCTGTCACTCAATGCCTTTGTTTTGACAGTTGGATGAGCAGAACAATGAGATCCGAGAGTTGCTGGGACTGTGGGCGTGACGGCGGTGACTCGCTTCTGTCAGTGGCTACTGGATGAAGGCGAGGGCAGCGGAAGAACGCCGGAGATGTCCACAGGAACCAGAAAGTCAGAGGAATGGCTCTGATACCATGTTAAGAATATAAAGTGTGAGAAAAACTGAATAGTTTGTATATTGATGTGTGTATAATAATGTACAATAGAGAGTCTTATATAGGCTAGATATGTGTGCAGTACAAGTAAAAGGAGTAAACTACAAGTACAGTATACTGGGCTAAGCCCAATGGGCTAAACTAGTCTAAGCTATACACTAACATGTATAAAATAGTTACAATTGAAAATGGGAATTTAAATTCTAAATGTTACCATTAAAAATATTAGGAAGTGCTAATTAAACTACATATATAGAAGAGTTGCCAAAAAGAAGGAATGCATAATCAAAAGCCATCTATTGTCCTGTTTGATAAGATTATAGAGGCAAAAAAAAATTTCTTAAGGACATCATAAAGGCTTGTTTGGTACGTATGTTTAAATAACAGTTTTCAGTTTTTTTGAAAATACATGTGGGTGAAAAAATGTGTAAAAATACATGTAATATTGTTTAAAAACTAAAAATATGTGTTTGAACTCAGTATCAAACATGCATGACCTAAATGTTTTGAATGATATATAAAGGGCGTTTGGATTCCCCGTTTTCCTGCGTCCATGTTTTGGTTTTGCGTTTTCTTTGTTTTTTTTTTCTTTTGCCCGCATATGTTGACTTTGGTGGACAAAAATTACTGTTTTGCACTGTAGCAGTACTGTTCATGTACTGTAGCAACACTGTTCATGTATTAAAAAATATTAAAAATGGGTCCCACGGTACTTTTCACACATTTAAAAATTATTTTGCTACAGTGTTTTCAGTTTTCAGTTTTCAATTTCAACAACAATAAACTCAATCCAAACGGACCCATAAACCCTTGCCGCCTTGCGTAGTAGTTAGTAAAGCAACACGGACCACCCTAATTAAATAATATTCAGCAACAAGACTGCATTGAATAAAACCAATCATTTGAACTATAGAAAATTGTTCAAATGACTAAACAAAAAGCAGAGTTGCCAGGTAGAATAATTAATAAATTTCCCATAAAATTTTTAGAAATAGCATAAAAAACCACCAAGAGGGAGAAGAAAATGAGAGAGAGAGAGCAGTCATATTTTTGTTGAACAAATCTTGGAATGAATAAAAGAGGGAGGTGCAGAGGAAGTAATAGTAAATATATGGGGAAAAAAATAGGTTGATTAAATGTTGAAAAAGTCTTGAAATGAATAAAAGAGAGGCGCATCGAAAGTAATAACAAATATATGGGAAACACGAGATGGTATAGATGATACTACAGAGTCTAGACAGTACACTGCTGTGAAACAGTGAAACACGAGATGCAATGTGTTCATGAATAAAAGAGAGGTGCATCGAAAGTAATAACAAATATATGGGAAACACGAGATGGTACAGATGATATTACAGAGTCCAGACAGTACACTGCTGGGAAACAGTGAAACACGAGATGCAATGTGTTCTTTAAATATTACACTGTCAGGAGTGATCTTTTTTTTTTTGTTTTGAAAGCCTGTTAGGAGTGATCTTTAACATCATGAGATATTTGAAAAAAGGAATCCTCTTGATATTAACTACACACAAGAAAAGCGGGACCGAGTTTCAATGTTGACAAGATGCAACGTGTTCTTTAAATATTACTCTGTCAGGAGTGATCTTTAACATCAAGAGATATTTGAAAAAAAGGAATCCTCTTGATAAGATCAGTTTGGTAGAATTTATTTTTATTAAAATTAAAAATATTATAGTAAAATAATTTTTAAATATGTAAATAGTATTGTGAGACTTATTTTTAATATATTTTTTTAATAAAATAGTTGTAGTTCCCACGTGAACAATGTTACTACAGTGAATAAACAGTATATATACTGTTTATGAACAGTAAATTTTGTCTCTAAAAGTGGAAACAAGTGCAAGAAAAAAAAAAAAAAAAAAAAAAAAAGAAGGAAATGTGAAACGCTGAAAACGTGAAACATGACAAGTTTGCATTTTCTGGTTTTTTTTTTTTTTTTCAGAACAGTAATATCATATGGGTTCATTATGCAGAGACAAAATTTACTATTTATATACTATTCACACACTATTCACATACTATTTATAAATCCCACGATACTATTCATATATTAAAAAATTATTCTATCAGTATTTTCAATTATATCCAAACAGACCCTAACTACACCAAGTTTCAATGTTGACGAGATGCAATGTGTTCTTTAAAATATTACACTGTCAGGAGTGATCTTTAACATCATGAGATATTTGAAAAACGGAATCCTCTTCTATATCAAAAAAGAAAAGAAAAAAGAAATCCTCTTCATATTAACTACACACAAGAAAAGCAGGACCGAGTTCCAATGTTGACGAATTTCATCGATATCATTAGTTTTATTTTTCAGTTTCTTGGTACAATCAAGCAAAGAAAAAGCAACCAATGGTCTCAAGAACACGTGAAGCACAACGGAAGTGTTGGGCCTTGGCCCCTTCTGAATCTAAAGAAAATTAGTGGAGCCGAGGATTAGCTGTTAATTTTGTTCCCTAGCTGATAATTTAATGTGCCAGCCATACATCATTCTAACGAAGGACACTTTATTTTATAGAAATAATAATAATTAGTCGTTAATCCATGCAATACACAGAAACTTAAATTGATTATGAAACTATACAATTGCATAAATTGCTCCCATCTGACTTGAATTTTGTTACAATTTAATGAAGAAGTCAAATCTTAAAATATTGGCGAATCGAAAGATTCATTGTTTAGGAATTGTTGAAACAAAACAAAATATATATGACTACACAATAGAGAAATATTAGTTATCTTCAAAAGAATTACTCATGGTATAGTTGTTGAAATCTACCAAACAGTTCAGATATTGTTAAAACTAATGCAAAAAGTTAGATATTAAAACTTCTAAAATGCCAAAAAAGTAATTTTAAAAAATTAGAAGATTCTAAACCTATAATTATTGAAACAATAGGAAAAATATATGACTACAGTCATTACACACAAAAGAGAAATATAAGAGAAAGATGCCGTTGAAATATGCCGACAGGTTCATATAATGCAAAAAATAAACCCAAAAATTCAAATGAAACTAAAGAATTAGAAAATTTGGTGCCTACAAATTATTGAAACAAACTATAAACAAAAAAAAATATGTAACTACCCATAGAGAAGTATAAAAGAAATATATTCTACCCTCAAAAGAATAGTCTGTTGCTATAATTGTTAAAATCTAAAAGAAAATTTCAAATGTTACCAAAAAATAACCAAAAAGTCAGCAGTTAAAACCCAATGGAATTATTTAGATGAAACAATCTATTGGTGGGTTGAACCTAGCGCCAAGTTTACCCTAGGATAATAGTTTGTTATTGAGACTTGAGATCAAAATTACATATATAATGCAGCTTCTTTTTCTTCCTCACCAATCAAGCAGTCACCACTAAGAGCCATCCATGCTAGTGCCAATAATTGCTCCACCAAGCGGTTAGTCTCCCAAAGTTCTAATATATCATAATCTTTTAGTATTCGAAGAGTTCAATTATTATATATACATAATTATTAAAAAAAAAAAAATCTTTCAATCTGTTTAATAATATGATTCAGATTTTGATTTGGTTTTGTTTAAACAAAACGTTTGATATATACACGGTATTAACGTAGAGTTCAAGAATTTTAAGGTATTTGATTTTTACTTAGACTCCTTTTAAGTGGAGAATATATATATATATATATATATATATATATATATAAAAGGTTAGTTGGTGTATTTTTTTTTTAATGAAAAATTGTGTTCTTTAAAACTCTACTTTGGATTGATACAATTTATGTTTGTATTTTTAAGTTGTTATTTTTTTCAATCTAATTGAAGAAATGAAGAAATAAAATAAATTATAATGAGGTGCAAAAAATTTAAATAATTAAAAAATAATAATAATGATGTGGCCAATTATGGAGAGGTCAACAAAAAGTCAAAGGCTTCAGTGTAAGTATGAGTTTTAGTTTAAGTTGGACTTGTTAGAGAGATAGAATTTCACTCCTTATTAAGTTTGGACTAAACAAAAATAATTTTATTTAAATAAAATGATAATTTTATTTAAATATTAATGATAATGATGAGTTTGAGTTTAAATTGGACTTGTTAAAAAGATAGAGTTTCACTTCTTATTAAGTTTAGACTAAACAAAAATAATTTTATTTAAATAAAATGATAATTTTATTTAAATATTGTGCTGACGTGAAAAATTGTGGGAATTTCAGAGGTTTCAGTTATATATATATATATATATATATATATAATAGGTCATGTTAACGGGTGCTCTTAAGGTAATGGTTAACAATTCACTTTAGGAAAATTTTGTTTTGACACATTTTTTATGGAAAACTAGTTACAGATCCACGCGATGCGTGAAAATAAATAAATAATTTGTAATTATAATTGTAATATAATGTATAATTTGTTCTCCCTAAAAATTAAACAATTGCTATTTGGTCTAATTAGGTCTACTTCAGTCCACTTTGGTCCCATTCGGTCCACTCGATCAATTTCGGTGCATTTTGGACAAATTGAGACTTAAATTAATTCTTTTGTAGGTTGTCTTTTCAAGTTTAGGTCAAAAAAATTTTTTTTTTCCTTCTTAATTTTAGGACTGTATAGACCGAATTGGACTGAATAGATCAAAGTGGACCGGATTGGACAAAGCATGATCACATTGACCAAAGTAGACCGAAAGGACCGAACTGGACCAAATAGACCTAACTGAACTAAATTGGCCAAGTTGTATAGACCAAATTGGACGGAATAGACCTAACTGAACCGAATTGGCCAAATTGGACCGAATGAACCTAAATAGACGGAATGGACCAAATTGGACTGAACAGATCTAAGTGGACCATATGGACCAAATTGGACCTAAAGACCTAACGGGACCGAATTGGCCAAATTGGACCGAATAGACCTAAGTTGACTGTATAGACCAAATTGGACCGAATTGACCGAAGTAGACCAAATGGGTTTGAATGGACCGAACATGACTGAATAGACCGAATTGGACTGAATTGACTGAAGTAGGCCGAATGGACCTAATTGAATTGAAGTGGACTAAAGTAGACCGAATTGGTCCAAAATGGACTGAAGTATACCGAATCGGACCGAATTGATAAAGTAGACCAAACGCCAATCTGTTATTAGCATAGCCAAGATTGTGTATGAACCAACTATTAACTAAAATCAAACCAAAACTGTTCCCTCATGCATTTCTGAGGTCATTTTAGCTCTTTGTTTGGTGATACAAAATAAATCTAATTCTAAAGCATACCCAAAAATTAATAAAACTAAATCCCATGTTATTTTTTTTCTTTCTTTGGACTAGTCTTAATTGTAGGTTTTATTTATTTATTTATTTATTTTAATCTTTGAGATTGAGATGGTATTGGGCCAGAGTTTTAATGTAAGCACCAATTTTTCTCCATTTTTTTTTTCTTTGTATCATTATATGGTTAGTGAATGTTGCTGCAATGCAAACAAAAGTCGCAATCCAAACATGTCTTGAAGGGAACGAATCGACCCTATTTAAGATTTGATAATAGTGATCTTATGGTCTAGTGACTTCTTCAGAGGTTTAATTCCTAGGAATGAATCAACCCTATTTTTATTTGGAAAAGAAGAAAGAATGTACGAATTGACGTTACTTCTTAACACGATAAGATATTTAATGTATCCAATGTATGCAAAGTCCCTCTCACCATGTGTAAATCTTGTATGTATAAGATAATTCAAATATGGTAATTGCTGTGCTTGGTGCTTCATGGCATTGGCTATTTCACCTTTCCAATGATCCAATCCCTCTGCATCCTTGAAAATCCTCCTAATCTACCAAAGTAGTGGCTACTTTACCAGATAGATAGCCAAGCCACGTTTATGAAGGCAAGGTGGTGATGCTGTTGTGAAGGGATCATTAGGTTTCAGCTTCAAGATATGGATTAAATATCAAACCCATCTAACAAGAAGAGGCATTAAGCAAAGACTTGCAAGCGTATCAAGAATCTTAAATTTGCACACCTCTCGGAGGACAATTTGTAAAGAAATGTTTTAAAGTAGTCAATGATCACAGTGAAATTGGAACAGGGTAACAGCATGAAGCGAAGACTTGGCTAAAGTTAAATAAGCAAAAGCTAATGACCAAGACTGAAATGTCAAATTATACAACACCTAGAAACACTGTAGGATCCCAATGAGAGCTCTGTCCATTATTTACTATTTAGCATGATTACCACAACAGAAGTGAATGATCCACAATTACTACAGCCAGTAGTACTAGCAGCTATACCAGGTTCCAATTCAAACCAAGAAATTAGATGGACATAATGTAGTAATCAAAGTGAATAAGGTTTCAATTAGTAAGTAAGGGTTGAAAAAGGTTTCTATTGGAAATGCAAACCAATTTTGCATTGCTTTAGCAGCAGTGAACATATTTCTTGAACCAATAAGAAAATAAAATTGCAGGAGACTTGTACCATTTTTAAACTCCAAAAATTTTCAACATTTTTTTTTTCTCTCCAAAATGAACCATTTCAGTTTCCTTTCTCTAAAACCCTAAAAGACTATCAAGAAGAGCTTAAAACGCACTGTATCAACAATTCTGAATCAATCAACATCACTGTCAGGCTTCTGGGTTTCAATTCTTAAAATGTGGTTTAAAAGCAAAAACACCATTAGTTTCAATTCTTCTTTGTAACTCTTATGAGATTTCCATATCTGTCAAATTGATTTATGGGACTAACTTCTTTTTAGCTTTAATGGATGGAAAAATCACATGGCCCTAATGTAATTAGTGGCGTGAATCCATTGGTGAGTCTTCTTAATGTAATAATGTGAAATTCATGTGAGTTTCTTTCCATAAGAGCTAAAGTAAGTTAGTTTCAATGCTAAATTTGGTGCACTTTTCAGATAATTGACAATTTTTATTGGGATGAAATTTGGTAATTGACATGAGTATTGCAAAAATTTAGCTAACCAGGACAAGGTACAATCTACTTCGGTAGATTGCATACTCTCCAACAGCATTTTAGCCTTCAGAAAAACTAAAGAGGAAAAGAACAAAGCAGTATCATTCTGATCATAAAACTCTCACAAAATATGTTGGATTAGATATATTTATACCCGTAGATATTGTTTGTTTGTTTAGACCCCTGTAAACCAGTTTTGTTTAACCTAATTAATTATCCAAGTAGTTACTTAAATTGATTTTTCAAATCTAGGTTAAACATAGATAATCATATCACAAAGTGCGGAAAGATAAAGAGGACAAGCAATATGATAACCTAGGAAAACCAATGAAACCAACAGTTTCAAGGTAAAAAACCTGGCGAGGATTTAACCTAGTTATCCTCAAGGTAAACAAATTCACTTTGATAGAATGGAAGTTTTACAATAGATTTTCTCCTTAAAATCTAAAACTACCTCTTATAGTACTTACTCACATGACCACGTGCAGCTTAACTCCACTAACTAATCTATCTGAATTGGTTCAACACAAACACCCACGTTTGTGACTTTGATATCCCACTCAAAGGTTTAGATCACCTTCAGTAGTAGATCTTTATGCAGTAACTCACTAGTACTTGATTGTAGATCTCGTTCCGGTAGATGCTTGTTGAGTTAGAAGGCTATAGAAACCTCACAAATCTCACAGGAGTAACTCACAAGACTTCCAAGAACTTGTAAAATGTAGTTAGGGTTTTTCTTTTATTCCAAGTAGTGTTTAACAAACCCTAGACGTTTTTGTGAGCTTTGGGCCTGATTAAAATTGTACAGACTGCAATTTTCGATCGGTCAAGCTTCACAGAAACTAACTTCTTCTTTCTGCAGTTTTACAGTTCTTGAATCTTGACTTGAACAATCTTGAGCAATGTCTAACACCTAATCTAGACATGTTTTTGTTCTCGGTTTGCCAACATACATAAATTTAGAATTTAAACATTTAATCGGTCAAGCTTCATAGAAACTAGCTTCTTCTTTTTGCAGCTTAATAGTTCTTGAATCTTGACTTGAATAATCTTGAGCAATGTCTAACACCTAATCTAGACATGTTTTTGTTCTCGGTTTGCCAACATACATAAATTTAGAATCTAACAGATATAAATAATGTAGAGTTGAATTAGAAAATTGCACTTACATCCACAATAATGACACTAGAAGTCATCTTTTATATATATTCAATAGTTACAATTAAAGAGGGGAACTTAAATCCTGAATGTCACTATTGGAAACAGTGGGAATTGCTAATTAAGCTACATAGCAGAGTTGCTAGAAAGAATGAATGCATAATCAAAAGCCATCTTCTATCCTGCTTGATAAGATTGTAGAGGCAAAAAATTTCTTAAGGACATCATAGATGTTTTGAATGATATATAAACCCTTGCGTAGTTGTTACTAGAGCAACAAGGTCCACACTAACTAAATAATATTCAGCAACAAGACTACATTGAATAAAACCAATCATTTGAAGTTTTGTACTATAGAAAATTTTCTCCCAAATTTGTTAATTTAACTAGTGGTAGACCCACTTTGTAATGTGATATAATGTATAATTTATTTTCTAAAATTTATTGAAGATAATTTCATTAATATATATTATTCATTTTTTGAAGTGTTTTATACTTTACATTATTCAAATTTTCGTTATAGTGTGTTATGTTTTCCTTTTATTTTTATTTTTGGTACAACTAAACTTTTTTAAGTTTCAAATTAATGATTTAAATTTCTTATTCTTTTAAGGAAATTATTATGATATATCAAACCTCATTAGAAATTAACAACTGAGTGGATTCTAGTTAGCTCAACTGGTAAAGTCTCTGATGGTTGTATAAGAGATCTGGGATTCAATCCCCGCCTACACCAAAAACTAATTGGTGTCTTAGTCTAATGATAAAGAGTTATGATCAGGAGCAGACGCCATAGGTTGAAACTCTCTAAAAAAAAAAAGAAATTAACAATTGATGTTACTCAAATAATTTATAGGTACATTCAAATACACAAACATGTAAATTGTATTTTGATATAAACTCAAATTCTCATTTCCAACTCAAATAAAAAATATAAGAGGAGGATAGAGTTTATATGATGGGCAACTCAAAAAACACATCATCAAAATGTATCAACCCAAAGTAGAGATTAAAAAAAAACAAAAATTCATCGATCTAAAATAAAGTTGAAAGAAAGAATAAATAAGAGAGAGAGAGAGAGAGAGAGAGAGAGAGAGAGAGAGAGAGAGAATATTCACATTTTTTGGGTGAGAATGTGAGATAAATAGAAATTTATATAAAAGAAGATAAGTAAAAAATTACTCAAAAGAAAATGTATGGTTGTAAACACCAAATAAACCAAGTCATGCTACATAATAGAATAGCATTCTACCATTATATACTATATAATGTCACATGATAACATCTATCAATCAAAAAAAAGAAAAGAAAAAAATAACAAATCAAAAGACAACCAAATCACATCAATCCAAAGTAGAGTTTAATACAAAAAATTATCAACTTAGAGTAGGATGCAATAAAGAATAAAAAAAATCCCCCAAAAGAGAGAGAGAAAGTATTCACCATTTTTTGGGTAGGAAAAATATGGATAAAATAAAAGAGAATGACAAATTTTTATATTAAATAAAATGAGGAAAGAAATAATCTAAATAAAAGAAAGATGAAAGGATGGAGGAATTGTAACATTAAAGTATAGAGTAGTAGGGAGATAAAAAGGCAAAAGTGGGCGAAAATGTTAGAGGAAGTGTAATTATAAGGTGAGAAATTAATAAGGAGAAAAATAGTTAAAAATGTGAGAGAAAGTTCCTATCTTCATAGTCAAAAAAAAAAAAAAAAAAATGAGAGAGAAAGTGTTGAAAATAGATAGTTGATGCAGTCTCTGATATAGCTTAACAAAAAACTATAATAAACTCATGGTACTATAATTTTAGCTAACCGGTTTTAACCTTAAAAATAATTTTTTTTTTTTTAAAGAAGAGATTTTTTTTTTTTTTTTTTTAATTTGTTGAGAAATATCTTAGAAAAAAGGTTTTATGTTCTCTAATGCTTTAAATCTTGCTTTAATGAAACTTTATTCTCTAGCAGCAGGGCAAAATTTGCCAAACAGTGAAAATTCTGAAAAATTTTAGCCGGACAGCACGCGTCCAAACTTATTTAGTTAGTTAGACTGTTTTTGAAAGTCGAGTTTGGCAAACTCGACTTTGGACTGGATAACAGACACAATAGTGGCGTTTTTTTTAGTGGCGTTTTCTATAAACGCTGCTATAGACACTAAAAAAACGCCGCTATAGTGTGCGTTTTCCAGCCCAAAGTCGAGTTTGCCAAACTCGACTTTCAAAAACAGTCTAACTTACTAAATAACTTTGAACACGTGCCACACGCCTAATTTTTTCCTAAAAATAGTCTGTTTAGCAATTTTTTCCCTAGCAGCAGGGACGAACCCACGTTGGGCTGGAGGGGGCTATGGCCCCCCATGGTCCCACCCCTCCCTTTATAATTTCTTAAAATCAAATATTTCTTATAGTGTAATGGTCCAAAGTTGGCCCCCCCTCTCCCAACGGCGCCCACATCTGCTCCTCATCCTTCTTAAAATAATTTTTTTGTGAAAAAATTTAAATTTTATCTTCTTAAAAATTTGATTAGTTCAAATGCTTTCAAAAAAGAAAAAGAAAAAAGTAAGCTAATCTATAACTTGTAACTCTATACTAAATATGAAACCTTTTAACATAAAACATTTAAAAAAAAAATCGTATTCTACATTATTTGGTATTTTAAGTGGCTAAAAAAAAAACTTACATTGTAAACAATTTTTTCAAATACAAACATTGTGAGATATTGAAAAAAGGAATCCTCTTGATATTAACTAGCCATGGAAGAGACTAAAACCACCTGCCAAGTTTTATGCCTTGACTAACTACCCATTGTCTAAATCACATTGATCACTATGAAGAACTGGGCTGGCAGGGGTCATGATGTACATCATAGCTAACAAAATCACAGCCAACAAAGCCTGTACAAACTAACATAGAAAATAAACCAAGTATGCATGGTTGAAATTTTGCCCACCACCAAGTTATGTGATTTACTTGCTGTCAGTAAAATCTGCTTCAATCACATCATCACCATCAGCTGTTTTCCCAGTCGATCTTGATGACCTTGGTGCAGTAGCAGAAGCAGGATCAGCATCCGGTTGGCCAGGCTGGCTATAGATTGATTGTCCTAGTTGCATAACTTTGATTTAGTGCAGCCATTGCTTTTTAATGGCTTGGGTTGATCCACCACAGATTGCATCCTTGAGCTCTTTCACTTTAGCCTCTACTTTCTCCTTGACTGGGCCAGGAACTTTGTCTCCCAGCTCTTTAAGTTGCTTTTTAGTTTGGTACAATACTGAGTCTGCTTGGTTCTTTGTGTCTATGGCATCCCTCTTTTCCTTGTCTTCCTTTGCAAACTTCTCAGCTTCTTTAACCATCTTATCCACCTGCAGTTTTTTTATTTTTTTTATTTTGTACATCCAAAGTTGGGATTTAGGAACATAAATAGAATAGGTTTATATGTGGTAATAATAGCTTCAACAATAACAAGTAGTAGAACATCCTTTTATCATGGTTGATATGTGAAAAAGCATAGCTACTTGAAATGCTGAGATTCAGAAAGAAAAGAAAGATAAAGGTTATTTGGAGAACATGGTAGCATCATTGAAGGGGATAACTAATAAAATTAAATATAAGAAAAAAAGACCCCAAAGTTAAAGATCAAAAAAGAAAAACAAATTAGCATCATTTATCAACAAATTAGCATAAAAACAAGAAACAATCATTTTTTTGCCAACAATGGCTATGGTTCTAGGAGTATAATATATGTAACCAGCAGATAGCTCTAACACAAATTTTTCTTGATTTACTTGGTGTGTAGTGAATCTAGTGATGTTTATTCTTTGAGCTATTATGAAGGTTGAGGAATAGTTTATAAGGGTCCTTTTGGTATGAAATATTTATTCCTCACTTTAAGGGAATCTTTGTAATGAAAATGCAATCAAACAACTAATTAGCTATAGAATAGGTATTCCATTTTTGGGTCTATTCCTATTCACCAAACATGCAGTCAATGTGTGCACAGTGCACTAGTCAAATTGGTTACTGATGATGGAGTCAAACAAGATTGTGTTTTATGGTTCTAGCACTATAATACATGTTAGCAGCATATAGCAATAATACACAAATTATTCTTGATTTACTTGGTGTTTGGTGACAAAATCTCTCATAGTTCTGCAGCTGCATTTATTGCGTATATTCAGTTATTTCTTATGTAGTTAATTGATTATAGTCAGCTAAGATAGGTTATGCTTAGGCTATTCAAACCCACAAATTAACCACACATTGATTTCAAACTCATTTAAATAACAAATCTAATTTGAACTACAACTAGCTATCTCAAGTTTGACAAGGTAACAAACCCTCTTCATAACTATAGTTTTTAGAAACATACCTCATCACTTGGCAAGGTGCTAGCACCAATTATGGTTATATCCTGCTTCTTTCCGGTTCCCTTGTCAATAGCGGTGACAGAAAGGATGCCATTAGCGTCAATATCAAATTTCACCTCAATTTGAGGAACTCCTCATGGGGCAGGTGGGATTCCATCTAAGCGAAAGCTTCCAAGGGATTTGTTATCCCTCACGAACTCTCTCTCACCCTGACAGACATTAATCTCTACATTGGTCTACCCATCTGCCGTAGTGGAGAACACCTCTGATTTGGAAGTCAGCAAAGTTGTGTTCTTTGGGATAATCTTTGTCATTACACCACCCAAAGTTTCAAGTCCTAGAGACAATGGAGTGACATCCAGGAGCACAATGTCACTAACTTCTCCACCTAAAACACCAGCCTGAAAAAAAAGTTGACCGAAATAAATATTGATTGATGTCTCAACAATTTAAGCAATATCAATAAGTATTACAGTAGATAATATCAGAAATAGAGATTTATAGTCATTCATTTTTCAAATAGACAAAGAAAAAAATTTAGAGCATGTTGGAATAATGGTTAAATAATTAAATTCACCATTCTAGTAGCTTAAGCTATTAGAACAAGAAGTAATTTATCTTCATATCAGAGAGTTCAACTGCTCTACCTCCTATTAAAAAAATTAAAAAAAATCCTACATGTTGCAACCCACTTAAGTGGTAATTTATCTCAACAAGATAAGGACAAACCTGAACTGCAGCCCCAAGAGCAACAACTTCATCAGGATTTACAGTCACATTGGGCTCTTTTCCAGTCATCTGCCTCACAAGCTCCTGAACAGCTGGGATGCGAGTAGAACCACCAACAAGGATTACTTCATCTAAATCTTTGAAGGAAAGATTTGCGTCTTTCAAGGCAGTTTCAACCAGTCCTCGTAGCCTAAGGAAAAAATAGATTTCAGTTGTAATCCACTGAACTTATGCAGGCAGATAGGTATTCATATTGGCAAAAACATACTGTTTTAAATCAAAAGGCAGCAAACTCCATTAATGGAAATCAAACACACACTGATATTTCATATGAGAATTATTCCATTTTGGAACATGCATAGAGGGCAACCACAGAGTAGCAGTTTTCAACTTACATACCTGCCTAGCAAATCTGAACATAATTCTTCAAATTTGACCCTTGTCAGGGTGGTGTCAATGTGTTTTGGGCCGTCCGCAGTGGCAGTAATGAAAGGTAAACTGTGACAACAGAAAGCTTTTCCTCAGTGATCATGACAAAGAGAGAGATCCATTCATAGAAAGAAGGTGAAGGAATTGTCACATACCTAATACTGGTCTGAGTCAGAGATGACAGCTCCATCTTTGCTTTCTCCGCAGTCTCTGTGAGACGTTGTAGAGCTTGCTTGTCTTTCAGAAGGTCTATTCCTTTATCTCTTTTAAAGTTTTGTGCAAGCCAATCAACTATTCTCTGTTTAAGATTATAGAATATAGACGTGTAATTTTAGTAACAACTAAAAGACCAGAAAACAAAGAATAGCAAAAGCTCTATTCATTTGTCTTGTTCAAACCTTGTCAAAATCATCTCCTCCTAGGTGAGTGTCCCTTGATGTGGAAAGTACCTCAAAGACTCCATCTCCAACCTCAAGAACTGCAGATTTAAAACATAACAGACCACAACAATCACTGACTAACAATTTTCTTGTGCACCAAATGAAAACAAGTGAAAGATCACATCTGATGAGTATTAGTGTGCTATTTTTAGAAAACAATAGTTCATATTTTCATAATTCTGGTAAAACTATCTCTTATACATGCTGTTTAATTGAATTAAAGGACCGGGATTCAATAGCAATGGTCAAAAAGGTAAAAGTAGTGAAAGGGCATAGTGTTCAAATGATTGTATGCTACCTAACTACTGTTGTGTTGAATCAAAATTTCAAAAACCTTTTAAGAGATCAGATGTTTCAAAATCACAAGGTTCAGGTCACTCTTTTAATCTATAAAACTGCTTTTGTATGTGATTTTGAGCAACAATTTTCAGTTTTCAAACAACATTACACATATTTCCACACATTTTTTCACCTACATGTATTTCCAAAAAATACAAACAACATTACCAAACACCCCCTGAATTTTGGGAATCACAAAATATCACATGTTCACTAAATGCTCATTGACACATGTATGGATTGTCACATTACCACCTTGTGCTTGTTAATTTGTTTCATATGTATTCCTAAGAGGCCAAGACTTTCCTCAATTCTTTTTTGGCAATCTCCCCCAACATAATACCTGAATATAATACTTAAAATTACAGTTGGGGAGCAGATGCCAAAGCAGCAAAATAGGTAAAACCTTTTACAACACTGTAAAAAGAGCTTCCAAACTGCAGCTGAAAGAACAACATCTGAACCTGAGCTATATTTCATGCAACGGTATAATCCCACAAACTAGAAAAAATGAGCTATGCCTTGTAAAGATCGGCCAACATTTATCTAAAGACAATGACACCAAGAAGTTCCTGAACTAGAAATCCATTTAAGAAATTTCTCCTTAAAAAAAAAAAAAACCATGATTTCAAATTGCATTAAAGGGCATAGCAAAATCAATTAAAACGTTCAAATCATTGTCCAAAAATCCCAAAACGCTATAGAGAGAAGTCCTGACTCAATTCATGAGAAAAGTTGAGGCATGCTGATTATTACTGATTGGTCGTCCTTTTTTTTTTTTTTTTTTTTTTTTTTTGCAATTTGGTTTTAAGAAATATGTGTGTGTGTGTGTAATTTGTAGAGGATGACGGAAGCTTTAATTTGTTCTTTTGCTAACAGCCAAGCTGCTAGTTGCTCTTTATTAACAATAAGTCCCAAGAGGCTCATTTTATTTTTGTAAGTCCCAAGTGGTCAATGCAGCCATCAAGTTGAACTAGATCGAGGAACCCAATGTACAACACCTAAGGAGCTGTACCTAAGTTTTACAGAATAAGTTGCAGCAAAGTTGCTACTTCTCTGTAATCTGCCCTGCAGAATTCCTCTGATTTGGATAAAGATCTTATCATCCCCCAAAGAACAAATGAATAAAGAGAGTGAATGAGAGGAAATCTGTCATTATTAACCTATGGTCAAACATGTAAGTTATCAACAAAGCATCCATATTATATAATACCTAAGACAGCTAGGAATAGATACAAGAATAAAAGGCACACCAAAATGTGGAGGAATCACTCACACATGTAGTCATCTCATTTGTGTTATTGCATACCCCACCTCTCACATAGTCAAGCTGGGAAGAATTTCAAACATTAATATTTGTCATACTCACTGAATTATAACACATAGAATGAGTGACTTGTAACTTGTAAACCTCCTATTTAACAGGCATTTGAGGCAGTGACCAGAACTAATACATTGTGGATAACCCAAAAGATTCTTACTTTGCATATGCAAATGGAACAACCTAACTACAATCCACAAGGATAATTCTCTATAAAATAAGTAAAAACAAACATATGAGGTGGATTAGCCGGAGAAAAGGAAAAAAGTCAATGACCTCTGCCTTACTCCTCTCATAAAAAAGGCTATGGGTGAGATTTTCAACTGGGTGTGCATGTAACTTACCAATAACAAAAAAAATCCAATAACAGGAGTAACAAAGCAATTGGCATACCTGAAACATCAAAAGTAGCAGAATGGTCAAAAACAATTGGCATACCTGAAACATCCAAGGTCAAAAACCAGAATGGTCTCATTGTTTTTCTTCTCAAACCCATAAGCAAGCGAAGCAGCAGTAGGTTCATTGATTATTTGCAGGACATCTAACCCTGCAATGCGACCTGCATCTTTTGTAGCTGTCCTCTGCGAATCATTGAAGTATGCCGGCACCGTGATTACTGCTTTACTCACCCCATCATTCAGAAACTTGGATGCATCCTCCACAAGCTTCCTCAATACCTGTGCAGAAATCTCCTCAGCTGCAAATTGCTTGCCTATGGCCGGACATTCGAGCTTCACATTGCCATTTTCGTCCCGCACGACCTTGTATGACACCTATATTGGAATATTGGAATAATGGTTAAATGATTAAATTCACACTAGTTTATCTTAGTATCAAACAATTGATCCAAAATTCCTATCTCTAATTAGCCAACTACTAGTTAAAATATTATAAAGATTAACAATTTAAGCTTTTTCAATAAGTAATAGTTTCTCATGATATAAGACATCAGATGATCCAAATTCAAATTATCTCCAACATACTAATAATTAAATGATTTTATTAAACATTGTCTATCATGATATCTGAACATGTGATAGCATACTAATGGTTATAAGAATATAAAATTATCAAAATTTACCATTTAAGTGATAGTTTATTATGATTGCATAACAAGTAACATCTAATCCAAATTCAAATCCTATATATAATCTACTAGTATTTAAATGATTAAATTTACAGTCATTTATAATAATATATGTTTGATTCAAAAAATAAAATAAAAAATTCAAGATTAATCTAAAAATTGGGTTTTGATCAAACAATACCAGAACATGTCGCGGTCTCCAACAAAGCAATCCTAAGTTCCTATCTCCAAATAGCATACTAATAGTTAAAAGATCATTAAAATTCACATTATAAGCTCTAGTGAACACTAATCCAAATACAAATTCTGTCTCTAATCTACAAATTCTGCCTCCAATTTACAAATGGTCAAGTTAAAATACTAACTTTACAGTATAAACTCATAAGAAAAGTGATAAATTTACCAACCTGTTTGGCCTCCTCGTCCACTTCAGACATCTTCCTCCCAATAAACCTTTTGACAGAAAAGAAAGTGTTCTCAGGATTCACCACAGCTTGTCTCTTAGCAATTTGCCCAACAAGCTTATCACCATTCTTAGCGTACGCCACCACAGATGGTGTCGTTCTCTGCCCCTCAGCATTAGTCACAATCGTTGGCTTCCCACCTTCCATGGCTGCCACTGCACTGTTAGTTGTCCCCAAGTCAATACCAACCACTTTCTCACACACCACCACATTGTTGTTCCCATTTCTCCTCCTCCTCCCACTACTACTACAACTACTCCATTTCGTTTTTGGTTGCTGACCCAAGAACAAGTTTCTTGTGGTACACCCAGTTTTTTTGCTTGGTTTATGGGAGGAAACACGAAGGATAGAAGTGGATATGGGTTGGTGTTAAAGTTACCATTTTTTTTTTCTTTTGGGTTGCTATTTGCAGAAGACTTGAACTTTTTGTGTTTGTGTGATAATGCAAAGAGTGTTTTGGGTTTTGTAATAAGAGAGAGCTATCCATGTGAGCACTGCTAGAATGCTCTGGGTTTGCTTAGTTCTGTCACTTGCTGAGACGGTGTACAAGGTTTGGAGTTTTTGGAAGGAACAATAAGGAAGCGCCTAGAAAGTCGAAAGCTTGGGACTTTGAACTATTTCTTGTATTCTCGTTTCGCACATGTGACATGGTTCAAGGATTGGGAAGAGTAAAGATTAAAAATATATATAAACAGATTTTTTTTTTTTTTTTTAGATTGAAAATAGAAAATCTCTTGGTGATTAGAAGGCAGTAAAAGAGAACTAGAGAATGCTAATTTGGCCCAACCCAATATCTCGTATTTGGATTGGTAATATTTCTAACCCATGCAATCGAACTCAATCAATAGTACTACTAATAGTTTAAAAAACTATATTTTTTTAATTTATTAATTTGATTTATTTTGGATTTCGGGATTTAGTTTAAAATTTATGTGTTATAGTTTAAATTATTTTGGTATTTTGAGACTTAGTTTTGAAGAAACTGGAATATATTAGGCTTAATTGTTGTTGTAGAGATAAGGGTCCAAAATTATATATTGGGCCTTGGGTTTTGGCCGAGGACATTGATTGGTCCGAGGACAAATAAACAATAGTGAGGGTGTTAAGTTCAGAGTCCCATAAGTAACATGCGAGTGGAAAGGTTAGGAAAGGTGGTCCGAGGAGGAGTGTCTCCTCGGATAAACGAAGCACAGATCAAACGTATATTCTATCACTCAAAGTGGCATTCCAGGAAATTCCACTGAGAGAGACGTGCATTATGAACGTACTAGAAGAGTGGAAGTTAGGAAATATCTAAGAAAAAGTTACTGTCACCGCATTGAATGCCCTACAGCTAACTTTCTGACTGCATTTATGTGGAGAAGGCCCTTGAATAGTGTTGTCTTGGCTATCACAGCTCATAGAAGGCCAGAGAGGGTGTCTGATGGGACAAACACTCAAGTGGTGGCTCAAATGATCAACAAGTATAGGATCAAGATCGTCCAAAAAGAACTATATAATGTAAGAGATCCTCCATGGATAGGGGATCGGAAAATTGTAGAAGAAAGGACTGTAGCAATCAAAATTGTATTAGCAATCTATTCAATTGATTTATATTAGAACTTACCTCCTCGGACCGTGCCGAGAGTGAATTTATTTGGATCAATCCTTCTTGCTTTTGTTCGATTATCTTTCAAACACATTCTATCCGTTGTCCAACTCATTAGGGTCTAGTTCTCTAACCCACTCTCTACAAATTTATTGTACTGGGTTCACTGGGCCAATATCCCTTTACATTTTGGGTTTAGGCTCCAAAAACGTGTCCTTATAGTTGTAATTATTAATTAATTAAAAGACATGAATTGTTGAATAAAAACCTAATTTTTTTTATTAGGTCTCACAAATGACGCTAACCCAATTCACCCAGGTTGGGTTGCTTTTAAAGGTAACATTGATTGAATTAGCATGGAGATTTCTCAACTCAAAGGTTGGATTGAGTTGAAAATATATACTACAAATGTAATCCAACCTGACCTACAAATTGAAAGAAATTAAGCATTTTTTTTCAAGAAATATGAGTTAATAATGTTCTTTGAGCTAAGATTTTCCAATTTCCACTAAAAAGAATTCTCGAAAATTTAAGCCCATATGCAAAAGAAATTTCTTTTAATAGTTACATTCAACTTAAATATCATACGCTAGAAAAATTGAAAGAAGTAAGAAGTAAAATAGAATAGAAATAAAAATTAGAGTATGAAGTATGAACCACTGACATAATACACTTACATACCTTCTAATGGAGATATATTAATACTAATAATAGTACAGTATAATATAATTGGAACATTAGATTGAGAATGCATGATGATATGCAAAAAGTGAAAGGGAAATTAAAAAAATTAATATGATTCGTTCTAATTCAAACTTTGCACATTAAAATTGCCAGCACGATATTAACCCTTAACAATTACGGTATGTGTTTTTAAATAAAAACATAGCTTAGCCCCATGATTCAAAAAAGTGATGACAATATAGCTTTAATCAAATTAATTTTTAACAAATTAGTATTTGCAATTTGTGAGGGGCATTTTGGGTGGCCATTTTTTCCTTTATCTAAATCGTGCGAGAAAAGCCCAAAGCCAATTTTAGAAAATAGTGAAACTTCATAGGGTTCTTTTTCTAGATGTAGGTAACCCGCATCTTGTTTTGAATTTTTTAATTATATAATCATTTTCCATTCACCCTAGAAAATTATTTACACAATAATACATCCACATAATTTTTTCCATGTCCAAATTTGTAGTATGATACTTCAAAATGAAGATATGGACCATTACCATAATAAGACCATTTTTACTGGTTTAACATTTTAATGCTTCATTGTTAGGAGTGTGTCATGGCCTGTAACAAAATAAGTTTAGAGATTGTAACTTGTAACCCAAGCCTCTCCACTCCAACAGTAAAAGTCTAAATTGTCTCTCATTGCCACTCTTTTCAAAATGATTTACATTTTATACTTGTGTCTAATATATCAGTGCACTGGACACGTTGAAATTTAGACACGAGTTCAATTATGGACACGCGTCCAATATATCAGTGTACTGTGATCATTCCTTTACTCACCTCATCATTCAAAAATTTGGATGCATCCTCCACAAGCTTCCTCAATACCTGTGCAAAAATCTTCTCAACTGCAAATTGCTTGCCTATGGCCAAACACTCGAGCTTCATATTGCCATTTTCGTCCGGCACGACCTTGTAGGACACATATATTGGAATATTGGAATAATGGACACCTATATTGGCTTTTAAGCATAGTTTATCATAGTATCAAACAATTGATCCAAAATTCCTATATCTAATTAGTCAACTAATAGTTAAAATTTTACTAGCTTCATCACATGCGCTCCACACGTGCGATAAGAATCTTTTTCATTTTGAATTTAATGTAATTTTTCCTTTTGAATTTATCTATTATTAGTAAGGTTATATAGAAAGGGATTTTTAAGAGATTAAAATTTAGGATTTGAAATAGAGTAAACCCCCAAGTTCAGTGCGTGCTAGTTTTTAAGGAAAAATATATCGGTGAGATATATTTAAAAAGAAAGTGCTAATTTTTAGGAAAAAAAGTTTCTCTAGTAGTTTTTTTTTTTAATAGATTTTATTGAATTACAATTTTAACCATATAATTTATTTTTAAAAATAAAGATTTTCTAATTAGCTTAGGGGTGTTTTTGACATTTTATGAAAGTATAACTAACTTTCTGAATTTTTTTAATATATAAAGAAGAGATAAAGATTTTTTTTTTTTTTTGGGAGAATGAGATAAAGATTAACAATATAAGCTTTTTTTTTAATAAGTAATAGTTTCTCATGATATAAAACATCAGATGATCCAAATTCAAATTATCTCCAATATGCTAATAATTAAATGATTTTATTAAACATTATCTATCTTGATTTTAAGCTCATGTGCTAATCGCGTGCTTCATTTTAAGCACACGGCGTCGTTTATAGTTCCCACATGCTGAACACGCTTTGCATTATGGTGTCGTTTGTTCTATTGTTTAGTTGTTGCCCTTTTAGGCTTTTAAAAAATCCAACGCAACCATATAGGTTTTTGGTCCAGGTCCCAGACTGCACCGGTCCGGACCGGAACGAAATGTTACTCTATATAATTTTTAATATTTTATATTAAAAAAAAAAACAAAAAAAAACCCAAAAACACACACACTCTCCAGTGGAGTTATTATACATGAAAGACTAGGGGCTAGTTCGGCGAAAATGGGTAATTACCCATAAGGATGAAACTATTCAGTTAGTTGGCCCGGTTTTGAAAGTTATTGGCAAACTAGCAACTCGAGCCTCAGAGGCTCGATTTTGGGCCCCTAAATCGAGCCTCTGAGGCTCGGTTTACAAGCTTTGACCACGTCTGATGTGGCAGAGTTGCCATCTGGCATTGACATGGAAATCGAGTCTCTTAGACTCGATTTCCACGTGTATTCCAACCGGAAATCGAGTCTTAGAGACTCGGTTTCCAATTGGGGTTTTTCAAAATTAACGTCTTCGTCTATTGTGTCTCACTTTCACTCACACCCTCTCACTCTCACACAAACCAGAGCGCTCTCACTCTCTCACCCTCAGTCTTACATTTTCATTTCCCACACTCACAAAACTCTCTCATTTCTCTCTATCTCTCACAAAACTCTCTCATTTCCCACACACACACAGAACTCCGCCGGCGTCGACGAGCAGAGCCCAGCCCAGCCCAGCGACGACGCCGACGAGGCTGAGCCCAGCCATCGGCTCCTCTCCTCATCGATCTCTCTCTCCCTCACTAGGAGATCCTTTCTCCTTTTCTCCCTCTCTCTCATTACCACCCCCATACCGATTCATTTTTCCTCACCATACCCATACCCATACCCATTCCGATTTTGGTTGGTAAGTTATTTATATGATTTTTTGTTTTGATTAATGTGAAATTTTGGGTTTGGATTTGGATACTTAACATCTAGGTTATTTATTTAATTTTCAGTTTTGATTTTTGTGAAATTTGGGTTTGGATTTTGCGGTAGATACTTTATTTAATTTTTATTTTATGATTTTTATGAAATTTGGGTTTGGATTTGGTGAGTGCAGATGACATTGTTGCTTGGATAGTGCATATTGTTGCTGCCATCCTTAAGAGTTTCCAAATTTCTGCCTTCAGGTTAGATTGTTATTGCTGATTAGGATTATAGCTTTTACGAGAGAATTGTATATCTCATTAGGCCCATTTGCTTGTCTATTAGGAGCTTAGAACTTACAAGTTTTTATGAAATAGTTATCTCATATATTTATAGTGCTTGCGTACCATTACAAATTACTAAATTATATGCATATAAAAAAGCACTTAGTAGTTTGCTATTGAAGAAACAAATTACATAGTCTTTTTTCAGTTATGTATTTTGGTTGATTGGTTATGATTTAGGTTTTTCGGTTAGGAATGGTTTTGTTTAATTAGTTTAAATAGATGGATTAGATTTAGTTTTGATTAAGGGATTTTGGTTAGAAGTTTTGTTTACGTTAGCTGGCTTGGCATAAATTGGTTTTAGGTATCTAGAAATTTCCATATAAGGAAGTAATCTCCCAGCCTTTATCGGACTATTCCACTCCCAATTAATAGGACACCTCAGAATTCCCATGGACTGATAGCATAGAGAATGGAACATTGGATGTTTCTATATTAAAACTCAAAATAAAATTTCAAATTAATAGAAGAGCAATTCATTGTAAAAGTTACCAAATGACAATTTCCTTTTTGATTCGAATAAGAACCAACTCGTTTACAAAAAAAAATGGCAGCAAGCCGTCATCATTCTTTCTTGCCAACGTTTTTTAGCAAATTGCACAGAAGGAATACATAAAACCGTTTATAGAATGTCATGTTATTTGCATCATTGCTTCATTTTTAATGTAAGTTTCCAATACACGTGGTATATACACAAGACTGAAACCACTCAAATGGTGCTGCATATTTCTGCTGCTTATAACTTGAAGCTATTGTTAAAACTATTGTTAAATGATTAAATTTACCATTTTCTAATAACTTGAAGCTTTTGGGAGAAATGGTAATTGAACACTCAACAACCAAGTATAAGAATTTATTATTTAATAATAAACGTCATATTCGCATGCATGATTATTATGGGTATAATTATTGATAAAGTGAGACATATGATGTTGACATAGATTTTGTGAGGGCATCAATTTAGAAAAATCATACCGGTGGTTAATGAACCAAAGGCAAGGAACCCAATAGTCTCTAAAAGGAGATAGTATATAGCAAAAATTTCTATGGGGGTTGGACTTTAATGAAACTTGGCTGGTGACATTTTTCAAACTACATATATACACATGTATTAAGAGTTTTTAGAAATTGTTTTGAAGTAGAGGCTCATGTGGAATATTGAATGGAGGAAGGAAAAATATGAGAAATTGTAGGTGCAGACCTCACTGGTAATTTTCAAATCTTCAAGGGTCAATTGAATGATTTGATTACGGAAAAGAGTTTACAAGTTTATGTCAATAGCCTTTTAAAGGAAATGATTAATTTTTATAGCTAAAGATTAATATCACTAAGGATCCCACATTCAATCTCTCTATAAGGTTTTTACCTAAAGTCTTATAAATAAGACAAACCACAACCTAGTTGGCCACCAAAACTATTTTGGGAAACTGCACCTATCCACAAAACACTAAAGAAAAAGAGAAAGAGTAACATAAATACATTGGGAGACAACGCACTTCGATTGCTAAGAGAGGTATGCACTATGTCCTAATCAAAATCCAGGATTACGTGGTCTAATGATCTTAGAACCAATTAAATGACATTTTGTTTGGTATTATTTCGCAACCATAGATACAATTCCAGGACTAAGTACAAAAGATGGCAAAGTTACTGACCCGTTATCATCCATGACAAGAACTTTCAGCCCTGAAAAATTTGTCTGACCATGATTTGCTGGTACTTTAGGTGTGAAGGGAAGCTTAGATTCATTTGATCGCTCTGGAATTCCAAGTTTTACAATGAAAGTGGCAGTACATCCCTTGGCAAGGCCGTCACTTTCAAGCCAGATATGTCCCTCCATAAGATTTACAAACCTGATCACATCATAGGAAAGGAAAAAGAATTACAGCTGCATCTTTATATGAAAATAGTCTTTTCAAATCTAGTCCACAAAAACTGCAATACAAAAAAAACAGGCAGAGACACCTGCATATACTGAATGTATAGCCTAACAAAACCAAACCAAAGCTAAACATCTAACAACAAAAGATTTAAGTACCTCTTACAAATTGCAAGGCCAAGTCCGCTGCCACCAGAATTTCTAGTTGCTGATGATTGACTTTGATATTTAAAACACATAAAAAAAAAGTAATTAAGAAATTTACTTATTATGTGGTTGTCATGACATCAATCACAATTATTATGATGTCATTTTTTTTTTTTTGAGAAGAATTATCATGTCAATTTGTAAGCATTTTGTAATAAAATCGATATAAAAAAAATTGTTTCTTTCATTCAAAAATTAATTTATTTACTTGTTGATATGAAATCAATCAATACTATTTAATACATTAGTTTCTTTTTTCTTTTTCTTTTTTTATGTTCCTAAATTACCCTTTAATCTCATGTTTGATAGTAAGTTTATCAAAGCCCTTCATTGTATTGTGGTATTTGTAACTAAGCATTATTCTGTGTGTGATCTTCTTCCAAAAAATAAAAATAAATAAAAAAACTGCGTGTGTTCAAAACTGTAACCTTAAAAATAAAATCCTAAGTCTAAAAAGCTTTGTGTTCATATTGGTCTCTTTTGGTTTACTCTTTCATCTTTTACTGAATTCTCATTGTACAAATTGGCTTTAGTTGCTCTAAACTCATACCTATATATTTAAGCATATTGTGTGTTCAATTTTGAAACTAACTGCTTATCATTCTTCTTCAGTATGGCTGCTGCAAATGCTGGACGCATTGACTATACACAGCCTGGACCCATTGACGACTCGGTGTTGTCACAGCAGGCGACGCATCGGTCCGAAGCTATTTGGAATGGGCGGGTAAAACACTCAACTAAATATTTACTTGTGCACATGCATTTAATCCATACAATGTACACGTATTTGCATATACTATATTAATCCATAACGAGATGTTATGTGCAGGATCCAGGGTCCATTACCTGCCGTAGTCGTAGTTCAGAGTTCTCCAAGCAACCTCCAATGGTGGACGACCGAGTGAGGAACATCATCACCACAATTGGTTTGGAGGGACTCCTGTGGGTCCCGGGTAGAGAGATTGACAATGGCCTCATAACGGCCTTAGTGGAGCGATGGCGGCCCGAGACTCACACCTTTCACATGCCACATGGTGAGGTGACCATCACATTGCAGGATGTGGAGGTTCTTCTCGGGCTTCCTGTTGATGGTGAGGCTATAACAGGGAGCACACAAAAAACTTGGGTGGATGTGTGCCGGGACTTCCTTGGCTTTCGACCTGTAACTCAAAACAACCATAAGAAACTTGATGGGCAGAGGATTCTCATCAACCGCCTTTTGGAGGAAGTTGCTAACCCATTGCCGCCTGATGCTGAAGAGGATCAGCTGCATAAGTACGCACGATGCTACATCCTAGCGCTATTGGGGGACACAATATTCATGGACAAATCCGGCGATAGGGTGCATCTAATGTGGGTGCAGCAGTTGGAAGACCTTCACAACCCACGGAGGTACAGTTGGGGAAGTGCTTGCCTTGCATGGTTGTATCGAGAGCTATGCAGGGCAAGCGAGGACACCAGTCAGATTGGTGGGTGCTTGCTGTTGCTCCAGTACTGGGCATGGGCCAGGTTCCCCTATTTGTGCCCGATAGTTGAGCGAGGCCCGCCAGTGGGTGCTTACGGTCCTCCAGTACGTGGTCCACTATCCCTGAAGTAAGTCTCTACCTCATACTGCTATAACATACTGTCTTCACCAAAGCACGAGTCTTATATTATGTTTTGAGTTCTTTTTCTATTTGGTTCTAACTTCTTCTTGAGTATTTTTATTTGCTATTTGAAGTCCTAGTCTCTTTAGGTTATTTATAAAGGCTTTATTGTAATCAGTAACACTCATAGAGAGAGTGAATTTTAAAAGAATGATGACAGCCACGAGTCTCTTTTTCTTTATTTTTCTGTTCACAGCCACCGAAATCTTTATTTTTCTCCTTTGTTTCATCCCAATCATGAACTACACAGAAACATTGGGGTCCAATAACACTTATCATTCCGGATTGATCATTACCCACTCCACAATCATGTAACTTGATTTTATTTATTGATTTTAAAGGCTTCTAGCAATTTTTTATGTCAACATAACAACATTTTAAACCGAGGTCCAATGTAGAATTTTATGTTAATCTACTATAATTTTGTGACTTTCAATATAGCTGGTTTGTGCTTTGTCTTTTAAAAGGGCCGTTTCTTATTCCAGTGATATTATTAATTAGTTTAATATCTTTAAGATTATCTCAGTAGTTATATGTGATTACATTATCTTAGTTTTAACAGACTCATAAGTTTTATATTGATATTGATATTATTAATTAGTTTAATATCTTAGTTTTAACATCCAATTAACATTAATTGCTACGTTTCAGCTTTTAGTATTATATTGATATTTAATATCTGTGATTACATTATAGTTTTAAGATTATCTCAGTACTTATTGATCCATTCTTCTTGATTGTAGGTGGTTGTGGGTCCCAAACAAGAAAAATAGGCCCGCCCACATTTTCAGGGACAGGTATCGCGAGCAACTAGCTTCCATGTTGCCAGACCAGGTATGAAAATGCCTTCTTTTACGCTTTTACGAACATCCATATAGGTTTTGTGAACTTTGAAATATAAACATTGTTCGCTAATATGTTGTGTACTTTTTTTTGGCTATTGTAGGTGGTGTGGCAGCCATATGAAGCTCATTTTGACGACCTCCCGCCGTGGTGTGTTGCAGGGAGGGCCGTATGGACGGCAACGGTGCCGCTTGTATGTTTCCACCTAGTAGAGAAACATACACCGGATCGTGTTGTTCGTCAATTCGGGATGATCCAAGAAATTCCCGAAGCTGTTAACACTGACAGAGTGCTTCATGGCATTGATTTGAGGGGGAAGATCGGTGTTAATTGGATGCAGAAACATGCTGTGCATATCCTTGAGTGGGGTAATCGCGTTTATCGGCGTTGTGAAGCAGTGCTTGGTGATATGCCTCCAGAGCACGAGTACCACGACTGGTTCAAAAGGGTGACTCGGAGGTTCATCGATAGGCCTGGTGCTGTAGTGACTCTGCTGGTAACTTCTCTATTTCTAACCCAAGTTACCGTGTTTCTTACCATGAAACCACTGTTTAGAGAGCATGATGTTTGCCTCGTGTATTTTTTGCTTAGCACTTCATCTCCCTTTAATTTGCAATTTTTAGTAGCAGAACCAACATTTATTTTATTATCAATTCGCATTGTTGATTTCGTATTGCAGGTCTAATATGTGTGGTCTTTTCATGTGCAGATTGAAGGATACGTCCGTTTGTTGAGGCGTCATCCAGTGGGCACGGAGGACCACAATGACATTACTGAGGTGCTGACGGCAGTGCAGGCGATGGTACGTGTCCAACCTCCTATCCCTGAGGCCCCGATTGAGGAGGCAGCTATGCCTACCGGCCCAAGCACGAGCACAGCTCCGGCCGGATGTCAATCCCGTCCGCCTGTTGCTACCCCTCAGCTTCTCCCTACCCCCGATCCCTCTGCATCCACCCCACATGCATCCGCCAGCCCCACCATCCCTTCATCCACCCCACATCCATCCCCTACCGTCACCATCTCTTCACCCAACCCACATTCAGCTCCTACGCCCACCATCCCTTCACCTAGCCCACATCCAGCCCCTACGCCCACCATCCCTTCACCTAGCCCACATCTAGCCCCTACGCCCACCATCCCTTCACCCACCCCCCATCCATCTCCTTGCCCCACCATCCCTCCACCCACCCCACTTCCTTGTTCTGGCTCTGACGTCCGTCCACCCACCCCACAGTCATTTCTTCAGCTGTCACCCATTCCATCCTTTGACCTGGGTACCCCACCTGACATGCAGCAGGAGCCACCCTCCCATAGTTCGTTTAGTACCCCTTCTTCAGCCATTGACCCACCCCATGTTCAGGCCGAGCAGGCGGTTGGGTTACCTACAGAGGCTGAAGGTCGGTCTAAACGCATATCAAAGGCACCTCCGTGTGGGACAGGGGGGCACAAACATGGACACAATGTTGGCCCCGAGGCATCTGACGAAGGACATGCAAGACCTCCTCCTCATTATACGAGACGGCGTAAGATTCAAAAAAGGTATCTGAAAGCTTAATGTGAAACAACACACTTTATTCCATTATTATTTCTCTTTTCACATTTCAATAACATTATTTTTGTTTTCAATATGGTTTGAACGTACATTATTGGAACTAGGTGAATGCCTCAAATAAGGACATTAGCTGGAGGTAGATATTCCAACAAGGATATGGTTCTTAAATGTGACAATGGAGGTAACCCAACATGTGTTGGTTGTTAAATGCTTTTGTTGCAATTTTATTCCTTGCATCATTTGTTATTTTAATCTACATATAATTTTATTCCGAAGATGATTGTTTTAGCGACGAGTTTGAAGAAGATGAAGAAACAATGTTTCTTGTTAAGGCGAGATCACGGAAAAGAATTAGGAATTTCGATAGTGTGATGGTTCTTAACTGTAACCTTAAGCTACATGTCAAATTAAGTATTTATGTGTGGAGTATTTGATTCATGAATTATTTGTAGAGAGGAATGACTTGTTTGATTTGAGATTTTTGTTAAAAAGAATTTCATTGCTGAATTTGCTATTCGTTCTGTTGCAGGCGACAGTTGGAGCTTGTAACATACCGGAACCTAATTCTTGGAAAGTTGTTGAGCATACCAAATGGAAGAGGTTTGTGCTCTTAAGCTCTCCTGTGCTGTCATTTCATATGCCAATGTGTATGTGTTAAACACAAATTTGTGCTTATTTTTGCACTTGTAGCACAATATTTTAATTTGTGTATTCTAAAATGAGTTGGTGATATTTGGAAACGGCATAAAGGATTGTCAGACCTTAGAACACATACATGAGCTGATGAGCCTAGGTTTTGAGCTTTGCTTAGGGAACCCATTGCATTAGCTAGTTGCTAGGGAATGGGATTTTTGAAAGTTATCTTGTTGAGTACCTTTTTTTTTTTTTTTTTTTTTTTTTTTTTTTTTTTTTTGTAGCTTCTTATAATGAACACATGCTATTAGGAAAAAAGTGGTCTTGAAGCCTTAGGATGAGGAAAGCTGAAAAGTGGTTGAGGGAGAAGTTTGAAATGTTAGCATTTAAAAAATTGTGAAGTTACCACTTATCAAAAAAAAAAAAAAAAAAAAAATTGGGCAGTTACCGAATCATTTTATATTTTCTGTGGAGAGTTGGATATGAGTTTGCTGGATGTGGAGGAATTTGGTTAAATATGATGATGATGATGTTATTAATGAATGGGATCCTTGTTACATCATTGGTGATATGGCACATGGTATACTTGCGGACTTTATTTGATATCTGCGGCCTTTGCTGGATTTGGTTTTCTCAAGGGTTTTATTATTTATGCAGCTGGAGCGGGCTTGGAAACACGTCTCCCACAGAAGCTATGCGTCTCTTTGTGAAAATATTGGAGGTCCATGCAATTAAGATTTTTTAGGGGCGTTTTCTTGTAATGTCGTGTAGAAACTTAGGTAATTGATTTTTTTATATTTTCCTTTTGTGTAGGAAGATGATCCAAGTTGGTATTCAAGAGCTTCTAACTTTGTTGCAGAGCCTATAGTAGATGTGCAAATGAATGTGAGTATCATGGAACTTGTTTATATTGTGTAGTTCCTTCTTCTTCTTCCTCTATTTTTGATTGACTTAATCAATGTCAGAGCAGAATTTCATCTTCATATTTTGTCATAATAGATAACTGTACAGAACAATGTGAAAAAAATCTCTGCCGATAACCATATAACCACTCTGATATCTGCTCCACCATTACCATTTATGCTTCATCACTACCATTGCTGTTACCCATCACTATTACTTCTATTCTGCTGCTGTTGCTGGCACTGTATTATGGCAAATACACCATCTTTTTTACATTGATGCTACTAGCAAGGCACCATAAATTTACAAAAAAGCATTGCGACCAAAGTGACGATGTCTCACTTAAGCCTCCATTATCATACCACTGTCACTATACCATTGCCTATCCAATCACTGCTGTTGCACTGGCATTCCCTGATTTCGACCCTCCTACCACCACCACTACACGGTTATCTTGAATTACATAACCAACATCACATTTCATCTATTTTTAATCCTCTGCCTTATTTTTTGTTGGTAAATTATGTATGCATTAAGTGGATCACTCAATACATTCATGTTTCTTCTGCTTTTGAAAAGGCCACCAAAAAAAGGAAATATTCTTGTTCTCTTATGTATCTGTTCTTGTTTGCTCTCACACTCCACTACTTACCAAAAAATAAAATAAAATGCTCTCATACTCCACTATGCGTCTGTTTTTAAAATTGGGATTGGAAAAGAGGGAGCTCTAAGTGATCAAAGTCTTGTGTTCTTGAGAGCCATAGGTGTAATAATTATACCTTAATTCTGCATGTATAGCATCCAGCTCTTTTTCATCTTTGTTCTTACTATGATTATTGTGTTTTTCACTTTTTCTTCGTCTTTTTGCATAATTTTTTGGATGGTTCATAGCATAATTCAAAAGTTGAGCCAGTGGTTGAGAATGGGAATTCGTTTCCTGAGACAAAGACTATTTCCACTGAAAATGGGAGCCTGACAGAAACTCAGGATAAAGATATTGTTGTGGAAGGCCTTGGCTCAGTTGCCATGTATGATCAATGGATTGCACCTCCAATATCTGGTCAACGCCCAAAAGCCCGATATGAGGTATTGTTATTTATTTATTTATTTATTTGTTATAGTATGAATTTGTTTCTGGCCTTTTCTTCTATTCTCTGAACAAAGCATTGGTCACATATTTTCAGCATGCTGCAGCAGTTGTGCAAGACAAGATGTACATATATGGCGGAAACCACAATGGTCGTTACCTTAATGATATTCATGTAAGAAAATTTTCTTTACATATACATCTGTTGATGGCCTCATGCGATATAGAAATAACATCTCCCATTTTGTTTTGCTCCTCGGGCTATCGCTAGGGCACTGCCTTTTTGGTTGTTGTCTCCTGTTTACTTGGTATTTGAATTGGTCTCCTTTGCTTTCATTAGTTCTCTGTTTTTCTTTTTATACGTTCGATAAGTAGTTACTCATTCACAAAAAACAAAGGAACAATAAATAGAAAGTAAAAGTAAGAGTTATTCTGGGCAACTTACAATTGTTAGCATTGTGCTTTTGTGATTCTAAGCTTTATTTTCTTGTGTGTTCATTTTTTAGATGGAATCTTGGTTTTACATTTAAACTCTTTTTGTTTTTTGCCTTTGCATTGATGTGGTTACGGATTTTTCCACCTTCCCTAACTTGAGTAATAATGCAGGTACTGGATTTGAGAAGTTGGACTTGGTCAAAGATTGAGGCAAAGTCTGGGGCTGAGTCCCTGGAGTCACCGTCTCCAGTAACGTTTGCTCCTTGTGCTGGTCATTCCTTGGTTAGTAAAGAGCAGTTTTATGTTTTCATTATGTGGACTTCTTGAAGAAAGTTTTTCTCAGTAATATATGAACTTTTGCATATTATCTATTTGTTTCTACTGGCATGTGTTGTAAGTTGTAACATTTTTTGTATCGGTAATGAATTCTTTTAAGTGGTGATGAAATTATAATCTTGCGTTATTTCTGTAGATACCATGGGAGAATAAGCTTCTGTCTATTGCTGGACATACAAAGGATCCAGCTGAAAGTATACAAGGTATAAGTCAATATCATTTACCTATCAAAAAAAGTCAATATCATTTACTGCCTTTTGATTTATTTGAGTTTGTGAACTTTGTGGAAATATCGTACTTATAAAAGTGGAAAAACCGTGGAAAGTTTTAAGTTAGAGAAACATTTATGAGCAGAAAATGGAACATTCTGCCATTTCTGACCTAAATCTATTGGTCAATTTTGATTTAAAACTTCCTAACAATGTCTGAACATGTGAATATTGGGCTCTTAGAAACATTATAGATGTGAAAGAGACATTTTTGAGGATATGTCCTTTTTGGCCATGTAGTCAATAATTTTGTATTCTTTTAAGTTAATGGTCCAAATTGTGTTATTTGGTAATTGTTTATACTCTACAATTGCTACATGTGATAAAATACAATTTCCTTATAGAAATGGGATGTGGAAAAATTTTTCCTTTTTTTTTTTTTTTTTTTTGGTACTATGAAAGCAACATTGTTACATGTTTTTTCCAATGTTGATTAATGCAGGTGAATATTTTGACACATACAGCAGAAGTAGTTAGTAAAAGTGACAAGCAGCGCTCAGCAATTGCAACCTTAAAAGAAAGGCATAGGGCCCAAGATTGGAAGGAGCGTCTAGATCGAGAGGAGTTAAGTTGTCCAACTGAAAAACTTGTTCATAGCAACGGTGAGGACATGGAGGTCCTAGAAATTGCAGATATGAGCAAGCATCCATCTGATTTTGATGGTAAAATTGAGATGTCAAAAAGTGACATAGAAGGGGCTACTTGTCCTGGTTTCTCCACAGAACAAGAAACAGAAGAAACAGGCAGTGCTTTATGGGACATTTTTCGGAGGGAAGATGTTCCTCAATTAGAGCAATATCTTAGAAACCATGCAAACGAATTTAGGCACACCTATTGTTCACCTGTTGAACAGGTAACTTATTAGCAAGTTAAGCTTCTGATTAGCCATGTCTCATGTGCAGTCTCTGATAGATAATGCTTTTTTAGGTTGTCCACCCAATTCATGACCAATCCTTTTATTTAACTTTGGAGCACAAAAGGAAGCTAAAGGAAGAATTTGGTGAGTATGATAAAAATGCAATAATATTTTAGTGATACCCTTGCATGATTATTTACACAATTACTTCACTTTTGTAGGTGTTGAACCGTGGACCTTTGTGCAAAGGCTTGGGGAAGCAGTATTTATACCTGCTGGATGCCCGCACCAAGTTAGGAATCTCAAGGTAATAAAAGAATACTAGTACTAGTAATAATAATTGCAAAAGTTCACCTTCTCACATAGCCTTGCATTTTCAGCTGCTAGGACTTTTTCCTGAAGAAAAATTAGAAAATAGAACATATACTAGTCAGCAACAACTGAAGAATTCTGTTAAGAAAAAACTTATGGTGCTGCAATATTTCAGTGCCAGGAACTCAACAAAAAAAAAAAAAAACAGGGAAAATTCTTTCTACGCAACTTGAAATCACCTTGTTGGGCCTACATATCAATCAATTTAAAACTTTACCTTTTCCTTTAGTTGCTCAATTTGTTCCTTGATAAATGTACGGCTGAAAGTATAGACCAAGATAAAGCATGTTAAACTACCATTTAGTAAAATATCACCTTTAAGTTAGGGATTTTATAATTAACCTTTCTAGCTCTAATGCTGCTTACGCTCCTCTCTAACTGTTCTTCTATCTGTTGGAGTTCTTCAAGGGAGCATGTTCCTAGACCTTGTCCTACGAGTCTCCTGAGGTGTATATATCTCACAGACTACTGTATGACTCTTTGTAGGTGGGGATTCAATCACATGCAGTGGATATTAGTGCAGCTACTTGAACGTGAGAGGTAGGGTCCAAGGAAACTGATGAAAAGGCTGATGAGGTTCTAAAGTGGGATATTTTGGATTGTTGGACGCCAGAAAATCATTACGGATGGATTGAATCTGAGTGTTAAACATGTTGGGTTTAGACCATCGGTAATGATTTTCTGGAGTCCAACAATCCAGAATATTCCACTTTAGAACCTCATCAGCCTTTTCATCGGTTTCCTTGGACCCTACCTCTCACGTTCAAGTAGCTGCACTAATGTTGGAGCTAATCTGAATGAAGGTTTTGAAACCTTAATTGAATAAAAAGGTATGCTTGTTTCCCAAATATTGCAACCTTGAATTAGCATAACGAGATTTTTATCAGAAAAACAAACTCAATTTATATTTATACAGCCGTAGGTTCAAAATTTTTGTAGGCTTTTAATGTGGGTGGCTGATAAATGTACCTTGATTTTAACTAAAGGAGATTCAGCTAAGGCTCTTGCAGTAAGTTGTTGTGTCACTGTGCAGAGTTTTTTAGCATTAAAGTTACCTCTATTGGGTTTCACTTTGTATGATTTTCGACTTTATTCATTGTATTACAGTTGTCATGAGGTCTATATGGACAGGTGCTACGATCTTTTAGAGCTGAAGGGGAAGGAAATTGCAGTTTTGGATGATAAAAACGGGCAAATTCATCTCCGCGGACTATCTCAGGTCCCTGTGAAGTCGATGTCTGAATTCTATGAGATATTTTCTTGTGGGATTCAGAGGAGGAAAATCGCGCACACCGGGCTTAACGATGTCTCTAGTAGGAGCCATGGGGTGCTAGTGATTGCCGTTTCTACTCCTTGTGGTGATGGCTCTGAGGCTGTTGTTACTGGGAAGCTGAACCTTATAGACTTGGCAGGTTATTTCCTCTTTTAAGTTGTGCAATTACAGGGTCATAGCTCAGCTGTACGTAAGACTAAAAGAGGGGTTTATTTCTGCTCTTTCCCAAATTTTGATTTGTGTAATTCTGCCTGTCATTTAAACAGGTAATGAAGATAATAGAAGGACCTGCAATGAACCAGAATTCGTCTCCTAGAGAGTGCCAAGATCAACCAGTCTTTGTTTGCATTGTCCAATGTGATTTATGCACTGAATAATAACAAAACCCGTGTGCCCTATAGAGAAAGCAAATTGACCCGTATATTGCAAGACTCACTTGGTGGGATAAGCCGTGCTTTAATGGTTGCTTGCCTGGTATGGACTTTGTCTCACCAATTATTCCTTTTTTTTTTTTCTTTTTCTTTTTTCCATTTCATGTTGTTGACCCTGCAATTTTTAAGTGTATTATAGTTTTTTAAGGGAAATTATTTTCTTTGATAATAGAATCCAGGACAGTACTAGGAATCTGTTCATACTGTGAGCTTGGCTGCTCGGTCAAGGCACGTATCCAAATTTGTACCTTCATCACATAAGCTAGAGACCCCAAAGGTTAGAATGGACATGGAGGCCAAACTGCTTGCTTGGCTTGACACCAGAGGCAAGACAAAGAGTGCACAACGAATTGGACCATTCAATTCTCCTTTTACGAGCAAAACTCTGGGTTCATTGAGCTCTGTTAAGAAAGCCAGTGTTTATCCCAGCTCTGTGACAGCAAAGGGTAGTACGAAACAAGGTGCTTCTAAGGCAAAAGAAAGGTATGGATGATTGATTGAACCTTTCACAGATTAAGATAAGTAACATTCCGATTGCCTAATTTGTTCAATATATGTGCAGGTTTGATCCCGTGCCTTTCATAAATTTAAACAACAACGAAGGTCTGGCCGATGCTTGCTTGGAGGTAAGAATCTGAAATTGTAAGATGCGCCTTGTACTAACAGCTCATTTACATACAGTTATTAACATTTCAGACATTGAGTAGATAGCTGAAAAACACTTTTTTCCCCTTTTATAAAGTTCAAGCTGCTCTGGAGGCACCAAGGGTTCTGAACTTAAAAAGCAGTGAACATTTCTCTGGACCATATGGTGTGGACATTGGAATCATTTTCTGTTTCTTAAACTTGAAGTGTCTTAAAATAAATAGCTTCATTAAGGATGTTCTTTTCTGCTTCTTGCAGGGGAGGATGTTGTCTTCATTGCCAATGATTGGCACACTGCTCTTCTTCCATGCTACCTAAAAACAAAGTACAAATCAAGGGTACTCTATAAAAATGCCAAGGTAAGGTGTCCTTGCGCTGATCTGGGTTACCTACAGAATTGTGGTCAACTTGGGAATTTCTATTTGTTAGGATCTAACACAGCTTCACAAATGATGGCAGGTTGCTTTTTGCATTCATAACATAGGTTAACAGGGAAGATTCTCCTTCGAAGACTTTTCACTTCTCAATTTGCCTGATCAATTCAAGAATTCTTTTGACTTTTTTGATGGGTAAGATCTTTTGGAGCTATTTATATTTCCATTTGAACAAGGACTTTCAAATTGATAGGAATTTGATGAACAATTCCTCTTGCTAAGTATTATAAGTATTTCTATTGTGCAGCTATGAGAAGCCAGTGAAAGGAAGGAAAATCAATTGGATGAAGGAAAGTTGGGGTGCCTACCACGAACCTTCTTGGAATGAATCTTAAAATTTTGTATGTGATAGTGGTTGCATCAAAGATGGTTGTTGTTGCTCCTCTGAAACTTGCAACCATTGGCAACGACAGATGCAAACTTTGAACTACATTTGTAGATTCTTTACCCAAAAAAAGAAAAAAAGATTTGTAAACAAATAAAATAAATGGAATGTTAAATTACTAACTTGGTTTCAAACTATTTGGGCTAAATTTAATTTAACACTCAACTACTGTTTGTATAATTGTACTGCTATTATGATGTTTAGAAATACTATTTGTATCAATTTAATCACTCAGCCGTGGCAAAATCAAGATTATGCTTCATTAGGTGTGAATTTTTTTAGTAACTTTAATAAAATGGCCACCCTCCAAAAAAAAAAAAAATTAATAAAATGGCCAAATTAAAGAGATTTTGGTTTTTATAAATTTGTCACAGTTTTAGTTTTAGTTGGGTCTTGTTAACAGATGCCCTTAGATTATTTGTTACCAAATCATTTTTAAGGACAAAAACTTAGTTAATTTTTTTTTTATCAAATGCTTTTAAAAATAGTTCCTAAACCTATACTTTTAGAGCATCGTAAAATTTTCAAGCCATTTAATAGTATCAATTTTGTCCCTCGACTTTCAAATCAATTTCCCCAACTATTAGTTGTATCAATAGTGTTGTTCATACACTTTTAAAACCAATTTCTAAGAATAAAATTAACTTCATTTAAATGTTGAAAGTCGAAATTAGCACATTTATATTAACATTGATGCCAATTTAAAGTTATATATATACACACTATTTGTCAAAGTAATGGGGAAGAATAACGTTTTAGTTAAGGTAAGTAATATTCCTATATGAATGCACTCAATTGTAAATTTGCAGCTGTTTTTTAACTATATATTTTTTTGAAAAGTAATGATATTTTAGCAAGGGAATAGACTATTACATGCACAAGGAGTGCCTTAGGAGTGCCTTTTTGTTAATAAGGGATGGTTTGAAAACAGTTTGAATACATTTTTATCTAATGTTTCATATTGTTTACAATCTTACAATTGAACGGAAATATGTTGTTGACATTGATGCTACTATCGATATCACCAAGATAACTCCATCAACAAGAGTTGCTCTCCATAATGACAGTTATGTGCTTCATTTAATCTTGCCAAGCAAAGTTGATCCATTGGTCAACCTCATGAAAGTTGAAAAGGTTCCAGATTCCACATATGACATGATTGGCGGTCTTGACCAGCAAATTAAAGAGATAAAGGAGGTTTGCCTCGTGTACCCTTTTACTTTCTGCATTTAAACTGGTAGTGGCAATGGTGACAGTGAAGTGCAGTGGACTATGCTGGAGCTTCTCAACCAGCTGGATGGATTTGAAGCATCAAATAAAAAAATGTACATTTCGTGTGTGTTTTCATTATGCAGATTGGGTTGTTTAGTTTTTGGTACTTTTCTTTATTGTGACCTCAACTATTTAAACAGATTCATCTCTTATTGTAAGTATTTGGCAAGCATGTCAAAATAGGCTTCATTCTTGTTAATTCCATAACGACCTATTGCACTGGGCTATTAAAGTCTTCAGAAGTGAAAGATTGTGTGTTTTCTCTGTGCATAATCATATTATCCCTTCTTCCTTTTTTCGTTTATTTTGTTTGCTGCAGGCTGTGTGCACAGAATCTGGGATGTTTGCTCTGAGGGAGAGGAGGGTTGATGTAACACAAGAAGATTTTGAGATGGTAGTGGCAAAGGTAATGAAGAAGGAGACCGAGAAAAACATGTCATTGCGGAAGCAATGGAAGTAGTGTGTCTCCATGTTAATGTTTTGTTTCACTCCACCACCCTGAATATAATTGATCCGTGGCTTTGTTCTTCACACACAGCCAACAGCTCTGTTCTTTGTATGGATATAAAAGCCACATGGGGGTGCCCACACTTTGTTGAAGTTTTTTAAATACCACTGGCATCTCTGTTTATTTTGTTAAATATTCTTATTGTGATACATTTTTATGTAATATGTGTTTTACTTCAAGTATCTAACAAGAATGTCCGTAGACAATGACTGTCAATCTGTTATCAATCTATTGGTTAGACGACCAGAATGATAATTACAAATCTGTGCTTAGTGGACAAGCACATGTGGCTTAGTTTTCTGGGCATGTGTAGCTGTAGCATGAGACATAGCACTCAGGGATCAATCCTACCATGTAGTGGTTGTAAATGAGCTAATTAGAGTTAGAACTTCAATTATATTCAAAATAAAATTAAAAGAACAAGTTTGAACTTTTAATATTCCACTCAATTTTCTTGCTTATAGTTTGTGCATTACAATGTGATATGAAATTATACTGAATGTGTGCTTTTTGTGTATTGTTGGATTGTGAAGACATGAGATGTTGATTTTCTTTTCTTTTTCTTTTTTTTTGGATTTACAGGGTTGGGTTACTTAGATGTTGGCAGTTGAAAACAAAAAAACCAGATTGTATAATTTTATTTTGTTCATTTCAGTTATATTTTTGGATTTACAAGGTTTACTCTTCGATGTTGGCGGTTTAGTAAAAAATTACCTGAAATTAGTTCTCAAATGGGGTAATAACAAAAAATTGAAAAAAAAATCCCAGTAGAAATGGGGTTACCATAAATGGAAATCAAGTCTAAGACTCGGTTTCTACTTATAGAACTCGAGTATCTTATACTCGGTTTCCATAAATGGAAATCGAGTCTCTAAGACTCGATTTCCATTTATGGAAACCGAGTATAAGATACTCAAGTTCCACTGGGAATTTTTTTTCTTTTTTGGCCGCAGGTCACCAAATTGGGGCAAAGGAAATTCCCAGTAGAACTCGAGTATTTTATACTCGGTTTCTATAAATGGAAATCGAGTCTTAGAGACTCGATTTCCATTTATGGAAACCAAGTATAAGATACTCGAGTTCCACTGGGAATTTTTTTTCTTTTTTGGCCGCAGGTCACCAAATTGGGGCAAAGGAAATTCCCAGTAGAACTCGAGTATTTTATACTCGGTTTCTATAAATGGAAATCGAGTCTTAGAGACTCGATTTCCATTTATGGAAACCGAGTATAAGATACTCGAGTTCCACTGGGAATTTTTTTTCTTTTTTGGCCGCAGGTCACCAAATTGGGGCAAAGGAAATTCCCAGTAGAACTCGAGTATTTTATACTCGATTTCTATAAATGGAAATCGAGTCTTAGAGACTCGATTTCCATTTATGGAAACCGAGTATAAGATACTCGAGTTCCACTGGGATATTTTTTTTTTTTTGCCGCAGGTGCATGGACCAGAATTCCCAGTAGAACTCGAGTATTTTATACTCGATTTCCATAAATGGAAATCGAGTATAAGATACTCGAGTTCCACTGGGATATTTTTTTTTTTTTTGCCGCAGGTGCATGGACCAGAATTAATTTTCTCCCCTGCAGCAAATTTTCCAGGGTCCAGAACACATCAAACAACTACATACGCTGTGATACGCGAACGGAGCATACATTAAAGTTCTACAACCAGATTAAAACAGTAACTATTCAATAAAATTATTGTTGGACAAAAAGTCTTAGCACACAATGGCATTTCAATACTAGAAGGGCAACTTGCCAAAGTAATATCATTGTTCGTTTTATAGGAAAAAGCTGCATCACGCAACTAATGTAACGAGTAAAATGGATAGCAAATAGTTCAATTATCCATACTGATATAACATATTATACATATTCACCTAACACTTGTCCATACTGATACAACATACTCTACATAATCACCTAGCTTGTCCATACAGAAGATCACGACAAGTCCCACGTACAATGTCACTTACGAAAATCAAGTCTCCGCTTGCCTGACAAACATTAAATACGGTTATTAGTTTCCAAATGCAAAGAACAAAAACCAAATGACATTCTGAGTATATTATATAAAAACAGTGACGGCACTTGCCTAGTTCATAGCACTACCACTTGTCGAAGCCCCATGGGAATTGGGACAGCATCTACGGTTATGCCCCTCTTGATGACACACTCTACATCGTTGCCTCGGTTGAATCTCCCTCAACTCCGGATCTTCCCTCCGGCTTCCCCGTTCTCGTCGTACCCCATCCATTTCATTCCTTATTCTTGACATCGTAGGACGACCTTTGGCCCGCAACAATTGTGGGTCAGGCACCCACCGTGGTCCGCGAACGTCTGTCCATAATGACTCTGACTTTGGCACCACAAAATTATGTGAATATGTGAGAATGGCGTTGTTCAGACTGTAACATGGGTCAATATAGCTGGGCGCATCGAGATGCAGACCTTTAAGAACTTTAATTGCATGTGAACAAGGGATCTTCAAGTTTTGGCACTTTCCACAACCACATGTTCTATCAAATATGCGCACATCATGACTGTGATTTCCCCCTCCAGCTCTATGGTCGTTATACGGGGTAACCACTTGATATATACCCTCTGCATGATTATAATTCCTCAGAGTGTGTCCTGCAATTTTCTGCTCATTTTTGTTATAGATCTCCATTGCATAATCACTCCACACCTTACCTCGAGAGAGATCAGAAGTAATTTGTTTATGTCGATCGTGGAAATATGCAACAAGTTTAAAAAAAGTGAACTCAACCATTGCAGCAATGGGCAAACCGCGGGCACCTTTAAGAACCCCATTAAAGCACTCAGAGATATTGGTTGTCATTGCCCCGTAACGTCTTCCACCATCATGTGACTGGGTCCATTTGTCTACATCCTCACTCATTAGATATGTGTATGGCATATAACGTATAATCCGGCGATCAGTAGGGTCTACACCCCTCAGTAAATTAATCTCGGCCTCTTTAATGGTTTGCATTATGGACACAAATTTAGCATCATGAGTCGCATATCCAGCTTTCAAGGCCAATGCCTTTAGAGTCGGGTTATCAAAGTGTGTGTTGAAGTTGCTAGCAACATGTCGAAGGCAATATCGATGATATACCCGTTCTCTTCCGTCTTGCCCTCTAGGCCACTCTCGAATGGCGCATTTGATACCTTTATGTCGGTCAGAAATAATGCAAATGTCCTTGTTTTCAATAACACGCTCTATCGAAGTCCTGAGACACTCTAAAAACCACCCCCAACTAGCCCCTGACTCCTTATCCACAACAGCAAAGGCGATAGGCAAAACCTTTTGATTAGCATCTGTTGCCATTGCAATCATCAATACCCCTTTGTATTTACCATATAAATAAGTTCCATCAATACTGATCACTGGCCTGCAATACTGGAATGCAGCAATGCATGGAGCGAATGCCCAATATACATAGCGCAGTAACGTAGTACCTTCTAATGGCTTAGGTATGGTGTGATAGCTATACTGGGTACCCGAATCCTGATCCAAGTATGCCAACAACAACTTTCGCAACCTTTGGTAAGACTCCTCCCAATCCCCAAAAATCTTAGCAATTGCCTTCTGTTTTGCGTCCCATACTTTATAGTAAGAAAGCTCATGATCATACTTAGTACGTATGATCTCCCAAAGCTCATCAATAGTAGCAGTGTGCTTTTTTCGCAATCTTCCCACAATTTCTGATGTAACAAAATTAGAATCCATCATTCTACCGTCTCTTCGCAGCCCAAAGGGTATACAACTGTGTGGACCCACATAAGACGTGACCATCCACAGACCATTCAATTTAGACTTCATGTATGCCCCAACGTACCACTTGCAGTTGTCGTCAACGCATGCGGCGCACAATTGAGTTGTGCTCGACCTTTGGATGGAGAAATTTCTATTATCCTTTGCTGCGTATATTATCAATGCACGCTTCACCGCAGCTTTATTTGCAAAAGTCAACCCTTTACAAAAATGCATCCCATCTTGCCAAGTACAAAGAAATGGTATCTGAAGAAGTGAAGGATCAACCATATCTTCCCAAGTATTTGCGTAGAATGAGTCCGCAGGAGCTCTGTAGCCAATGGTCGTATCTGTATCATGCTGGACACCAATATCATCATCATCTGCATCACCTTCATCATGGTACTCCATATTTTCCTCTTCAAAATTAGGAACGACTTCATGCTCATCCACATCGTTCTCAAAGTCACCTTGCTCAATCCTCTCTTCGTACTGATCCATATCATCATTATTTATGTTATCATTCGCAGCATGATCTTCGTCTTCGTCTTCGTCTTCCTCCTCTAAATGTGTCTCTTGAGAGTAGAGGGTTTCACCAGTATTTGCAACATAATCTTGAGATGGGAGCGTATAACCTCCCATTGCATACCCTCCCATTGTAGTGCATCCATTATCTAGGGTTGTAAATTGTAAAGCCGTAGATGTTTCTTGCACCACCTCAGTACTGTTGTCTACACTCGCCTCCAAACTTACATACAACTCAGCAGCATTTACTTGGGACATTTTCTGGATCCTATTAAACATCATCTTTACATGTTTATCTTCTTTAATCGCCATATACCCGTAATTTATCCGTTCATGAAGAACTTCTTGTGGGTAACGATAAATAATCTTGATGTCATACCAAGCAGGGTTCAATTTCAATTCGTCCATTATTTTCCTCTTCAAATCAGTCAACGTCTTCAACTTACGACGTAACATCATGTAGTAGCATTCAATACCCTCCCCTCTAAATGGAAATCTGTCAATCCCTTCAGGATTGTAAAGGGGTCCACCGAAGTATACATTTATGTCAATATTCTTCAAAGATTGTGAACCTATTAGAGAGCCAAGTAAATTTATGTTAGTGACATATTTGATCTCTTTGATTTAACATCAATTACAAAACCTTTTCTATTTACTCAAAGTACAACAATCGCAACTTCTAAAAGTGTAACAATTGCATATACTCACCCCACATCACATACAAACACACTCAATCATTATAATTTCATACTCAAACAAATAAAAAAAACTGAAGACAAAACTCACCCTCATTACAAAATTGAAACTCAGCTCTAACAAAAATATAAATAAAAATATCAAACCAAACAACAAAAGTCATGAGGATGTGCAAATGAATGAGTGCAATTATGTAACAACATCATTCAAGTAATTTTAAATTAATGCCATACCCTATTACACTACTATTGATGAAATAACATAGAGCAGGGTTCATCAGACAAAAAAAGAAAAAAAAAACACTAATGTGAATATAATCATGATCAATCAAATTAGACATATCATCTAATTTAATATATAAATATAAATATATTTGTATATTTAGCCTATTTATACAACTATATAATTAAATATTTATATAAATACATTTATATAAATATATTTATATTTAGCCTATTTATACAACTATATAATTAAATATTTATATATTTATATAAATATTTAATTATTTAATTATATAGTTTTATAAATATATAAATAAAAATATGTATATATAAATATTTAATTATATAGTTGTATAAATATACATATAAATATAAATATAAATATATATACGTATTTTTTTTTAAGCCAAACGTATGCAGCCACAAATACATAAACACCTTTATACCTATGCCCAAATAACAAAAAGCAAATACCATTTACTATCCAACTAAGAGAGCCTCAAAAAGCTTATTAATCTCAAAGAACTAGAACCTTAAACCACAAAACATTCCCAACTAAACAAAAGCTACAACTATATAATTAAATATTTATATAAATACATTTATATAAATATATTTATATTTAGCCTATTTATACAACTATATAATTAAATATTTATATAAATATATTTATATAAGTATTTATATATATAGTTGTATAAATATAAATATATTTATATAAATATAAATATATTTATATAAATATTTAATTATTTAATTATATAGTTTTATAAATATATAAATAAAAATATGTATATATAAATATTTAATTATATAGTTGTATAAATATACATATAAATATAAATATAAATATAAATATAAATATAAATATATATACGTATTTTTTATAAGGAAACAAATATACATATTTTAATACAAACAAATATCTTATTAGGAAACAAATATATTTGCCTAATACAAACAAATATTTTATTACGAAATGGCATATACACTAAAACAATGCAAGCAATAATGGTTAAAGCAGCTATATACACTAAACAACTAATTAGAGAGTGAAGAGATCCTTACTTGACATAATGATGTGCAAATGTACTGCTGAGATTGTATGAGAGTGAGAGGAGCAATGTTTTGCTGCTAAATATGTATGAGAGTTTCAGTCTCTGTGAGAGTTCTTAAGAGAGATTCTGTGATTGAAGTTGCTGAAGGTGTGAGAGTTGTTGAGGCTTTGTGATTCAAAACATAGTCTGAGAGTTGTGGTTCAACATAGTCTGAGAGAAGTTTTTGGTGCTTGTGCTAGTTTAACATATTTTTTGAATATGTCTCAAAACAGACAAATTATATTCACATGTCCTTCAGCAACGTACTCAATTATATTCACGTGTACCTGCAACAAAGACTGTTGTTGTTGTTGACTAGCACAAGCACCAAAATAGACTAATAGGCTAACAAGTAACAGACAAATAATTCAAGTCCTTCAGCACTAGCACAGAGCACAATATATTCACCTAATAGACTAGCACATAGCACACAGCTAATAGACTAGCACAGAGCACAGCAAAAAAAGCTTGATATGACCAGACAGGCAGAGATGAGAGTGGTTTGAAACTCGAGTCTCTAAGACTCGAGTTCAGTTTGCCTTAAAACTCGAGTCTCAGAGACTCGGTTTCAAAGTTAAAATGCGCGCGTTTTTTTGCTTAAAACTCGAGTCTCTGAGACTCGGTTTACTTAAACTGAAACCGAGTCTCAGAGACTCGAGTTTCACGTGGCATCTACGTGGAACTTGAGTTTCTGAGACTCGAGTTTCATGTAAACGCCACGTGGATTTTTGCCACATCAAAGCACGTAAACCGAGCCTCAGAGGCTCGATTTAGGGGCCCAAAATCGAGCCTCTGAGGCTCGAGTTGCTAGTTTGCCAATAACTTTCAAAACCGGGCCAACTAACTGAATAGTTTCATCCTTATGGGTAATTACCCATTTTCGCCGGCTAGTTCAGATACACAAGTTTGGAAATCTGAAGAAAGATGTTTTCAATTTTCATAACTCTAATTCAGCTTTTCTGAGTAAAGGGTTATGAAAATTGAGAATGAAAACAAAGCCAAACAATCTCAATAAGTGTGCGGCCTACAAAATGTGAATAATGAGTTATGAAAACTGAGTAATCAGTGATAAAAACTCAGCAAACCAAACTTGGCCTGAAAATTTCTTATCATTTCTTCTCTTCTCTTCCCCTTCTCCCGTCATTCCACATTCCAATGAACATGGCCTACGGCGTTCACCTTTTTGTTTCACATATCAGAATGGTCCTCTCTTTTGGTAGATTAGTATGCATTCTAGCTTATTGAGATAAGTATTTTTTACTGGATCAACCTGGCTTTGGAAAGCTGTACTAAATTGGGTGGGGTAGGGGTTCTATAGAAATTAATTGATTTATTTATTTTTGGGGTAACCTTTTGTGAGGAATTATTAATGGGCTTAAAGAGGAAGATCAATTCATGTAACTTTGATGTATTTTAAAATTTTTCTTAAGAAAAAAAGATTTTTTTTTTTTGGTTGAAGTTTCTGACTTTTGTTTGGTGGCAAAGAAAATTTGGGAGCTGAAATGAAGATTTTGTAATCAGGATAATTTTTTTTCTATGGGGCACCTAAATTGGGTGGGGTAGGGGTTATATAGAAATTAATTGATTTATTTATTTTTGGGGTTAAAGATGATTGGAATTTTTATGATCTTTGATTTTTCTTGCTCCTGCAGGGTTCTCTGCAAGTTCTTTGCTCGTGGGGCGTGTCTGAAAGGGGAGCATTGTGAGTTTTCACATGATTGGAAGGATCCTCCACATAACGTAGATCTTTTGATCTCAGCTTCATTTCATTATATCTGCCCATTAATTTTCATTTAGTAAGGTTTCCTTCTTTCTTTATCATTGACTCTTGCTGCCTTTTTTGGTCACAGATTTGCACCTATTATCAGAAGGGACTTTGTGCATATGATAGTCGTTGCAGATACGAACATGTTAAAGCTTCTCGAGGCCATTCTTCTGCTTCATCTTCATCAACAAATGCACGCCAAATGCATGTCAAAGTTCCTGAAAGTGTTGGTAGTAAATTCAAGAAACTGATAAACAATTTAGATAACTAACAATTGAGGTATTGTGAACGCATATTGTTGTTCTCAGTTTTGTAATTTGTTATTGTCTTTCTTGCAGGTCCATTGATTGCAAGCACTTTGATTTTGGGAATGGAAACTGCCCATTTGGGAGTAGTTGCTTTTATAAGGTAACGTGAATGTTAATAAGATAAATAGTTATTGCGATTTTCATTTTTCAAAGGTTTCTGGTTTAACTAATCTTAAGTGCAACGGTTTTACTTGTATGCTATACATATAATCAAATTTGATTCTCTTTAGTGTCATGGTTATTGTAAGCATCCTTTACTACCTGGAAATTTATTATTCTGTGTTAGTAAAAATTTATGTCTCATTGATTCTTAATCTTCTTGCAGTGAAGATGTGGTGGTTTTCTAAAATTTTTGTATTTTGCATTTTGTTGGTTGATGACTTGTTTTATCTTTGTGGTTTTCTTTTAATTATCTTTTGAGTAGTTGAATGCATGCTCCGTTGCTTAATTGACCACTATGGTGTTTTACACAAGAATATGAGATAAATTATGCTTTAGTTCAGATATACAAGTTTGGAAATCTGAAAATTTCTTATCATTTCTTCCCTTCTCTTCCCCTTTTCTAAAGAAACATAATGACTGATATCAAAATCATACAACTTTCTTACTTCTAAGGAAATCATCTATACAATTATATACAATCCTTCTCCCATCATTCCACATTCCAGTGAACATGGCCTACGGCGTTCACCTTTTTGTTTCACATATCAGAATGGTCCTCCTTTTTGGTAGATTAGTATGCATCCTAGATTATTGAGATTAGTATTTTTTATTGGATCAACCTGGCTTTGGAAAACAGTACTACATCATAATCTTTAATGATGATTTGATGTATTATTGTTGTTGATGCTGTCGTCTTTAGTGTTATTATTGTTTTGGGTTGCATCTCAACGGCAAAACGAAGCCTGTAGTCCAGTTAGTTGTGGTAAGACTTTAAGAGTGTGATTAACTGGGCTTGCTTAGTGGTAACTGGAAGACCAGGGGATAATTTATTAACTTTTTTTTCCTTTTGATTTAAAGAAGAAACCTGCCTTGGATGGGTCCGGCTCCCCTCCCATTTGGAATCCTCATGTTTCCTCCTGTTTTTATCTAGATGAGTGACACGTGGCAAATGTCAACTATGATTTTCTCTCAATTTTTTGGGTCTTTCTTTCTCTCGTTCTTTCTATTTCTCTCTTTGCCCCTTTCTCTTAAGTTTTTGCCCCTATCTCTCAAACATCGTCACACTCACCTGAGAATCAAAGGTACCAAGATCATTACTTTCTGGAAAAAAAGAGGTAAAAGTAGGAAATAGATGAGAAAATCAAAGAAGAATAAAATATCTTTCTACCAAAAGCCAAGAAAGCTCTATTGTGCAAGGTGGCTGTGCAGATTATTGTCCTCTATTTGTAAAAACATTTTCATTCTGCTTGTAAAACCATCATTTGTTCTATACTTCTATCTCCATTCTTGTTTTATATTTCTTTAATTTTGTTTTATCATTTTTTTCCTATTTTTTTGAGTAATTGTTTGACCGCATAATTTATTGTATATTTCTTGTTGATTTGGGCTATTGAAGACCCAACATGTTATCACCGAATGGCTAAATCTATTCAACGTCAAATACTTCAGTTGATTTTTATTCCTCCACGCTTTGCTTTTCTCAAGTTCAGTTGTATATTGAGATTGAAAATAAAGCAAACTTGGGTTTTGTCAAATAAAAAAAAAAACAATCTTGGGTTTTCTCTTAGCATTCAGAATTCACTTTTACTCAAGTTCTGATCTTGATGCCTTTGATTTTCAGGTGGCGGTGATAATGTTGGAGAGATAGCTAGAAAGAGGCAGATAGAAAGAAAGACCCAAAAAATTGAGAGAAAAACCATAGTTGACGTGGGTGGGTTTTAACCTTTGGATGTGTCATTTGCCACATGTCACTCATCTAAACAAAAACAGGAGAAAACATGAGGATTCCAAACGGGAGGAGAGCCGGACCCGCCTTGGATGACCCATAGGAGATCTAGTTATGTATTATTTATAATTTTGAAATTATATTATTTTATATTGATTGCTATTTTGTTTAGCACCTGGGATTTTAATAGTTTGCTACATGGTGAATCTATTTTGTTTAAACCTGAGTCTACATATATGCGACCTAAACAAGAAGTAAGGTATTATTATGTATCTAAAAATGTAGCATTCTAATCATAAATTACTAATCAGTGTACACAAATAAGCTTATAAGTTATAAGTTCATGTCCTAGTTTTGTAAATTTATTAATAGTGTGCGTGGAAAGAAAAAAAGAACATGCGTTAAATTATTGATTGCCCCAAAAACTTAAGTCATTGAAATATTATAAATTTTATCATTTAACCACATACTTTTAACAACATGAATAAAATAATACCTAGATAAGAGAATATACCCTTTCACTTGACTATGTTGATACCATCTCTACAAACAACGTGACCACACAGATTGAAATACCACCCCTCATCTTCACAACTTACATCTTACTCTTGTTCTTCTTAGCACTCTGAGGAACCAATAACCTGCAACTGTCAGCACCTCAGGATGTTTTTGCCTGTAATTCAGACATCTGCATTTCATATCCCCTTCCCACCAGATTGTCCCAGAAGCACCAGTGTACCCCTATGTCACTAAGGATGTTATGGTACTAGTGGTACTTTCCTATTTGCTTTTCACGAAGGCCTCCCAAGTTTCCCTATTGAACATGCTCCTTTCTTGCTTTGGTTTATTATTACATTATTTTTTTATTGGTTAGAAATCCTAATGCTACTACCTGAACCCCTCCTTTCCCTGTACCCCAAGCACGTATGTGTTTGTGGGGTACCAATCCGCTTAAGAGGCGGTTGGTTGCTACATTGTGCATTTCAAGTGTCCCGTATCTGCATTCTGTGCCAGGAACTGATATTATCATCTACAAAATTACAAATTGCTTACCTCACTGAAGGTGAGCATAGCAAATTAACATTTTCTAAAACAATGTGACAATTTTGTTCTGTCACACTCTCTCTTTTGTGGTGGTTTATTTTCTAGCTTTATTGATCAGTATAGGTGGGGCACAAGCGGTCTATTTCTTTTTGTGGCAGTTGTATTATTGATGTTCCTAGAGTTGCTGTCGGAATGGCTTCTAGTCAATGCTGTTCCAAGAATTATACACCTTTTGTTTGTAATTTACTTCCATCTAGGAGAGGGTTAGTTTTGTGACTCCTTTAATGGGTAGAATGTTTGTTGTGTTCCAGCATAAGGTCAAGCCAGGCTCATACACTTGGAGACATCACAGGCCCCCTCCACGAAGATCTGGTTTTGTGGATGACCTGTTTGATATGTTCAACTCCATAGAAGAATTAACAGCCTCCGAGACAGCTCTTCACCCCATGGAAGAATTAACATCCTTGGAGATGGCTCTTTTATTAAGGGATCTGATTCTGGATACATCTGACTCATCAAGTGATGAAGAAGATTTTTATAGCCCATGAGCTACTAGATATAGCCAGTTGTAATCATGTTGATTGTCTGTGGGGATTTTCTAAACATTGCTGTGTTGGCATTTTGTCAGCCTACTACTCTTTGCATCAGCAGAAAGACTTGCTTGTAGTTTTTGAACTCTATATTATGACAAGATACTATTATTTATAATTGATATCTTGGTTTCCCTGCTGGGGTTAGATTGTTTCTGCTTGGGATGATTACTGGCATTATCCAATGTTGATGTCAATAAGCCTGGAAGTGTAGGTTCTTTGGTAGATATTTGATTGCTGGAGCACATAATAATTTTATGTTTGTCATTAATGGTGCTCAGTTTCCTTGGATACTTTGTAAGCAAAGAACTTTCTTGTAGTTTGACATGTACACTTCACTTTCCTGTTTAAAGGTCTTCGTTTTACACATTTTCTCTTTTTAGTGAGTTTATGCTCCTTATAGTTTGATATTTTAAGACATTTGACAAACATGGCCGGTGAAGTGATTACCACTGTGGTGTATAATGTTTATATTTGTTATATTTCTTGCCCATGAGTGGAAGAGGGTTTACTAAGCTTGTTGAGCTTCTTTTGGAAAACCTTTAGCAAAGGGTCCTGTGGACTAGCTTTATGAAGTGGTTTGTTTGCAAATCTCATCTTTGTGACTTGTATGTCATGTTACAAATGTACTCTGTGCTGCATCATTTTTCTCTATACAGGTTTATGAGCCTTCTCAGCTTGAAAGTATATGCATCTGCTTTTTATTTCCCCTATTCTGGTTATGGGGGTTGCATGCAATGTAATAAGTTCAGAGCCTCATTAGGTTTTTCTGCGTGGAGTTCTCTTATTGCAGCATGCATACTGAGATGGCTGTCTAGAGGAGGTAGTTCTACGTCATCTTGGGTCTGAAGATGGAGAAACTGTGATAGCTAAAAATATTAGGTTTTGTCTGTTCCTTTTGTTGTTATTCTACTCGGTCCATTTTTTTTCCCTTAAATAATTTAATATTCCCATGCTCACTGAGTTTTGGTTATTGCCAGGCTGTCAGAGTTCCTTGGTAACATGCGTATAAGGTGAACAGATGCTGTTTTATAGTCTAGAGTAAGTACGAAGTTATGACTTGGATTCTGCTTTCTGTACAAGTATTTTGTACATTACGACTTGACCTGTGGATTAATTTTTTGATGTTCCTTATTATCAAAAAAAAAAAAAATTGATGTTCCTTAATTTTAGGAAATTTTTTATTCCAACAAGAGCTCAAACTAATAAATAAAAGTAAATTTTTATACTGTGTACTCGTGGTGCAAGGGTTTTACCTGACCTCTACTTGGAATGCATTAGCAGTCATCGACATGCTAGGTATATTGAGCAAAAAATATCAGTCTTTGACAAATAATGGCTTTGTTGGCCATCAGGAAAGTTTTCAATGATGGCATGCTCTCGTACTCACTGAATCTAAAGGATTGTCTTGAGGTTATAAACTTATAATACCACCTTAGCACTGTGGTTTTGCCAAAAAACTGGTTATCAGTTGCACTAGTTTCATCAATTGCAAAAAGTCTCTTAATTGCTTGAACCTGTATTCATATTGCAGGATATCTAATGATATGGAGAAATCATGCGCCACTTCAATTGCTGAGTTCTTTTCAAATGCCAATGTGGCACTCCAGTTGTTTTTGAGGTATGATGCAATAGAGATATTTATATGCTTTTCTAAGATTTGTGTAAGTTGATGGTTGCTCAGTTGGACCCCTGAAGTCACCTTCAATGTCTCTTTGCTTTACAAATATATATTTTGGTTCCATTGATGGTTGCTCAGTTGGACCCCTGAAGTGACCTTCAAAGTCTCTTTGCTTTACAAATATATATTTTGGTTCCATTGCCTCTGCTGCCTAGTTGTATTTATTCACCTTTCAATGGTGAGATGTTTGATTCTACCTGTTATGGATGTTGGGAATTTTAGGTTTCAGTATTTTTTTTCGTCCAACAAAGATTTAGACGTTTAGTCTTGGCGCAATGTTAAGTGCCTTCCACAAAAAATAACAAGTTGTGGTTTTTTTTTTTTTTTTTTTTTTAATATGAACAAGTTGTGGGTTTGACCTTCGTATTTGACTTGATGATTGGTTCTTATTTCTAAGTTTATATTAATAACTTGGGTTGACACGAAATTATTGGGCGGTTCTTACGACTCATGCCAAATGAAATATGCAGTAATAGTTTATAGGTCACAAGCTTTTGTTAGGATTTACATGTGCTGTACAAATCAGGTTGCAAGATTCTTCTACAAATCTGTGAATCCTAGGAATTCTTTCTCCATGTCACTTCTTTTTAATTAATTTATGATTAAAAGAAACGGCACTAAAAAGTCAAGATGAGGAAATTGTTTTTTTTTTAGAAGTAATATATTTTAGTCACTGTTCTCTGAACCTCTTATTGCTATCATTAACACAGATTTGCTTGCTGTAGGGGACCAGAACATGGAGTGTTGGGCATGCTATACTATTTATCAAGGTGCATCTTCTATCAAAGTAATAAAATCGTCATGCATTGGATGGGTATGTTTGAGAGTTCTCATCAGCTGTCTATTTATGGGATAATGATTTTTAGCAATGGACATGCAAATAGCCGTGTTGTTACCTAGTTGTATGGTTCTCCCTCACCAACAGTGATATATTTGGAACTGTTTATATAATTGTTTTTCTGGCTTCCATTCTTGTCAATATGGAGCTGTGATGACATGTTTTGGGCAACATTGTCTGAGTCTTTTGTATTCTAATCTGAATTTTTCTGCTGTTTGAGGACATTGGATCTCAGTTTCATTTATAGATACTTATATCACTTATTATACATGAAAGATTAGCTTCCTCTCTCACTCTCTCCTTGCTCACTAGCTCAAAAAGGGTTAGAGTTTCAAATATACGTTTAGGTGCAAAATAACCAAAAATTAGTCGTCAAGATAGAAATTTTACTCTAACTTAATTTAAGTGTATATGTGTGTAAATCTCTCTCTAGGAGACTTGAACTCAACTATACTTGTGGAGTGACCATCACATCAATGGTGCACCGTGGTTTAATTGTATAATTCTAGCCTTAAAAACATATGAATGAAGTTTAAACTCTTGATTAATATATAATTTGGGCAAAAATATTCTTTTCGGTCTTGAAATATAATTTATATTCTATTTTTGTCCCCAAAATATATAATGTCCGTCATATATCTATTCGTTGTTATGTTTCTATCGGTGTGTATTACAGAATGCATATTTTGGAAATCAAAATAAAATCTAGATTGTTTTAGAAATGAAAAGCTTATCTTTGAAATATGGCTTTGATTTTGTTTAATTTTTTTTTTTAATCTTTTTATTAAACCTGTAAAAAAAATTAACAAGAGTGGAAGGGAACACCGGCAGTAAAACATTTTAATTGTTTATGGACAAAAATAAAACCTTTTAAATCTTAAGAAAGACAATCAAAATAGAACGTGAGATCACAATGATCTCAGTATGTAGTTTCACAATTCGATCTAACTAGGCCAATCTTTTGTACATTAAAAACTTTAATTGGAGGGCTGCTTTACGATATTACACTTTAATTAACATTGTTTTCAAAGCTATACTATGGAATAATTTTACAAATACGAACCTTGTGAAATATTTCAAAGACGGAATCCTCATGACCTTAAAATCTGATGTTGCTGTGAGACCAAACAATATATACCTTGCTTCAATCTGCCTAAACATTTAAGCAACATCACTCATGCATGGACAGGGATCGATGTAAAAGGTGATCCTCTTTGTGTTGAAGCCAGAGCGACACTCTTGGTTGTTTCTAGTTCATTATATGCTTGTTTGGACTACATCTTTTTTTGAAGGCAATACTTCAAGGGGGCGTTTGATTGACAGTGATGTTGCATATGCTGTAATATTAAGTTATTGTAATCTTACATTAATGTAATCTCAATACAAGAATACAACATTATATTGTTTAGAAAGGTGATGAGATTAAAACGGTGTGATATATTTTATAATTTAAAATTATGGTAATGTTAGAAAAAAAAAAACCAAAAACCTTAATGTCATATCATCATAATATGCATCATATCAAGGACATATCACAATGAACCAAACGTCTCCTAAATGTTATTGGATCCATTCAAAATTCTTATATTTCCTTTCGGCAGGTTATTAGATCCTCAAATAGTTTAGCCCATTCCCTTGTTGCTTCAGCCCCCTTTCATAATTGTACTAGTGCCATTCCCATCTCCTCTAATCCTACTTTGTTTTACCGGTGGAGAAGGTAGATGGGTTGGTCCTAGGTCTTTGTCTTAATAAATTTGTATTAATCAGCAAAATTATAAATAAATCTTATTTATTTTTATGTTATAAAAACTAGGAATAGAAGAGACTATGCTCATGCCAAATTTTATGCCATTAACAACTACCCATTCTCTAAATCACATTTGAAAATATACAAGTATGCAAGTATGCGTGATTAGAATTGAAGTTCTATGAGTTACTTGCTATCCGTGAAATATGCATTGATCATATTATCATCATCAACTGTTTTTCCAGTTGGTTTAAATGACCCAAGTGTAATACCAGAAGCAACCCAACACTGAGTTGGTTGGGTTGACTATAGATTGACTTTTGTAGAAAATGGTATCTGGATGGCACTCCTATGTAAGATTTATTTGTAAAAATTATTATGGCTTTAGAATTCGAAAGATCTCACAAACAACTATTTTGAAAGAAAAAAAAAAATAGAAACCCAAACGAAGAATAAACAATCACACAACAGAGAGAACACTAAGGATTTATGTGGTTCGGCCTTTGGCCTACATCCACGGGCGGTGACAAGGAGAAAGTTTCACTAACAAATATGGAGAGTACAAAGGTCGTGTAGAACCACTCTCACAAACCCAAACCCCAATACACCCAAATAACTCTACATCAAAGAGTTCCCTTTCAACTCTTAACATAATTCAAGGCTAAACAATAGTTGCCATCCATGCAAAGAAGTCAATTTGAAAAATGGCTAATAGACAATCCAATTCAAAGACACAACAACATCAACATTGACTACCCCAGTTACATAATTTCTTGATTCAAGACAGCCATTGCATATTTAATGGCTTGGGTAGATCCACCAGGGATGGCATCCATGACCTCATTCACTTTAGCCTCTACTTTCTCCTTGTCAACTAGGAACATTGTCTCCCAACTCTTTTTGTTGCTTCTAGTTTGGTACAAAACTGAGTCAGCTTGGTTCTTTCTATCTATGGCATCCCACTCTTCCTTGTCTTCCTTTTGCAAAAGTTTCAGCTTCTTTAACCATCCTATCCACCTGCAACATTTTTGTTTTGTACATACAAACATGGGGTTAGTAACATAATTAGGTTACGTATACAGGTTATAATAAAAAATGTGGACGTTTCCATTTTTTTTTTTATCAAATCGAAAAACAACGCTTGAAATGCTGAGATTTTAGAAAGAAATGAAAGATGTAGGTTCTTTGTAGAACGTGGTAGCATGATTGAATGGGGTGATAAATAAATAAATAAAAAGCTCCTTGTGCTACAATATAAATTATTAGAAAGCGGCATATTCCACTAATGGTTTAAATTTTTCTTGATATATGTATTAGTTATTTCTCAAATAGATTAAATAATTATAGTTAGCAAGATAGTTTGGGATTCAAGCTTATTCAGACTCATTCTAATAGTATCTCTGGCCACAACATCTTCAACCACCAGATTCTAATTCATGCCTTCTGTTAAGAACTAAAACTTGTTATATCTAGTTTGAACAAAAACCAAATTCACGAGAGTTTTTGCAAATACATACCTCATCACTTGGCATGGTGCTAGCACTGGTTTTGGCTCTAAGAAAAAATTTTCAAGGGATTTGTTGGCCTTCATGAACTCTCTCTCATCCGTATTTTAGATAGACAAAGAACTCTCTCTCACCCTGATAGACGTTAATCCCTTCACTGGTCTGTCCATCTGCTGTGGTGGAGAACACCTCTGATTTGGAAGTTGGTGAACTGTGTTCCTTGGGATAATCTTTGTCATTGCACCCCCTGCAAAGTTTTCAAGTCCTTCTATGGTGAGACATACAAGAGCACAATGTCATTAACTTCTCCAGCTAAAAAACAAGAGTTTGGAAATAAAACTGACAAAAAAAAGTAATAAAAAAAAAAAAAACTAGAATAACAGCAAAAGGGCAAACCTGAACGGCAGCCCCAAAAGCAACAACTTCATCTATATCTTTGGAGGAAAGCCTATGAGAAAGTTAATTGCAGTTGTAATCCGGTGAGGCAAGTAGACTACCAGATGACTGAAAAAGAGAGTTCAAAATCAAAAGAAAGAAAACTGAAGTGATGGAGATAAAACAAATACAGTGATATTGCATATGAGTTATTCTATTTCTGAACATGCATGGTGCCAAACCATGGAGTAAACATTTCAATTGCCAAAAAGCATACCTGTCTAACAAATCTGAATACAGCTCGTCAAATTTGGCACTTGTCAGCATGGTGTCAAGGTGTTTTGGGCCATCCACAATGGCAATAACGAAAGGTAAACTGGAAAAGAAAATGTTTTTTCTCTGTGATTATGGCAAAGAGAGAGATCAACATAAAGAAAGAAGGCATAGAAACAGGCACATACTTAATATTTGTCCAAGTCAGAGATGACAGCTCCATCTTTGCTTTCTCAGCAGTCTCTGTGAGACGTTGTAGAGCTTGCTTGTCATTTAGATGATCTATGCCTTCATCTTTCTTAAAGTTTTCAGCAAGCCAATCAACTATTCTCTATTAAAAATTATAGAATGTAAGGGTGTAATTTAGTCACAACTAACTATAAATCAGAAAACAAAGAATATAAGCTAAAGATCTACTCTTTTCTCTTGTTTCAACCTTGTCTATATCATCGCCTCCTAGATGAGTGTCAGCCAAGGTAGGACGTACCTCAACTCCATAGAAGAATTAACAGCCTCCAAGACAGCTCTTGACCCCATGGAAGAATTAACATCCTTGGAGATGGCTCTTTTATTAAGGGATCTGATTCTGGATACATCTGACTCATCAAGTGATGAAGAAGATTTTTATAGCCCATGGGCTACTAGATATAGCCAGTTGTAATCATGTTGATTGTCTGTGGGGATTTTCTAAACATTGCTGTGTTGGCATTTTGTCAGCCTACTACTCTTTGCATCAGCAGAAAGACTTGCTTGTAGTTTTTGAACTCTATATTATGACAAGATACTATTATTTATAATTGATATCTTGGTTTCCCTGCTGGGGTTAGATTGTTTCTGCTTGGGATGATTACTGGCATTATCCAATGTTGATGTCAATAAGCCTTGGAGTGTAGGTTCTTTGGTAGATATTTGATTGCTGGAGCACATAATAATTTTATGTTTGTCATTAATGGTGCTCAGTTTCCTTGGATACTTTGTAAGCAAAGAACTTTCTTGTAGTTTGATATGTACACTTCACTTTCCTGTTTAAAGGTCTTCCTTTTACACATTTTCTCTTTTTAGTGAGTTTATGCTCCTTATAGTTTGATATTTTAAGACATTTGACAAACATGGCCGGTGAAGTGATTACCACTGTGGTGTATAATGTTTATATTTGTTATATTTCTTGCCCATGAGTGGAAGAGGGTTTACTAAGCTTGTTGAGCTTCTTTTGGAAAACCTTCAGTAAAGGGTTCTGTGGACTAGCTTTATGAAGTGGTTTGTTTGCAAATATGGGTTGTTACAGAAGGCTCATCTTTGTGACTTGTATGTCATGTTACAAATGTACTCATTTTCTGTGCTGCATCATTTTTCTCTATACAGGTTTATGAGCCTTCTCAGCTTGAAAGTATATGCATCTGCTTTTTATTTCCCCTATTTTGGTTATGGGGGTTGCATGCAATGTAATAAGTTCAGAGCCTCATTAGGTTTTTCTGCGTGGAGTTCTCTTATTGCAGCATGCATATCGAGATGGCTGTCTAGAGGAGGTAGTTCTACATCATCTTGGGTCTGAAGATGGAGAAATTGTGATAGCTAAAAATATTAGGTTTTGTCTGTACCTTTTGTTGTTATTCTACTTGGTCCATTTTTTTTCCCTTAAATAATTTAATATTCCCATGCTCACTGAGTTTTGGTTATTGCCAGGCTGTCAGAGTTCCTTGGTAACATGCGTATAAGGTGAACAGATGCTGTTTTATAGTCTAGAGTAAGTACGAAGTTATGACTTGGATTCTGCTTTCTGTACAAGTATTTTGTACATTACAACTTGACCTGTGGATTAATTTTTTGATGTTCCTTACTTATCAAAAAAAAAAAAAAAAATTTGATGTTCCTTAATTTTAGGAAATTTTTTATTCCAACAAGAGCTCAAACTAATAAATAAAAGTAAATTTGTATACTGTGTACTCGTGGTGCAAGGGTTTTACCTGACCTCTACTTGGAATGCATTAGCAGTCATTGATATGCTAGGTATATTGAGCAAAAAATATCAGTCTTTGACAAATAATGGCTTTGTTGGCCATCAGGAAAGTTTTCAATGATGGCATGCTCTCGTACTCACTGAATCTAAAGGATTGTCTTGATGTTATAAACTTATAATACCACCTTAGCACTGTGGTTTTGCCAAAAAACTGGTTATCAGTTGCACTAGTTTCATCAATTGCAAAAAGTCTCTTAATTGCTTGAACTTGTATTCATATTGCAGGATATCTAATGATATGGAGAAATCATGCGCCACTTCAATTGCTGAGTTCTTTTCAAATGCCAATGTGGCACTCCAGTTGTTTTTGAGGTATGATGCAATAGAGATATTTATATGCTTTTCTAAGATTTGTGTAAGTTGATGGTTGCTCAGTTGGACCCCTGAAGTGACCTTCAATGTCTCTTTGCTTTACAAATATATATTTTGGTTCCATTGCCTCTGCTGCCTAGTTGTATTTATTCACCTTTCAATGGTGAGATGTTTGATTCTACCTATTATGGGTGTTGGAAATTTTAGGTTTCGGTATTTTTTTTTGGTCCAACAAAGATTTAGACGTTTAGTCTTGGCGCAATGTTAAGTGCCTTCCACAAAAAGTAACAAGTTGTGGTTTTTTTTTTTTTTTTGATGTGAACAAGTTGTGGGTTTGACTTTCGTATTTGACTTGATGATTGGTTCTTATTTCTAAGTTTATATTGATAACTTGGATTGACACGAAATTATTGGACAGTTCTTACGACTCATGCCAAATGAAATATGCAGTAATAGTTTATAGGTCACAAGCTTTTGTTAGGATTTACATGTGCCGTACAAATCAGGTTGCAAGATTCTTCTACAAATCTGTGAATCCTAGGAATTCTTTCTCCATGTCACTTCTTTTTAATTAATTTATGATTAAAAGAAACGGCAGTAAAAAGTCAAGATGAGGAAATTGTTTTTTTTTAGAAGTAATATATTTTAGTCACTGTTCTCTGAACCTCTTATTGCTATCATTAACACAGATTTGCTTGCTGTAGGGGACCAGAACATGGAGTGTTGGGCATGCTATACTATTTATCAGGGTGCATCTTCTATCAAAGTAATAAAATCGTCATGCATTGGATGGGTATGTTTGAGAGTCCTCATCAGCTGTCTATTTATGGGATAATGATTTTTAGCAATGGACATGCAAATAGCCATGTTGTTACCTAGTTGTATGGTTCTCCCTCACCAACAGTGATATATTTGGAACTGTTTATATAATTGTTTTTTCTGGCTTCCATTCTTGTCAATATGGAGCTGTGATGACATGTTCTGGGCAACATTGTCTGAGTCTTTTGTATTCTAATCTGAATTTTTCTGCTGTTTGAGGACATTGGATCTCAATTTCATTTATAGATACTTATATCACTTGTTATACATGAAAGATTAGCTTCCTCTCTCACTCTCTCCTTGCTCACTAGCTCAAAAATGGTTAGAGTTTCAAATATACGTTTAGGTGCAAAATAACCAAAAATTAGTTGTCAAGATAGAAATTTTACTCTAACTTAATTTAAGTATATATGTGTGTAAATCTCTCTCTGGGAGACTTGAACTCGGCCCTTGTCCCCCACACCTCATAAGCAGTTATACTTGTGGAGTGACCATCATATCAATGGTGCACCGTGGTTTAATTGTATAATTCTAGCCTTGAAAACATATGAATGAAGTTTAAACTCTTGATTAATGTATAATTTGGGCAAAAATATTCTTTTCGGTCTTAAAATATAATTTATATTCTATTTTTGTCCCCAAAATATATAATGTCCCTCATATATCTATTCGCTGTTATGTTTTCTATTGGTGTGTATTACAGAATGCATATTTTGGAAATCAAAATAGAATCTAGATTGTTTTAGAAATGAAAAGCTTATCTTTGAAATATGGCTTTGATTTTGTTTAAATTTTTTTTTAATCTTTTTATTGAACCTGTAAAAAAATTTAACAAGAGTGGAAGGGAACACTGGCTGTAAAACATTTTAATTGTTTATGGACAAAAATAAAACCTTTTAAATCTTAAGAAAGACAATCAAAATAGAACGTGAGATATAATTAAATGAAACCTCCAGCTACCATTGGTCTCACAGGCTGCTTCCTTACATAGAAAAATTGAGCTCTGGGAAGGTGACTAGTGCATATGCAATTGTGGCAAAAGAGTTGAAATGTGGCTTATTGTGCCATCACAATGATCTCAGTATGTAGTTTCACAATTCGATCTAACTAGGCCAATCTTTTATACATTAAAAACTTTAATTGGAGGGCTGCTTTACGATATTACACTTTAATTAACATTGTTTTCAAAGCTATGCTATGGAACAATTTTACAAATACGAACCTTGTGAAATATTTCAAAGACGGAATCCTCATGACCTTAAAATCTGATGTTGCTGTGAGACCAAACAATATATACCTTGCTTCAATCTGCCTAAACATTTAGGCAACATCACTCATGCATGGACAGGGATCGATGTAAAAGGTGTTCCTCTTTGTGTTGAAGCCAGAGCGATACTCTTGGTTGTTTCTAGTTCATTATATGCTTGTTTGGACTACACCTTTTTTTTTGAAGGCAACACTCCAAGGGGGCGTTTGATTGACAGTGATGTTGCATATGCTGTAATATTAAGTTATTGTAATCTTACATTAATGGAATCTCAATACAAGAATACAACATTATATTGTTTAGAAAGGCGATGAGATTAAAACGGTGTGATATATTTTATAATTTAAAATTATGGTAATGTTAGGAAAAAAAAAAATCAAAAACCTTAATGTCATATCATCGTAATATGCATCATATCAAGGACACATCACAATAAACCAAACGTCCCCTAAATGTTATTGGATCCATTCAAAATTCTGCCTCCGCTCAAAATTCAAAATTCTTATATTTCCTTTCGGCAGGTTATTAGATCCTCAAATAGTTTAGCCCATTCCCTTGTTGCTTGCCCCCTTTTATAATTGTACTAGTGTCATTCCCATCTCCTCTAATCCTACTTTGTTTTTCCAGTGGAGAAGGTAGATGGGTTGGTCCTAGGTCTTTGTCTTAATAAATTTGTATTAATCAGCAAAATTATAAATAATTTTTTTTTTTTTTTTTTTTTTTTTAATGTTATAAAAACTAGCAATAGAAGAGACTAAGCTTATGCCAAATTTTATGCCATTAACAACTACCCATTCTCTAAATCACATTTGAAAATATACAAGTATGCAAGTATGCGTGGTTAGAATTGAAGTTCTATGAGTTACTTGCTATCCGTGAAATATGCATTGATCATATTATCATCATCAACTGTTTTTCCAGTTGGTTTAAATGACCCAAGTGTAATACCAGAAGCAACCCAACACTGAGTTGGTTGGGTTGACTATAGATTGACTTTTGTAGAAAATGGTATCTGGATGGCACTCCTATGTAAGATTTACTTGTAAAAATTATTATGGCTTTAGAATTCAAAAGATCTCACAAACAACTATTTTGAAAGAAAAAAAAAATAGAAACCCAAATGAAGAATAAACAATCACACAACAGAGAGAACACTAAGGATTTACGTGGTTCGGCCTTTGGCCTACATCCACGGGCGGTGACAAGTAGAAAGTTTCACTAACAAATATGGAGAGTACAAAGGTTGTGTAGAACCACTCTCACAAACCCAAACCCCAATACACCCAAATAACTCTATATCAAAGAGTTCCCTTTCAACTCTTAACATAATTCAAGGCTAAACAATAGTTGCCGTCCATGCAAAGAAGTCAATTTGAAAAATGGCTAATAGACAATCCAATTCAAAGACACAACAACATCAACATTGACTACCCCAGTTACATAATTTCTTGATTCAGGACAGCCATTGCATATTTAATGGCTTGGGTAGATCCACCAGGGATGGCATCCATGACCTCATTCACTTTAGCCTCTACTTTCTCCTTGTCAACTAGGAACATTGTCTCCCAACTCTTTTTGTTGCTTCTAGTTTGGTACAAAACTGAGTCAGCTTGGTTCTTTCTATCTATGGCATCCCACTCTTCCTTGTCTTCCTTTTTGCAAAAGTTTCAGCTTCTTTAACCATCCTATCCACCTGCAACATTTTTGTTTTGTACATACAAACATGGGGTTAGTGACATAATTAGGTTACGTATACAGGTTATGATAAAAAATGTGAACGTTTCCTTTTTTTTTTTTTCAAATCGAAAAACAACGCTTGAAATGCTGAGATTTTAGAAAGAAATGAAAGATGTAGGTTCTTTGTAGAACATGGTAGCATGATTGAATGGGGTGATAAATAAATAAATAAAAAGCTCCTTGTGCTACAATATAAATTATTAGAAAGCGGCATATTCCACTAATGGTTTAAATTTTTCTTGATATATGTATTAGCTATTTCTCAAATAGATTAAATAATTATAGTTAGCAAGATAGTTTGGGATTCAGGCTTATTCAGACTCATTCTAATAGTATCTCTGGCCACAACATCTTCAACCACCAGATTCTAATTCATGCCTTCTGTTAAGAACTAAAACTTGTTATATCTAGTTTGAACAAAAACCAAATTCACGATAGTTTTTGCAAATACATACCTCATCACTTGGCATGGTGCTAGCACTGGTTTTGGCTCTAAGAAAAAATTTTCAAGGGATTTGTTGGCCTTCATGAACTCTCTCTCATCCGTTTTTTAGATAGACAAAGAACTCTCTCTCACCCTGATAGACGTTAATCCCTTCACTGGTCTGTCCATCTGCTGTGGTGGAGAACACCTCTGATTTGGAAGTTGGTGAATTGTGTTCCTTAGGATAATCTTTGTCATTGCACCCCCCCCCCCAAAGTTTTCAAGTCCTTCTATGGTGAGACATACAAGAGCACAATGTCATTAACTGCTATTATTATATTCGGTACTCCGTACCTGACATAGCCATGCCTCTCTACCTTTACAACCACTCCCAACAACTTTGGGGATGGGTGGATGGGATAAGGAGCAGCGCTATGAATCTACAAAGGGGGAGGAGAGAAAGGGGGTATAAATAGGATGGAATGGGGGGCTGGGATGGAGAGAATAAAAAGCAAACTGGAGAAGGGTCCTCGGCACATGCCGAGGACCCATCTTCCTTGATAAACCCAGTTCATCTCAGTTTGACCGTGAAAAATACCATACTAACTGTTATACGAGCACTAAAGCCTGGCTCTTCGACCTACTCTCTACAAATTTATTGTACTGGGTTCATTGGTCCAAGATCTCATACGTCTTGGGCTTGGGCTGAAAAACGTGACCCTACAAGGCTCAATTGTTGTAATTATTAATTAATTAAAAGACATGAATTGTTGAATAAAAACCTAATTTTTTTTATTAGGTCTCACAAATGACGCTAACCCAATTCACCCAGGTTGGGTTGCTTTTAAAGGTAACATTGATTGAATTAGCATGGAGATTTCTCAACTCAAAGGTCGGATTGAGTTGAAAATATATACTACAAATGTAATCCAACCTGACCTACAAATTGAAAGAAATTAAGCATTTTTTTTCAAGAAATGAGTTAATAATGTTCTTTAAGCTAAGCTTTTCCAATTTCCACTAAAAAGAATTCTCGAAAATTTAAGCCCATATGCAAAAGAAATTTCTTTTAATAGTTACATTCAACTTAAATATCATACGCTAGAAAAATTGAAAGAAGTAAGAAGTAAAATAGAATAGAAATAAAAATTAGAGTATGAAGTATGAACCACTGACACAATACACTTACATACCTTCTAATGGAGATATATTAATACTAATAATAGTACAGTATAATATAATTGGAACATTAGATTGAGAATGCATGATGATATGCAAAAAGTGAAAGGGAAATTAAAAAAATTAATATGATTCGTTCTAATTCAAACTTTGCACATTAAAATTGCCAACACGATATTAACCCTTAACAATTACGGTATGTGTTTTTAAATAAAAACATAGCTTAGCCCCATGACTCAAAAAAGTGATGACAATATAGCTTTAATCATATTAATTTTTAACAAATTAGTATTTGCAATTTGTGAGGGGCATTTTGGGTGGCCTCTTTTTCCTTTATCTAAATTGTGCGAGAAAAGCCCAAAGCCAATTTTAGAAAATAGTGAAACTTCATAGGGTTCTTTTTCCAGATGTAGGTAACCCGCATCTTGTTTTGAATTTTTTAATTATATAATCATTTTCCATTCACCCTAGGAAGTTATTTACACAATAATACATCCACATAATTTTTTCCACGTCCAAATTTGTAGTGTGATACTTCAAAATGAAGATATGGACCATTACCATAATAAGACCATTTATACTGGTTTAACATTTTAATGCTTCATTGTTAGGAGTGTGTCATGGCCTGTAACGAAATAAGTTTAGAGATTGTAACTTGTAACCCAAGCCTCTCCACTCCAACAGTAAAAGTCTAAATTGTCTCTCATTGCCACTCTTTTCAAAATGATTTACATTTTATACTTGTGTCCAATATATCAGTGCACTGGACACGTTGAAATTTAGACACGAGTTCAATTATGGACGCGTCCAATATATCAGTGTACTGTGATCACTGCTTTACTCACGTCATCATTCAAAAATTTGGATGCATCCTCCACAAGCTTCCTCAATACCTGTGCAAAAATCTTCTCAACTGCAAATTGCTTGCCTATGGCCAAACACTCGAGCTTCACATTGCCATTTTCGTCCCGCACAACCTTGTAGGACACATACATTGGAATATTGGAATAATGGACACCTATATTGGCTTTTAAGCATAGTTTATCATAGTATCAAACAATTGATCCAAAATTCCTATCTCTAATTAGTCAACTAATAGTTAAAATATTACTAGTTTCATCACATGCGCTCCACACGTGCGATAAGAATCTTTTTCATTTTGAATTTAATGTAATTTTTCCTTTTGAATTTATCTATTATTAGTAAGGTTACATAGAAAGGGATTTTTAAGAGATTAAAATTTAAGATTTGAAATAGAGTAAACCCCCAAGTTTAGTGCGTGCTAGTTTTTAAGGAAAAATATATCGGTGAGATATATTTAAAAAGAAAGTGCTAATTTTTAGGAAAAAAATTTTCTCTAGTAGTTTTTTTTTTAATAGATTTTGTTGAATTACAATTTTAACCATATAATTTATTTTTAAAAATAAAGATTTTCTAATTAGCTTAGGGGTGTTTTTGACATTTTTTGAAAGTATAAATAACTTTCTGAATTCTTTTAATATATAAAGAAGAGATAAAGATTTTTTTTTTTTTTTTGGAGAATGAGATAAAGATTAACAATATAAGCTTTTTTTTAATAAGTAATAGTTTCTCATGATATAAAACATCAGATGATCCAAATTCAAATTATCTCCAATATGCTAATAATTAAATGATTTTATTAAACATTATCTATCTTGATTTTAAGCTCATGTGCTAATTGCGTGCTTCATTTTAAGCACACGGCGTCGTTTATAGTTCCCACATGCTGAACACGCTTTGCATTATGGCGTCGTTTGTTCTATTGTTTAGTTGTTGCCCTTTTAGGCTTTTAAAAAATCCAACGCAACCATATAGGTTTTTGGTCCAGGTCCCAGATTGGACCGGTCCGGACCGGAACGAAATGTTACTATATATAATTTTTAATATTTTATATTAAAAAAAAACAAAAAAAAAAAACCCAAAAACACACACACTCTCCAGTGGTGTTATTATACATGAAAGACTAGGGGCTAGTTCAGATACACAAGTTTGGAAATCTGAAGATAGATGTTTTCAATTTTCATAACTCTAACTCAGCTTTTCTGAGTAAAGGGTTATGAAAATTGAGAATGAAAACAAAGCCAAACAATCTCAATAAGTGTGCGGCCTACAAAATGTGAATAATGAGTTATGAAAACTGATTAATCAGTGATAAAAACTCAGCAAACCAAACTTGGCCTGAAAATTTCTTATCATTTCTTCTCTTCTCTTCCCCTTCTCCCGTCATTCCACATTCCAATGAACATGGCCTATGGCGTTCACCTTTTTGTTTCACATATCAGAATGGTCCTCTCTTTTGGTAGATTAGTATGCATTCTAGATTATTGAGATAAGTATTTTTTATTGGATCAACCTGGCTTTGGAAAACAGTACTAAATTGGGTGGGGTAGGGGTTCTATAGAAATTAATTGATTTATTTATTTTTGGGGTAACCTTTTGTGAGGAATTATTAATGGGCTTAAAGAGGAAGATCAATTCATGTAACTTTGATGTATTTTAAAATTTTTCTTAAGAAAAAAAGATTTTTTTTTTTTGGTTGAAGTTTCTGACTTTTGTTTGGTGGCAAAGAAAATTTGGGAGCTGAAATGAAGATTTTGTAATCAGGATAATTTTTTTTCTATGGGGCACCTAAATTGGGTGGGGTAGGGGTTATATAGAAATTAATTGATTTATTTATTTTTGGGGTTAAAGATGACTGGAATTTTTATGATCTTTGATTTTTCTTGCTCCTGCAGGGTTCTCTGCAAGTTCTTTGCTCATGGGGAGCATTGTGAGTTTTTACATGATTGGAAGGATCCTCCACATAACGTAAATCTTTTGATCTCAGCTTCATTTCATTATATCTGCCCATTAATTTTCATTTAGTAAGGTTTCCTTCTTTCTTTATCATTGACTCTTACTGGCTTTTTTGGTCACAGATTTGCACCTATTATCAGAAAGGACTTTGTGCATATGGTAGTCGTTGCAGATACGAACATGTTAAAGCTTCCCGAGCCCATTCTTCATCAACCAATGCACGCCAATCTCTCGTTTCGGATGTTGTTCCTCCGGGTAATAGTACTAAACCTGTATTAGTAACATTCTAGTAACACGGAGTCATCTACTACTACTCTCTTGTTTAGTTGAGAAAATTCTATCAGAAAGTTTTTGAGAACTTGTGACTTTCAGACACTGTTTAGTCAAATTTCCTGTAAGTGTTGGTAGTAAATTCAAGAAACTGATAAACAATTTAGATAACTAACAATTGAAGTATTGTGAACGCATATTGTTGTTCTCTGTTTTGTAATTTGTTATTGTCTTTCGTGCAGGTCCATTGATTGCAAGCACTTCGATTTTGGGAATGGAAACTGCCCATTTGGGAGTAGTTGCTTTTATAAGGTAACGTGAATGTTAATAAGATAAATAGTTATTGCGATTTTCACTTTTCAAAGGTTTCTGGTTTAACTAATCTTAAGTGCAACGGTTTTACTTGTATGCTATACATATAATCAAATTTGATTCTCTTTAGTGTAATGGTTATTGTAAGCATCCTTTACTACCTGGAAATTTATTATTCTGTGTTAGTAAAGATTTATGTCTCATTGATTCTTGATCTTCTGGGATTTTGCAGTGAAGATGTGGTTTTCTATAATTGTTGTATTTTGCATTTTGTTGGTTGATGACTTGTTTTTCCTTTGTGGTATTCTTTTAATTATCTTTTGAGTAGTTGAATGCATGCTCCGTTGCTTAATTGAACACTATGGTGTTTTACACAAGAATATATGATAAGTTATGCTTTAGTTCAGATATACAAGTTTGGAATTCTGAAAATTTCTTATCATTTCTTCCCTTCTCTTCCCCTTTTCTAAAGAAACATAATGACTGATATCAAAATCATGCAACTTTCTTACTTCTAAGGAAATCATCTATACAATTATATACAATCCTTCTCCCATCATTCCACATTCCAGTGAACATGGCCTACGGCGTTCACCTTTTTGTTTCACATATCAGAATGGTCCTCCTTTTCGGTAGATTAGTATGCATCCTAGATTATTGAGATAAGTATTTTTTATTGGATCAACCTGGCTTTGGAAAAAGTACTACATCATAATCTTAAATGATGATTTGATGTATTATTGTTGTTGATGCTGTTGTCTTTAGTGTTATTATTGTTTTGGGTTGCATCTCAACAGCAAAATGAAGCCTGTAGTCCGGTTAGTTGTGGTAAGACTTTAAGAGTGTGATTAACTGGGCTTGCTTAGTGGTAACTGGAAGACTAGGGGATAATTTATTAACTTTTTTTCTTTTTGAAGTTACAGAAGAAACCTTCCTTGGATGACCAATAGGAGATTTAGTTATGTATTATTTATAATTTTGAAATTATATTTTACGTTGATTGCTATTTTGCTTAGCACTTGGGATTTTAATAGTTTGCTACATGGTGTATCCATTTTGTTTAAACCTGTCTACATATATGCATCCTAAAGAAGGAGTAGGGTATTATTATGTATCTAAATGTAGCATTCTAATCATAAATTACTAATTAGTGTACATAAATAAGCTTATAAGTTATAAGTTCATGTCCTTGTTTTATTTTTTTTGATAAGTAAGTTCATGTCCTTGTTTTATAAATTTATTAATAGTGTAGAAAGAAAAAAGAACATGTGTTAAATTACTGATTGCCCCAAAAGCTTAAACTATTGGGATATGGTAAATTTTATCATTTAACCACATACTTTTAATAACATGAATAAAATAATACCTAGAAAAGAGAATATACCCTTTCACTTTACTATGTTGATACCATCTCTACCAAACACTGTGACCACACAGATTGAAATATCACCCCTTGTCTTCACAACTTACATCTTACTCTTGTTCTTCTTAGCACTATTAGGAACCAATAACCTACAACTGCCAGCACCTCAGGACGTTTCCGCCTGTAATTCAGACATCTGCATTTCATATCCCCTTCTCACTAGATTATCCCCTGAAGCACCAGTGTACCCCTATGTCACTAAGGATGTTATGGTACTAGTGGTACTTTCCTGTTTGCTTTTCACTAAGGCCTCCCAAGTTTCCCTGTTGAACATGCTCCTTTCTTGCTTCGGTTTATTATTATTATTATTATTATTGTTGTTGTTGTTGTTATTGTTATTGTTGTTATTGGTTAGAAATCCTAATGCTACTACTTGAACCCCTCCCTTCCCTGTAGCCCAAGCACGTATGTGCTTGGGAGGTACCAATCCGCATAAGAGGCGGTTGGTTGCTACATTGTGCATTTCAAGTGTCCTGTATCTGTATTCTGTGCCAGGAATTGATATAATCATCTACAAAATTACAAATTGCTTACCTCACTGAAGGCTCTAGCATAGCAAATTAACATTTTCTAAAACAATGTGACAATTTTGTTCTCTCACACTCTCTCTTTTGTGCTTGTTTTTCTGAGTCTCTGTGGTTTATTTTCTGGCTTTATTGATAAGTATAGGTGGGGTACAAACGGTCTATTTCTTTTTTTTGTGGCAGTTGTATTATTGATGTTCCTAGAGTTGCTGTCAGAATGGCTTCTAGTCAATGCTGTTCCAAGAATTATACACCTTTTGTTTGTAATTTACTTCCATCTAGGAGAGGGTTAGCTTTATGACTCCTTTAATGGGTAGAATGTTTGTTGTGTTCCAACATAAGGTCAAGCCAGGCTCATACACTTGGAGACATCACAGGCCACACCCCCCCACACGAAGGCCCCCTCCACGAAGATCTGGTTTTGTGGATGACCTGTTTGATATGTTCAACTCCATAGAAGAATTGACAGCCTCCGAGACAGCTCTCGACCCCATGGAAGAATTAACATCCTTGGAGATGGCTCTTTTATTAAGGGATCTAATTCTGGATACATCTGACTCATCAAGTGATGAAGAAGATTTTTATAGCCCATGAGCTACTAGATATAGCCAGTTGTAATCATGTTGATTGTCTGTGGGGATTTTCTAAACATTGCTGTGTTGGCATTTTGTCAGCCTACTACTCTCTGCATTAGCAGAAAGACTTGCTTGTAGTTTTTGAACTCTATATTACGACAAGATACTATTATTTATAATTGATATCTTGGTTTCCCTGCTGGGGTTAGATTGTTTCTGCTTGGGATGATTACTGGCATTATCCAATGTTGATGTCAATAAGCCTTGGAGTGTAGGTTCTTTGGTAGATATTGATTGCTGGAGCACATAATAATTTTATGTTTGTCATTAATGGTGCTCAATTTCCTTGGATACTTTGTAAGCAAAGAACTTTCTTGTAGTTTGACATGTACACTTCAATTTCCTGTTTAAAGGTCTTCCTTTTACACATTTTCTCTTTTTAGTGAGTTTATGCTCCTTATAGTTTGATATTTTAAGACATTTGACAAACATGGCCGGTGAAGTGATTACCACTGTGGTGTATAATGTTTGTATTTGTTATATTTCTTTCCCATGAGTGGAAGAGGGGTTACTAAGCTTGTTGAGCTTCTTTTGGAAAACCTTCAGTAAAGGGTTCTGTGGACTAGCTTTATGAAGTGGTTTGTTTGCAAATATGGGTTGTTATAGAAGGCTCATCTTTGTGACTTGTATGTCATGTTACAAATGTACTCATTTTCTGTGCTGCATCATTTTTCTCTATACAAGTTTATGAGCCTTCTCAGCTTGAAAGTATATGCATCTGCTTTTTATTTTCCCTATTTTGGTTATGGGGTTGCATGCAATGTAATAAGTTCAGAGCCTCATTAGGTTTTTCTGCGTGGATGTTCTCTTATTGCAGCATGCATATCGAGATGGCCGTCTAGAGGAGGTAGTTCTACGTCATCTTGGGTCTGAAGATGGAGAAACTGTGATAGCTAAAAATATTAGGTTTTGTCTGTACCTTTTGTTGTTATTCTACTCAGTCCATTTTTTTTCCCTTAAATAATTTAATATTCCCATGCTCACTGAGTTTTGGTTATTGCCAGGCTGTCAGAGTTCCTTGGTAACATGCGTATAAGGTGAACAGATGCTGTTTTATAGTCTAGAGTAAGTACGAAGTTATGACTTGGATTCTGCTTTCCATACAAGTATTTTGTACATTACGACTTGACCTGTGGATTAATATTTTGATGTTCCTTACTTATCAAAAAAAAAAAAAAAATTGATGTTCCTTAATCTTAGGAAATTTTTTATTCCAACAAGAGCTCAAACTAATAAATAAAAGTAAATTTGTATACTGTGTACTCATGGTGCAAGGGTTTTACCTGACCTCTACTTGGAATGCATTAGCAGTCATTGACATGCTAGGTATATTGAGAAAAAAATATCAGTCTTTGACAAATAATGGCTTTGTTGGCCATCAGGAAAGTTTTCAATGATGGCACGCTCTCGTACTCACTGAATCTAAAGGATTGTCTTGATGTTATAAACTTATAATACCACCTTAGCACTGTGGTTTTGCCAAAAAACTGGTTATCAGTTGCACTAGTTTCATCAATTGCAAAAAGTATCTTAATTGCTTGAACCTGTATTCATATTGCAGGATATCTAATGATATGGAGAAATCATGCGCCACTTCAATTGCTGAGTTCTTTTCAAATGCCAGTGTGGCACTCCAGTTGTTTTTAAGGTATGATGCAATAGAGATATTTAAATGCTTTTCTAAGATTTGTGTAAGTTGATGGTTGCTCAGTTGGACCCCTGAAGTGACCTTCAATGTCTCTTTGCTTTGCAAATATATATTTTGGTTCCATTGCCTCTGCTGCCCAGTTGTATTTATTCACCTTTCAATGGTGAGATGTTTGATTCTACCTGTTATGGGTGTTGGGAATTTTAGGTTTCGGTATTTTTTTTGGTCCAACAAAGATTTAGACGTTTAGTCTTGGCGCAATGTCAGGTGCCTTCCACAAAAAGTAACAAGTTGTGGTTTTTTTTTTTTTTTTTTTTTTTTTTTTTTTATGTGAACATGTTGTGGGTTTGACCTTCGTATTTACACGTGCAAGCTACAGCCCTTAACTAACTTCCCATGTGCTAACACTTAAGTGAATACTTGAATAGACTAAACTACAAGTCGTGTATACATCAACCTTCACTTATGCAGCCTTGTCGTTTATGCTCTGTTATAGAATCACCAGCTCTGTGGGTGAGTGTTTGATCTTTTGTGTTGCTGGATGCTTCTCTGCTCTTGCCACTAGTCTTGGTAACTTCATCCTTACTTAAATTCTGATATGCATTTCTCTTCCTTCATTTTCTCCATAATCCTATTTTGTTTTCACAATTCAGCCAATTGAACGGTTTTGGCTCAAAAAAAAGCAACACTTGACCAAACCAAGAGCACTATAGTTAAAGCTATGGGCTCTTTTTATATAATTAGTAGAAGTAGAAGTAGATACATATAATAGAGGAACCATAATCAAGGGAATCGATACTATACCGAAATCTATTTCGGTTTGATTATGAAATATTTTGATACCGATTGATACCGGTATACCATTTCGAAATTATCACTAATTATATATATATATATATATTACATTCTAACCCAATCCAACATTGTAATTGTAAAATTATAATAATAATAATAATAATAATATAGATATTCAGGTACATATATAGATTTTTTTATTATCTTGGAGTAATTCCTAAAAAAATGTAGTTTTATAATGAAAAATATATAAAAAGTAAAAAATAAAAATAAAATGAAGGCTTAATTCTTGAACAACAAGCGAAAATGTCATATCATATGAGTACAATTCAATCAACTAAAAAAATAAAGAAAAAATGCTTAAAATTTAAATTTTAAAAAGACTGTGGCTGTCATTCACATTGAAAATGGGAAAACCCAAAGCTTTTGAAACACCCACCCATCAACCACGTGTCCTAGAGACTCACTTTTAATATATATTTTTTTAACTTTTGCATTAAGAAGAGCACTGGTCAGCGTACAAAACAAGAAGGAAATAAACTTGGCATGCCTTCCAGCCAGATCTTCAGTACACCCACAAGAAAAACATGTAAAACAGAGAGGAGAAGAAGAAGAAGAAGAAGTAGGGGTGAGAAGAAGGCTGTAAAACTAAAACAGTGCAAGACATGCTACATTTTAACTGAAATCATGTCTTAAAAATACAAATACGATTTTAACAATGCGTAACTATCACCGATCTTTTTTTAAAATAAAACATATATAATAAAGTATTGGATTGAATGTTAAAAGGAAAAAAAAAAGGTTGAATAAACTGTCTCAACAGACCACTAATTATCTTTACCAAAACAGTACGGACGTCATCTAGGTCATTAGTTTTCTTTTGTCATTTTCTTGGTACAATCATAATGGGAGTGTCGGGCCTTGGCCCTTCCGCACCAAATAAAATGAGTGCGACAGAGGCTTTAGTTGGAAAATTTATTGTGCCATTCGTATCGTCATGAATTCTAAACTTATGGTACATCAATTTTACCTAATCATTTTTTTTTGTCTTAAAAAAAAATTATTTCTTAGGGAAAAGTTTTCTTTGCTTTAATGGTTTTAAATTTGGGATGGGTTAATTCTCAAAATATATATATATATATATATATTTGGAATGGGTTGTTCAAGATTCTATAAATTGGACTTAGTTTAGGTTAAGTGTATTTAGTGTATTGGACCCGGTTAGATGGTGATACGTATCTAAATATGTATCTATGTCATCATCTTAACGGATCCAATATTACTGGATACTGGACTTAAGTCTGACTCCTATAATTTTATATTTAACTTTCTTTTTTCTTTTTTAATTTTCAATATATAAATTTTCGCACATGGAATCTTTTAATTTTAACATTTTTTTTTGGTGTGTTTATATACTATCATCTCATTGTCCTTCTCTTCTACAGTACTTTATGCTGAATTAATTTTATTATTCTAAAAAATTTTCTTTTAACTAAAGAACATTTTTGGCTCCTTAAAGTTTGGGGTAGTTTTTAATTTAAGCCTCTTAGAGCAACCGAATCAGCTCATGTAAAATTTTGCAAAATATAAAAAGTAATCAATTTTACACTTTTTGAACAAAAAAACATCCACATTAATGGGTGTAAAATTAAACATAAATGTACAAGTGCTACAGTAATCATGTACTATAGGATAAATAGACTGATGTAAGTGTTTTATAAAAATAGATGTATAAAATATAAAAAATAATTTTTTTATGTAAAATAGAGGGAAAATTTTCAATAACAGATGCAGTTGCTCTATCTCATTATTCTATTGATTTTGTCATCTATTTCCACCAGACACTAGTAATCTAGTGACAATTAGTATAATACTGGTGATGTGACACAATAGACACCACTTATTTGATAGTAAATTTACTGACAGAAGTAAACGGCAAGGCTAAGAGCATTTCCATCGTATCAGGCAAATTTTTGTACTGTTTAGAGAATAAATAGTGACTTTTACCTTTTAACTACCCACTTTTTCAAATATACTTTTTAATAAATTCTTTATCTTATTCTCTATCTCATTTAAATATTATTTTTTCATTTATTATTTTTTCTTTTTTTAACAACTACACATTTTTCAATATTTTTTTTATTCAATATCTTATTATTATAATAGAAAAAAGTATTTGAAGAATGAACAGTTGCCCATCAGACTTGATGAGCTATTGTTCATGAGCAAAAAAAAAAAAAAAAATTTCGGATATAAAGAGTCTATTGGAGACCTATTTTATAGGTTTGCTCTCTATAATAGAAATGATTTTGTATTTAGCTCTCCTATTAGAGATGCTCTAATACGATGAAAATATAACGCACTAGATACATGGCTACGCTTTGTTGGGCAAGATACAAATTCCTCAATAGAAGCCCATAACAAGTCCACCCAATCTCATTCAGAAACGGAGCACTGATTTTTAAAATCCTGTAGACAATAACTCAAAATTCAATCATTTTAATATATATGGTAGTACAAATTGAAATTAAAAAAAAAAAAGCGTTGTACAAATTCATAAAATAAACCAAGACAAATGTAGATTTTTTTGAAAAATTTCAGGTTGATAGTCAACATTTAAATGTTTGTACAATGATTTATTTTCTCAATTTACTCTTAAGTAGTAAAATTACTTGTTTAAATTTCTTTTATTTGAATTTCTCTTTTTAAGTTATTATGTTAATGAAAATGTATAATTTTTTTTTTGTTAATATCTATTTTTTTTTTTTGGAGAATGTTGTTAATATCTATTAGGATTGGATTAGGATTGGACTCTGAATTTTGCTTTAATCAGGAAATGGCCAACGTGACAATCATCATATCATTATTTTACAATTTTTTCTTACAAAAGAGTATATATGTTATTGTAGTTTTAGCCCCTTTTTTTTAATAAAATAAATAGATTAGATCTTAGAAAAATAGTTTTCTTTTCTCTCGTGGCTTTAGATTTTGCTTTAATGAAACTTTCTTCTCAAATATTACTGCGCATTGGATAGGTTGTGAAAGATCATGCTTCTAAACCGAATCTAACATGTAAATGTAATGACAATGTCAACCATCCTATTAAATAATTATATATTTAATTTTTTATTAGATTCTCAAAATATAAAATTTCCAACATGTAAACATCAAGATTTCATAGTTTTTTTGTGTGTTTATATATTACATTAATTAAAGTGTAGGCCAAGTGGTTTATCTCTTTAAATTTTAAACTTTGATATGTTCAAAAAGAAAAATGCTAAAGCTAAAAATCTGGTTTTGAACCCTATGTATTCAGATTGTTCTCATGTCAATTGAAAAATATGTTTCAGACCCTTTTATTAAATATTTAACAAAATGATTAATTAATTATCAATTTATCTCAATTATATGATCAACAAGATAATTGCATTTTATCACAATTACATACACCAAATCATAAAGTAAGCAAAATAAATAATAATAATAATAATAATAAAACTGGATTTGGTGAGGGCTTGTAAAACCAAATTTTACAAATGCAAACATTGTGATATATTTTTTTAAAAATTAATCCTCTTGTCATTAACTAGCTATAGAAGAGACTAAAAAAATGAGTCATGAGATTTGTTTAAATAAACTCATAAGTTACACGTGAATAATTTTATGAATAATAATATAACAGGCCAGAGAATATTGCTTCAAAGCCGTTCGTAGGTAAACTATAATAAACTTTTTTTTGTTGTTTTTGGATAATTCTAAGTTTGGAGGAATCCAGTGCTTAGGGAGTATGAACTCCACGAACCAATGTGCTGAAGGAGGCCCATCCAGTCCTTCAAAGAGTTAGATACGACCATTCCCTTTTGTCGAAGCCCACATGGCCACATTGTCTTTTCCTTACCATAAATCTCAAAGCAAACGAAAAGGTTGAATTGAAGCAAATAAGATCGCAAAAAATTATTGAACTGGTAATAATTAGTTAGTTTCCAGTCCACTAATTTAAGTAGTTCTACTGCTCATTAAAACTTGAAAGTAAGACGTTTGATGCACTTGTATGGCGCTAAAACTTATTTCATATACACTGTTGATGCAAAATCATCATGAAAAACTAAAGATAAACAATCCTTGGTGGCGCTGATTATACAAATCAACCACCTACTTGACCAAATGTAGAAATTTAAAAAAACGTACAAACTCCAATTTTTTTTAATTAATTCTTTCAAGAGGATGCCCCATAGACTACCCATTTTCCAAAACATATTGAAAATATACACATCATACTTTGCAAAATCACAGCCAACATAGCCTGTACAAACTAACATAGAAAATACAAATATGCAAGAAGTTCTATCACTGAAATTTGCATCAATCACATCATTCCCACCAATTGTTTTTCCAGTTGATCCAAATGACACTAGTGTAGTGCCAAAAGTAACCCAGCATCAAGTTGACTGGATTGGCTATAGATTGACAATTGTGGGAAAGGTTTCCAGGAAGCACGTTCACATAAGTTTGAATGTTAAAATATTATGGGTTTTAAAAAGAACTCAAAAAAAAAAAAAAAAAAAAAAAAAAAAAAACCATAGATAAATAGACAATCACGCACAAGAGAGAATGCCAAGGATTTACGTGGTTCGGCCTTTAGCCTACATCCACGGGCGAAGACAAGGAGAAATTTCCACTAACAAATATGGAAAATACAAAGGTGGTGTGACAGAATTCTCACAAAACCCAAACCCCAATACACTCAAATTACTCAATATAAAAGAGATATTGTCATACTACAACTACAACAGCAACAAAGCTGCAGCAACAATGTCACTAACTTCTCCAGCTAAAACACCAGCCTGAAAAAAAAAAAAAAATTAACCAAAATAAATATTGATGCCTCAACAATTTATGCAATATCAATAAGTATTACAGCAGATAATATCAGTAATAGAGATACATAGTCATTTATTTTTCAAATAGACTAAGAAAAAAAATTTAGAGCGCGTTAAAATAATTGTTAAATAATTTAATTCACCATTTCTAGTAGCTTAAGCTATTAGAACAAGTAGTAACTTATCTTCATATCAGAGAGTTCAACTGCTCTACCTCCTATTAAAAAATCCTACATGTTGCAACCCACTTAAGTGGTAGTTTATCTCAACAAGATAAGGACAAACCTGAACTGCAGCCCCAAGAGCAACAATTTCATTAGGATTTACAGTCACATTGGGCTCTTTTCCAGTCATCTTCCTCACAAGCTCCTGAACAGCTGGGATGCGAGTAGAACCACCAACAAGGATTACTTCATCTAAATCTTTGAAGGAAAGATTTGCATCTTTCAAGGCAGTTTCAACTGGTCCTCGTAGCCTAAGAAAAAAATAGATTTCATTTGTAATCCACTGAACTTATGCAGGCAGATAGGTATTCATATTGGCAAAAACATACTGTTTTAAAACAACAGGCAGCAAACTCCAGTAATGGAAATCAAACACACATAGATATTTCATATGAGAATTATTCCATTTTGGAACATGCATAGGGGGCAACCACAGAGTAGCAGTTTTCAACTTACATACCTGTCTTGTAAATCTGAACATAATTCTTCAAATTTGACCCTTGTCAGGGTGGTGTCAATGTGTTTTGGGCCATCTGCAGTGGCACTAATGAAAGGTAAACTGTAACAACAGAAAGCTTTTCCTCAGTGATCATGCCAAAGAGATCCATTCATAGAAAGAAGGCAAAGAAATTGTCACATACCTAATACTGGTCTGAGTCAGAGATGACAGCTCCATCTTTGCTTTCTCCGCAGTCTCTGTGAGATGTTGTAGAGTTTGCTTGTCTTTCAGAAGGTCTATTCCTTCATCTCTTTTAAAGTTTTGGGCAAGCCAATCAACTATTCTCTGTTTAAGATTATAGAATATAGACGTGTAATTTTAGTAACAACTAACAGACCAGAAAACAAAGAATAGCAAAAGCTCTATTCGTTTGTCTTGTTCAAACCTTGTCAAAATCATCTCCTCCTAGATGAGTGTCCCCTGATGTGGAAAGTACCTCAAAAACTCCATCTCCAACCTCAAGAACTGCAGATTTAATACATAACAGACCACAACAACCACTGACAAACAGTTTCCTTTTGCACCAAAAGAAAACAAGTGAAAAATCACATATGATGAGTAATAGTGTGCTATTTTTAGAAAACTATGGTCATATTTTCATAATTCTGGTAAAACAATCTCTTATACATGCTGTTTAATTGAATTAAAGGACTAGGATTCAATAGCAATGCTAAGAAAAAGGTAAAAGTAGTGAAAAGGCATAGTGTTCAAATGATTGTATGCTACCTAACTACAGTTGTGTTAAATCAAAAACCTTTTAAGAGATCAGATGTTTAAAAATCACAAGGTCCAGGTCACTCTTTTAATCTATAAAACTGCTTTTGGAGGATTGAATTTCGGGAATCACAAAACACCATATGTTCACTGAATGCTTATTGACACATGTAAGGATCGTCACATTACCACTTTGTGCTTGTTAATTTGTTTCATATGTATTCCTAAGAGGCTAAGATTCTTTTTTGGCAATCTCCCCCAACATAATACCTGAATATAATACTTAAAATTGCAGTTGGGGAGCAGATGCCAAAGCAGCAATATAGGTAAAACCTTTTACAACACTGTAAATAGAGCTTCCAAACTGCAGCTGGAAGGACAATATCTGAACCTGAGCAATATTTCATGCAATGGTATAATCCCACAGACTAGAAAAAAAGAGCTATGCCTTGTAAAGATCAGCCAACATTTATCTAAAGACAATGAGACCTAGAAGTTCCTGAACAAGAAATCCATTTCAGGAATTCTCCTCTAAACTAATAGCTTGATTTCAAATGACATAAAAGGGCATTGGAAAATCAATTAAAATGTTCAAATCATTGCCCAAAAATCCCAAACTGCTATAAAGAGAAGTCCTGACTCAATTCATGAGAAAAGTTGAGGCATGCTGATTATTTCTGATTGGTCCTGGTTTGTTTTTTGCAATATGGTTGTGTCAGAAATGTGTGTGTGTGTGTAATTTGTAGAGGATGATGGAAGCTTTAATTTTTTCTTTTGCTAACAGCCAAGCTGCTAGTTGCTCTTTATCAACAATTAAGTCCCGAGAGGCTCATTCCATTTTTGTAAGTCCCAAGAGGTCAATGCAGCCATCAAGTTGAACTAGATCGAGGAACCCAATGTACAACACCTAAGGAGCTGTACCTAAGTTTTACGGAATAGTTTGCAGCAAAGTTGCTACTTCTCTGTAATCTGTCCTGCAGAATTCCTCTGGTTTGGATAAAGATCTTATCATCCCCCAACGAAAAAATGAACAAAGAGAGTGAACGAGAGGAAATCTGTTATTATTAACCTATGGTCAAGCATGTAAGTTATCAACAATGCATCCATATTATCTAATACCTAAGACACCTAGGAATAAATACAAGAATAAAAGGCACACCAGAAAAATGTGGAGGAATCACTCACACATGTAGTCATCTCATTTGTGTTCTTGCATACCCCCCCTCCCAGATAGTCAAGCTGGGAAGAATTTCAAACATTAATATTTGTCAAACTCACTGAATTATAACACATAGAATGAGTGACTTGGAACTTGTGAACCTCCAATTTAACAGACATTTGAGGCAATGACCAGAACTAATACATGGTGGATAACCCAAAAGATTCTACTTCGCATGTGCAAATGGAACAGCCTGACTACAATCCACAAGGATAATTCTCTATACAATAAGTAAAAACAAACATATGAGGAGGATTAGCCGGAGAAAAGGAAAAAAGTCAATGAACTCTGCCTTACTCGTCTCATAAAAAGGGTTATGAGTGAGATTTTTCAACTGGGTGTGCATGTACCTTACCAATAACAAAGAAAAATCCAATAAGAGGAGTAACAAAGCATTTGGCATATCTGAAACGTCAAAAGTACCACCTCCAAGGTAAAAAACCAGGATGGTCTCATTGTTTTTCTTCTCAAACCCATAAGCAAGCGAAGCAGCAGTAGGTTCATTGATTATTTGCAGGATGTCTAACCCTGCAATGCAACCTGCATCTTCATCTTTTGTAGCTGTCCTCTGCGAATCATTGACGTATGCTGGCACTGTGATTACTGCTTTACTCACCCCATCATTCAGAAACTCGGATGCATCCTCCACAAGCTTCCTCAATACCTGTGCAGAAATCTCCTAAGCTGCAAATTGCTTGCCTATGGCCGGACACTCGAGCTTCACATTGCCATTTTCGTCCCGCACGACCTTGTATGACACCTATATTGGAATATTGGAATAATAGTTAAATGATTAAATTCACACTAGTTTATCATAGTATCAAACAATTGATCCAAAATTCCTATCTCTAATTAGTCAACTACTAGTTAAAATATTATAAAGATTAACAATTTAAGCTTTTTCAATAAGTAATAGTTTCTCATGATATAAGACATCAGATGATCCAAATTCAAATTATCTCCAACATACTACTAATTAAATGATTTTATTAAACATTGTCTATCATGATATCTGAACATGTGATAGCATACTAATGGTTATAAGAATATAAAATTATCAAAATTTACCATTTAAGTGATAGTTTATTATGATTGCATAACAAGTAACATCTAATCCAAATTCAAATCCTATCTATAATCTACTAGTATTTAAATGATTGAATTTATATTCATTTATAATAATAATATATGTTTGATTCCAAAAAAAAAAAAAAAAAAAAAAAACCAATCAAGATTAATCTAAAAATTGGGTTTTGATCAAACAATACCAGAACATGTTACGGTATCCAACAAAGCAATCCTAAGTTCCTATCTCCAAATAGCATACTAATGGTTAAAAGATCATTAAAATTCACAGTTCAAGCTCTTGTGAACACTAATCCAAATACAAATGCTGTCTCTAATCTACAAATTCTGCCTCCAATTTACAAATGCTCAAGTTAAAATACTAACTTTACAGTATAAACTTACAAGAAAAGTGATAAATTTACCGACTTGCTTGGCCTCCTCATCCACTTCAGACATTTTCCTCCCAATAAACCTTTTGACAGAAAAGAAAGTGTTCGCAGGATTCACCACAGCTTGTCTCTTAGCAATTTGCCCAACAAGCTTATCACCATTCTTAGTGTACGCTACCACAGATGGTGTCGTTCTCTGCCCCTCAGCGTTAGTCACAATCGTTGGCTTCCCACCTTCCATGGCTGCCACTGCACTGTTAGTTGTCCCCAAGTCAATACCAACCACTTTCTCACACACCACCACATTGTTGTTCCCATCTCCTCCTCCTCCTACTACTACAACTATGCCATTTCGTTTTTGGTTGCTGACCCAAGAACAAGTTTCTTGAGCTGGTTATGGTACACCAAGTTTTTTTGCTTGGTTTATGGGAACAAGAAGGATAGAAGTGGATATGGGTTGGTGTTAAAGTTGCCATTTTTTTTTTTCTTTTGGGTTTGCTAATTGCTATTTGCAAAAGACTTGAACTTTTTGCGTTTGTGTGATAATGCAAAGAGTGTTTTGGGTTTTGTAATAAGAGAGAGATATCCATGTGGGCACTTCTGGAATACTCTGGGTTTGCTTAGTTCTGTCATTTGCTGAGACCGTGTAGAAGCTTTGGATTTTTTGGAAAGAACAATAAAGAAGCGCCTAGAAAGTCGAAGCTTGGGACTCTGCACTTTTGGCACGTGTGACATGGTTCAAGGATTGGGAAGGGTAAAGATTAAAAATACTCCTATATATTATAATTTAGAGCATTTATTATAATTTGGGATTACTACATTTCTAATCACCAAAAAAACCTAGGGGTGTGATGAGTGTCATGTGGGGAGAAATAATTATTAACAATTTTTATTTTAATTTTTTTGTATAAATAAAATGTTTAAATACATGTCATGACATGTAAACTTTATTAATAGACTGTAATAAGCTTACCATAATTAATGTCGAGATTCAAGTCACTTGGTCCAGCCTCAATGTCATTTGGCATTATATTTGGATCTTCTGGAATGAAGCATATATTTAAATTCATCAATAAGTTAATAATATTGTTGATCTTGACATTAAAAATATTGTAACATTATATGCAAAATTATGGTTAAAAATGGTTGGGTACTGAAGAAAATTGTATAAAATATTTAAATACATGAGATGATGTTAGACTGTAATGAATATACCATCATTAATGTCAGGATTCATATTACTTGGTCCAGCCTCAAAGTCATTTGGCATTATATTTAGATAATCTGGAATGAAAGTAAATATAACATGAGCAGTGAGTTAGTAATATTGTTTATCTTGATATTAAAAATATTGTAATGATATATGCAAGATAAAGATTGGGAATGGTTGGATACATTAACATTACCATGAGAGTGGCGTATGACATTAGTAGGGTTTGAAATAGTTCGAGCCTCTCGTCGTATGGTAGTTAATCTATTTCTCCGAGACATTTGAAAATGTGTTTGCTCAGTTGGTTCATCTGTAACAATATTATTATTATATGTATATATATAAAGGTTAGAATAACTCTAACTCTAATAGAGTGGGACCAATGAGATCTTAAAAAGGCCATCCTCAAATAAAAATTAAAAAAGAAAAAAAAGAAAAAGATTAATCTGATTACCTGTATTCTCACCCCTACTAAGTTGGGCTTCATTTTGCGCAATTGATATATTGCGAGCCAAACGACGAATATGTGTAAGCCGATTTATGCCTACCACTTGCACAGGGTCTTCATTTAAATTTATTTGATTTGTCTCTAAATCAGTTTGACCGTGCTCAATGCCTGTTGTTCCATGTTCTCTATTATTTATAGGATGCGTTTGTGTATTTTCGGAACTCATATCTAGTTAATACAAATTAGATTAAAAATAAAATCAATGCTTCCCATTAGTGAATTAATAGACAACCAAAGTGACATATTTTGTAGTACTTTATAAAAATCCGATGGTACATAACAAAAATATTATATGGATTCGCAACAAAAAAATAAAAATAAAAAAGATAGCAAAAACTTTTTTTTTTTTTTTTCACATAGGAAAGACATCCATTACCAATTTAAAATTTAAAATACTCAACTTCTACACAAATACAAACTTCCACCACCACCACACACACGTTCTCCCATTTGAATTGGGCAATTCAAGCTGTACTCTTAGTCTTAACTTCTAATCCTTATAATTTCTTTTATTTTTCTAAAGTTTTTTAATAAAATAAAACTTTTAAAATTGTTTAGAAATTTGTCTTACTCGATTACTCCTTAACTAAAATTTAAAATTTTAGATAAGTAACAACTTAAAAATCTTAAGTTTTAGCTTATCTAAAATATCTTTCTCATTAAAAAAAAAAATAAAAAAAAAATAAAAAACTTATCTAAAATTTAAGAGTTTTAACTGTTCATAAACACATCTGCTGATATTAGCAAAAAAAAAAAAAAAAAAAAAAAAATCCTTACACCTACACGTTGAAGGCTTAATAAAAATTGGTTAGGATAATCAATTATCACTTTTTAAAAAGTCACCCGGAATACATGGTTCTTACTCGGTTACTCCTTTTAAAATTTTAGATAAGTAAAAACTTAAAAATCTTAGATTTTAACTTATCTAAAATTTATTTCTAAAAAAAAAAAAAAAAAGAAAAAAAAAAAGCTTATCTAAAATTGAAGACTTTTAACTGTTCATAAACACATCTGTTGGTATTAGCAAAAAAAAGAAAAAGAAATTCCTTACACCTACACGACTAAAAAGGAAAAAAAACCCTATATCACACAAAATTTCAGTTGTCATATAATTTGCTAAACCTGAATACTACAATTCTTTCTACTCAGACATGTAAAGGCACCAATGTTAATTTAGAAATAATTTTGTAATCTTACGTTGGATGTAACGGTTAGTGAGTCTATCTAAATTGGTGGAGAATTGCAATAAGTATTTAACGAACGAATTACCTAAATCTTGTAGAGAAGCGTGAAAGTTCAATTTGAGAGCAGAGCGAATCACAAAACTTAGCAAAGAAAAATAAATTAATTGATTAATTAAACAAAAGAAAAATCTGACCATTTGTAAAATCTTCTTCAGTTTGTCGCCTCCGGTTCCTTAGTTCGTTCTTGTTGAAGGACAGAATTTTGAAAAGTTCCACGGCACTAATAAAAAGTAACGTGATCCATGTGTTTTCTCTTCTATATTCAATTAAACCATACGCAGGCTCCTTTTATATAAAGATGTAGCCACCTGATAGAAACTGTATTTCAATTAGGAGTAGGAATGGTAATGATTGAGAAGAGTTTTTCTTGATGTGCAAAAAAAAATTCTATTTCAAACCGGAATAATAGGAGTAGACGTTGGTTCAACTGAGAAGTTCTTTTTTTTATGAGAAGTTCTGATGAAAATTATATCAACTGACACTTTTTTTTTATTTTTTTATTTATTTTTTTTTTTTATGTGGGGGGATAGTTTTTGCTTATTGTATTGGAGGGGTAGTTATTTTCTTACAAACGTACTGACACAATTTTTATCACTTCTTTTTTTTTTTTTTTTTTTTTTACGTGGGATAACTTTTGCTTATTTTATTGGAGGGGTAGTTATTTTCTTACAAACGTGAGTAGTGGGAAGTTCTTTTTTTGAGGAGAAAAGTGGGGAAGATTTATTGTACACGTTTCTTTATTTTTTTGACATCACTGTTTTTTTTTTTTTTTTTTGACAACACGTGGGGAGTTTTTTATGGTATTGAATAAAAGCAGGAGTTTATTAATGTACTATTTTAACCCTATTTTTAAGTTTTAGATAGGGGTATTTTTGACAGTTTAAAAAGCAATAACTAACTTTCGTTTGCCAATTTATTATTTTAACCCCATTTTTAAATTGTTGGTTAATTAATTTAGGGGTATTTTTGATCGGAAAAAAAGCAATAACTAACTTTCTGAATCCTCTTAATATATACAGATATATATATATATATATATAAATAGAATTTTTGTTTTTTAAGTTTGAGATAGAAAATCCCTTGTCATTAGATTAGATGGTAGTTTCTCAAAAGAAAAAAAAGAAAAAGAGATTAGATAGTAGTAAAAGAGAACTCGAGAATGTTAAGTGTTCGTCGTTCAAGCCAACAACTTGGCTAATTTGGCCCAACTCAATATCTTGGATTTAGATTTGTTAGATTTTTAACCCAAGTAATCTGACCCAATCAATATTATTAATAGTTTTAAAAAATATATATATTTTAATTTATTAGTTTGATTTATTTTGGATTTTGGGATTTAGTTTAAGCTTCAGAGTGAAATAGTTTAATTTATTTTGGTATTTTTTAGATGAGATGGGTTCAAGTTACATCTAGTGTAACTTCACAAGAGTTACACCTAGTGTAACTCCTTTTATGAACCATTGATTACTATTAGATCTAAGGGTTAAAAAACACTCATAGTAATGTCATTATTACTCCCTTGAAATTAGTGATTTAGGCATTAACTCTTATTATTAAAGAAAAAAAATCACAGCATTAACTAATAGAGAAAGGCTATGGCTCACCGGACTTCGTTGTCCAATTGCTCTGGTCTTTCTTGCTGCCGATATTGCTGTCCTTGGCTGTGATTTGTGGTTTTTTAATAGCAACTGATATATGTAGTGTACACACAAAAACCATACCTACGAAAGCCTAGTAAATGGAAATTGTAATTCTAATGTTTTGATCTATGTATAACCAATTGGAAAACACTAAAGTGACTGAACAGTAAACACAATCAATTAAAGGGATGAATGGATCAAATCTAAGTGAAAACAAACAACAAAAATATATATAAATATACAGAGAGATTTTGGTTACTTGTTAGTGTGATTGGTGATCTTTTACAAGAGATAGAGAGGGGTTCAATTTCAAGGCTTCATGAAGAATCTTTAACAACAACAACAGGTACATATATGGAGGTCAAGAGCAATTCTAAATGGAGGAGTACAATTAATCACTGATTCCATTCAGCGGTCTAGATTGTGCCTATTTATTTATTAGTTATTGTAGGAAACCATGAAACAATGGTGGAAGCCAAGGATGGTGAGATCAATGGCAGGAACAACGAGCAGTTGTGGGAGCAAAAGTTCGGCGAGCTCAACCTCTCTTTGTATCACCGTTGAATCCAAATTTTTCTCTCTCTCCATTGGTTTGGGCGTCTAGCTTTGGCGATCTAGTTTCACATGAGCTCCGTTAGTGAGTTTAAACGACAAAGTAACAGATGTATTGATTTGGAAAAAGAAATACAGAGGAAGAAGATGATGATATGGAAGAAAAAAAAAGAGAGTTAATGCTGTGATTTTTTTTTTTTTAATAATAAGAGTTAATGCCTAAATCACTAATTTCTAGGAAGTAATAATGACATTACTATGAATGTTTTTTAACCCTTAGATTTAATAGTAATCAATGGTTCATAAAAGGTGTAGCTCTTGTGAAGTTACACCGGGTGTAATTTGAACCCATCTCTATTTAGACTTAGTTTTGAAGAAATTGGAATATATTAGGCTTGTGGGGGGTAAAAGACCGGGAAACCCATGTCAATATCTATATTGGGCCAAGGGCCCAGTCTAAGGAAGAACCCCTCCTCGGCCATGGAAAGAACCCTTCTCGGCCATGGATGTACCCGAGAACAAAGGGAGCAGCCTACTACTGGTAGTGACACTCCGGGTCATTTCAGAGGATAGGGTAAATACTAAGACAGAAAAGGACAACGGGAAGAACGAAAATATCTAGGGGAAAGCTGCCATTATTACATTCAATACTCCGTACCTGACATAGCCATGCCTCTCTACCTTTGCAACCACTCCCAACAACTTTAGGGATGGGCGGATGGGACAAGGAGCAGCGCTATGAATCTAAAAAGGGGGAGGAAAGAAAGGGGGTATAAATAGGATGGAATGGGGCGCTGGGATGGAGAGAATAAAAAGCAAACTGGAGAAGGGTCCTCGGAATGTGCCGAGGACCTATCTTCCTTAATAAACCTAGTTCATCTCAACTTGACTGTGAAAAATACCATACTAACTGTTATACGGGCACTAAAGCCTAGCTCTTCGACCCACTCTCTACAAATTTATTGTACTGAGTTCACTGGTCCAAGATCCCATACGTCTTGGGTTTGGGCTGAAAAACGTGACCCTATAATTGGCGCCGTCTGTGGGAAGTGCTCGTGCGTTAGTGAGTGCAATGGTTAATCATAGTGGGATGAAGCTCCTATCAGCAAGAGTCCCTCAAGAGAGCCATTTCAGCGGTGGTGCATGCTACACGGAAGCTTCCCCATCATTTTCGAGAATACATAGTTATTGTCATAACTCAGCTTTCGCTAAGGGCTACTCTTCGAGGTACTAATCACGCAGAGAGGGTTGCTAAATGGGGCACAGTTCTAGAGGCTTCTAACATCAAGTATGCGCCCCGTACGTATGTCAAATGGCTAGTTCCTGCGGGTCTAGCAGTCTGGCTCAATGAATCCTCATTGGGGAAAGAAGTACTAGACAGAACCAAGGTCTTGCATGGTCCTCGGATTCAAACCTATGGGGAAACTAGTAACTTCAAGAAGAATCTAAGTACTAGACAGAACCAAGGTCTTGCATGGTCTTTGGACTCAAACCTATGAGGAAACTAGTTACTTCAAGAAAATCTAAGTACTAGACAGACCCAAGGTCTTGCATAGTTCTCGGACTCAAACCTATGGGGAAATTAGTTACTTCAAGAAAATCCAAGTCCTAGACAGAACCAAGGTCTTGCATGGTCCTCGGACTCAAACTTATGGGGAAACTAGTTACTTCAAGATGAATCCAAGTCCTAGACAGAACCAAGGTCTTGCATGGTCCTCAAACTCAAACCTATGGGGAAACTAGTAACTTCAAGAAGAATCTAAGTACTAGACAGAACCAAGGTCTTGCATGGTCCTCGGACTCAAACCTATGGGGAAACTAGTTACTTCAAGAAGAATCTAAGTACTAAACAGAACCAAGGTCTTGCATGATCCTCGGACTCAAACCTATGGGGAAACTAGTTACTTCAAGAAAATCCAAGGTCTTGCATGGTCCTCGGACTCAAACTTATGGAGAAACTAGTTACTTTAAGAAGAATCCAAGTCCTAGACAGAACCAAGGTCTTGCATGGTCCTCAGACTCAAACCTATGGGGAAACTAGTTACTTCAAGAAAAATCTAAGTGCTAGACAGAACTAAGGTCTTGTATGGTCCTCAGACTTAAATCTATGGGGAAACTAGTTACTTCAAGAAAATCTAAGTGCTAGACAGAACCAAGGTTTTGCATGGTCCTCAAACTCAAACATACGGCGAAACTAGTTACATCAAAGACGAATCCAAGTCCTAGACAAAACCAAGGTCATGCATGGTCCTCAGACCTCCTGCTTTGTGGAAATCAACACGCACTGGCAACTTTCTAAGTGTTCAAGCTAAATTCAATCATGCCTCGGTCCTTGGACTAGATGCCTAAAGCAAGCTAAAGCTATAAACATCATCGCAAATGTTGAAGAGAACCCTAGTACCCGGTGATCCCCTCGAACTGTTTATTTTAAACTAAACGTCCTTTGGCGGTTACACTATTCGCAATGTAAAGCATATGGTTGTTTTCCTGACTAGTCATATATAGTTAACTTATTTAAAGTTAGCGGTCATGTGCCCGTTAGTTTTGACAAATTCGGGGTGACAACTATTTACCATCAACGACATCAATTCTCAAATACTATTCGAAAGAAAAGATACCGATACACCCATTCATAAAACAATTATTGTAGAAAAGGAAAGGTTTGCGAAGTAAAATAAAATCATCTTTTTATTAGATAAAGAAGAAGTACATTGTACATAAAAAGGCTTAGATAGCCTATTTCAAAAGCTAACTATAAAAAGCAATCCACGGGAACAATAACTCCTCAATCTTGTTCTAGCAGCAATCGAGCAAGTATGGATGTACCGGCGATGGGAGAGAAGAAGATGCAGAGACGCCAGATCCACGATCTTGCTCCAATAGCAATCGAGCAAGTATGGATGGTATCGACGATGGGAGAGAAGAAGAAGCAGAGACACCAAATCCACATACTTGCTCTAGCAGCAATCGAGCATGGATAGTACCGGCGATGGGGAATCCAAATCTGCACACACGTGACACATGGTGCCGAATGAAATCCAAATTTTGTCGCACCAAAAATCTGATGCGACCTACACCTGCTTCGGATTTTGGCTGAAGGAAGGGAGACTTCTTTCTAGTTCGGTCGAAGGGGAGAAATATCTTTGGCCTCTGCCTCCCTGCCTTAACTGTGTCATTCTGAATCTCAGTAACGCCTGTAGCTTCTGAAGAGGGCTTGGTCCCTTCACCTCTCCTTTATCCTTGACCATTTCACTCCCTAAATCTCAATCACTGCCTTGGCGGGGCCCCTGGGAACATTTGAAGAGCTAAGAGTCTGAAACCCCCGTAGGACTCAAGGGTCTGCGAATAAAGAAGAACGACCCCCCCCCTGTGTCTTATATAGGAGGCAAACTTAGTGGCAATCAATTCACCCAAATCTCCAAGAAAGAATTACAAGCGAGATAAATCTCGCTCAATTTCCAAAGCAATCTTCAGTCGTTGGATCTGCATCACCTCGTAAAAAGACCTTAATAAAAGTGCGCCTCGTGTACCGAAACGGTAGCGGCTTGGATAAATTAAAAGAATGTCTCACAACCAGGAACAGTGCAAAATGGGCGTGAAAGGGCAGTCATCACATCGAGATCCTCCTTTCCTCTCATGGGGAAGAAAAGAAGAATCTCGAGGGGCTATTGTGGGGGGTAAAAGACCGGGAAGCCCATGTCAATATCTACATTGGGCCAAGGGCCCAGTCCAAGGAAGAACCCCTCATCGGCCATGGAAAGAACCCTCTTCGGCCATGGATGTAGCCGAGGACAAAGGGAGCAGCCTATTATTGGTAGTGACACTCTGGGTCATTCCAGAGGATAAGGTAAGTACTAAAACAGAAAAAGACAACGGGAAGAACAGAAATATCTAGGGGAAAGCTGCCATTATTACATTTGGTACTCTGTACCTGACATAACCATGCCTCTCTACCTTTACAACCACTCCCAACAACTTTGGGGATGAGCGGATGGGATAAGGAGCAGTGCTATGAATCTAAAAAGGGGGAGGAGATAAAGGGGGTATAAATAGGATGGAATGGGGGGCTGGGATGAAGAGAATAAAAAGCAAATTCGAAAAGGGTCCTCGGAATGTGCCGAGGACCCATCTTCCTTGATAAACCCAGTTCATCTCAGTTTGACCGTGAAAAATACCATACTAACTGTTATACGAGCACTAAAGCCTGGCTCTTCGACTTACTCTCTACAAATTTATTGTACTGGGTTCACTGGTCCAAGAACTCATACGTTTTGGACTTGGGCTGAAAAACGTGACCTTACAAGGCTCAATTGTTGTAATTATTAATTAATTAAAAGACATGAATTGTTGAATAAAAACCTAATTTTTTTTATTAGGTCTCACAAATGACGCTAACCCAATTCACCCAGGTTGGGTTGCTTTTAAAGGTAACATTGATTGAATTAGCATGGAGATTTCTCAACTCAAAGGTCGGATTGAGTTGAAAATATATACTACAAATGTAATCCAACCTGACCTACAAATTGAAAGAAATTAAGCATTTTTTTTCAAGAAATATGAGTTAATAATGTTCTTTGAGCTAAGATTTTCCAATTTCCACTAAAAAGAATTCTCGAAAATTTAAGCCCATATGCAAAAGAAATTTCTTTTAATAGTTACATTCAACTTAAATATCATATGCTAGAAAAATTGAAAGAAGTAAGAAGTAAAATAGAATAGAAATAAAAATTAGAGTATGAAGTATGAACCACTGACAGAATACACTTACATACCTTCTAATGGAGATATATTAATACTAATAATAGTACAATATAATATAATTGGAACATTAGATTGAGAATGCATGATGATATGCAAAAAGTGAAAGGGAAATTTAAAAAATTAATATGATTCGTTCTAATTCAAACTTTGCACATTAAAATTGCCAACACGATATTAACCCTTAACAATTACGGTATGTGTTTTTAAATAAAAACATAGCTCAGCCCCATGACTCAAAAAAGTGATGACAATATAGCTTTAATCAAATTAATTTTTAACAAATTAGTATTTGCAATTTGTGAGGGGCATTTTGGGTGGCCTGTTTTTCCTTTATCAAAATTGTGCGAGAAAAGCCCAAAGCCAATTTTAGAAAATAGTGAAACTTCATAGGGTTCTTTTTCTAGATGTAGGTAACCCGCATCTTGTTTTGAATTTTTTAATTATATAATCATTTTCCATTCACCCTAGAAAATTATTTACACAATAATACATCCACATAATTTTTTCCATGTCCAAATTTGTAGTGTGATACTTCAAAATGAAGATATGGACCATTACCATAATAAGACCATTTTTACTGGTTTAACATTTTAATGCTTCATTGTTAGGAGTGTGTCATGGCCTGTAACAAAATAAGTTTAGAGATTGTAACTTGTAACCCAAGCCTCTCCACCCCAACAGTAAAAGTCTAAATTGTCTCTCATTGCCACTCTTTTCAAAATGATTTACATTTTATACTTGTGTCCAATATATCAGTGCACTGGACACGTTGAAATTTAGACACGAGTTCAATTATGGACACGCGTCCAATATATTAGTGTACTGTGATCACTGCTTTACTCACCTCATCATTCAAAAATTTGGATGCATCCTCCACAAGCTTCCTCAATACCTGTGCAAAAATCTTCTCAACTGCAAATTGCTTGCCTATGGCCAAACACTCGAGCTTCACATTGCCATTTTCATCCCGCACGACCTTGTAGGACATATATATTGGAATATTGGAATAATGGACACCTATATTGGCTTTTAAGCATAGTTTATCATAGTATCAAACAATTGATCCAAAATTCCTATCTCTAATTAGTCAACTAATAGTTAAAATATTACTAACTTCATCACATGCGCTCTACACGTGCGATAAGAATCTTTTTCATTTTGAATTTAATGTAATTTTTCCTTTTGAATTTATCTATTATTAGTAAGGTTACATAGAAAGGGATTTTTAAGAGATTAAAATTTAGGATTTGAAATAGAGTAAACCCCTAAGTTTAGTGCGTGCTAGTTTTTAAGGAAAAAAGTTTCTCTAGTAGTTTTTTTTTTTTTAATAGATTTTGTTGAATTACAATTTTAACCATATAATTTATTTTTAAAAATAAAGATTTTCTAATTAGCTTAGGGGTGTTATTGACATTTTCTGAAAGTATAACTAACTTTCTGAATTCTTTTAATATATAAAGAAGAGATAAAGATTTTTTTTTTTTTTTGGAGAATGAGATAAAGATTAACAATATAAGCTTTTTTTTTAATAAGTAATAGTTTCTCATGATATAAAACATCAGATGATCCAAATTCAAATTATCTCCAATATGCTAATAATTAAATGATTTTATTAAACATTATCTATCTTGATTTTAAGCTCATGTGCTAATCGCGTGCTTCATTTTAAGCACACGGCGTCGTTTATAGTTCCCACATGCCGAACACGCTTTGCATTATGGCGTCGTTTGTTCTGTTGTTTAGTTGTTGGCCTTTTAGGCTTTTAAAAAATCCAACGCAACCATATAGGTTTTTGGTCCAGGTCCCAGACTGCACCGGTCCGGACCGGAACGAAATGTTACTATATATAATTTTTAATATTTTATATTAAAAAAAAAACAAAAAAAAACCCAAAAACACACACACTCTCCAGTGGTGTTATTATACATGAAAGACTAGGGGCTAGTTCAGATACACAAGTTTGGAAATCTGAAGAAAGATGTTTTCAATTTTCATAACTTTAACTCAGCTTTTCTGAGTAAAGGGTTATGAAAATTGAGAATGAAAACAAAGCCAAACAATCTCAATAAGTGTGCGGCCTACAAAATGTGAATAATGAGTTATGAAAACTGAGTAATCAGTGATAAAAACTCAGCAAACCAAACTTGGCCTGAAAATTTCTTATCATTTCTTCTCTTCTCTTCCCCTTCTCCCGTCATTCCACATTCCAATAAACATGGCCTACGGCGTTCACCTTTTTGTTTCACATATCAGAATGGTCCTCTCTTTTGGTAGATTAGTATGCATTCTAGCTTATTGAGATAAGTATTTTTTATTGGATCAACCTGGCTTTGGAAAGCAGTACTAAATTGGGTGGGGTAGGGGTTCTATAGAAATTAATTGATTTATTTATTTTTGGGGTAACCTTTTGTGAGGAATTATTAATGGGCTTAAAGAGGAAGATCAATTCATGTAACTTTGATGTATTTTAAAATTTTTCTTAAGAAAAAAAGATTTTTTTTTTTTTGGTTGAAGTTTCTGACTTTTGTTTGGTGGCAAAGAAAATTTGGGAGCTGAAATGAAGATTTTGTAATCAAGATAATTTTTTTTTTTCTATGGGGCACCTAAATTGGGTGGGGTAGGGGTTATATAGAAATTAATTGATTTATTTATTTTTGGGGTTAAAGATGATTGGAATTTTTATGATCTTTGATTTTTCTTGCTCCTGTAGGGTTCTCTGCAAGTTCTTTGCTCACGGGGCGTGTCTGTAAGGGGAGCATTGTGAGTTTTCACATGACTGGAAGGATCCTCCACATAACGTAAATCTTTTGATCTCAGCTTGATTTCATTACATCTGCCCATTAATTCTCATTTAGTAAGGTTCCCTTCTTTCTTTATCATTGACTCTTGCTGGCCTTTTTTGGTCACAGATTTGCACCTATTATCAGAAAGGACTTTGTGCATATGGTAGTCGTTGCAGATACGAACATGTTAAAGCTTCCCGAGCCCATTCTTCATCAACCAATGCACGCCAATCTCTCGTTTCGGATGTTGTTCCTCCGGGTAATAGTACTAAACCTGTATTAGTAACATTCTAGTAACATGGAGTCATCTACTACTACTCTCTTGTTTAGTTGAGAAAATTCTATCAGAAAGTTTTTGAGAACTTGCGACTTTCAGATGCTGTTTAGTCAATTTTCCTGAAAGTGTTGGTAGTAAATTCAAGAAACTGATAAACAATTTAGGTAACTAACAATTGAAGTATTGTGAACGCATATTGTTGTTCTCTGTTTTGTAATTTGTTATTGTCTTTCTTGCAGGTCCATTGATTGCAAGCACTTCGATTTTGGGAATGGAAACTGCCCATTTGGGAGTAGTTGCTTTTATAAGGTAATGTGAATGTTAATAAGATAAATAGTTATTGCGTTTTTCATTTTTCAAAGGTTTCTAGTTTAACTAATCTTAAATGCAACGGTTTACTTGTATGCTATACATATAATCAACTTTGATTCTCTTTAGTGTAATGGTTATTGTAAGCATCCTTTACTACCTGGAAATTTATTATTCTGTGTTAGTAAAGATTTATGTCTCGTTGATTCTTGATCTTCTGGGATTTTGCAGTGAAGATGTGGTGGTTTTCAATAATTGTTGTATTTTGCATTTTGTTGGTTGATGACTTGTTTTGTCTTTGTGGTTTTCTTTTAATTATCTTTTGAGTAGTTGAATGCATGCTCCGTTGCTTAATTGAACACTATGGTGTTTTACACTAGAATATAAGATAAATTATGCTTTTGTTCAGATATACAAGTTTGGAAATCTGAAAATTTCTTATCATTTCTTCCCTTCTCTTCCCCCTTTCTAAAGAAACACAATGACTGATATCAAAATCATACAACTATCTTGCTTCTAAGGAAATCATCTATACAATTATATACAATCCTTCTCCCATCATTCCACATTCCAGTGAACATGGCCTACGGCGTTCACCTTGTTGTTTCACATATCAGAATGGTCCTCCTTTTTGGTAGATTAGTATGCATCCTAGATTATTCAGATAAGTATTTTTTATTGGATCAACCTGGCATTGGAAAACAGTACTACATCATAATCTTTAATGATGATTTGATGTATTATTGTTGTTGATGCTGTTGTCTTTAGTGTTATTATTGTTTTGGGTTGCATCTCAACAGCAAAACGAAGCCTGTAGTCCAGTTAGTTGTGGTAAGACTTTAAGAGTGTGATTAACTGGGCTCGCTTAGCGGTAACTGGAAGACTAGGGGATAATTTATTTACATTTTTTTCTTTTTGAAGTTACAGAAGAAACCTGCCTTAGATGAACCATAGGAGATTTAGTTATGTATTATTTATAATTTTGAAATTATATTTTACATTGATTGCTATTTTGTTTAGCACCTGGGATTTTAATAGTTTGCTACATGGTGTATCTATTTTGTTTAAACTTGTGTCTACATATATGCAACCTAAACAAGGAGTATGGTATTATTATGTATCTATATGTAGCATTCTAATCATAAATTACTAATTAGTGTACACAAACAAGCTTATAAGTTATAAGTTCATGTCCTTGTTTTGTAAATTTATTAATAGTGTGGAAAGAAAAAAAGAACATGTGTTAAATTACTGATTGCCCCAAAAGCTTAAGCTATTTGGATATAGTAAATTTTATCATTTAACCACATACTTTTAACAACATGAATATAATAATACCTAGAAAAGAGAATATACCCTTTCACTTGACTATGTTGATACCATCTCTACCAACACCGTGACCCCACAGATTGGAATACCACCCCTCGTCTTCACAACTTACATCTTACTCTTGTTCTTCTTAGCACTCTGAGGAACCAATAACCTGCAACTGCCAGCACCTCAGGACGTTTTTGCCTATAATTCAGACATCTGCATTTCATATCCCCTTCTCACCATATTATCCCCGAAGCATCAGTGTACCCCTATATCACTAAGGATGTTATGGTACTAGCGGTACTTTCCCTTTTGCTTTTCACTAAGGCCTCCCAAGTTTCGCTATTGAACATGCTCCTTTCTTGCATAAGAGGCGGTTGGTTGCTACATTGTGCATTTCAAGTGTCCCGTATCTGTATTCTGTGCCAGGAATTGATATAATCATCTACAAAATTACAAATTGCTTACCTCACCGAATGCGAGCATAGCTAATTAACATTTTCTAAAACAATGTGACAATTTTGTTCTCTCACACTCTCTCTCTTTTGTGCTTTTTTTTTTTGAGTCTCTGTGGTTTATTTTCTGGCTTTATCGATAAGTATAGGTGGGGCACAAACGGTCTATTTCTTTTTTTGTGGCACTTGTATTATTGATGTTCCTAGAGTTGCTGTCAGAATGGCTTCTAGTCAATGCTGTTCCAAGAATTATACACCTTTTGTTTGTAATTTACTTCCATCTAGGAGAGGGTTAGCTTTATGACTCCTATAATGGGTAGAATGTTTGTTGTGTTCCAGCATAAGGTCAAGCCAGTCTCATACACTTGGAGACATCACAGGCCCCCTCCACGAAGATCTGGTTTTGTGGATGACCTGTTTGATATGTTCAACTCCATAGAAGAATTAACAGCCTCCGAGACGGCTCTCAACCCCATGGAAGAATTAACATCCTTGGAGATGGCTCTTTTATTAAGGGATCTGATTCTGGATACATCTGACTCATCAAGTGATGAAGAAGATTTTTATAGCCCATGAGCTACTAGATATAGCCAGTTGTAATCATGTTGATTGTCTGTGGGGATTTTCTAAACATTGCCTTGTTGGCATTTTGTCAGCCTACTACTCTTCGCATCAGCAGAAAGACTTGCTTGTAGTTTTTGAACTCTATATTATGACAAGATACTATTAATTATAATTGATATCTTGGTTTCCCTGCTGGGGTTAGATTGTTTCTGCTTGGGGTGGTTACTGGCATTATCCAATGTTGATGTCAATAAGCCTGGAAGTGTAGGTTCTTTGGTAGATATTTGATTGCTGGAGCACATGATAATTTTATGTTTGTCATTAATGGTGCTCAGTTTCCTTGGATACTTTGTAAGCAAAGAACTTTCTCGTAGTTTGACATGTACGCTTCAATTTCCTGTTTGAAGGTCTTCCTTTTACACATTTTCTCTTTTTAGTGAGTTTATGCTCCCTATAGTTTGATATTTTTAGACATTTGACAAACATGGCCGGTGAAGTGATTACCACTGTGGTGTATATTGTTATATTTGTTATATTTCTTTCCCATGAGTGGAAGAGGGGTTACTAAGCTTGTTGAGCTTCTTTTGGAAAACCTTCAGTAAAGGGTTCTGTGGACTTGCTTTATGAAGTGGTTTGTTTGCAAATACAGGTTGTTACAGAAGGCTCATCTTTGTGACTTGTATGTCATGTTACAAATGTACTCATTTTCTGTGCTGCATCATTTTTCTCTATACAGGTTTATGAGCCTTCTCAGCTTGAAAGTATATGCATCTGCTTTTTATTTCCCCTATTTTGGTTATGGGGGTTGCATGCAATGTAATAAGTTTAGAGCCTCATTAGGTTTTTCTGTGTGGATGTTCTCTTATTGCAGCATGCATATCGAGATGGCCGTCTAGAGGAGGTAGTTCTACGTCATCTTGGGTCTGAAGATGGAGAAACTGTGATAGCTAAAAATATTAGGTCTTGTCTGTACCTTTTGTTGTTATTCTACTCGGTCCATTTTTTTTCCCTTAAATAATTTCATATTCCCATGCTCACTGAGTTTTGGTTATTGCCAGGCTGTCAGAGTTCCTTGGTAATATGCGTATAAGGTGAACAGATGCTGTTTTATAGTCTAGAGTAAGTATGAAGTTATGACTGGGATTCTGCTTTCTGTACAAGTTTTGTACATTAGGACTTGACCTGTGGATTAATTTTTTGATGTTCCTTAATTTTAGGAAATATTTTATTCCAACAAGAGCTCAAACTAATAAATAAAAGTAAATTTGTATACTGTGTACCCGTGGTGCAAGGGTTTTACCTGACCTCTACTTGGAATGCATTAGCAGTCATTGACATGCTAGGTATATTGAGCAAAAAATATTAGTCTTTGACAAATAATGGCTTTGTTGGCCATCAGGAAAGTTTTCAATGATGGCATGCTTTCATACTCACTGAATCTAAGGGATTGTCTTGATGGTTATAAACTTATAATGCCACCTTAGCACTGTGGTTTTGCCAAAAAACTGGTTATCAGTTGCATCAGTTTCATCAATGGCAAAAAGTCTCTTAATTGCTTGAACCTGTATTCATATTGCAGGATATCTAATGATATGGAGAAATCATGCGCTGCTTCAATTGCTGAGTTCTTTTCAAATGCCAGTGTGGCACTCCAGTTGTTTTTGAGGTATGATGCAATAGAGATATTTATATGCTTTTCAATGTCTCTTTGCTTTACAACTATATATTTTGGTTCCATTGCCTCTGCTGCTTAGTTGTATTTATTCACCTTTCAATGGTGAGATGTTTGATTCTACCTGTTATGGGTGTTGGGAATTTTAGGTTTCGGTATTTTTTTTGGTCCAACAAAAGTGATTTAGAGGTTGGGTCTTGGTGCGATGTCAAGTGTCTTTCACAAAAAGTAACAAGTTGTGGGTTTGAACCGGGTATTTGACTTGATGATTGGTTCTTATTTCTAAGTTTATATTGATAACTTGGATTGACATGAAATTATTGGACGATTCTTACAACTCATGCCAAATGAGATATGCAGTAATAGTTTATAGGTCATAAGCTTTTGTTAGGATTTACATTTACCGTACAAATCAGGTTTCAGGATTCTTTAGGTTTCAGGATTCTTTCACAAATCTGTGAATCCTCTGTCCCTTCTTTTTAATTAATTTATGATTAAAAAAAACAACAGGAAAAAGTCAAGATGAAGAATTTTTTTTTTTTTTTTTAAATTTTAAAGTAATATTTTTTAGTCACTGTTCTCTGAACCTCTCAATGCTATCATTAATGCAGATTTGCTTGCTGGAGGGGACCAGAACATGGAGTGTTGGGCATGCTATACTATTTGTCAAGGTGCATCTTCTATCAAAGTAATAAAATCGTCATGCATTGGATGGGTATGTTTGAGAGTTCTCATCAGCTGTCTATTTATGGGATAATGATTTTTAGTAATGGACGTGCAAATAGCCGTGCTGTTACCTAGCTGTATGGTTCCCCCTCACCAACAGTGATATATTTGGAACTGTTTATATAATTATTTTTGGCTTCCATTCTTGTCAATATGGAGCTGTGATGACATGTTCTGGGCAACATTGTCTGAGGTCTTTTGTATTCTAATCTGAATTTTCCTGTTGTTTGAGGACATTGCATCTTGCGGGATGTAAATGGGGTTAAGAGCTCCCTAAAATCAATAGCTTTTACAGATACTCATATCAGTCGTTATACATGAAAGACTAGCTTCCTCTCTCGCTCTCTCCTTGTTTACTAGCTCCAAAATGGTAAGAGTTTCAAATGAACGTTTCGGTGCAAAATATAATAAATTAGCCGTTTTTAATTGTATACTTCTAGTCATTAAAAATATATGAATGGAGATTAAACTCTTGATTAATGTATAATTTGGGCAAAAATATTATTTTCGGTCTCGAAATATAATCTATGATTCTATAATTATATTTTTGCCCTTAAAATTTATAATTTCCCTCATCTATCTATTTTTGTTATGCTTTCCATCAGTGTGTATAACAGAGTGCATATTTTGAGAATCAAAATAGAATCAAGACTATGTTTTGGAAATAAAAACTTTATCTTTGTAAAATGGTTTAGATTTTAAACCTGTAAAAAAATTAACAAGAGTTGACAAGAACACCGGTTGTAGAACATTTTAATTGTCTCTGGACAGAAATAAAACCTTTTAAATCTTAAGAATGAGAATCAAAGTAGAAAGTGAGAGATAATTAAATAAAACCTGTGGGTGCCATTGGTTTCACAGGCTGCTTCCTTACATGGAAATCTTGAGCTGATTCGAATTGAGAAGGTGACAAGTGCATATGCAATAGTGGCAAAAGACTTGAAATGTGCTTGTTTGTGCCATCAAAGTGATCTCAATTTGTAGTTTCACGATTCGATCTTATTAGGCCAATCTTTTATACATAAAAAACTTTAATTGGAGGGCTGCTTTAAGATATTATACTTTAATTAATACTGTTTTGAAAGCTTATACTATAGGCCAAATTTTACAAATACAAACCCTATGAAATATTTGAAAGATAGAATCCTCTAGACCTTAAAATCCGATGTTGCTGTGAAACAATGTATAACTTGCTACAATTTGCTGAAACTATTTAGGCAACATCACTCATGCATGGACTGAGAATCTGGGATCGATGTAAAAGGTGATCCATTTTGGGCTAAAGCCAAAAGTGACACTCTTGGTTGTTTCTAGTGCATTATATGCTGGTTTGGAGTTTGGACTACATAATTTTTGTTGAAGGCAACCCCCTAAATGTTATTGGATCCATTCAAAATTCATATTATTCTGCAATATATATATATATATATAACTAGCTATAGAAGAGACTAAACCTTCTGCCAACTTTTATGCCATTAACAACTAACCATTCTCTAAATCAAATTGGCAATATACACACCATAACCATACTTTGCAAAATCACAAGCAACGTAGCTTGTACAAACTAATATAGAAATTACACTAGTGTGCATGGTCAGAAGACTCAGAATAGAAGTTCTATGAGTTACTTGCTATCAGTAAAATCTGCATTGATTAGATCATCGCCATCTGGTTGTTTTTCCGTTTAATCTAAATGACCCAAGTGTAGTACCAGAAGCAACCCAACACCGAATTGGCTGGACTGGCTATAGATTGACTATTGCGGGAAAGGGTATCCGGATAGCACTCCCGCATAAGATTTATTTATAAAAATATTATGGCTTTAGAAAGATCTCACAAACAAATATTATGAAGGAAAAAAAATCCAGAAAGAAAAATAGCCAACCACACACGAGAGAACACTAAAGATTTATGTGGTTCGGTCTTCGGCCTACATCCATAGCAACGACAAGGAAAAGTTTCGCTAACAAATATGGAGAGTACAAAGGTGGTGTAGAACCACTCTCACAAACCCAAAACCCAATACACCCAAATAACTCTATATCAAAGAGTTCTCTCTCAACTCTTAACATAATTCAAGGTTAAACAACGCCATCCATGCAAAGAGGTCAATCGAAAAAAAGCTAACAGACAACCCAATTCAAAGTCACATGACTCAAATCAACATTGACTACCATAGTTACGTAATTACTTGATTCAGGACAGCCATTGCATCATTAATGGCTTGGGTAGATCCACCAGAAATGACATTCTTGACATCATTCACTTTATCCTCTACATTCTCCTTGTCTAGCTAGGAACATTGTCTCCCAGCTCTTTTAGTTGCTTCTAGTTTGGTACAAAACTGAGTCAGCTTGGTTCTTTTTGTCTATGGCATCCCTCTTTTCCTTGTCTTCCTCTTGCAAAATTTTAAGCTTCTTTAACAATACTATCCACCTGCAACATTTTTATTTTGTACATACAAACATGGGGTTTAGTAACATAATTAGGTTAGGTTTACAGGTATTAATAAAAAATGTGAATGTTTCCATTTTAAAAAATAAAAATCCAAAAACATAGATACTTGAAATGTTGAGATTTCAGAAAGAAAAGAAAGATGTAGATTCTTTGTAGAACATGGTAGCATCATTGAAATTACAAAAATGAAGATATAAACGCATTTTTCAGTTTATATACAAATTAGAACAAAAACAAAGGGGGAAAGCAGCTAATTCCACTAATGGTCTAAATTTTTCTTGATATATATATATATATATATTAGTTATTTCTCAAATAGATTCAATAATTATAGTTAGCTTAGATAGTTTGGGTTTCAAGCTTATTCAAACTCATTCTAATAATATCTCTAGCCATAACGTCTTCAACCTCCAAATTCTAATTCATGTCTTTTGTTAAGAACTAAAACTTGCTATATCTGGATTGAACAAAAACCAAATTCTCTTCAAAACAACAGTTTTTGCAAATACATACCTCATCACTTGGCATGGTGTGATGGTGCTAGCATTGGTTTTAGTGTCTAAGCTCATTCATAAACAGAGCACTGATTTTCAAAATCCTGGAGACAAAGACAATGACTCAAAATTCAAGGATCATTTTAAGGTATATACTATATAGTAGTACAAATTGAAATTAAAAAAAAAAAAAAAGATAAAAAAAGCATTGTACAAATTCATAAAATAAACTTGATAGTAGAAATGAAAAAAATAAATTATGCTTTATATTTAATATGTTTGGGTTCATTTGGATTGGGATTGGACTCTAGATCTTGCCTTACTCTAGAAGTGACCAACACCATATCGTTAGTTTACAAATTTTTTCTACAAAAGGGCATATATGTCATTGTAGTTTTAAGCAATGGTTTTTTGTTTTTCATTTTTTAATAAAAAAATAGATTAGATCTTAGAAAAATAGTTTTCTTTTCTCTCATGGTTTTAGATTTCGCTTTAATGAAACTTTCTTCTCAAATAGTAGTAGTGAGCGTTGGATAGGTTGTGAAAGATCATGCTTCTAAGCCGAATCTAACATGTAATGCCAAAGTCTACCATCCTGATAGGTCTTTTGAGTTGTTGAATGCATGGAAGACCAGAGGGATAATTTATGAACATTTTTTTTTTGAAGTGACAGAAGAAACCTACCTTGGATGAACCATAGGAGATTTAGTTATATCTTCATTATAATTTTGAAATTATTTTTTACATAGATTGCTATTTTGTTTAGCACCTGGGATTTTAATAGTTTGCTACATTGTGTATCTATTTTGTTTAAAAATGTGTCCACATATATGCAACCTAACAAGGACTAGATATTATTCTGTATCATAATGTAGCATTCTAATCATTAATTACTAATTAGTGTACAAAAATATGTGTTGAGGGCCATTTGTGGAAGCCCAGACAGACAGAAAGAAAGCCCAATAATGAGGGCAACAAAGAATTGACAAAATAGATAGCAAAAACCCATTAGGCCCAAGCGGCACGAATAATGGATCACAGGCCCAACAAATAAATAAATGGGTCTTGAAGAGACAAGCGGGCTCAAAGAAGTCAAGAGAGAAAGAAATAGCATCCCATGGGCAGTGTATGAAGTAGAAAAGTGAGAAAGGGCCACCGCAGACCCAAGGCAATGCAAACTAAGAGAGTAAGGGGTTTATGGTAGGCCCATGAACCCCAAGGATAAGAATAAGGTTATTGGGCCAGGGAAGCCCAATGAAGTTAGTAAAAAGCTCATGGGAGTGTGGAATTAGTAAATGGGCCGAGGAAGCCCAAAGAAAGTAATCGGGCCGTGGATGTCCAAAGGAAAGCCCAGAGGGACATAGGAGCCCATAAGTAAAAGCAAAACAGTGCCCGTGACAAGCCACTGAGAAAAGGAATAAGCGGCTCGCCCAAAAGAGGTCTAGCAGGATTAAGTTATTACGGTAGGAATAACAGTTCAACGTTGCAGAAAATAAAGAAAATCAAGAGTAGACCAAAGAAAAGTAAGGCCCATCATCAGACAAAACCCAGCTCTTGAATGGAGAGGGAAACCAAAGAAAAGCCCATATGAAAGGTCAGAAAACACAGACGGAGAGTTTCCAGATTACGGTAAACGCATGAGCAGCAGGCAGACTCTTGGACATATCTGAAAGGGAAGCACGCGTAAGGCCCAGGCACCACCAGCCTGTACCCAGCCAATATAGGACGTGGTGGGGCCATGGGTTAGAGGTAAGAGGTAAAGGGGGTATGGTTTAGTGGTGGGGAGAGGAGAAAAGATCTATTTTGCGGCTCCTGTCCAAGCCCTTTTGGGAGGTACGTCCTGTTGGGATGATAGACCATCCAAAAGAGGCAAGTTTAAGAGGGAACCGTTGGGTGCATGCCTTGAGAGAAAGAGAGAGAAAGCATTTATACCGTCGCAGGAAAGAAGTGCTCCGGTAGATTGAGGAATGAAACAAATCTGCCTTTGTCTGGCAAGGGTAAGTGTCACACACCTTTGGTGGTCGGCAAGTACGCCTAAACCAGACAAAGACGGTTAAGGGGCAAAATGGTAAAAGATTGGTCACGGCAGGCACAATAAAAGGGCCCTTGTCGTGCCCTGAGAGGAGGATCGAAAAACAGAGCATTTACGGAGTAAAAAGAAAAAACAGAGTAAAAAGAAGAGAAAAAAGATAAGAAAGAAAACAGAGAAGAAAAGAGAGAAAATTAAGGAAAAATGAGAGGTAATACAGTGGGCATGCACCAGTAGATCGGTTTCCCTCTCTCCCCTTTCAAATCCTGCTCTCTTCCAAAATGTAATAAGGACCTCTTTTGGGAAATAATCATTCATGTCCGACTCCCTCAAAGCCATTAATCCCCACGGCAGGATCTATTTCCTGGGAGATTATTTGCATTGAGAAGAGGCGTTCTCCCCTCTTTGACTTTGCTTCGGCAGACTAAACTTAAAACTTGATTTGTGCCCATTTGATTAGTTCGTATTATTTTCTTTCTCCTTTACTTTCTCTGTGAATGACATTATCATGACTGTAATCATGCTTTATAAGTAGGGATTACATAGCCATTTATTTAAATAGTTAGAATACTCTGTTTTGGTTATTATTATTATATCTGCCTGTCATAACTCGTCTGAAACAGTTCTGCTTGCCGTAAGCTTACTCCTGGTAGACAAGGCATAAGTTTGTGCACAAACCGGCCCAAGTTGAGTTATAACTGAACCGGCCCCAACTTCCTTACTCAGAAACATTCGGGCCCATTACCGCAGAAGGCAGCCCAGCCCAACACACAATACACAAAAAGGCCCCTACAATATGCTTATAATTTACTAGCCTTTATGCATGCGCATTGCATGTGCTCAAAGACTTTTCTATTTTTTTTTTCTAAAAATTTTTAAGCAGTAACTGTAATTTCTTTTTTTAACGTGTGTTTAAAAGTGTAGGAGTTTTCTTTGTAAAAAAGAAAAAATAAAATAGTGGTGTTTTATTTGGATGAAAAAGGAATTAAAAAAAAATGCCAAATTTTAGGGAATAAAAAGATTAACATTAAGGGGAAAAAAAAAACCTAAATTTTAGGAGTTCTCTTTTTGAATTTAAAAGGATAGTAGCTATAGGTGTTGTAGAAAGTATAGATAGATTGATTATTTGTTTGACATTTATAACCCAATTTTTAAGAGAAGATGCCCTTTATCAATGACGGTATTTTTTAATCATATAAAAGTTCAATTTAAAGAAGGGAATCCTCTTATATATAGTATAGACAAGTTCATGTCCATGTTTTATAAATGTTTAAATAGTGTGTGGAAAGAAAAAAGAAGAACATGAATACATTTGTGGGGGTTCGAGGACGAGGAGGACTAGGAGCGATATGTCCTTCATCAATTCATTTGTAAAGCACCTTCAACCCGAGAAGTTGGTTTACCCGAGAAGAGGATGGGAAGGTGCACAATGTCTCGTGAGTGCCTGAGTGGGAGAAGTAGCCTTCTAGGAGAGGGCCAAGGCAACTGGGAGAAGTTTCCTGTAAAAGCTTAGAGGGCCAAGGCAGCTGGGAGAAGTTTCCTGTAAAAGCTTACCTACTACCTCTGCATTGAATTCATAACAACAACTTTATTAGTTGCATTAATGAGGAAGTAACACCTGAACAGTAAGTTTGCCGCTAAGCAGCCCCTCTCACCACCTTCAGCAGAACTTTGATGGGACAAGTGTCCTAAGGAAAGCCTTGAAGTATACAAGTGGAGGGCTATAATGCAAAGGAAAGAGTGTATAAAAGAGAGGGGAACTCCCCAATTAAAGGGACCTTGGGATTTTTCTAAGAGAACACGATTAAGAAGATAAGGATTGGAATAGTAGTGGAGGACAGAGCTTAAGACTTACATAGAATTCTTGTATAAGAACTCATCCTCAGACTGACCCAAGGATAGTATTAATATTAATTACTCTTTGAATCAATTTCTTCCATTCTTGCTTGGATCTTCGGCCTTAGACCTAAACTTAAACTTACATCATAATCTTCTTCCCATTCTCTATACAAATTATATTGTTTTGGGCTTAATTTTAAGGTAAGGGCCTCACTATTCTCAGTGGGCTTAAGCCATCGATTTTCTAGCACTTACAACATTAATACCTAGAAAAGAGAACATGAATACATCTCTTGACCATGAACACGACGTTGTTTATAGGTGCCACATGCTTTACTAAATGTCACACTTGTATTACGGTGTCGTATGTTTTCGGTCGTGGACCCATAATGGACTGGACCGGACTAAACCAGACAGAACAGTAACCAACTATATTTAAATTTTAATATTTTGTATTTATTAAAAAAAAAAAAAAAACCAAAAATCTCATCACCCATGATCTCACTCTCATTCTCTGTCTCACTTGTTTTTGTGGTGTTGTTATACATGATAGACTAGGGGCTAGCTATGCTTAGGCAGCTGCTTCCTCTATGGCTCTCACCTCACTTAATTGCTTAAAAATGGTAAGATTTTCAATCAAACAATTAGATGCAAAATATAATAAAAAGATTGGTCTTTCTTACTTTTATAAAATTATAGACATGAAAATAATATGAAAGTAGATGATTTAAACTCTTGACTAACATATAATTTTGACAAAAATATTCTTTTCGGTCTTGAAATATAATCTATATTTCTATTCTTTCCCTTAAAAGTTAAGAGGTTCTATTCCTGTTCTTGAAAATTTAGTGTCCATCTATCTATTTTTGTTATGTCTTTTTTTGTCTGTGTAATGGAATGCATATTTTAGGGATCAAAAATCAAAATAGAATCAAGACTATTTTAGGAATGAAAAAAAAGTTTATCTTTGAAATATGGTTTTTTTTTTTTTTTTGTCATTTCATTAATTAAAAAAAACATAATAAAATTGGAGGAAAACACCAATTGTTTATGGAAGAATGAGAATGAAGATAAAAATTGATTATATTTTAACCCATAATGAATTATCTCCAACTTTCCTTCTATTCTAATGCTTGAGATAGGAATCTTGAGCTCATAAAAACTGAGAAGGTGACAGGCGCATAGGCAATAGTGGCAAAAGACTTGATATTTGCTTTGTTTGTGCCATCACAATTCACAATGCTTTCAGTTTTTAGTTTCTTTCATAATTTGATCTTATTAGGCAAATCTTTTATAAAGAAACAACTTTAATCGGAGGGCTGCTTTACCCTATTTGTAATGTTCCACTGCAAACATTACTTTAGCCATAGAATAGTACACTATAGGAAACACAAGGTGTAATGGGATCCTATAAAATATTACACTTTAATTAACATTGTTTTGCTATAGTAAAATCTGCATTGATCAGATCATTGTCATCAGCTGCTTTACCGGTTGATCTAAATGACCCAAATGGAGTACTAGAAGAGTTCTCCCAAATAAATAATATGAGCGAAGAAAAAAAAAAACAATCACACACAAGAGAGAACACCAAGGATTTACGTGGTTCGGCCTTTGGCCTACATCCACGGACAGTAACAAGGAGAAAGTTTCACTAATAAATATGGAGAGTACGAAAACGGTGTAGACCCACTCTCACAAACCCAAACCCCAATACACCCAAATAACTCTATATCAAAGAGTTCTCTCTCAACTATAACATAATTCAAGGCTACACAATAGTGGCCATCCATGCAAAGAAGTCAATCCGATAAAAGCTAAACATCAACATTGACTACCACAGTTACATAATTTCCTGATTCAGGACAGCCATTGCATCTTTAATGGCTTGGGTAGAACCACCAGAGATGGCATCCATGACCTTTTAGCCTCTACATTCTCCTTGTCTAGCTAGGAACATTTTCTTCCAGCTCTTTTAGTTGCTTCTAGTTTGGTACAAAACTAAGTCAGCTTGATTCTTTGTGTCTACAGCATCCCTCTTTTCCTTGTCTTCCTTTTGCAAAATTTTCAGCTTCTTTAACCATCCTATCCACCTGCAACATTTTTATTTTGTACATACAAATATGGGCTTTAGTAACATAATTAGGTTACTAATATAAAATGTGAACATTTCCATTTATTTTTAAATATTTATTAATCTAAAAACATAGATGCTTGAAATGCTGAGATTTCAGAAATAAAAGAAAGATGTAAGTTCTTTGTAGAACATGGTAGCATCATTGAAAGGGGTAATAAAAAAAAATAAAAAAGAAGCTCCTTGTGCTACAACATAAATTATAAGAAATTTTTTTTTTTGAAGTTACAAAAATGAAGACATAAAAGCAATTTTCAGTCTATATACAAATTATAACATAAACCGGCTTTAGGGGGGGGGGGGGGGGGGGGGGGGTGGGGAATTCACGGCCACTGCCAATGGCTATTATTCTAGAACTACAATATAAGAAAGCAGCATATTCCACAAATGGTCTAAATTTTTCTTGATATATATATTAGTTATTTATCAAATAAATAAATTAGTTATAGTTAGCTAAGATAGTTTAGGTTTCAGGCTTATCCAAACTCATTCTAATAAGCACCATAGTGTTGATAAGCACAAATTGGAAATCCCAATGTGAGTAGAATTACCTCATTGATATCTTTGAAGTAAAGCTTTGTATCTCTTAAGGAAGTTTCAACTGGTGCTCAATGCCTATGAGAATGTTAATTGCAGTTGTAATCCAGTGAACTTAAGCAGGCAAGTAGACTACCAGATGACAGAAAAAGAGAGTTCAAAATCAAAAGAAAGAAAACTAAAGTGATGGAGACAAAACAAATACAGTGATATTACAAAAAAAAGAACTATGCATTTGATGTGAGAATTCAATTGGTTACCTCTATATTTTCATTTTATTGATCCTATCTTTGTATCCAAATAGTGTGCTTAAAGTAAAATCCATCACAGCACTTCTGCATGTCCAAACTAAGTAATTATTGTACAATGAGCAAAAATCAGACATAATGTAAGAACCAAAAAACCACACTGGATATTGTTGTTTGTTGATAAAAATAGGTAGTAATAATAAAGTGTTAAAGCTAACAAAATTACAAATACCTGAATATAAAACAGCTTCCTAGAGGGTAGTTGTCACCAGAATGTTATCGATATTACTCTGTTTATTCAAAATCAAGAACCCAAACAAAGAAACGTCATTTTGTAGTTTATATGAAGGCAGAAATCATTAGAGTGAACAAATAAATGTGAATCATATCTAGAATGAAATTTTTATGCAAAGGGAAAAGAGAATGAAACACAAAACAAGATAATCACCTAAGCCATGGACTCGTTGTACTTGTTCCTAAGGTTCTGAACCAATTTAAATTCACATTAACATTGACTACCGCAGTTACATAATTTCTTGATTCAGGACAATCATTGCATCTTTAATGGCTTGGGTAGAACCACCAAAGATGGCATCCATGACCTCATTCACTTTAGCCTCTACACTCTCCCTGTCTAGCTAAGAACATTGTCTCCTAGCTCTTTTAGTTGCTTCTAGTTTGGTACAAAACTGAGTCAGCTAGATTCTTTGTGTCTATGGCATCCCTCTTTTCCTTGTCTTCCTTTTGCAAAATTTTCAGCTTCTTTAACCATCCTATCCACCTGCAACATTTTTATTTTGTACATACAAACATGGGGTTTAGTAATATAATTAGGTTAGGTTTACAGGTACTAATAAAAAAAGTGAACGTTTCCATTTTTTTTATTTTTTTTAAATCGAAAAACATATATGCTTGAAATGCTGAGATTTCAGAAAGAAAAGAAAGATGTAGGTTCTTTGTAGAACATGGTAACATCATTGAAAGAGGTAATAAATATAAAAACAAGAAGCTCCTTGTGCTACAATATAAATTATAAGAAAAAAAGCATTGAAGTTAAAAAAAATGAAGACATAAAAGCATTTTTCAGTCTACACACTAATTAGAACATAAACAGGAGGGGGAGGGTGGATTCGCAGCCACTGCCGATGGCTATGGTTCTAGAACTATAATATAAGAAAACAGCATATTCCACTAGTGGTCTAAATTTTTCTTGATATATAATTAGTTATTTCTCAAATGTATAAATTAATTATAGTTAGCTAAGATAGTTGGGTTTTAGGCTTATTCAAAATCATTCTAATAATATCTCTAGCCACAACGTCCTCAACCACCAGATTCTAATTCATGCCTTCTGTTAAGAACTAAAACTTGCTATATCTAGTTTGAGCAAAATCCAAATTCTCTTCAAACCAACAGTTTTTGCAAATACATACCCCATCACTTGGCATGGTGCTAGCACTGGTTGTCCCTCACAAACTCTCTCTCACCCTGATAGACATTAATCTCTTCACTGGTCTGTCCATCTGCTGCGGTGGAGAACACCTCTGGTTTGGAAGTTGGTGAAGTTGACACCACCCAAAGTTTCAAGTCCTTCTATGGTAAGACATCCAAGAGCACAATGTCATTAACTTCTCCAGCAAAAAAACACGAGTCTGGAAATAAAAGTAACAAAAAAATAATAAGTTGAATTAGATAATAACAAGAAAAGGACAAACCTGAACTACAGCCCCAAGAACAAAAACTTCATCCATATTTTTCAGCTCCTAAACAGCTGGGATACAAGTTGAATTACATCCATATCTTTGGAAAGCTTTGCATCTCTCAAGGAAGTTTCAACTGGTGCTCAAAGCTTATGAGTTGTAATCCAGTGAACTTAAGCAGGCAATTAGACTACCAGATGAGAGAAAAAGAGAGTTCAAAATCAAAAGAAAGAAAACTGAAGTGATGGAGATAAAAAAATTACAGTCATATTACATGTGTCTAATAATTCCAATTGTCAAAAGGCATACCTGTCTAACAAATCTGAACACAGTTCTTCAAATTTGACACTAGTCAACGTGGTGTCAATGTGTTTTGGGCCATCCGAATGGCGATAATGAAAGGTAAACTGGAAAAGCAAATGTTTTTCTCTGTGATTATGGCAAAGAGAGAGAGATCAACTTAAAGAAAGAAGGCATAGAAACAGCCACATACCTAATATTATTGGTTTGAGTCAGAGATGACAGCTCCATCTTCGCTTTCTCAGCAGTCTCCATGAGATGTTGTAGAGCTTGCCTGTCATTCAGAAGATCTATGCCTTCATCTTTCTTAAAGTTTATTCTCTATTTAAAATTATAGAATGTAAGAGTAACAGCTAACAATAAATCAGAAAACAAAGAATATAAGCTAAACATCTACTAATTTATCTTGTTTCAACCTTGTCGAAATCATCACCTCCTAGATGAGTGTCGGCCAAGGTAGGACGTACCTCAAATACATCATCTCCAGCCTCAAGAACTGCATAGGAAAAACATAACAGAAGTATATAAGGTTCATTACCTATTCCTTATATATTTACATGTCACAACTCAGGATTCTTCAAATTTGATTATGATCAAACATAATATTTGATTATAGACAAGTTTAACTGGTACCTTAGCTGCATCAGCTTCTCAAATCCTGAAACTATCCAAGCAATACATCCCATCATCAGATTTCCACAGAAATTTCTTCAGATTATCTGATTCTTCTTGATAATTGGCATATTCTAGATGTTTAATCCCTATAAAATATTTCTCAAGATAGTTCTTATAATTAAGTTCATATGGATGCTTTAAAGTACAGTTATGTATATTGGTAAAAGGGTTCCAATTTGAAAAGCATTAAAAAAAAAAAAAAACATCACAAGCTTGTTTTGTTATTGAAACAATTACACCAAGATAAATGTTTGCAATCAGCTTAGGTTTCACAGAGGGTGGCTGCAAAGTCTAAGAACCAGTCACCCTGAAATTGAACTTTAACTGAAGATAGGCAGTAATCTTGTTGCTAACACCAAGGTACAGTCTTCATCTGATTCAACCTATCAAAAATAAGTTTGAGAATTAACTTAAGGAAAAGGAAAAGATAGGAAAATAATACTATTTCTACTATCTTGCAATCAAATTTCCAAAAATTCAAAACAAGTGAACCATGTAACCTAATCTATGTAATAAGATATATAAAGATAGGAGTAAGATATGCACCTATTTATCTTCTTGTAGTTGCTGTAAATTCACTAAAAACTGTCTGTTTCCAAATTCAAAGTTCCTGCATACAGAATTCAATAACTGATAAGTTCACTAAACCTGAAACAAAAAGGAAGAATGAAGAGAGCCAGTATTTGGTAAATTCAAAGCGAACTTAGAAAGGAGATGCATGAATGTAAGAAAGTAGTGGCATTAAATCCCTCTGATCAACTGACCAGATCTCAAGATTTTTTTTTTTCTCAATAATATTGGTGTTATGAAGCATCTACCTAAGTGAAAAACAATTTTTTTTCCCTTCCCAGTTCCCTGATAACAATTTACAGAGATAAAACTAAATAAAAATTTATAGTTGCATTGTAGAGAACATGATTCTTATTACTCATTTTATGATTCATATGGTTACAGAGTGAAGTGAGTTACAGAAACTAAAGCTAAAAATTGAGAATCTTTGCCTACTTGTTTTAATTAAGAAATAAATATAGTGAGTTGAAATAATTACCTGTTTAGGTTGAAAATTTTTAATAGCTTCTTTAAAAAGTTGTCAAATATCCAAGGAATCAGCTGTGAGCATAATGAAGCCATTCTTGAAATGGAACAACTCTTCTGTTAACACCTGGTTGTGATCTTTATCCATGCCAAACTACCTGAAATAAGTTTTAGAACATACGAAAATAAGCATATAAATGAAAGGAAAAAAAAAAAGATTTTCCAACAACTTTTTCATTAGAGGCTTACATAATTGGAGTATCAACTCACTTTGGAGATCACAAACTCTGGTCTGTTTTTATATTCCATATACTGCACAAAAATTATACTTCTAATTGAAGGAAAACAAGAGGAATTTGGATAATTTATCTACAAAGAAAACTCAATTTAAAGGAGATGAATGGACCTGTAGTAATAGTGGACCAGAACATCCTTCTGAAATACATTCAATTAAGGATTCGAGCAGTCTTGGACCATTTCCCTCCAATTTCTACCTGGAATCATTCCAAAAAAGTGAAGAAAAAAACATAAAACAAAGTTTCTAATATTATGTTTCATGTCAGTTTGGTTTACAAAAAAAGGGCTATGCATTCGATGTGAGAATTCTGTTGATTTTTTTTTCCTCCTCTTTCAAATGACAAACTATGTTATGTATAACTCTATAATTTTATTTTATTGATCCTAACTTTTTATCCAAATATTGTGCATAAAGTAAAATCTATCACAGCACTTCTGCATGTCTAAACTCAAAATCAGAAGCCATACTTTAATCCAAACTAAGTTATCATTGTACAGTGAACAAAAACCAGCAATTATGTAAGAACCCAAAAAACCATATCTGAATATTTTGTTTGTTGATATAAATAGGTAGTAATAATAAAGAGTTGAAGCAAACAAAATAATAAATACCTGAATATAAAACCGCTTCCTAGATGGTGGTTGTCAAATAATGATCTCCCACCAGATGTTATCAAAATATCAACAAGTGCCAGACTTCAATCTATTTAGTGTGATGTATGGAATATATGACAAGTGTGGAAGTCAGTTGATTTTTCCGAAGAACCGGAAGCAAAGCACCATGCCAGGGCAGGGGACAGGAAAAGAAACGGCTCCGAAGAAAGAAATTGGGGTTCCCAATGCTTCCCCTGACCATCAAACAACAAGAGAGTAGCTTTTTTGAAGAAGTTAAGGGCTTGAAATTGAGTACTGCCTTCCCGAGTATACTTCGCCTAAAGAACGCAACAGAAAAGTGTCATTTTATCATTTATATAAAGATAGAAAACAATAGAATGAACAAACAAATGTGGATTTATGCATCTTCCCACTTGGGTCCCCTCTTAGTATGAGAATCATATCTAGAATGAACATTTTATGTGAGGGAAAAAAGAATGAACCCAAAACAAGATAATCACCTTAGCTGTTGACTTGTTGCACTTTTTCATATGGTTCTGAATATGCCCAGATACATACACCTCCTTTCATTCTGTGTTTCCAATTCATTCTACATCCAATTTCAAAAGTGAGAAGAGCAAAAAACATTACAAATTTTTTGTAAGAAAAAAAAAAAAATTTGAGCAGTGTAAGGCCAATCCACCCCTGTTCATTTTTTCCAACTATTAGACATTTTTTGAATGATTTGAAAGCAAACTAACTCAAGCACCATTGTTTTGATAAACACAAATTGGAAATCCCAATGCTATTCCATAAAATTCAATATTCATTAGATTATAAATGAGCCTGATTGAATACCTTAGCTGCATCAACTTCCCAAATCTTGAAACTATCCAAGTGATTTATCCTATGACCATATTGCCCAACTTGTTCAAATTCTTCAGATAATTATCTCCATGAAGCTGTTAACAGAACACAAAGCATGTACTTTAAAACAATAATATTAATAGTTATGATAATAACGCTATAAAGTAGAAATCCGAAGCAATACACAGTTTGGTTGCTGAAAGATCAATAAAATTTAACAAGAAAATCTCTGATTTTTGATTACCAGAAAACCTAAACAAAATACCAAAATAAATAAATAAAAGTCTCTGATTTTTAAAGAATAGAATTCGAAAAAGTGACAGATTCTAATTAAATATATGGAAATCAACGTAGCATAGAGAAAAAGCTCAGTTTCTTTTGAAAGCATAGAATGCGTACCAAGTGAAAGAGGGGAGTGGCCATTGACGATGACGATGTAGAGCCGTTTGCTGCTGTGGTCTCAATACGTTGCCCATTCGATTTCCAAATTAGGGAAATCCTTTTCGGTTTTATTTTTGTATTTTTCCTCTAACTGAGGACAATTAACAATTCTCAGTTTTCGTAAAGACTTGAGAAAACCATCATCGGGTAGTGTTGTGAGATTGGGACAGTTGTAAATGTAAAGTTTTTCAAGTGAGATTGGATTCCTAATTGATTCGGGGAAAGTAATCAAATTGGGTAAGTCGTCAATCAACAGCCACTGTAAAGAAGTGAGACAACTAATCTCAAGAAGTGACGTCAGATTAGGCTCGCATCTGTAAATCCAAAGAGATTCAAGTGAGGTGAGTTCCGGCAAAGTCATTAAATTTGGACAGTTTGAAATGCGGAGCTGTTTTAGGGTGGAAATACATTGAAGACCCACAGGGAGAGACTTCAGTTTCGGAATATCATAGAAACATAAATCACGGAGGCAATTGAGGCATCGCCATTCCATGCCATCATCATGCATGTCTCTGAATGGATCGAACTCCTCGCAATCGACAATTGATAGCTCACAGAGGGAGGTGAGATTACGCACCGCTCCAGACATAGATGTTAGTCTAGGGCAATTAACAATATATAGTATTTTGAGAGAATGTAGAAAACAAAGAATACAAACTAAAGATCTACCAGTTTCTCCTGTTCCAACCTTGTGAAAACCATTACTTCTTGGATGAGTGTCCACCCAAGGTAGAAAATATCCTAAATACTCCATCTCCAACCTCAAGAATTGCATAGTAAAATCGTAACAGAAGAAAGGTTCATTACCTATTCTATATATATAAATATTCATGCATTTGATCACTACTCAAGATTCTTCAAATTTGATTACAATCAAATGTAACATTTAATTATAGACAAGTCTAGCTGACTTCCATACCTACATCAGCTTCTCAAATTTTGAAAGAATCCAAGCAATACATCCCATCATCATATTTCTACAGAAGATTCAAATTCTTCAGATTCAAATTAGCATTTAAACAAGAAAAAACATTTTCTGCCAACAATGGCTTTGGTAATAGGACTATAAAATAACTAAGAAGTATAATGCACAAATAAAGAATTGAGCCTTGATTTACTTGGAGTTTGGTGATGCAATCTGTTCTAGTTCTATAGTTGCATTTGTTATATATATTCAGTTATTTCTCAGATGGTTAGATAATTATATTCGACTAAGCTATAGGTTGGATTTCAGGATCATTCAAGCCACAAATTAACCAAAAATTTAATTTGAACAAATACCAAACACTCTTTATAACAATAGTTTTTTCAAAACATACCTTATCACTTTACAAGGTGCTAGCACCTGTTATGGCAATATCCTGCTTCTTTCCAATTCCCTTGTCAACTGCAGTGACCAATAGGATACCATCGGCATCAATACCAAATTTCACCACAATTTGAGGAACTCCATGTAGCACATGCGGGATGCCATCTAAGCAAAAGATTCCAAGAGATTTGTTGTCCCTCGCAAGCTCTCTCACCTTGATACTGGTTTATATTCATCTGCTGCAGTGGAAAAGAATACAACCCTGATTTGGAAATTGGTAAGGTTAGGTTCCTTCAGATAATCTATCATCACACCACCTAAAATTTCAAGTCCTGAAATGAAAGTCAAAATAAAATATTGATGCCTCAACTATCTCAACAATTAATGCAAGTTCTAATAAGTACTACAGTGGACAATATAAAAAATAAAGAGCTCTAAAATGAAAGTAATAAGTGACATCCAAGAGCACATATGTCACTAACTTCTCCAGCTAAAACACTGGCCCTGAAATGAGAGTCACTAAAATAAATATTGATGCCTCAACTGTCTCAACAATTAGTGCAAATTCTAATAAGTACAACAGTAGATGATATCAGAAATAGAGAGCTTTACGTTTTCTTCCATAAATAAAGAGGAAAAAAGAAGAAGAACAAGACAAACCTGAACTATAGCCCCAAGAGCAACAACTTCATAAGGATTTACAGTCACATTTGGCTCTTTTCCTGTCATTTCCTCATGCTCCTAAATGGCTGGGATGCAAGTAGAACCATCAACAAGATTACTTCATCTATATCTTTGAAGAAAAGCTTTGTATCTCTCAAGGCAGTTTCAACAGGTAATAAAAGCCTATGAAAAAGTAGATTGCAGAATTAATCCACTGAAGTGATGGAAATCAAACATTCATTTCAAATTATTCTGCACACAAATTATACTTCTAATTGAAGGAATTTGGATAGTTTATTAACAAAGAAAGCTGAAATTAAAGGAGATGTATGGACCTGTAGTATATCCTTCTGAAATACATTCAATTTAGGATGCAAGCAGTCTTGGAACATTCCCCAGCAATTTTTGCCTGGAATCATTCCAAAATAGTGAGGAAAAGAATATAAAACAAAGTTTCTAATATTATGTTTTATGTCAGTTTGGTTTACAAAAAAAGAACTATCCATTTCATATGAGAATTCAATTGGTTAACTCTAGATTTTTATTTTACTGATCCTATCTTTGTATCCAAATTTTGTACATAAAGTAAAATCTATAACAGCACTTCTGCAATTCCAAACTATGTTATCATTGTATAGTGAACAAAAATCAGACATAATGTAAGAACTCAAAAACCACACTGGATATTGTTGTTTGTTGATTAAAATAGGTAGTAATAATAAAGTGTTAAAAGCTAACTAAATAACAAATACTTGACTATAAAACAGCTTCCTAGAGGATATTGTCAATAATGATCATTCACCAGAATGTTATTGAATTGAACAGGTGCCTGATATTACTCTGTTTATTCAAAATCAAGAACCCAAACAAAGAAGTGTCATTTTGTAGTTTATATAAAGGCAGAAATCATTAGAATGAACAAACAAATGAGAATCATATCTAGAATGAAATTTTATTGCAAAGGGAAAAGAGAATGAAACAAAAAACAGGATAATCACCTAAGCCATGGATAATTAAATATAAGGAAATCAACATAGCATAGAGAATATAATTGTAAAAAGCTCAGTTTCTTTTGAAAGCATAGAATGCGTACCAAGTGAAAGAGGGGAGTGGCCGTTGTAGAAGACGAAGTAGAGCCGTTTGCTGCTGTGGTCTCATAACCCTCTGATTTCCAAATTAGGGAAATCCTTATCGATTTTATTTTTGTATTTTTCCGATATCCGAGGACAATTAAAAATATCCAGTTTTCTTAAAGACTTGAGACAGCCATCATCAGGTAGTGTTGTGAGATTGGGACAATCCCAAATGGTAAGCCTTTCAAGTGAGATTGGATACCTAATTGATTCGGGGAAAGTAATCAAATTGGGAAAGTTTACAATTTCCAGACGAAGTAAAGAAGTGAGACAACTAATCTCGAGAAGTGATGTCAGATTAGGCTCGCATCTATAAATCGAAAGCATTTCAAGTGAGATGAGCTCCGGCAAAGTCATTAGATTGGGACAGTAGCCAATGCGGAGCAGTTTTAGGGTGGAAATATATTGAAGACCTACAGGGAGAGACTTCAGTTTCGGACCAGTCAAATATAACTCACGGAGGCAATTGAGGCATCGCCATTCCATGCCATCGTCATGCATGTCTCTTAATGGATCGAACTCCTTACAGGTAATATATAGCACACAGAGGGAGGTGAGATAACGTACCGCTCCAGATATAGAGGTTAGTTTAGAGCAATTCCGAATATATAGTTTCTTGAGAGAATGTAGTGCCCACTCAGCCGGAAGAGACTCTATATCTTCTATAGATTCCAAAGTCATTTCATTTAATTTGGAGAGAGGAGAAGAAGAGGACAATGAAGAGGAGGAAGAGGGAATTAAAAAAGTCATTGACATTGTCTCTTGCAAAGGCTTCAAATTGAAATTCTTTAAATATAGAGATTCTTCGAGATTGGGAAACAGGGGCATGGAAGTCATTTTAGGGCAATTACTAATCCGCAAATAAGAAAGAAGAGGAAATAAGGGCAGTGAGTGGTGAGACTGATCCTGTTGATGATCTGGTGTTAACGCAGATGATGTTGCAACTAAATCCCTCCCTGTTCTCCCCCACCATCCCTTTAAATTAGGACATGCCTCTATTGTGAGTGACTTTAAAGATGGGAAGAACGTTGTTGATAATGTTGTGGATGAAGCAGACACCTCTTTACTCATATCATTATCGGATATGTACTCCAAATCACTCATCATAACAAGGCTTAGAGATTTTAAAAAGGGGAGATGAGACAATGGTGGTAGATATAAGCATCTCTCACAATTTTCTATCCTTAAATCAACAAGATTTATGAAAGAAGAGACCCAACTTGAAAATTTCACACCCTTGTAATGTTGCACTTCCAAATATTTGAGATTTTGGTGTGGCTGGAGATCTTCTAATAACTTCTCATCTTCATTATAATCTACCTGATCTTGATGACTCCATTTTAATATCAATTTTTCAAGATGTTGCTTCTCCCTTAAATTCACAACAATGGATTTTGAGTTAGCTTCTTTCAACCGATCCAAATGTGAGATCTCTAATGTTCCTCGAAGGTTGTTTAGCTCCTTCAATTCGCCTAATCCACTAGTGTGGAAGGAGGTGCTCACAATGAATAATTGTAATGTTTGAAGTGAAGTCATTTGCCCTAATCCATGAGGCATATGACTCAAATTATCACAACCATGATTATAAAGATGTTTGAGGCTAACCAATTCTCTAAACTTTTTGGGTAATTCTTTAAGACCTTTACAATCATAAAGTTTTAGTACTTGCAAATTCAACAATGTAGTAATTGAGTCAGGGAGAGTTTTAATATCCTCATTAAAAGAAACATCAAGATACTTTAGATGTATTAACTTCCCTATAGAATTTGGTATTGATGTAATCTTCAATGCATGTAAATCTAATGCACGCAAGCTCTTGAAACTCAAAATAATTGTATTCAACATTGACTCCTCCAAGGCACCGGAGTGCATCTCACTAAATGTCAGAAGAAATGAACACACCTTGACTGCTTTAACCAAAAACCTTAAAGATTCAATAAAAGATGAGCCAATGTAAAATGGACATGATACATGATGATTTTTTTCATTAATATTTTTGCCATCAAAACTAACAAGCCTACACTCCTCGCCTGCAACAGCTTCCGCAAGATCATGAATTAAATCATGCATCTTGTATCTTAAGCCTTTGTAAGTCTCTACTTCTTCAAAGAAGGACCTCCAAAGTAAATCTTTGAAATACTTATCACCAACATCCTCTAATTGTTGATTTTTTTTTGATGATTGGACAAACCCTTGTGCTATCCATAGTTGTATCACTGTTTCCTTATCTATCTCATAATCTTTGGGAAACAAAGAGCAATAAGCAAAACAACTCTTTAAATGTGATGGGAGATTATCATAACTCAATTTTAAAATTGGAAAAATCTCATGATTTCCTTCAAGTACATTTGCTAGTAAATTGTTCCTCACGAGTGACCATTCAGATTCTGTTTCCGTACAATATAACACATGTCCTATGGACATTATGGCAAGGGGTACCCCTTGACATATTTTTACAATCTCCCTTCCAATTGTAACTAATGTAGGATTATTGGTCACTTGCCCTTTACTAAATGCCACTTGCTCAAATAAAAACCATGACCGTTCTTCGGAGAGACCTTTAAGAATATATGGTGAAACTGTGTGTGTAATCTTTGCAACCAATCTACTACGAGTGGTTATTATAATCTTACTTCCTTTTGAACCACCCATTAAAATATCTATCAAGTTTAGCCATTTTCCACGGTCTTCATTCCATACATCATCCAATACTAGTAAGTATTTTTTTCGATCAATTTTTTCACGAAGTTGCCTTTGCAATTGATCCATTTCCAGATTTCCAGGTGCATTACCTGTAGCAGATGCTATTATCTTTTCAATAATTATTTTCAACTCGAAGACATCAGAAATGCATACCCACATTTTTAACTCAAAACATTTTTTGACTTTCTCATCATTGTACACATATTGAGCAAGTGTAGTCTTCCCAAGTCCCCCTATCCCCACAATGGGAATGACCGAAACATTCTCTTCTACATTAGAGTCAAATAATAGGCCTATGATAGCCTCTCTATCATCTTCCCTCCCAATAACTTTTTCTTCACGTACAAATGAGTGAGTTGGTTCCCTCTTCCTACTCACAACATTTGTCTCTACACCGTATTCTTCCAAGCGAAAGTTTTTCCTATCTTCTGCTATCGCATCTAGTTTTTGCCTCATTGCCTTTATTTTACTACTCATCTTACCACGAAAAGCTAGTTGGTTTGAACTTGAAAAGAAAGTGCGTACCTCTTTTGTGACTTTATTCCCGCTCACCGCTCTTCGCCGCATAGCTTCAGTGGAAAACTCACTTAACAAGTCATCTGCATCATAAACTGCATCGTTGAGCTTTTGGAGCCAGTCCTTGACTTGATGGTCATGACTCTGTTTCTCCGCTGCATCCAGAAGTACAGCTTGAATTGTGGACACAGTGTTCTTGATTTTTTCAAGCTCACCTTTGACACCCCATAGTGATCCAATCTCTTGGAAAGTCTGAGAACCCAAATTTTCAATCATTTTTTGTGCAAGACCAAATAGGATTGCTTCCGCCATTTTTTTCTTAGTAAGCAAAAGGAAAGCTGAAAGAGCAAGGGGAAAGCTAGAGAGGGTTGGTTTGAAGTGATGAAAGTGTGAGTGAAAGTAAGGATTCAGGACAGAGTTTTAAAGCGTACGAATGTCATCGATGTCATTAATTTTATTTTGTCATTTTCTTAGTACAATCATAATGGGAGTTGTTGGGCCTTGGCCCCTTCTGCACCAAATAAAGTGAGTGGGACAGAAGCTTAGTTGGAAAATTTATTGTGCCATTCATATCGTCATGAATTCTAACGGTAGACAATGTCACCAAAAGTTGGCACCCCCTGAGATCTGAACTAAACTTATGGCACATCATTTTAGCTAACCAATTTTTGTCTTTAAAAAAAATTATATCTTTTAGAAAAAGTTTTCTTTTCTTTAATGGCTTTAAATTTTGGATGGGTTGTCCAATCTCATGCCTCTACGCCGAGGCCAACATGGAATGCCAAGGTCTGCCGTCTTGATCAATAATTTTATATATATATTTTTTTAATTTTCAATATATAAATTTTCACACATGCAATCTTTTAATTTAAGTTTGTTTGGTAAGAGACTTTTAATAACATTATTTAAGGGTTTATTAAGTGAAAAAATATTATAAAAACACTTATTGTATTATTTTAACAACAAAAACTGATGTTTAAACAACATTACCAAACCATTTATCATTTTTTTGTGGGTTTATATATTATCATATCACTGCATTTCTCTTCTTCAAACAGTACTTTTTGTGTTTATCCTATCCGTGTTCACTCCCCACCCACTCCCGGACAATATTTATCAAAGTATCAGTTTTGTCTTTGACTTGGTCTCCCCCTTCCTCCCTTTTCTCCTTAGGCTGTGTTTGTTTTGGCTTCAAATCACTTTCAGAAATGCTTTTCCGTAAATGCGGGTGTTTGGTTGCGCATGGAAAAGGGACAAAGAACTATTATACCAACTTCCAGATCCAATTATAGGAGCCTCTTCAAGACCTCCAGACATGAATATGTTAGCCATGAATCCTAATCCCCTAAACCCAATCTCTTCATTTCTCAGAACCCTTACCCTTGAAGACCCCAAAGAACCTTTTGTGCTCCCTATAATAGAAAATTCAGACTTAGACTTGTCTGATCTTGGTTTGGAGGAAGTATTCATGACTGATCCAAAAGAAGAAGAAGAAGATGATGTTCTTCGTCCCCAAAGGCCTCCATCTCCCCCACCAATCTTTTCTCCACCACCTTTTGTCCCAGATCACCAAACCAGATTGTCTTACTCACCAACTACAGATTCAAAACATTTGTTCACTCTTGATAATGTTCCTCCCTCTAAATGGCATGATGAGTTTTTTAACATGTACTCCTGGTGCATAGCTGAACTTCAAGCTCCAAATGTCACTGTTTCTCAGATTATTACCAAGTTTGTTGCAAGGATTACAGGAAGATTACGAGAATGGTGGATCAATTTGGGAGAATACAGACAAAGACAAGCAGCCCAATGTAATACGTTGGAGGATTTCTTTACAATTGTCCATAATGAATTTTTGGGTGCACCAACCCATTACAAGGAAGTAGCGCGAGAGGAATTTTTGTTGATGAAATGTTGCTCATTTCAAAGAAAAGATTTGGAGAAACATTTTGACAAGATGTCTAGAAGATATTATTCTTTCAATGGTATGGATGATGTCAATGCTAAGCATACCTTCCTCAATTCCCTCCCAGAACCATTAGGAGATGAGACACTTCGCATGATGAATCTCCAGAAAATAACTCTGCAACAAGCCTCCTTAGGAGAAATTTACCAGCATGCTCTCATTGCCCTTGAAAAACTCTGCAACCAGAGAAAATTTCTTTCAAAAATAGACAAAGTTCATAGCAAGCTCAAAGATAATTACAAAAGAAAGGATTTGCAGATAAAGTGTTATGACAAGAATTGTTCCTGTTCAACAAAGAGAAGAGATCATTTCAAGAAATATTCATGGAAGAAAAAACAGTATGCAAGCCACAAGAAAAGATTTTCAAAGAAGAAAAACTGGAAGTTTCTTCAACGAAAGTAGTTTAGAGGGAAAACTTCAAAAGTCTGCTTTGTATGCAGAAGACCGGGACATTTTGCAAAAAATTGCCCAAAGAAAGAGAAAGCAGCAAAGCTTCTTGAACAAGCCCAGATCCATGCAGAGGATACTCCATTTTCAGACGTAGAATCACTTTTCTCGCTGGATGATGAGTATTCCCCTCAAGCTTTGGTTGTCATGGCCTATTCCACTTCAGAAGAAGATACAGATCCGGACAATGATGAAGACTCAGAACCAGAAATCCAAACCATCTATACATCCCAGCCTATTATAGCCCCTTTAACTAATCCCACCCCTATAGCCCAGGTACACATCCTTTTAGACACCTACTCCAGACCTATTCCAGTAATAGCCCTGTTTGATACGGGGGCAGCAGCAACAATTCTCCACCCCAAGATTTTGCCTGCACAATGTTGGTTACCCCATAATCAAATGTTCAGAGCGGTAAATGGTGAAACATTCCTTATCACCCTGAAAAGCAAACCTCTGTTCATTAGAATCTTTTCGACCCTCATCATTAGACACCAAGTTCTTAGATCCCCTCTCACAGGAAGAGACCTCATAGGATTTGATCTCCTACATCAAATACCTAACCTTAGATGGTCCTCAAAAGGACTTATGCACAAACAACACCTTCTCACATGGACCCAAGTCCCCCATCTGTTCACAGTTGACCCCTTTCAGTCTTTAAAACTCCAGATTATCCATAACTGTTGTGCAAATACCCACTCTGAATTCTTCCTTAAGAATTCAAACCCTCTGTGGAAAAATCTGAACTTTTTCATATCCCTTCCCTTCAAGAAAAATGAAGATGTTAATCCCACAAAAGCCAGTCATCGGGGAATGAATCCAGAACATTTAACCCTAGCCAAACAAGAGCTTGCCACCCTCCTTTCTAAAGGCCTCATTGAAGCAACCACCTCTCTATGGGCATGCGAAGCCTTTTATGTTAACAAGCATTCCGAACAAGTCAGAGGAAAACTCAGATTGGTGATTAATTATCAGGATCTCAATCACTTCCTTGCAGATGATAATTCCCTCTGCCAAACAAAAGTGCACTCTTTCAACATCTTTCAAATGCAAAAATTTTCTCAAAGTTTGATCTGAAAGCAGGATTTTGGCAATTGGGAATCCATCCAGAAGAAAGATACAAAACAGCTTTTTGCATCCCTAACCACCATTATCAATGGACTGTCATGCATTTTGGCCTCAAAAATGCCCCATCCCAATTTCGAAAAGCAATGGTGACGCTATTCCAGCCACTCCTGAACAATGCATTGATTTACGTAGACGATATTCTCTTGTTTTCCAAGGATGAAGAATCCCATGAGAAATTGCTCACTGAATTTTATAATTTAGTGAAATCACAAGGGATTATGCTCTCGGAAAAGAAAATGATCATTGGACAATCCTCTATAGATTTTCTGGGAGTAAATATTTCAGATGGAAAGTACGTATTACAGCCTCACATAGCCGCCTCCCTTGGTGAATTCCCAGATAGGCTCACAAGTGCTAAACAGATACAGCAGTTTCTTGGAATTGTTAATTACATGTCAGATTTCATTCCTAAAATTTCCAAGTATAGAAATTCTCTAGCCCAACTGCTGAAAAAATCTCTTCCAGAATGGAATTCTGTCCATACAGAAGCAGTCCAAGAGTTGAAAAAATTGGCAGAAAAGCTTCCTCCTTTGCAAATCCCAGGAACAGGCAAACGGATATTGCAAACAGATGCAAGTGATGAGTATTGGGCAGCAGCTCTTTTTGAAGAACTTGATGGTAAAAGAAATATTTGTGGGTATAAGAGTGGTGCATTTAAACCTTCAGAATTACACTACCACTCTACTTTTAAGGAGATTCTTGCAGTCAAACATGGAATTGAAAAATTCCAGTTTCATCTTCTTGGGCATCACTTCCTGGTAGAAATGGACATGTCTTCCTTCCCTAAAATGCTTCAGTTCAAAAGGAAAATGCTTCCACATCCTCAGTTACTCAGATGGTCAAATTGGTTTTCACAATGGTCCTTCCAAGTCAAGCACATCAAAGGAAGAGATAACCTTATCACTGACTATCTTTCCAGAAAGCCTCCAGTCCTCAATATCACAATTCTTCCTTCCCCTTTATGTGTATACCCTGTTACAGATCCTTCCTCATCATCAGATCCTTCTCCAACAATTCCTAGTGATATCCTTAACATGATAGAGAATCTCCCTCTAGAAATAAAAGACCAAATAAAGACCTTAACCCTTCAAGCCAGAGCCAAAAGAATTATCAGAATCCTTCACAATTATCTCAGAAATCACCAGCCCCACTTCCTTGCTGTTTTCCCTGATATAGACCAACCTTGGAAAACCCCTTTTGCCTTCTGGATAACAAATTAGACGGTTGCACATTATCTCTACATGTGGTATTTACTCAATGAGTATCATGTGTGCATCCATTTTGAACCAGAATTTTACAAATATATTTTCCCACGTGAAAACAGATATTTCCATAAATTCTGGTTTGACATTTTGAAAAATGATGCCTATAATGGAGAATGGATAAAATATCCTTCTACAGAACATCCAAGATTTGCAAGCAAGATTACTTCAACAACTTTGATTGTTAAGCTTAACTCCAAAAACGATGTTCGTGCAGAAGGACTTTTCTACCCTGCAAAAATACAGTGGCTTACTAATCCAGATGGCACTTTACACACACATCGAGACCCATCTTGGGTATCCTGTAATTATGCTCTCACACTGACAGAATCTCTAAATAAAGGGATCTTATCTCAAACAGTACCCATGGATCCAGAAACCTGTAGAAAGCAATTACCACATAAAGACCATTGGGAAATGCCAAATCCTCTTGAGGGGTATGACGACCCCTATTACCATAACCATGATCCAGATGTAAATGCTAATGTAGATGAAGAATGGTTCCAAGGAAGAGATGGATGGGACTAGACTTTCTTAATATATTGTACTTAAAAAAAAAAAAAAGACCCTAGAAACGTCTGAAGACGTTTCATCCTTATCCCTGCAACTACTTTACAGATCATCTTCCCAGCTGTTCACCTCTACAGTAAGGACCCCTACCATGCACCTGCTTCACAGCCTAATCATGACAAACTGAGGCCTCTGCTCCTTTAGCCAGATGTCAACATGGAGCCGGCCCCTACTCTCTCTTCAAAGATCATTGTACTCTGAATGTAAGATATTTCTATAAAAGGTTTCCTTATAAATAGCCCTAAAGGGCTTTGTAAGAGGGCAGAGTGAAGAAAGGAGAAGAAGAATCCCTGTAAGATGTCCACAAGCATATCCAATGTAAAAAAATTGTTAAGTCTAATAATATCCTTAAGTTTGCTGTATTTAGTTCTGTGTTCCATTCCTTATTTTCATGTAATCTTTTATCTCTTCTTAGTCGTATACTTTGTAAACCAATTTCCATAATCTTCTTACACCCTCTATTTCAATCTTCCCTCTAGCTTTTGTTTTTTTCTCTTTTGTACTATTAGCTGATTTTTTTTTTTTTTTTTAAGTACAATATATTCAAACCATTTCCGGGTCAGATGCGCAAAGAGAGAGAGAGAGAGAGAGAGAGAGAGAGAGAGCAAGACCGATCCACCAGAAGCACCGGTGAGTCGCACCCAACACCAGCGAGATCGCACCCATTGTCGCCACTGGAAGCTCATCGACCCACCCAAAACTGATCTCGTCCTTGACCCAAAACCGATCTCGTCCTCGACCCACCCAAGACCAAACTCGTTCGTCGAGCAATGCCCAAAGCACCGGCGAGTTGTCCCCTCCATTCCCGAAACACAGAAACCTAGAAACCCAGAAAATCCATTCCTCAAACCCACTCCGACGAACCCACCACTCCGACGAACCCATTCCGTAAACCCATTTCTCAAACCTCCACTAGCTGCTATGGATCTCTCTCTCTCTCTCACTTTAAGTCCCTCTCTCACGCTTCGTTGCTTTTCTGATTTTTTTGTTTTGATTTTTGATTCTTTGATTGTTTATATATTTTGATTCTTTGTAATAATATATGTTTGGATCCTAAGAAAATGTGAGAAACATGATAAAAATGGGTTTTCTAGAGCATTTTCAGCAAATCAACCAAACACTAGAAAATATTTTCCAAAGCATTTTTTGGAATGCAACCAAACACTTGAAAATATTTTCCTTTCTCGAAAATAGCATTTCCAAAAAATAAATATTTTCCGAAAAATATTTTACATGAACCAAACACAGCCTTAGTCTTATTTTGTTTTCACACTTCAGTCAAACAACTCAAACCAACCATTTTGGCTCAACAAAAAGCAACACTTGACCAAACTAAAGAACACTATAGTTAAAGCTGTTGGCTCTTTTTATATAGTTTCGATGAGTAGAAGTATAAGTAGAAGTAGATACAACCAATAGAGGAATCATAATGCAAAAACTTATAGAACATAATAGAAGCGCTCCACTAGGTTTTGTCCAACTTAATTCCATTTTGAAAATCTCATATACGGCCACCGGATTATAAGGAATAAATCTCATTTTTCAAAAGGAGTATTTGGGCTTAACCAACTATATTTTAATACATGTAAAAGAAGAGAAGGAAAAAAGAGAAGTAAAATAAGTTTGAGAAGAAAATGGGAAGAGAAATGAGTTTGAGAAGAAAATTACAAAATCATCTCTCCATTTTACCATCTTTCCACTTTATAATAAGGATAATAGTAATTTATTCTCCATCATTTCAATTTCTATCTCTACCAAATATACATGATGGAAGGCAAATATTTTCTACTATCCCTATATTTTTTTTATCCCCCTAACCAAATAGGGTTATAAGAAGAAAAAAAAAAAAAAATCAAATTTCAAACCAAATAGATTTTTTTTTTTTGAAAAAATTTCAGAAAAAGCAGCATAAGCCAAATGGTTATCTTTGTTTGCTTGAGGTAAATGTTATATAAGCCCTGAGATATTATTAAATGAATGAATAAATTTCTTTTTCACTATTTAGGTAGGGAGAAAAACAAATAGACAAAGTCATAAATTAACCCATAAGAGAGAATAAAGACCATATGCTCAAAATCCAATTAAGTAGGCCTGACTTTTAGTGTGATGAAATAGTTCTTGCATGGATTATCACTCTGAAGAAATATACGCAAAAAAATGGGTTTTTAGTCTCCTATTTTGCAAACGGTAATCTGTGTTAAAGACAAAATTATAATTTTGCCTTTCTCAATACTCCATTTTTTTCTCCCTTTCTTACAATTTCTCGGCAACCAAACACAACTATACATAAAATTTCACAGTTTAGAGAGAAATATAATAATAATAATAGCAAAGAGTCAAAGAACTTTATTATGTTTGGCAAAAATAAAATTTATTGAGCAGTGGCTAAAAGCTTTGCAAACGGAAGTGATGGTGTTGTCCTTTAAGTCTTGAACCCCCTTGATGGTGTTACATACAAGTGCATGCTGGGCGGCTCCCTTGCCCAGCACCTGCTTCTACTGCTCACAAGCCTTGCTTGAGTGGTGGCTCAACGACATCATCATCACGTTCTATTCTTCCTCTTCTAGTCTAGTCAAATACACTAAGCAATATCTATCTAACCACATACACTATGTATACATAAAAGAGTATTGCTATAGGAACATAAACAAGGGTGCCAAATATTTCGGATTCATTTGAGAATAATTTATTTAGGTAAAACTGAAAATTTTTTGCTAAAAATATTATAGAAAAAGGCTAAAAGCTATCTAAATAGTATAGTAAAACTCATTATTAGAACCAAAAAATACAATAAGACCTATAAATAGTAACAGAAATAAACTATAAACTCTAATAAAATGTGAGTTTCATCACTTCCAAACAGACTCATCCCTCTCACAAGCATTCACCTCCCATAGGTCCACTACAATACAAAAGTAACATGGAGTGAAATATTGGGTCATTTTTTATATACCTATAGCATCAAACCTATCAAAATATGAAAGCCACGTTACATTTTAACCGCAATCATGTCTTGAAAACACGAATACGATTTTTACCGTACGTAACTATCACCAACCTTTTTTTAAAAATAAAACAAAATAAAGTATTGGGTTGAAACTTGAATGTAAAAAGGCAAAAAAAAAAAAAAAATTGAATAAACTCTCTCAATAGACCACTAATTATCTTTACCAAAACAGTACGAACGTCATCGATGTCATTAATTTTCTTTGTCATTTTCTTAGTACAATCATAATGGGAGTTGGACTGAGGCTTAGTTGGACAATTTATTGTGCCATTCACATCGTCATGAATTTTAATGATAGACCAGTCCAAAAGTTGGGCCCCTGAGAATTGCACTAAACTTATGGTATATCAATTTTAGCTTAATTAATTTTCGTCAAGCTATCATTAGGAGTGGAAGTTATAGGTTAAAAGTCTCTAAAAAAAATTCGTCTTAAAAAAAAAATTTATATCTTAGGAAAAAAGTTTTCTTCGCTTTTAATGGCTATAAATTTTGGATGGGTTGTACAAGATCATGCCTCTATGCCGAGGCCAACATGTAATGCCAAAGTTTGCCGTCCTGATCAATGATTTTATATTTAACTTTTTTTTTTCCTTTTTAATTTTCAATATATAAATTTTTGCACATGTTATCTTTTAATTTTAACATTTTTTTGGCACCTCCCCATGCACAAAGTGCTTGGGGGTCTAGGGGAAAGGGGTTCGAACTGCGGAATTAGCAGAATGTTGTAATTATTTCTTTAAAAAAAAAATTAACATTTTTTTTGTGTGTTTATATATTATCATCTCACTGCATTTCCCTTCCTTCTTTTTCTCCATAATCCTATTTTATTTTCACAATTCAGCAAATCGAACAATTTTGGCTCAACAAAAAGCAACACTTGACAAAACCAAAAGCACTATAGTTAAAGCTATTGGCTCTTTTTATATAATTAGTAGAAGTAAAAATAGATATAAACAATAGAGGAACCATAATCAAGGGCGTCAATACCATACCGGAAGTTGTTTCGATTTGATTATAGGTACGAAATATTTCGGTACTGAATAATATCGATGTACTGTTTCGAAATTATCGCTAATTATATAAATATTTATATATATATAATATTATATTTTAACCCAACCCAACATTGTAATTGTAAAATTATAATAATAATATAGATATTCAGTTTTTTTTTACCTTGGATTAATTCCTAAAAAAAATGTAGTTTTATAATGAAAAATATCTAAAAAGTAAAAAAAATAAAAATAAAATGAAGGCTTAATTCTTGAACAACAAGTGGAAATGTCATATCATATGAGTACAATTCAATCAACTAAAAAAATGAAGAAAAAAGCTTAAGTTTTAAATTTCAAAAAGACTATGGCTGTCATTCACATTGAAAAAGGCAAAACCCAAAGCTTTTTTCATACTCTTAACACCCTCCCATCAACCACGTGTCCTAGAAACTCACTTTTAATTATACAATTTTTTAACTTTTGCATTGAGAAGAGCACTGGTCAGCGTACAAAACAAGAAGGAAATAAACTTGGCATGCCTTCCAGCGAGATCTTCAGTACACCCACAAGAAAAACCAGTAAAACAGAAAGGAGAAGAAGAAGTGGCCAAAATGGCCAAATACCACCAATTTCTGATTTTTTTTTTTTTTTTTGTAAAAAAACATTGTTTCGAAACTATATAGGGAAATACCACTTTTTATGGTACTCGAGTTTCTTAAACTCGAGTTCCTAGGAGTTTTGCCACCGTGGCACTACTGAGGTGGAAATTGGACAATTAAAAAAAATTATGTGGTACTCGAGCATGGTAAACTCGAGTACCATGCAACACAATACTCGAGTATACCAGGCTCGAGTATCATTTTATAATAAAATGCTTTTTTTTTTCTAAGGTACTCGAGTTCACCAAGCTCGAGTACCTTGTAAATTTTTTTTTTTGGGGATTATCGACAAATAAACATAAACATAAACATAAAAATGAGTAGCTTTTTTACGTTTTTATTTATTTAAATAGAAGCATTGTAAAATATAGAGATTTTAATTTCAAAATATGAATTTAATTTCTACATTAAGTAAAACTGCTCACTGTTTTCTCACAAAAATTGTTCACTATTTTCTGCATAAACTATTTCTAGCATTTTGCATAAAATTATTTTCTGTTCAACATTATTTAAAAAATTGTTCACTCTATTTTCTGCGTAAATTATTTTCTGTTCACTATTTAAAAATCGTTCATTGTTTTCTCATAAAACACCTACTGAAATCGTTTTTTCTAAATCTAAATGCCAAATTTGAATGCTTTTTCATGTTTGAATTTCAAAATAATCGAATCTATTTTTCTGCATTGATAAAATCTGTTTCTACATTAATAAAATTTGCACTCTACCCATCATGTTTACTGTATATTCGAATCTGCTTACTGCATTAATAAAATCTATTTTTTGCACTAAGTAAAACTATTCACTGTTTTTTCATAAAAATTGTTCACTGTTTTCTGCATAAACTATTTCCAGCATTTTGCATAAAATTATTTTCTGTTCAGCATTATTTAAAAAATTGTTCACTCTCTTTTTTGTGTAAATTATTTTCTGTTCACCATTTAAAAAATTATTTTCTATTTTCTCATAAAACACCTAATGAAATCTTGTTTTCTAATTTTAAAAGCAAAATCTGAATGCTTTTTCATGTTTAAATTTCAAAATGAACGAATTTGTTTTTCTGCATTGATAAAATATGTTTCTACATTAATAAAATTTGCACTATGCACATCATGTTTACTGTATATTCAAATCTGCTTACTGCATTCATAAAATCTGTTTTTTGCATTAAGTAAATCTATTCACTGTTTTTTCATAAAAATTGTTCACTGTTTTCTGCATAAACTATTTCTAGCATTCTGCATAAAATTATTTTATGTTCAGCATTATTTAAAAAATTGTTCATTCTCTTTTCTGCGTAAATTATTTTCTGTTCACTATTTAAAAAATTATTTCCTGTTTTCTCATAAAACACCTAGTGAAATCTTGTTTTCTAATTTTAAAAGCCAAATCTAAATGCTTTTTGATGTTTAAATTTCAAAATGAATGAATTTGTTTTTCGACATTGATAAAATATGTTTCTACATTAATAAAATATGCACTCTGCACATCATGTTTACTATATATTCGAATCTGCTAACTGCATTCATAAAATCTGTTTTTTGCATTAAGTAGAACTGCTTACTGTTTTCTCATAAAAATTGTTCACTGTTTTTTGCATAAACTATTTCTAGCATTCTGCATAAAATTATTTTCAATTCAGCATTATTTAAAAAATTGTTCACTCTCTTTTCTGCGTAAATTATTTTCTATTCACTATTTTAAAACCGTTCACTGTTTTCTCATAAAACACCTACTAAAATCGTTTTTTCTAAATCTAAATGCCAAATCTGAATGCTTTTTCATGTTTGAATTTCAAAATAATCGAATCTATTTTTCTGCATTGATAAAATATGTTTCTACATTAATAAAATTTGCACTCTGCCCATCATGTTTACAGTATATTCGAATCTGCTTACTGCATTCATAAAATCTGTTTTTTGCATTAAGTAAAACTATTCACTGTTTTTTCATAAAAATTGTTCACTGTTTTCTGCATAAACTATTTCTAGCATTCTGCATAAAATTATTTTCTGTTCAGCATTATTTAAAAAATTGTTCACTCTCTTTTTTGCGTAAATTATTTTCTGTTCACCATTTAAAAAATTATTTCCTGTTTTCTCACAAAACACCTAATGAAATCTTGTTTTCTAATTTTAAAAGTCAAATATGTATGCTTTTTCATGTTTAAATTTCAAAATGAATGAATTTGTTTTTCTGCATTGATAAAATATGTTTCTACATTAATAACATTTGCACTATGCACATCATGTTTACTGTATATTCAAATCTGCTTACTGCATTCATAAAATCTGATTTTTGCATTAAGTAAATCTATTCACTGTTTTATCATAAAAATTGTTCACTGTTTTCTGCATAAACTATTTCTAGCATTCTGCATAAAATTATTTTTTGTTCAGCATTATTTAAAAAATTGTTCACTCTCTTTTCTGCGTAAATTATTTTCTGTTCACTATTTAAAAAATTATTCCCTGTTTTCTCATAAAACACCTAGTGAAATCTTGTTTTCTAATTTTAGAAGCCAAATCTAAATGCTTTTTGATGTTTAAATTTCAAAATGAACGAATTTGTTTTTCTACATTGATAAAATATGTTTCTACATTAATAAAATATGCACTCTGCACATCATGTTTACTGTATATTCGAATCTGCTTACTGCATTCATAAAATTTGTTTTTTGCATTAAGTAGAACTGCTCCATGTTTTCTTATAAAAATTGTTCACTGTTTTTTGCATAAACTATTTCTAGCATTCTGCATAAAATTATTTTCAATTCAGCATTATTTAAAAAATTATTCACTCTCTTTTCTGCGTAAATTATTTTCTGTTCACTATTTAAAAATCGTTTATTGTTTTCTCATAAAACACCTACTAAAATCATTTTTTCTAAATCTAAATGCCAAATCTGAATGCTTTTTCATGTTTGAATTTCAAAATAATTGAATCTATTTTTCTGCTTTGATAAAATATATTTCTACATTAATAAAATTTGCACTCTGCCCATCATGTTTATTGTATATTCGAATCTTCTTACTGCATTCATAAAATCTGCTTTTTGCACTAAGTAAAACTATTCACTGTTTTTTCATAAAAATTATTCACTGTTTTCTGCATAAACTATTTCTAGCATTCTGCATAAAATTATTTTCTGTTCAGCATTATTTAAAAAATTGTTCACTCTCTTTTCTGTGTAAATTATTTTCTGTTCACCATTTAAAAAACTATTGCATGTTTTCTCATAAAACACCTAATGAAATCTTGTTTTCTAATTTTAAAAGCCAAATCTGAATGCTTTTTCATGTTTAAATTTCAAAATGAACGAATTTGTTTTTCTGCATTGATAAAATATGTTTCTACATTAATAAAATTTGCACTCTGCACATCATGTTTATTGTATATTCAAATCTGCTTACTGCATTCATAAAATCTATTTTTTGCATTAAGTAAATCTATTCACTGTTTTCTCATTAAAATTGTTCACTGTTTTCTGCATAAACTATTTCTAGCATTCTGCATAAAATTATTTTCTGTTAAGCATTATTTAAAAAATTGTTCATTTTCTTTTCTGCGCAAATTATTTTCTGTTCACTATTTAAAAAATTATTCCCTGTTTTCTCATAAAACACCTAGTGAAATCTTGTTTTCTAATTTTAAAAGCCAAATCTAAATGCTTTTTGATGTTTAAATTTCAAAATGAACGAATTTGTTTTTCTGCATTGATAAAATATGTTTCTACATTAATAAATTATGAACTCTGCACATCATGTTTACTGTATATTTGAATCTGCTTACTACATTCATAAAATCTATTTTTTGCATTAAGTAAAACTGTTCACTGTTTTCTCATAAAAATTGTTCACTATTTTCTGCATAAACTATTTCTATCATTCTGCATAAAATTATTTTCTATTCAGCATTATTTAAAAAATTGTTCACTCTCTTTTCTATGTAAACTATTTTCTGTTCATTATTTAAAAAATTATTCCCTGTTTTCTCATAAAACACCTAGTGAAATCGTGTTTTCAAAATTTGAATGTCAAATTTGAATGCTTTTTCATATTTAAATTTCAAAATGAACGAATTTGTTTTTCTGCATTGATAAAATATGTTTCTACATTAATAAAATTTGCACTCTGCACATCATGTTTACTGTATATTTGAATCTGCTTACTACATTCATAAAATCTGTTTTTTGCATTAAGTAAAACTGTTCACTGTTTTCTCATAAAATTGTTCATTGTTTTCTGCATAAACTATTTCTAGCATTCTGCATAAAATTATTTTCTATTCAGCATTATTTAAAAAATTGTTTACTCTCTTTTCTGTGTAAATTATTTTCTGTTCATTATTTAAAAAATTGTTCCCTATTTTCTCATAAAACACCTAGTGAAATCATGTTTTCAAAATTTGAATGCCAAATCTGAATGTTTTTTCATGTTTAAATTTCACAATGAATGAATTTTTTTTTTTGCATTGATAAAATCCACTTTTAGCCATATAGTCTACCTTTCTAGAGCATCAAGTAGCTGAATGATTGTGTCTTTCTATTTACCTACCTTCAGGCTTTGCAAGGAACAAATCTACTTTTATAGGGATGCATACACCTCTTATTGTAGTCTTTTAAAGCTGGCTAGCTTGCAGATTGTGCAGCCACTTCTTTTGTACTCATGGCCTGGGTACCTAATCTTTAGTATTGCACAACTGCATTGTACAAACACTAGGAATTGCACATTTTTAATTTCATTATTATGCCATTCTCATAATTTTTTTAAAGAATTTTTCATATATGTAGGTTTTTAATACTGAGCTACATTGTATTTCTACAAAATTTAATGCAACACATGCTAAATGTCTCTTTTAGATTTCTACTGCCTATTGCTTCCATGCTTTAGAAACCTAAAAATATTCTAGCTGATTGCTGAATGGGGAACAATACACAATATATGGTCCAATTAGAGTCCACTCACATAGGCTTAATTTATGCAATAATTTTCCAATCAAAAGTACGAGTTGACATTAGAACGTAACCATTAGTAGAGGAAAGTCAATTAAATTTGAGACAAGAGGTATAGAAAAAGTCATGTTTCTTTAGCAATTTTATGAAACAAAGTCTAACAAGATACATAGCTACAGTTAACATTGAATTAAATAAACTGTCTATTACACGTGGAATAAGAACTTGGAGACAATGTCACTTTGCAAGAAATAGAAGTGGTATCAACTCAAAACATAACAAAAGTGAAATGTCCTATGATATTTAAAAGATTTTTGTTTTTCATAAAATAAAAAAAAAAAAAAAAAGATATTTGTTTTGTGATGCGTTTGGATGGCTATCAAACTATCTATCATTTTGCCATTTTGGAAGGAATGTAATAGAATGATTATATAACATGCATAATTTTGTATATTTGTCCTTATATATAATATCTGTAAATAAGATTATCACAAGTTCAACAAATGGATTATCACAAGTTTCAGCAGATCAACAACTACAGACATACACAGACCACTATGGAGGGAAATGGGTTGGAAAGAAGAGAGATTTCTTTAATATGACAATATACACGTACGAGAGTCTTGGAAGCGTCCGGCACATCATGGTCGGCAAACCTACAAAACTAAGTACAGATACCACTGCAATAGAGTTCACCGTAGCAGAACCACCATGGTCAACCCTATACGAGAAGAGGTGTGAGTTGGAGGTGTATTTTCGATGGCATGGGTTATGAGTTCCTAAGACACACTCAACCGAGTTACCTAGAGATGAACTTACCAACATACTTGCTCGTCTTGAACAAGAGAACAATTAAATGTAAAGGCGATTAGACCGTTTTCATGCAATCCAAAAAGCTAGGAAGCATCTAAAGGGGAAGGCGCAAGAGCGAGCTATCAAGTCTATTAATGAAGTTACTGCATTAGATGATGAAAGAGATATTTCAGACTTTTTAGATTCAAGTAATGGTGATTTCCAAAAATTTCTACCTACGAACATTAGACGCTGTTGTTAATGTCTACACATTCTGTGCAATACAAAATGTTGTTGTTAATGTTTGACAACTGATGATCATGTACATTCAACTTTTGTAAATCTAAAGATTAACTGTTCATTAATTTTGGCTAAGTTTATATGAAATCACTTGCTCATTTTTTTCCTGCTGTTCTTTGTTGCTACATATGATTCTTGTGCTTTGGTTGGACAATGTCCTCTGCTTTGTAATGTAGGAAACACCTTAGGAAGTGAAATGCCTCCAGTTAGATATGTTGATGTTTCCAATATTCTGTTTGTGTAATTTGAAATGTTACACACAAAACACTTATTACCCAAATTAGATTTATTGTACATTACTTGTTGAGCCTTGACCAGAAGTACCCATGTGCTATTACTTCTAACCAGTAGTCACAGATTATGGGGAAGAGCGTTTCGACTAGCATCCTTGAAAATGACCAAATATAGTAAACAGTTCTACATGTGTTGCTCAACAGCTCGACACTGTTGAGCCCTGACTAGAAGTACCAATCCACACTCACTATTTAAAAATGATTTCACTAAGTGTTTTATGAGAAAACAGTGAACGATTTTTTAAATAATGAACAGAAAATAATTTACGCAGAAAAGAGAGTGAACAATTTTTTAAATAATGCTGAACAGAAAATAATTTTATGCAAAATGCTAGAAATAGTTTATGCAAAAAACAGTGAACAATTTTTATGAGAAAATTGTGAACAGTTTTACTTAATGCAAAAAAGAATGCAGTAAGCAGATTCGAATATATAGTAAACATGATGTACAGAGAGCAAATTTTATTAATGTAAAAATAGATTTTATCAATGCAGAAAAAAATTCATTCATTTTGAAATTTAAACATGAAAAAGCATTCAGATTTGGCTTTTAAAATTAGAAAACAAGATTTCACTAGGTATTTTATGTAAAAACAGGGAATAATTTTTTAAATAGTGAACAGAAAATAATTTTATGCAGAATGCTAGAAATAATTTATGCAAAAAACAGTGAACAATTTTTATGAGAAAACAGTGAACAAATTTACTTAATGCAAAAAACAGATTTTATGAATGCAGTAAGCAGATTCGAATATACAATAAACATGATGTGCAGAGTGCAAATTGTATTAATGTAGAAACATATTTTATCAATGCAAAAAACCAAATTCGTTCATTTTGAAATTTAAACATAAAAAAGCATTGAAATTTGGCTTTTAAAATTAGAAAACAAGATTTCACTAGGTGTTTTATGAGAAAACAGGAAATAATTTTTTAAATAGTGAACAGAAAATAATTTGCGCAGAAAAGAGAGTGAACAATTTTTTAAATAATGCTGAATAGAAAATAATTTTATGCAGAATGCTAGAAATAGTTTATGCAGAAAACAGTGAATAATTTTTATGAAAAAACAATGAATAGTTTTACTTAATGCAAAAAACAGATTTTATGAATGCAGTAAGCAGATTCGGATATACAGTGAACATGATGTACAAAGAGAAAATTTTATTAATATCAATGCAGAAAAACAAATTCGTTCATTTTGAAATTTAAACATGAAAAAGCATTCAGTGTTGGCTTTTAAAATTAGAAAACAAGCTTTCATTAGGTGTTTTATGATAAAACAGGGAACAATTTTTTTAAATAGTGAACAGAAAATAATTTACGCAGAAAAGAGAGTGAACAATTTTTTAAATAATGTTGAACAGAAAATAATTTTACGCAGAATTCTAGAAATAGTTTATGCAAAAAATAGTGAACAATTTTTATGAGAAAACAGTGAGCAGTTCTACTTAATGCAAAAAACAGATTTTATGAATGCAGTAAGCAGATTCAAATATACAGTAAACATGATGGGCATAGTGCAAATTTTATTAATGTAGAAACATATTTTATCAATGCAGAAAAAATAGATTCGATTATTGTGAAATTCAAACATGAAAAAGCGTTCAGATTTGGCATTTAGATTTAGAAAAAACGATTTCACTAGGTGTTTTATGAGAAAACAGTGAACGATTTTTTAAATAGTGAATAGAAAATAATTTACGCAGAAAAGAGAGTGAACAATTTTTTAAATAATGTTGAACAGAAAATAATTTTATGCAAAATGCTAGAAATAGTTTATGCAGAAAACAGTGAACAATTTTTGTGAGAAAACTGTGAGCAGTTTTACTTAATGTAGAAATTAAATTCATATTTTGAAATTAAAATCTCTATATTTTACAATGCTTCTATTTAAATAAATAAAAACATAAAAAAGCTACTTATTTTTATGTTTATGTTTATGTTTATTTGTCGATAATCCAAAAAAAAAAAAAAATTACTAGGTACTCGAGCTTGGTGAGCTCGAGTACTCTATAAATAAAATAAACAAAATTTTATGTTTATGTTTATTTGTTGATAATCCCAAAAAAAAAAAAAAATTACAAGGAAAAAAAAAACATTTTATTATAAAATGGTACTCGAGCCTGGTATACTCGAGTATTGTGTTGCATAGTACTTGAGTTTACCATGCTCAAGTACCATATAATTTTTTTTAATTGCCCAATTTCCACCTCAGTAGTGCCACGGTGGCAAAACTCCTAGGAACTCGAGTTTAAGAAACTCGAGTACCATAAAAAGTAGTATTTCCCTGTATAGTTCCGAAACAGTGTTTTTTTTACAAAAAAATTCAGAAATTGGTGGTATTTGGCCATTTTGGCTGGAAGAAGTAGTAGGGGTGAGAAGAAGGCTATAAAACCAAGGAGTTGTTTGGTAAGGTATTTTAAACTATGATTTTTATTGTTTAAACAATATTATTCGTTTTTTCACATATTTTTTTACTCACATATATTTTCAAAAAATATAATATTACCAAACGTTCATAAAATAGTGCAAGACAAGTTACATTTTAACTGAAATCATATCTTAAAAACACAAATTCGATTTTAACAATGTGTAACTATCACCGATCTTTTTTTAAAATAAAACATATATAATAAAGTATTGGGCTGAATGTTAAAAGGAAAAAAAAAAGGTTGAATAAACTCTCTCAACAGTGAACAGACCACTAATTATCTTTACCAAAACAGTACGAACGTCATTGATGTCATTAGTTTTCTTTTGTCATTTTCTTGGTACAATCATAATGGGAGTGTCGGGCCTTGGCCCTTCTGCACCAAATAAAATGAGTGTGACAGAGGCTTAGTTGGAAAATTTATTGTGCCATTCATATCGTCAATTCGTCATGAATTCTAAACTTATGGCTTCCCAAAAAAAAAAAAAAAATTCTAAACTTATGGTACATCTAACCAATTTTCATCTTAAAAAAAAAAATTTATTTCTTAGGGAAAAGTTTTCTTTGCTTTAATGGATTTAAATTTGGGATGGGTTGTCCGAGATTCTATAATTTTATATTTAACTCTTTTTTCTTTTTTAATTTTCAATATATAAATTTCCGCACATGCAATCTTTTAATTTTAACATTTTTTTGTGGGTTTATATATTATCATCTCATTGTCCTTCTCTTCTTCAAACAGTACTTTATGCTGAATTAATTTTATTATTCTAAAAATTTTCTTTTAACTAAAGAACATTTTTGGCTCCTTCAAGTTTTAAAGTTTGGGGTAGTTTTTAATTTAAGTCTCTTAGAGCAACTACATCACTCATGTAAAATCTTGCAAAATACAAAAAGTAGTTCATTTTACACATTTAGAGCAAAAAAACACCCACATCAATGGGTGTAAAATTATGCATAAATGTACAAATGCTACAGTAAATAAACACTCACATCACTGTAGCTCGTGTATTTAATATTTTAGTATTTTTTTTAGGGTTGGGTCTATGAGAGAAAGGGGTAGTGAGTGAAGAAATAATAAAAAATTGTAAAAGAATGAGTATTTTATTGAATAGATGTGTAGAATAGATAAACTGATGTGAGTATTTTGTAAAAATTGATGTATAAAATAAAAAATAATAATAATTTTTTTTTTTGTAAAATAGACGGAAAGTTTGTAATGACAAATGCGGTTGCTCCATCTCATTATTATATTGGATTTGTCATCTATTTCCACTAGACACTTGTAATCTAGTGACAATTAGTATAATACCGGTGATGTGACACAATAGACACCACTTACTGGATAGTAAATTTACTAACAGAAATAAACGGCAAGGCTAATATGATGAAAATATAACGTAATAGATACATGGCTAGGCTTTGTTGGGCCAGATACAAATTCCTCAATAGAAGCCCATAACAAAGTCCACCTAATCTCATTCATAAAGGGAGCACTGATTTTCAAAATTCTGGAGAACAATAACTCAAAATTCAAATATCATTTTAATATATACGGTAGTACAAATTGAAATTAAAAAAAAAAAAAAAAAAAGCATTGTACAAATTCATAAAATAAACCAAAACAAATGTAGATTTTTTTGAAAAATTTCAGGTTGATAGTCAACATTTAAATGTTTGTACAATGATTTATTTTCTCAATTTACTCTTAAGTAGTCAAATTACTTGTTTAAATTTCTTTTATTTGAATTTCTCTTTTTAAGTTATTATGTTAATGAAAATGTATAATTTTTTTTTGTTAATATCTATTTTTTTGAGAATGTTGTTAATATCTATTAAGATTGGATTAGGATTGGACTCTAAATTTTGCTTTAATCCAGGAGTGGCCAACGTGACAATCATCATATCATTATTTCACAATTTTTTCTTACAAAAGAGTATATATGTTATTGTAGTTTTAGCCCCCCTTTTTTTAATAAAATAAATAGATTAGATCTTAGAAAAATAGTTTTCTTTTCTCTCATGGCTTTAGATTTTGCTTTAATGAAACTTTCTTCTCAAATATTACTGGGCATTGGATAGGTTGTGAAAGATCATGCTTCTAAGCCGAACCTAACATGTAAATGTAATGACAAAGTCTACCATCCTATTAAATAATTATATATTTAACTTTTTATTAGATTCTCTAAATATAAATTTTCCAACATGTAAACATCAAGATTTTATAATTTTGTGTGTGTGTGTTTATATATTACATTAATTAAAGTGCAGGCCAAGTGGTTTATCTCTTTAAATTTTAAACCTTGATATATTCAAAAAGAAAAATGCTAAAGCTAAAAATCTGGTTTTGAACCCTATGTATTCAAATTGTTCTCATGTCAATTGAAATATGTTTCAGACCCTTTTATTAAATATGTAACAAAATTATTAATTAATTATCAATTTATCTCATTTATATGATCAACAGGATAATTGTATTTTATCACAATTACATACACCAAATCATAAAGTAAGCAATATAAATAATAATAAAAATAATAATAACACTGGATTTGGTGAGGGCTTGTAAAACCAAATTTTACAAATACAAATATTGTGATATATATATATTTTTTTAAATAAATCCTCTTGTCATTAACTAGCCATAGAAGAGACTAAAAAAAATGAGTCATGAGACTTGTTTAATTCATGAGTTTTTTTTTTTTTTGGAGAAAAAATAAGCTCATAAGTTATGTGACTTAATACACTATACACATAAATAATTTTATGAATAATAATATAATAGGTAGGAGAAAGTTCCTTCAAAGCCGTTCGTAGGTAAACCATAATAAACTTTTTGTTGTTGTTTTTGGATAATTCTAGGTTTGGAAGAATCCAGTGCTTAGGGAGTATTAACTCCACGAACCAATGTGCTGAAGGAGGCCCATCCAGTCCTTCAAAGAGTAGATACAACCGTTCCCTTTTGTCAAAGCCCACATGGCCACATTGTCTTTTCCTTACCATAAACCTCAAAGCAAACGAAAAGGTTGAATTGAGGCAAATAAGATCGCAAAAAAATATTGAAAGTAGTTCTACTGTTCATTAAAACTTGAAAGTAAGACGTTTGATGCACTTGTATGGCGCTAAAAACTTATTTCATATACACTGTTGATGCAAAATCATCATGTAAAACTAAGATAAATAAGCCTTGGTGGCATTGATTATACAAATCAACCACCTACTTGACCAAATGTAGAAATTAAAAAAAAAAAAAAAACGTGCAAACTCCAATTTTTTTAGTTAATTCTTTCAAGAGGATGCCCCATAGACTACCCATTTTCTAAATCATATTGAAATTATACACATCGTAATTTGCAAAATCACAGCCAACATAGCCTGTACAAACTAACATAGAAAATACAAATATGCAAGAAGTTCTATAGTGAAATTTGCATCAATCACATCATTCCCACCAATTGTTTTCCCAGTTTATCCAAATGACACAAGTGTCGTGCCAAAAGTAACCCAGCAATGAGTTGAATGGATTGGCTATAGATCGACAATTGTGGGAAAGGTTTCCAGGAAGCACTTTCACATAAGTTTGAATGTTGAAATATTATGGGTTTTAAAAAGAACTCATTAAAAAAAAAAAAACCATAGATAAATAGACAAACATACACAAGAGAGAACGCTAAGGATTTACGTGGTTCGGCCTTTAGCCTACATCCACGGACGAAGACAAGGAGAAAGTTCCACTAACAAATATGGAAAATACAAAGGTGGTGTGACAGAATTCTCACAAAACCCAAACCCCAATACTCCCAAATTACTCAATATAAAAGAGATATTGTAATCCTACAACTACAACAGCAACAAAGCTGTAGTCCTAAAATTTAGGATAGACAATTGTTGCAGTGCATGCAAAGAACTGAAGAAGTCAATCCAGAAAAGTTAATAGACTTTTAATAGGAATCCAATTCAAAGTCACGTCATGTTGATAGCTCCAGTTGCATAATTTCTTGATTTAGGTCAGCCATTGCCTCTTTAATGGCTTGGGTTGATCCACCAGAGACGGCATCCTTGAGGTCTTCCACTTTAGCTTCTACTTTCTCCTTGATTGGGTCAGGAACTTTTGTCTCCCTGCTCTTTTTCCTTCTCAATTTGGTACAAAATTGAGTTAGCTTGGTTCTTTGTGTCTATGGCATCCCTCTTTTCCATGTCTTCCTTTCCAAACTTTTTAGCTTCTCTAACCATCCTATCCACATGCAATTTTAGTAACATAATTAGGTTAGGTTTACAGGTACTTATAGATGCTTCAATTCTTCAACCATAACAAGCAGTAGAATATAAAATGTGAATGTTTCTTTTTATCTTGGTTCACATTTCGATATAGTATAGATACTTGAATTGCTGAGATTTTAGAAAGAAAAGAAAGATATAGGTTCTTGAAGACCATGGTAGCATCATTGAAAGGGGTAACAACAGACACACACAAAAAAAAAAAAAAAAAAAAAAAAAGCCCTTAAGCTATAAAATTAAAATTAAAGATTAAGAAATAAAAGATTTTTTTTATTTCAATTTTATTTAGAAAATGCAAATTAGCATATAAACAAGAAAAATCATTTTCTGCCAACAATGGCTGTCGTAATAGGACTATAAAATATCTAAGTAGTATAATGCACTAATACATAAATGAGCCTTGATTTACTTGGAGTTTGGTGATGCAATCTCTTATAGTTCTATAGTTGCATTTATTATACATATTCAGTTATTTCTCAGATGGTTAGATAATTATAGTCAGCTCAGATGGGTTGGATTTCAGGATCATTCAAGCCCACAAATTAACCAAAAATTCTAATTTCTAACTCATAACAACAGTAGCCTTGAAATGAAAGTCACTAATTCATGCCTTCTGTTGAGAACTAAAATTTGCTATCTCTAGTTTGAACAAATACCAAACTCTCTTCATAACAACAGTTTTTCGAAACGTACCTTATCACTTGGCAAGGTGCTAGCACCAGTTATGGCAATATCCAGCTTCTTTCCAATTCCCTTATCAATTGAAGTGATTGAAAGGATACCTTTGGCATCAATACCACATTTCACCTCAATTTGAGGAACTCCATGTGGCACATGTGGGATGAAATCTAAGTGAAAGCTTCCAAGAGATTTGTTGTCCCTCACAAACTCTCTCACCTTGATAGAGGTTAATCTCTACACCGGTCCATCCATCTACAGCAGTGGAAAAGAAAACAACCATGATTTGGAAATCGGTAAAGTTGTGATCCTTCAGATTATATTTGTCAGTATGCCACCTAAAGTTTTAAGTCCTGAAATGAAAGTCACAAAAATCAATATTGATGCCTCAACTATCTCAACAATTAATGCAAGTTGTTAAATACAACAGTAGACAATATCAGAAATAGAGAGCTCTATTATGAAAGTAACAACTAATAAGTGACATCCAAGAGCACAGTGTCACTAACTTCTCCTGCTAAAACACTAGCCTTGAAATGAAAGTCACTAAAATAAATATTGATGCCTCAACTGTCTCAACAATTAGTGCAAATTCTAAAAAGTACTACAGTAGGTAATATTAGAAATAGAGAGCTTTACATTTTCTTCCATAAATAAAGAGGAAAAAAGAACAACAGGATAAACCTGAACTATTGCCCCAAGATCAACAACTTCATAAGGATTTACAGTCACATTAGGCTCTTTTCCAGTCATTTCCTCATGCTCCTAAACAGCTGGGATGTGAGTTGAACCATCAACAAGATTACTTCATCTATATCTTCAAAGGAAAGCTTTGTATCTCTCAAGGCACTTTCAAAAGGTGAAAAAAGCCATGAAAAAGTAGATTGCAGTATTAATCCACTAAAGTGATGGAATTCAGACATTTATTGGTATTTCATATGCGAGTAACAATTGTCAATAGGCATACCTGTCCAGCAAATTTGAGCACAGTTCTACAAATTTGACCCCTGTCAGTGTGGTGTCAATGTGTTTTGGGCCATCTACAGTAGCAGCAGTAATGAAGGTAAACTGTAAAAGCAAATGTTTTTTCTATATGATATGGAAAATAGAAAGATCAACTTAAAGAAGGCATAGAAATAGCGACATACGTAATATTACTCTAAGTCAGAGATGACAGCTTCATCATGGTAGATGCTTGCTTGTCTTTTAGAAGATCCGTGCCTTCATCTTTCTTACAGTTTTCAGCAAGCCAATCAACTATTCCTACTAAAAATTATAGAATGTAAGGGTGTAATTTAGTAACAACTAACAAAAAAATTAGAAAACAAAGAATATAAACTAAATGTTTACCAGTTTCTCTTGTTCCAACCTTGTCAAAGCCATTACTTCTTGGATGAGTCTCCAACCTCAAGAACTGCATAGTACAAACGTAACAGATGAATATAAGGTTCATTACCTATTCTTGATGACCATGGTAGCATCATTGAAAGGGGTAACAAATAAATAAAAAATAAGCCCTTAGGCTAAAAAATTAAATTTAAAGATTAAGTAACAAAGTTTTTTTTATTTTATTTAGAAATACAAATTAGCATTTAAACACGAAAAAACATTTTCTGCCAACAATGGCTTTGGTAATAGGACTATAAAATATCTAAGAAGTATAATGCACAAATAAAGAATTGAGCCTTGATTTACTTGGAGTTTGGTGATGCAATCTCTTCTAGTTCTATAGTTGCGTTTGTTATATATATTCAGTTATTTCTCAGATGGTTAGGTAATTATATTCGGCTAAGCTATAGGTTGGATTTCAGGATCATTCAAGCCCTAAATTAACCAAAAATTTTAATTTGAACAAATACCAAACACTCTTCATAACAACAGTTTTTTCAAAACATACCTTATCACTTTACAAGGTGCTAGCACCAGTTATGGCAATATCCTGCTTCTTTCCAATTCCCTTGTCAATTGCAGTGACCAAAAGGATACCATCGACATCAATACCAAATTTCACCACAATTTGAGGAAGTCCATGTGGCACATGTGGGATGCCATCTAAGCAAAAGATTCCAAGAGATTTGTTGTCCCTCACAAACTCTCTCACCTTGATATTGGTTTATATTCATCTGCTGCAGTGGAAAAGAATACAACCCTGATTTGGAAATTGGTAAGGTTGGGTTCCTTCAGATAATCTGTCATCACACCACCTAAAATTTCAAGTCCTGAATTGAAAGTCACAAAATAAAATATTGATGCCTTAACTATCTCAACAATTAATGCAAGTTCTAATAAGTACTACAGTGGACAATATAAAAAATAGAGAGCTCTAAAATGAAAGTAATAAGTGACATCCAAGAGCACAATGTTACTAACTTCTCGAGCTAAAACACTAGCCCTGAAATGAGAGTCACTAAAATAAAAATTGATGCCTCAATTGTCTAAACAATTAGTGCAAATTCTAATAAGTGCAATAGTAGATGATATCAGAAATAGAGAGCTTTACGTTTTCTTCCATAAATAAAGAGGAAAAAAGAAGAAGAACAAGACAAACCTGAACTATAGCCCCAAGAGCAACAACTTCATAAGGATTTACAGTCGCATTTGGCTCTTTTCTAGTCATTTCCTCATGCTCCTAAATGGCTGGGATGCGAGTAGAACCATCAACAAGATTACTTCATCTATATCTTTGAAGAAAAGCTTTGTATCTCTCAAGGCAATTTCAACAAGTGATAAAAGCCTATGAAAAAGTAGATTGCAGAATTAATCCACTGAAGTGATGGAAATCAAACATTCATTGATATTTCACATGCGAGTAACGATTGTCAGTATGCATACCTATCCAGCAAATCTGAACACAGTTCTGCAAATTTGATCCCTGTCAGTGTGGTGTCAATGTGTTTTGGGCCATCCACAACAGTAGCAACAATGAAAGGTAAACTAGAAAAGCAAATGGTTTTTCTATATGATCATGGCAAATAGAGAGATTAACTTAAAGAAGGCATAGAAATAGCCACATACCTAATATTAGTCTAAGTTAGGGATGACTGCTTCATCATGGTAAATGCTTGCTTGTCTTTCAAAAGATCCGTGCCTTCATCTGTCTTACCGTTTTCAGCAAGCCAATCAACTATTTTCTATTAAAAATTATAGAATGTAAGGGTGTAATTTAGTAACAACTAACTATAAATCAGAAAACAAAGAATATAAACTAAAGATCTACCAGTTTCTCCTGTTCCAACCTTGTCAAAACCATTGCTTCTTGAATGAGTGTCACCAAAGGTAGAAAATATCCTAAATACTCCATCTCCAACCTCAAGAATTGCATAGTAAAATCCTAACAAAAGAAAGGTTCATTGCCCATTCTGTATATAAAAATATTCATGCATTTGATCACAACTCAAGATTCTTCAAATTTGATTATAATCAAATGTAACATTTAATTATAGACAAGTCTAACTGACTTCCATACCTACATCAGCTTCTCAAATTCTGAAAGAATCCAAGCGATACATCCCATCATCATATTCCCACAGAAGATTCAAATTCTTCAGATAATCGTCATTTACTAGATGCTTAATCCCTATAAAATATTTCTCATGATAGTTCTTGTAACTAAGTTCAAATGGATGCTTTATAGTATTGTTTTGTATATAGGTGAGAGAGTTACAATTTGATAAGCAAAAAAAGAAGAAAAGAAAATGACAATTAGTTTGTTTTGTTATTGAAACAACTACACTAAGATTAAAAAATTTTAAAAAGGTTTGCAATAAGCTTAGGTTTCACAGAGGGTTGCTGAAAAGTCCAAAAGCCAATCACCCAGAAATTGAACTTTAACTGAAGATAGGTGGTAATATTATTGCTAACACCAATGTTGGGAAATTTAGACCTTGGTTGATAGAATTAACAAGTTTTAAACTCAAGTTGTTAATTAGATTTATTATGAATAAAACTTGTTAAAACAAACATCAATATCATGTCAAAATCATGCAGCGGAAAAATAAATAAGACAAGATATGATGACCCAGGAAAACTAATGAATCAAACTAGTTTTACAGTAAAAAACCTAGGGGGAAACCTTCCCGAAAAGCAATTTACTATAGTAAAGAGAAGTTTCAGATCTAGTACAAAACCTTTGTCCCTAGACTCTACAATCCCTATAGATGAATTTACAGCAAAAACCTTCTACCGCTTCATAACCTTTGAACTCTTCAATATATGAACGCCACCCTTTTTGCACGAATCCCAGTATGTGATTAACCAAAGATGCATGGCTCCCAATACGTAACTAACACACCAACTTGAAAAAGATGTTGGTTGCAAAGTTCTTCACTTCATCAACAATGAAGATCAAGAAGCACTTGGTTACAAAACCCTAAGGCGCAGAGACGCAGTAGTTTCTTTCAGAGAGAATAAGGCATTGGTCATCTTTTGAATGTGTTCTTCTTGTATTCTCTTATGTGACAGTCTCTAAAATAAGCCTTATATATGTCTAAGGTTGTGAGAAAAGAAACCCTACACAAATACATAAGCATGGGCCAGAAATTAGATCTGAAAAACTGATTTTCGTAATTCTCGATAGATACCTATCTGTTGAGACCTGTTGCTTGATTGATCGAGATGTGTGGAGCAGCTATCGAGGGGATAGAAAGTTGCTCGATCGATCGACCTAGCTATCGAGAGGTATCGAGATTTTGATAAAATGAAGCTAAAGAGCTCGATAGATAGCCTAGTTGTCGAGAGGTGTCGAGTAGCTATCGAGCTTTAAAAAATCAGCACTTCTTCACTTGTTTCTTGGACAGATTTGCTTGGCTTCAATACTAGACTTGAACTATTGTTCTTTGAAGTATTAAATACATCCTAGATCTACCCAATTGCAAGTAAAATGCGTTTTGTCAAAGGATTAGCCAATTACATAAATATTGACATATGTTCCTAACATTGAATCACATATGTCCTAACAACCAAGCTACAGTCGTCATCCAATTCAACCTATCAAAAACAAGTTTGAGAATTAACTTAAAAAAAAAAAAAAGGAAAAGAGGGGAAAATAATAAAATTTCTACCATCTTGCAAAACCTAATCTTTGAAATAAGATATATAAAGATAAGAGTGAGATTTACACCAGTATATCTTCTTGTAGTTGCAGTAAATTCACAAAAAACTTTCTGTTTCCAAATTCGAAGCTCCCACATTCAGAATTCAATAACTGATGAATTCACTGAACCTAAAATAAAAAGGAAGAATGAAGAGAGCCAGTATTTGGTAAATTCAAAGTGAAATTAGTAAGGAGATCCCTAAATTTAAGAAAGTAGTGGTGTTAAATCCCTCTGATCAACTGAACAGATCTCAAGATTTTTCTTTTCTCAATAATATCGGTGTTATGAAGCATCTTCCTAACAATATAATGAATTTTTTTTTTTGAGAAATAATTACAACATGTTGCTAACCCCACAGCTAGAACCCTTTCCCCCCTAAACCCCCAAGCACTTTGTGCCTGGGGAGATGCCAATTCAGCTATAAGGCCTTTGGCAAACAATATAATGAGATAAAACTAGATAAAAATTTATAGTTAGATTGTAGAGAACAACTTAATTTTTATTACTCATTTTATGATTCATATGGGTACAGAGTAAAGTGAGATACAGAAACTAGAGCTACAAACTAAGAATCATGGGCAACCTATTTTAATTAAGAAATAAATATAGCGAGTTGAAATAATTACCGGTTTAGGTTTGAAAATTTTCAATAGCTTCACTAAGAAAACACTGTGCGAATAATGAAGCCATTCTTGAAAAGGAACAACTCTTCTGTTAACACCTTGTTGTGATCTTTATCCATGCCAAACTGCCAGATATAAGTTTGAGAACATACAAAAATAAAAGTATAAATGAAAGGAAAAAAAAAAAAAGATTTACCACTGATTTTTCTCATGAGTCTTACATAATTGCAATATTGACTCCTTTTAGAGATCACAAACTCTGGTCTGTTTTTATATTCCCAGCTTTTCCATTTTCTGCACACAAATTATACTTCTAATTGAAGGAATTTGGATAATTTATTAACAAAGAAAGCTGAAATTAAAGGAGATGTATGGACCTTTAGTATATCCTTCTGAAATACATTCAATTTAGGATGCGAGCAGTCTTGGACCATTCCCCAACAATTTTTGCTTGGAATCATCCCAAAATAGTGAGGAAAAGAATATAAAACAAAGTCTCTAATATTATGTTTTATGTCAGTTTGGTTTACAAAAAAAAACTATCCATTTCATGTGAGAATTCAATTGGTTAACTCTATATTTTCATTTTATTGATCCTATCTTTGTATCCAAATAGTGTGCTTAAAGTAAAATCCATCACAGCACTTCAGCAAGTCCAAACTAAGTTATCATTGTATAGTGAACAAAAATCAGACATAATGTAAGAACCCAAAAACCACACTGGATATTGTTGTTTGTTGATAAAAATAGGTAGTAATAATAAAGTGTTAAAGCTAACAAAATAACAAATACCTGAGTATAAAACATCTTCCTAAAGGGTAGTTGTCAATAATGATCATTCACCAGAATGTTATCAAATTTAACAAGTGCCAGATATTACTCTGTTTACTCAAAATCAAGAACCCAAACAAAGGAAGTGTCATTTTGTAGTTTATATAAATGTAGAAATCATTAGAATGAACAAACAAATGAGAATCATATCTAGAATGAAATTTGTATGCAAAGGGAAAAGAGAATGAAACACGAAACAAGATAATCACCTAAGCCGTGGACTCGTTGCACTTGCTCCTAAGGTTTTGATCATGCCCATATATTTACACCTCCGTTTGTCCTGTGCTTCCAATAAGAAGAAATCCTATGAGTCTATGCGGTTAAGCTATTCCAAAATAAATAAATAAAAGTCTTTGATTTTTGATTACCAGAAAACCTAAACAAAATACCAACTCAATTATACCAGGGCTAAATATATATAATATTGTTTCCATAAAGAATAGAATTCAACGTAAATATATGGAAATCAATGTAACATAGAGAATATAATTGTAAAGAGCTCAGTTTCTTTTGAAAGCATAGAATGTGTACCAAGTGAAAGCGGGGAGGGGCCGTTGCAAAACATGAAGTAGAGCCGTTTGCTACTGTGGTTTTAGTACATCAACCCCCAATCGATTTCCAAATTAGGGAAATCCTTATCGATTTTATTTTTGTATTTTTCCGCTAATTGAGGACAATCGGAAATTTCTAATTTTTGTAAAGACTTGAGACAAGCATCATCAGGTAGTGTTGTGAGATTGGGACATCTCTAAATGGAAAGCGTTTCTAGTGAGATTGGATTTCTAATTGATTCGGGGAAAGTAATCAAATTAGAAAAGTCTTCAATATTCAGCGACCGTAAAGAAGTGAGACAACTAATCTCAAGAAGTGATCTCAGATTAGGCTCGCATCTTTCAAACCAAAGATGTTCAAGTGAGATGAGCTCCGGCAAAGTCATTAAATTGGGACAGTTTGAAATACTGAGCTGTTTTAGGGTGGTAATACATTGAAGACCCATAGGGAGAGACTTCAGTTTCGGAATGCCACTGAAACGTAAATAACGTAGGCAAATGAGGCATCGCCATTCCATGCCATCATCATGCATGTCTCTTAATGGATTAAACTCCTTGCAATTGGCAATTGATAGAAAACAGAGGGAGGTGAGATAACGCACCGCTCCAGACATAGATGTTAGTCTAGGGCAATTCCAAATATTTAGATCCTTGAGAGAATGTAAATTTAATGCCCACTCAGCCGAAAGAGACTCTATATCTTCTATAGAACCCAAATCCATATCCTTTAATTTGGAGAAAGGAGAAGAAGAGGAAGATGAAGAGGACGAAGAGGGAAGTAAAAGAGTCATTGTTATTGTCTCTTGCAAAGACTTCAAACTGACATTCTCTAAAGATAGAGATTCTTCGAGATTGGGAAACAGGGGCATGGAAATCAAATTAGGGCAATTAAAAATCCCTAAAAAAGAAAGAAGAGGAAATAAAGGCAGTGAATGGTGAGACTGATCTCCTTGATGATCTGGTGTTGATGCAGATTTTGTTGCAACTAAATCTCTCCCCGTTCTCCCCCACCATCCCTTCAAATTAGGACATGCCCCTATTGTGAGTGACTTTAGAGATGGGAAGAACAATGTTGATAATGTTGTCGATGAAACACGCACCTCTTTACTCATATTAGTATCGGATATATACTCCAAATCATTCATCATATCAAGGCTTAGAGATTTTAAAAAGGGGAGATGAGACAATGGTGGCAGATATTTGCATCTCTTACATTCTTCTATCTTTAAATCAACAAAATTTATGAGAGAAGAGACCCAACTTGAAAATTTTACACCCTTGTATTGATGCACTTCAAATATTTGAGATTTTGATGTGGCTGGAGGTCTTCTAATAACTTCTCATCTTCATTATTATTTACTTGATCTTGATGATACCATTTTAATATCAAATTTTCAAGATGTTGCTTCTCCCTTAAATTCGCAACAAGGAATTCTAAGTTAGCTTTTTCCAACCGTTCCAAATGTGTGATCTCTAATGTTCCTCGTAGATTGTTTAGCCCCTTCAATTCACCTAATCCACCAGTATGGGAGGAGGTGCTCACAATGAATAATGGTAATGTTTGAAGTGAAGTCATTTGCCCTAATCCACGCGGCATATGACTCAAATTATCACAACCATCATTATAAAGATGTTTGAGGCTAAACATTTTTCTAAACTCTTTGGGTAATTCTTTAAGACCTTCACAATTATAGAGTTTTAATGTTTGCAAATTCAATAGTGTAGTAATTGAATCAGGGAGAGTTTCAATTTTCACATTAAAAGAAAGATCTAGGTACTTTATATGTATTAAATTCCCTATAGAATTTGGCACTTTTGTAATCCTCAAACCATGTAAATCTAATGCACGCAAGCTTCTGAAACTCAAAATAATTGTATTAAACAATGACTTCTCCAAGCCACCAGATCCATTCTTATCATATGTTAGAAGAAATGTACGTAGCTTGACTGCTTTAACCAACAACCTTAAAGTTTCAGTAGATGACCCAATAGACATTGGACATGATATATGGTGATTCTTTTCATTAATATTTATGCCATCAAAACCAACGAGTTTGCACTCATCTCCTCCAACAGATTTTGCAAGATCATGAATTAAATCATGCATCTTATATCTTAAGCCATTGTAAGTCTCTACTTCCTCAAAGAACGACCTCCAAAGTAAATCTTTAAAATACTCATCACCAACATCCTCTAATTGTTGGTTTTTGTTTGATGATTGGATAAACCCTTGTGCTAACCATAGTTGTATAATTGTTTCCTTATCCATCTCATAATCTTTGGGAAACAAAGAGCAATAAGTGAAACAACTCTTTAAATGTGATGGGAGATGATCATAACTCAACTTTAAAATAGGTAAAATATCATTCCCTTGAGTTACATTTTCTAGTAAATTATTCTTCATGAATAACCACTCAGATTCTGTTACCTTACAGTATAACACATGTCCTATGGACTTTATGGCAAGGGGTACACCTTGACATATTTTTACAATCTCCGATCCAATTTCCCTTAGTGTAGGATTATTGGTCACTTGCCCTTTTCTAAATGCCACTTTCTCAAATAAAAACCAAGACTGCTCTTTGGAGAGACCTTTGAGATTAATATATGATATATCTGTGTGTGTAATCTTTGCAACCAATCTACTACGAGTGGTTATTACAATCTTACTTCCTTTCAAACCACCCATTAAAATATTTTTCAAGTTAAGCCATTTTTCACGATCTTCATTCCATATATCATCCAATACAAGTAAATATTTATTTCTATCAATTTTTTCACGAAGTTGAATTTGCAATTGATCCAGTTCAAGATTTCCAGGTACATTACCTATAGCAGATGATGTTATCTTTTCAATAATACTTTTCAACTCAAAGACATCAGACACACACACCCACATTTTTAACTCAAAATGATTTTTGACTTTCTCATCATTGTATACATATTGAGCAAGTGTAGTCTTCCCTAGTCCCCCTATCCCCACAATGGGAATAACCGAAACATTTTCTTCTACATTAGAGTCCAATAATAGTTCTATGATAGTCCTTTTTTCCTCTTCTCTCCCAATTACTTCTTCTTCACGTACAAATGAGTGAGTTGGTTCCCTCTTCCATCTCACAACATTTGTCTCTACTTGGTATTCTTTCAGGTGAAAGTTTTTCCTGTCTTCTGCTATTGCATTTAGTTTTTGCCTCATCGCCTTTATTTTACGACTCATCTTATAACAAAAAGCAAGTGGGTTTGAACATGAAAAGCACATGCGTACCTCTTTTGCGACTTTATTCCCACTCACCATGCTTCGCCTTGTAGCTTCAGTTGAGAACTCACTCAACAAGTCATCTGCCTCATAAATTGCATCGTTGAGCTTTTCAAGCCAGTGCTTGACTTGATGGTTATGACTTTGCTGCTCCGCTGCATCCTGAAGTACAGCTTGGATTGTGGAAACAGTGTTCTTGAGTTTTTCAAGCTCATTTTCGACACCCCAGAGTGATCCAATCTCTTGGAAAGTTTGAGAGGCCAGATTTTCAATCATTTTCCGTACAAGACCAAAGAGGATTGCGTCGGCCATTTCTTGGTAGTAGCTGAAAGGAACGCTTAAAGAGAGAGATGAACGCTGGCTAGAAGTGACGAAGTGTGTGTAAAAGTAATGCTGCAGTGAAGGAAGATCGAGGTTTAATGTGGACAATTGTTATCGATATCATTGGTTTTATTTTTTATGTTCTTGGTACAATAATGCAAAGAAAAATCAACCAATGGTCTCAAGAGCACATGAAGCACAATGTAAGTCATGTTAACGAGGAGACCTTTTCCGAAGGTTTAGGAAGTACTTGTTAATTTAATGTGCATATTCACATTCTAACGGAGTAGAGACCATGTCCAAAAGTTGGGCCCCCGATCGAGAACTGAGCTAAACTCACGGTACTGTAATTTTAGCTAACCAGTTTATGTCTTCTTCTTTTTTCTTTTTGGTTGTTGATAAAACAGATTATATCTTAGAAAAATGTATTCTTTTCTCTAATGGCTTTAAATTTTGCCTCAATGAAACTTTCTATCTTAACTTGTGTTGGACATTGGATAGGTTGTTCATCCGAGATGACATTGGATAAAATTAATTTTTGACCCTCCATTATCATATATATAGTACAATCTAGTCACATACTTGCTCAGTTTGAAATTTTTTGTATGATTTTTTTTTTTAAATATTTTAAACAATCAATATGTATTATTTTAAAAATATTTGAATAAAAGAGAGAGGTGCATTGGAAGTAATAGCAAATATATGGGAAAAAATAGGTTGATTAAATGTTGAACAAATCTTGGAATGAATAAAAGAGAGGTGCATCGAAAGTAATAACAAATATATGGGAAACACGAGATGGTATAGATATTAGATGTTACAAAGTCTCCAGACAGTACACTGGGAAACACGAGATGCAATGTGTTCTTTAAATATTACACTAACCGGAGTGATCTTTAAGATATTAACATTATGAGATATTTGAAAAAAGGAATCCTCTTGATATTAACTACACACAAGAAAAGGAGGACCGAGTTTCAATGTTGACGAATTTCATCGACATCATTAGTTTTATTTTTCAGTTTCTTGGTACAATCAAGCGAAGAAAGAGCAACCAATGGTCTCAAGAACACATGAAACACAACGGAAGTGTTGGGCCTCGGGCCCCTTCTGAATCTAAAGAAAATTAGTGGAACCAAGGATTAGCTGTTAATTTTGTTCCCTAGCTGATAATTTAATGTGCCAGTCATGTCATCATTCTAACGAAGGACACCTTATTTTATAGAAATAATCATAATAATAATAATAGGTCATCTTAACTGGTGCTCTTAAGGTAATGGTTAACAATCCACTTTAGAAAAATTCTGTTTTGATACCATTTTTATGGAAAACTAGTCGCAAATCCACGCGATGCGTGGGAATAAATAATTATTTTGTAATTGTAATTGTAATATAATGTATAATTCATTCTCTCTAAAAATTAAACAAATGTTATTCGGTCTAATTAGGTCTACTTTAGTCCACTTTGGTCCCATTCGGTCCACTCAATCAATTTCGGTCTATTTTGGACAAATTGGGACTTAAAATTGATTCTTTTGTAGGTTGCCTTTCAAGTTTAGCTCAAAAATTCATATATATATATTTTCTTAATTTTGGGTTGAAAAGTATGAGATTTTATTATATCCGGGCTAAACTCTTTAGTTTTGAATTAAGAAATGCAAACAAAATAAACATTAGAAATTAGAAATATGAGCCCTAAAAATGCAATAAAAATGATAAATATTCGAAAGTATTATTTGGTCCACATCGGTCCTATTCGGTCCACGTTGCTCCATTTTGCCCATTTTGGTTCTATTCGATCCACATTGTCCTATTCAGTCTTGGTCCTATTTAGTCGACATTGGTCCTATTCGGTCCACTATGGTCCTATTCGGTCCTATTTGTTCCTACTCAGTTCACATTGGTCCACTCTATCCTATTCAGTTCACTTTGGTCCTATTCGGTCCTCCTTGTTCTCATTCGGTCCTATTTTGTCCATTCAGTCCACTTTGTTCCATTTGGTCCATTTGTGTTCACTTCGGTCCGTTTAGACTACTTCAATTCATTTGTGTTCACTTTGATCCATTTTGATCTACTGCGGTCCATTTTTGTACACTTGAATATAGGGAGAAGGCATGTTTAGGTTGAGAGTACCGATTCTAAATGTAAATTTATATATATATATATATATCAAACTCGTAATATCTAAAATCTTAAGCATAACATTTATTGTTGCTACACTTTTGTTGAGCCACATTAACATAGCATTTCAGTCCACTTCAGTCTAGCTAAATTTAAGTGAAAGTCTTTCTAAACATTAAGGTTATAAATGAACAAATCTAATATTTATGGTAGTTACTCATTTATTTTATATCATTACTTTTAAATGAATTGCATGAAATTGATTATATATTCAAGCAAAAAATAATAAAATAAATAAACAAATGTGTGTGTGTGTAATTGGACCGAATTGACCATATGTACCAAATTGGATCGAATAGACCTACCTGGACCGAATTGACCATATGTACCAAATTGGATCGAATAGACCTAACTAGACCGAATTGACCAAATTGCATCGAATAGATCAAAGTGAAATGAATGGATCGTATGGACCGGATTAGACCGAACAGGACTGAATTGACCAAAGTAGACCTAATGGACTGAATGGACCGAATTGGCCAAGTGAACCGTATGGACCAAATTGGACCGAATAGACCTAACTGGATTGAATTGGCTAAATTGGACTAAATAGACGTAGGTGGGCCGAATAGGCCTAAGTGGACAGTGTGGACCAAATTGGACCGAATAGACCTAATTGGACCGAATAGACCTATGTGGACCTTATAGACCTATGTGGACCGTATAGACCGAATTGGACTGAATAGATCGAAGTGGACAGAGTGGACCGGATTGTACTGAATGGACTGAACTGGACCGAACATGACCGCATTGAGCAAAGTAGACTGAAAGGACCAAACTGGACCGAATAGACCTAGCTGGATTGGCAAAGTGGACCATATGGACCAAATTGGACGGAAGAGACCTAACTGAACCGAATTGGCCAAATTGGACCGAATAGACCTAGGTGGACTGAATGGACCATATTGGACTGAATAGACCTAAATAGACAGAATGGACCAAGTTAGACTGAACAGACCTAAGTAGACCGTATGGACCAAATTGGACCAAAAAGACCTAACTGGACCGAATTGGCCAAATTGGACGGAATAGACCTAGGTTGACCGTATGGACCTAATTGGACCGAATAGATCGAAGTGGACTGAATGGACTGAACTGGACCGAATTGACCAAAGTAGACGAAATGGGTTTGAATGGACCGAATAGACCGAATTGGACTAAATTGACTTAAGTAGGCCGAATGGACCTAATTGAACTGAAGTGGACTAAAGTAGACCGAATTGGACTAAAATTGACCAAAGTGGACTGAAGTATACCGAATCAGACCAAATTGATGAAGTGGACCGAATGCCAATCTGTTATTAGCATAGCCAAGATTGTGTATGAACCAACTATGAACTAAAATCAAACCAAAATTGTTCCCTCGTGCATTTCTGAGGTCATTTTAGCTCTTTGTTCTGTGATATAAAATAAATCTAAATCTAAAGCATACCCAAAAATTAATAAAACTAAATCCCATGTTTTTTTTTTTTTTTTCTTTCTCTGGTTTTTTTAAATCTTTGAGATTGAGATGGTATTGGACCAGAGTTTCGATGTAAGCACTAGTTTTTCTCCATTTGTTTTCTATGTATCACTATATGGTTAGTGAATGTTGTTGCAATGCAAACAAAAGTCGCAATGCAAACATGTCTTGAAGGGAACGAATCGACCCTATTTAAGATTTGATAACAGTGATCTTATGGTCCAATGACTTCTTTAGAAGTTTAATTCCTAGGAATGAATCAACCCTATTTTTACTTGGAAAAGAAGAAAGAATGTACGATTTGATGTTACTTCTTAACACAATAAGAAATTTAATGTATCCAATGCATGCAAAGTCCCTCTCACCATGTGTAAATCTTGTATGTATAAGATAATTCAAACATGTTAATTGCTGTGCTTGGCGCTTCTTGGCATTGGCTATTTCACCTTTCCAATGATCCAATCCCTCTGCATCCTTGAAAATCCTCCTAATCTACCAAAGTAGTGGTTGCTTTACTAGATAGACAGCCAAGCCACGTTTATGAAGGCAAAGTGGTGATGTTGTTGTGAAGGGAACGTTAGGTTTCAGCTTCAAGATATGGATTAAATATCAAACCCATCTAACAAGAAGAGGCATTAAGCGAAGACTTGCAAGCGTATCAAGAATCTTAAATTTGCACACCTCTCGGAGGACAATTTGTAAAGAAATGTTTTAAAGTAGTCAATGATCACAGTGAAATTGGAACAGGGTAATAGCATGAAGCGAAGATTTGGCTAAAGTTAAATAAGCAAAAGCTGATGACCAAGACTGAAATGTCCAATTATACAACACCAAGAAACACTGTAGGATCATTATTTACTATTTAGCATGATTACCACAACAGAAGTGAATGATCCACAATTACTACAGCCAGTAGTAGTAGCAGCTATACCAAGTTCCAATTCAAACCAAGAAATTAGATGGACGTAATGTAGTAATCAAAGTGAATAAGGTTTCAATTAGTAAGTAAGGGTTGAAAAAGGTTTCAATTGGAAATGCAAACCAATTTTGCATTGCTTAAGCAGCAGTGAACATATATCTTGAACCAATAAGAAAATAATACTGCAGGAGACATGTGCCATTTTTAAACTCCAAAATTTTTCAACATCTTTTTTTTTTTTTCTTCTCTCTCTCTCTCTCTCCAAAATGAACCGTTTCAGTTTCCTTCCTCGAAAACCCTAAAAGACTATCAAGAAGAGCTTAAAACACACTGTATCAACGATTCCGAATCAATCAATATCACTGTCAGGCTTCTGGATTTCAATTCTTAAAATGTGGTTTAAAAGCAAAAACACCATTAGTTTCAATTCTTCTTTGTATCTCTGAGATTTCCATATCTGTCAAATTGATTTATTTGACTAACTTCTTTTTAGCTTTAATGGATGGAAAAATCACATGACACTAATGTAATTAGTGGCGTGAATCCATTGGTGAGTCTTCTTAATGTAATAATGTGAAATTCATGTGAGTTTCTTTCCATAAGAGCTAAAGTAAGTTTAGTTTCAGTGCTCAATTTGGTGCACTTTTCAGATAATTGACCATTTTTATTGGGATGAAATTTGGTAATTGACATGAGTATTGCAAAAATTTAGCTAACCAGGACAAGGTACAATCTGCTTCGGTAGATTGCATACTCTTCAGCAGCATTTTAGCCTTCAGAAAAACTAAAGAGGAAAAGCACAAAGCAGTATCGTTTTGATCAAAAAAATATCACACAATATGTTTCACTCACTGGTTACACAATCCTAGTGAAATATGTTCAACTTTATACTACACATGTAAGTGAGTCTCTAATCTCTTTGAACAGCCTACAATTGACACACTTAGCTTTTACTTTCCTGCTACTTTCCTCTTACTATTACTTTACATCCATAACCAGTTCTTGCTTGAAAAATGTCACTGGCTATCTCTGCCATTATAAAGTGGAGCAAGTCAAAACCCTTTTACTCTTGGCTATAATTTGAAGTCATTCTCCTATTCCATTCTTGAATTTTCATAAGCTTAGTAAAATCATAATCTAGTAATCTGCCTGCACTTTTAAGATGGATGCGCATGAGCAGATGTGTCCCACCCTTATCCGAACCCCGTACCTCTCGCATGCAAAGCGAGCTGTCTACCATGTGAGCTACATCCCCATGTTGATAAACTCTCTTAAATACAATTATATAACACTTTAGCACACATAAAATTTTGACTTGAGAAACAAGTTTCGATCTCTTGAAGATTCATTGCAATCCATTTGAAAATTCATACATTTCAAGATTTGAACAGAGTGGATTTACTGATTAGTCAAGAAAAGACGACCAATGCATGCTAGGTCACCTCATGCGTATTGCCACTGGTTCGTCGCTTCTCCTCATAAATACTAATAATCTTAATAATCTCCACTCACCCACCACTCTCGACACACTCCAACCCACCACCATCATGTCTTGGTGTTATGGTCTAACTATGGCTTCCACATCTTCTCTCTCTAACTCCAACCCACCACTCTCGGCCCAGAGCACCGCCTCATTGATGGTATCTCTATCAATTTCAATGGAACAGAGGATTAGCTCTTAATTTTGTCCCCCTAGCTGTTAATTTATGGGTTAGTCATGTTAACGAGGAGACCTTTTCCAAAAGTTTAGACCCGTACTTGTTAATTTAATGTGCATATTCACATTCTAATGGAGGAGAGACCATGTCCAAAAGTTGGCCCCCGATCGATAACTGAACTAAACTCATGGTACTGTAATTTCAGCTAACTAGTTTTTGTCTTCTTCTTCTTTTTTTTTTTCTTCTTTTTTTCCCCTTTTTTTTTTGAAAAAAAAAAAAAAAAGAGAAGATTTTATCTTAGAAAAATGTATTCTTTTCTCTGATGGCTTTAAATTTTGCCTCAATGAAACTTTCTATCTTAAGTTGTGTTGGACATTGGATAGGTTGTGCATCCGAGATGACATTAGGTAAAATTAATTTTTGATCCTCCATTATCATATATATTATATAGTACAAACTAGTTACATATTTGCACAATAGTTTGAAATTTTTTGTATGATTTTTTAAAATTGTATTTGATTTTGTAGATTAAACAATCAATATGTGTTATTTGAAGTTCACTACAACCCTTGAGGAAAGCAGGTTGAAACTGCTTTCCTCAAGGGTTGACTAAAAAGTGCCCAAAACATCAATGTTTATTAGCTTTATTCCGAGGGTCATTAAAATCCTCGAAATAAAGCAATACAACCCTCGGAATAATCTATTAAAATTAGGCGGGCTAGTTTTTAGTTTTTACACTCCAGCGCCAATTTTACCTCCAAATTTAAACATTTGTCGATGCATCCTATTCCTATCACAACCTTCGATAGAAGATATCTCAAAATTTCCAACCCTTGAAATAAAGTCCAAAATTAAAATACAAAAGGGAAAACTCATTTTTGTTCACGCTCCACACTCAGAAACCGCTCACACAATCATAAAATTCTCTCAAAATCGATCTGAGCTCATCTCAGAAAACTCAAAGTTCGGAGCTCATCTCATCTCATCTCCGACGGGCTGATTTGCGGTGGTCAGCTGTCTCATCTCCGACGACAAGCGAGCCGTTAATAGACTTAGCACTCTTTGCCACCCCAGGTCTGTCTCTCTCTGGTTGTTTCCCGAGAAATTATGGAAATTACATAGTAGAACTATCCAAAAAAATTTTGGTATTCTCTCTCGTTTTCTCTCTCTCCATCGGTAGATATTTCTCTTCCTCACCATTGGTATAATTTGGGGGCTAGGGTTTGGGTTACATGTCCTTTGGAATCTAAAGTATGGATTGGATCTAAGAGGCTTGAACATATTATATTGAAGAAATGCTTAAAAAGGAGTTTCTAAGTTTTAACGGTGTGGTATAACAATAGTATAAATTCAAGTATGGGTTGGATCTATGAGGTTTTTGGTGGTGCTATGTTTGTTATTTTTTGTTTTCCAGTATTTTATCTAAGAGTTTGATGCTGATTTTGAAAATTCTATGTGTATGTTAATTATTGAAAATCAGCTATAATATAGGTTTCCCCAATGGATATATTGATTATACCAGTGCAGTGTAAATCTTTGTGTTTCTCAAGCTATTTAAGCTAAAATCAATGCAATTTTATTATCCATTTTTATTGGTTTTTTGTGTTATAGAGTATAAATTAAAGTTTTTTGAGTTCCCTAATTTTGAAAGGACTGGACTATGTGATATCAAGAAGTTGCTACAAATTTATAATTTATACATTTGAAACTTGTCTTAAAGAATACTCTTCTCTGTAGGAAATTTGGAGTATACACAAAAGCTTTTGTAGCTGGACTTCCAAAAATCATTAACAATGTCATATCTAGCTCATCTCCTAGTGTTGTTATCTACGATTAATTCACAAAACAATCTTCATTTGTTTGTCACACATGATTCAGATCATAGACAAAGCCTTTTAGATTTTAATCATTTTGCCAACAGATTAACTTATACAATACGGATAGATTATTTATGACAGATAATGAAGATCAATCTCAAATAGAAAATCCCATCAGGAAGGTCAAGGATTCAGCTAAGGAACAAAATGAGCATAACCTCTACGCATTCACTTCCAAAGGAAAGTGAGGAAGATAATGCCTCTCAAAATATCATATATGGTATATTTTTCCTTTAACTTCTGTTTCATTTTGTTTGATTGTTGAATCCATAGTTATTGCTGCTTCTCATTTAAATAAAGTGTTTGGTAGCTCTGTTTTATTGTAGGAAATAAAAATGATATATTTTGGGTTATTCTTATGTGATACTATTGCGGCTGGTATTGAAGCTCGTGATGGTTTTCTTAGCCGATCCAAATGATATCTTCTTGACAGATGGAGCAAACCCTGCTGTAAATTTTGACTTCACTTTCTTTTTGTTTCTATAACTGCCAGTATTTTCCATTTCCAATTGATACATTTATAACAGATTGTGTTTCTCTCTTACCAGGTGCATATGATGATGCAATTACTGACAAGATCAGAAAATGATATCTTCTTGACAGATGGAGCAAACCCTGCTGTAAATTTTGACTTCACTTTCTTTTTGTTTCTATAACTGCCAGTATTTTCCATTTCCAATTGATACATTTATAACAGATTGTGTTTCTCTCTTACCAGGTGCATATGATGATGCAATTACTGATAAGATCAGAAAATGATGGATTTCTTTGTCCCATTCCTCAGTACCCTTTATACCCTGCTTCAATTGATCTCCATGGTGGCACACTGGTATGCTTCTAATTTGTAGCACTTTATTCAGAAGCTCAAGATTGGTTGTATTCAACTACTAAGTGAAAAGACTTTTTTTTTTTCAGCATAGATTTAACACTGACCTGACTTGTAACTTGGAGGTTGGAAAATGGAAATTTGATTTATTCTTTTTTGAATTTTCATTCAATCTTGAAGTATGGTCATTTCAGGCTCCTTACTATCTCAATGAAGCAGCAGGATGGGGATTGAAAGTCTCTTCACTTAAGAAGCAATTGGAGGCTGCCAAGTCCCAAGGCATCATAGTTAGGGCTTTAAATGTTATAAATCCCAGAAACCCAACAGGTCAGGTGTGCTATTAGTAGGTTTGAAGAAGTAGAGATTTGTCTAGCAAAGTTCCTAAAGTTCACGTAAAAGAGAATGCATTGCTATGTGTCTATTTTTGTCCCTGTACATTATATGATTTTTCTGTTGTACCTGCAGGTTATTGGTGAGGAGAACCAGCGTGACATTGTGAAATTCTGCAGGAAAGAAGGTCTTGTGCTACTGGCAAATGAGGTTGGTAAATTCTTATTAGCAAAAGATGTTGAAACAGCATGCAACTCTAGTAATAAATAGAGATTTGAGTACTTGTAGGGAACTAAATTTGGTTTTGTTTGCTCTTTATTGATTCCCTTTGCTTGCTTGGAGCCCTACCAAATAGATCTTATTTGATTTGCTATGTTAAAGTTACAACTTATGTCCAATGAACTTTATACAAGTATATCAGGAAAATGTTAATTGTGAATAGATCATGTGTAATGTATTTGAGCTGATTTTTGTGGAATTTGAAATTTGGATTAAGTGTCAGGTGTTAATACCATGTTCTATTACTTGGAGATTTAAACTGGATAATAAGGTGTTCACTTGTTTGTAAACTTGGTTCAAAGCCATTATGATCTACTTAACAGCTGTGAAATTATTATTTTCTAATTGAATCATTTATCTTTAAGATCAACAAGACTATTCTGGTGCTCATACATATGAAAGGATTGATGCGGAGGGATCTTTCCATACTGAATGGTTCAAGCTTGCCAAACAGTGTAAGGTAAGTTTTGGAGGTATTCCACTTGAATGAAACTCAAAATAATCCTAATAAATTTCTGCCCAGGAGTCTGCTGGGCAGAGCTGACACCACCTCTACCTGTTGAAATGTATCTCAATTATTACATACTCCGATTAAACACCCTAGCTCTTGAGCAGTTTTATTTCAGTGGTCTTTTGGCCAAGGACATTGCGGTGGAAAACCTCCCAACTTGGTTAAATCAGGTCTTAAATTTGAGGAGATAGAAAATGATGCGAGTACTCGAGATTATGTAACGAGGATATGGGACTTCATGGAATCACTCTGTAACGTTGAATCCATGGAATTCAGCATAGAAACTGCAGAGGTATGGATATGTTACGTTTTTCATGCTCTAACTCTCTTATCATTAATTAAATTGCTCAATGCTACTAAATAATATTTTTGCGAGTGGGTTGTGACTTTGTGCAACTTGTGATTGTTATGTGGTCATGCAGATCCTCTGCTATGGTTCTATTGATGATCTTCCTGTGTTTAACAATTTGACTTTCTTGACGTTTGGTGGTTGTATTAGGTCTTGTTATTATATGTGGCCTGCAGTACAACTCTTGCTTTGTCAGGCTCCAAAGGTGCAAACACTTGTCTTTGAATTGACATTCCTAGGTAGCCATATTTTTCTTCTCATCTTGTGCACAAAGATGATTATAGCAGTTCTGTCATTGAGGTATACTGGTCTGTTATTTCAGATGTGGATTGGTTTCCCTGACAACTTGCTTCTTTTTAATGTTTGCTCTACTAACAGACAAAACAACTTGATGGGAATCTTCCATCTGAACTTGAGGAGTTCCTGAACAACAATCAAGGGGTTGAAATGGTAGTAAAGTTGGGTAGAGAGAATACTAATTGTCAAGTGATTCTGTTACAAAAGATCAGGGGCCCTATCCTTCAGCTGAAACCCAAGAAACAACAGTGGTAGGTCTTTTCACTACAAAACATGCTTGTTTTTACTTCTTCTACTTAGTAATACATGCTCTTTTTTCGAGTGATTCTCTTTTTAGTTTATGTCTTGGTTTTCTTTTAATACTGCAGCCTCGTGACACAGCTGAGTTGGAAAACGTGGAACCTTTGAAGGATAGTGAGAACAAAGCAGGAAAATGCAAACGCTAGGTGAATTATTCTTGATGGAGATGTGATCACAAATTTGAGATTATAAGTTTGATGCTTTCATGTTTCTTTTCTGATATCAATCATTTTTGTTATGTCTAATTTTTGTTTTTCTATTTTAACTCAATTCAACACAACTAAGATAAATCCTAACTATATTGAGTCTGCTACATGGTTCTTTTTATGCTACTTGGCCTTATCTAGGACATGTCCCCATATATCTTTTCTTTTAACATAAATATTTGTTGATGCAATTTGGCTAATGTGCAACTGTTAAAATATGGCAGAGTGATCAAGTTGGTGTACAAAGCATGGAAGTGTTAAAAGTAAGAGATGCCCTCGAAGAAAGATTGAAACAAGAGGGTATCCTTAGTTCCAGAGCTTCAAGTCTGATAAAGCCTAGAAACGTCTGAAGCCAGTTAATGGGTACTGTTTCTACCTAAGCTCTCTAGTGTTGGCTTCTTTCTGAAATTTTGAGTACTAATTTATTGAAACTGGAATGGAACAGAGACGACTTGTGATGTATGATGATTTTGATGATGATGCTATAGACGTGGGGGCTACTAGATTCAGAATGGTCATCCAAAGTTCATTGAGCACAAGTAAACTTTCCCAAATTGTTTCTGCTAAAACAAATAAGCCCAAGGTATAAAACTTGATTGGACCTCCTCTTTGTAGTGAGTTTATATGGACATTAATTTCATCAATCAATAGTAGCCTGCATATGAAAAAAACCATTACATATATGTTTCTTGTTAAAATGGTGTGAATAGGTTCATCAGGTGAATGAAATCTTTGTCTGGATAATGGATGGTATTGGGGCTTTACTTTCTTGACTGTATCACTAGAGCATTATGTTTCTTGTTTGCATCCTTGAATCAAGAATGTTTGGTTGGTTTTTATTTTAAGAAGCAAGGTACCACAAGTATGTGCTTTTATGGTTCTTGTCCCTCTCAGGTTTCCAAATGCGCTTGGGGCTTTTATTTATCCAATTTATGGTCACGGGGAACTACCACAGGCTTTTTGCTGTCGTGCTGCTGTCAAAGGTTGCATTCATGTATGTTCTAGTCAAGGGATTCACAGTTTAGTTTTCTAAGAGCATCATCATTTGATAATTCCTTACCATTTTTACATCCTGCTGAATACTTGTTAATATCTTGTGCATTTTGTTTATGAGGAAATAGGTATGTGCATGTTCATACTTGTCTAATCTTATTTCAAATGTACTTAACTGTTTGTATTATGCTTTTCATAAGAGAGAACTTGACCTATTTGCATGATGCCATTAAGAATTGGGAGTGAGTCAATTATTTGCTTTGATTTGGATTGAAATTGTGTGGCTAATAATTGAAAACCTGGAAACAGATTTCATAGGAAGGGGTGAAACCAAAGAATAGTTAGAAAGGAAAACTTCATTTTTTTTCAACTTTGAATAAGATTTTTATTGATAAATACCATATAGATAATGTTGGCAGTACATTTTGGATCAGGATATTTACCTGGTTGCAGAGATTTGGTTATTGAACTTATATCTTTTTGTTCTTGTCAATATGGACTTCATTGTATGACAATTTTTCAATCAAACACCTCAACCATTTAACAAGTGCATGATTAATAGGTTTGTCTATTTCCTTGCAGTTCTTAATGCAAGGGAAAGTTGGTGGCTATGCATCAGTCTTTAAGAAGTACCAGGAGAAGGCAGAATCCTTTATGTGAGACTCTTTAAACATTAGTACATCCTTTTGCATTGAAATAGAATAATATTAAGATTAGGATTTTGATCATGTATGGTTCTTGTATTGATTCATTTCTCTTCTTCTTCTTCCTTTTTTTTTCTCCTTTATCTAGTTAAAATACTAAGTTCCTTTATGTTAATATGAAAATGTCTACATAAACTTCAAGAATGAAGAATTTAGTAACTTGGAAAGCTAATTGAATTTTGTTTTGATATTTGTGTTTTGGTATAATATAGATTTTTTATTATGTGGTTCTTTAAAGTTTATATGCATGGCTGTGGGTTTCTATTTAATTTTTTTTTTTTTAAAGATAAAAACCTTATTTTGAGGGTTGGGAGACCCTCAGAAAAAGGTTATTGTTCTTTTATCCCTTTTAAATTTTTTAAAGGTTGCCAATCCTTGATAAAGATAAAACATTTGTTTCGAGGGTCATGTAGGCTGTTGAAATTTCAATTTCAAGGGTCACAAGGCCGTAGAAATTTCCGTTTCGAGAGAATTTGTTTCAAAGGACATCAAGGGTCAGTTATTATTTTGAGGCTTTTAATGCCTTTTTCAAGGGTTTTGACCCTCAAAAAAAATCAACTTTGTTTGCTTGAGGTAAATGTTATATAAGCCATGAGATATTCTTAAATGAGTGAATAAATTTCTTTTCTTTGGGGGAGAAAAACAAATGGCCAAAGTCATAAATTAGCCCTTAAGAGAGAATAAAGACCATATGCTCAAAATCCATTTAAGTAGGCCTGGCTTTTAGTGTGATGAAATAGTTCTTGCATAGATTATCGCTCTACCGCAATATAGGCCCAAAAAAAAGGGTTTTGAGTCTCCTATTTTGCAAATGATAATTAGTTTGTATCACTTTCAAAATAAAAATATATAATGTATTTTCTAATCTAACTCTATGCTGAATTAATTTTATTATTCTAAAAAATTTTCTTTTGACTAAAGAACATTTTTGGCTTCTTAAAGTTTGGGGTAGTTTGTTATTTAAGCGGTATTAAGCCCCTTACATCTCATTTTTATATTGGCTTTGACATCCATTTTCACTAGACACTGGTAGTCTAGTGACAATTAGTATAATACCAGTAACGTGGCTTAAGAGACAGCATTTATTTGATAGTAAATCTACTAACAGAAATAAACGGCAAGGCTAATATAATGAAAATAAAACCTTTTTTTTTTTTTTGAGAAACTAATGAAAATAAAACCTACTAGATACATGATTAGGCTTAGTTAGGCTAGATACAAATTCCTCAATAGAAGCCCATAACAAAGTCCACCCAAGCTCATTCATAATAATGTTCAAGATCTCGGACACAATGACTCAAAATTCAAAGATCATTTTAAGATATACGGTAGTACAAATTAAAATTAAAAAAACAATAGCATTGTACAAATTCATAAAATAAACCAAAACAAATGTAGATTTTTTTGAAAAATTTCAGGTTTATAGTCAACATTTAAATGTTTGTACAATGATTTATTTTCTCAATTTACTCTTAAGTAGTCAAATTACTTGTTTAAATTTCTTTTATTTGAATTTCTCTTTTTAAGTTATTATGTTAATGAAAATGTATTATTTTTTTTTTGTTAATATCTATTTTTTTTAGAATGTTGTTAATATCTATTAGGATTGGATTAGGATTGGACTCTTAATTTTGCTTTAGTCCAAGAGTGGCCAACGTGACAGTTATCATATCATTATTTTACAATTTTTTCTTACAAAAGAGTATATATGTTATTGTAGTTTTAGCCCCCCCCCTTTTTTTTTTAATAAAAGAAATAGATTAGATCTTAGAACAATAGTTTTCTTTTCTCTCGTGGCTTTAGATTTTGCTTTAATGAAACTTCTTCTCAAATAGTACTGGGCACTGGATAGGTTGTGAGATATCATGCTTCTAATTATGTCTACCATCCTATTAAATAATTATATGTTTAATATAAATTTTCTCACATGTAAACATCAAGATTTTATATTTTTGTGTGTATATATATTATATTAATTAAAGTGCAGGCCAAGTGGTTTATCTCTTATAAGTTTAAACCTTGATATATTCAAAAAGAAAAATGCTAAAGCTAAAAATCTGGTTTTGAACCCCATGTATTCAAATTGTTCTCGTTTCAATTGAAAAATATGTTTCAGACCCTTTTATTAAATATGTAAAAAAATTATTAATTAATTATCAATTTATCTCGATTATATGATCAACAACATAATTGTATTTTATCACAATTCAACATGCACCAAATCATAAAGTAAAAAATATAAATAATAACATTGTATTTGGTGAGGGCTTGGAAAACCAAATTTTACAAATATAAACCTTGTGATATATTTTTTTAAAAATGAATCATTTTAATTTACATTAACTAATCACTGAAGAGACTTAAAAAAAAAAAAAAAGTCTTGAGACTTGTTTAAATAAGTTCATGAGTGTAAAGTGGTGGGCTGTGCTAGTGGTGTTGAGTTGCTTCCTATGGCACTAAAACCAAGTTTTCTAGATAAGGGAGTTGGGACCGGTCTAGCTATAACTCAAGTTGGTTCGGCTTGTGTGCAAACTAGGCCAGGTCTGCCAGGAACGTGCTTACGATAGGCAGAACTGTTTCAGGCAAGTTGTGGCAGACAGACATAATAATAATAAAATAAAAAAAATACCTGGCCACTTAGTGGGAAATGACCAAACAGCCATTGAACACAATTACAGCAGCAATATTAACCATTTTTACGGAAGGGAAAGAACAGAACAGAAGTAACAAGTATTAATATGTATGGATTAGTCAGAATGTTAGGAAAATCAACTAAAGTCCGGTCCGCAGGAGCAAAGCTAGAGAGGAAAGAACGTTCCTTCTCAACGCAATTAATCTCTCAGGAAAAAGTCCTGCCGTGGAGATTAACTGCCCTGAGGGAAACGGACTTGAGTGGTTTTTTTTTTTTTTTTTTTTTTTTTTTTGCACAGAGTCTCCTTGAGATTTTCACAGAGAGCAGGATTTCATGAGAGAAAGAGGGAATCAATCTACCGGTGCATGCCTGCCGTTCTAATTCTCACTTTGTCTTTCTTTCTGGTTGTTTTCTTTCTTTCTTTCCCACTCGTTTCTTTTCTATTTCCCAGTTTCTTTTTGAAGCTCCTATTTCTTAGTCAAAGTTCTCGTCGTTCCTCCTCCCTTCTGCTCATGGTAAGACCCTTTTTTTATAGTGCCTACCGTGACCAGATTTTACTGTTTTAGCCCTTAACTCCCCTTGTCTGGTCTGGGTGTACTGGCCGACTATCACTGTTTCGTCTGTGTGCCACCCTCCCATCACCAGATAGGGAAGAGTATTTTGTTTACTTGTCCACCGTGGCACCCTTTCCTGCTACGGTCTGGGTTCTTTCTCTCTCCCTATCTCTCATGGTATGCACCTAGTGGTTCCAACTCAGCTTGCTTCTTTTAGGTAGTAAGTTATCCCAGTAGGACACCTCCCTGAAAGAGCCTGAGCCGGAATCTTCAAAATAGATTTTTCCCCTCTTCCCACCACCAAACCATGCCCTCTGAATCTCTGACCCCCGACCTCACCATGCTCTGTATTGGCTGGGTACAGGCTGGTGGTGCCTAGGCCTTGCGCGTGCCTTCTTTCCATATGTATCCAAAATCTGCCTGCTGCCCGTTCGTCTGTCGTGGTTTGGAGGCTTGCCTGCATTACCTGCCATCCGTTTTCTTTGATCTTTTATGTGGGTTGCTTTTTGATTTCCTGCTCCTCTTAGGAGCTGGGCTTTATTTGATGATGGGCCTTATATTTCTTTGGCCTACCTCATTTCCTACCATATTTGTTCTGTTATTCCTGCTGTAATGATTTAATCTTGCTGGGCCTCTTTAGGCTAGCCATTTATTCTTTCTCCCAGTGGCTTGGTATGGCCACTGGTTTCTTTTCTTACTTATGGGCTCCTGTGTCCCTTTTGTTTTTCTCTTGGGCATCCTTGGCTCATTTGCTTTCTTTGGGCTTCCTTAACCCTTTTGCTAATTCTGCATTTCCATGGGCTTTCACTAACTTCATTGGGCTTCCCCGGCCCAATAACCTTATTCTCATCCTTGGAGTTTATGGGCCTGCCATAAACCCCTTACTTTTTTAGTTTGCATTACTTTGGGCTTGCGGCGGCCCTTTCTCACTTTTCTTCATCATACACTGCCCATGGGATGCTATTTCTCTCTTTCCGAGCTTTTTTAGGCCCACTTGCCTCTTCAAGACCCATTTGTTTATTTCTTGGGCCTGTAATCCATTATTCCTGCCGCTTAGGCCTAATGGTTTTGTTGTTTGCTTGCCAATTCTTTGCTGCCCTTGTTATTGGGCTTTCCTTCTTTTTACCTGGATTCTCACAAATGACCCTCGACAATGAGTTATGTGACTTAATACACGTGAATAATTTTATGAAAAATGATATAATAGGTGGGAGAAAATTCCTTCAAATTCGTTCCTAGTTAAACTATAATAAACTTTTTGTGTGTGTTGTTTTTGGATAATTCTAAGTTTGGAGGCATCCAATGCTTAGGGAGTATGAACTCCACGAACCAAAGTGCTGAAGGAGGCCCATCCAGTCCTTCAAAGAGTAGATAGGACCATTCCCTTTTGTCAAGGCAAATGAATTGAAGCAAATAAGATGGCAAAAAATATTGAACTAGTAATAATTAGTTAGTTTTACAGCCAACATAGCCTGTACAAACTAACATAGAAAATACAAATTTGCATGGAGAAGTTCTGTCAATGAAATCTGCATCAATCTAATCATCCCCATCAGTTGTTTTTCCCAGTTGATCCATATGACACAAGTGTAGTAACAGAAGCAACCCAGCATCGAGTTAACTGGATTGGGTATAGATCCAGTGGCTCTAGGAAAAGTGGTCACTAAGAAACCTAAATTATATAAAATTTAATAAAGAGACAATTTGAAATATCAACGTCACAAAAGAAAAAAACTCAAATACATGAAATATTCCAATTTCTTTTGTACTAACAAAGATAATAAGAAAAAAAAAATAGACTAATAAAAGATAAAGTGCAAATTAAAAATGCTAATATGAGAATAATAAAGTGACCACAACAATTTCATTACAAATCTTATGCAACAAGTTGTTAGCAAGTTATTAATGGGTAAAACGTGTCAATATTGAACCCAAATTAGAATTAGTAATAGCTTACCACATAAGATTTATTGTGAAAATATTGTGGATGTAACATTACTCTTATATTTATTGAACTCAAATTCTTATGATTCTCAAGTAAAGATGTTCAACATTTTTATTAGGGTGGTCAAAATAGATTAATTTAGTATATAATTTTAAAAAAAAAGTATATTTACATTTTTTGCACGTTAGGATGGTCATAGACCATAATAGTTTAAAATAATTATTTATATAAAATTTTTTTTCATGTATAATTTTTTTTGGACAAGTGGGGGTGGTCCTGGGACGACCCTCACATATATTATGGGTTAAAAAAAAAGGGGCAATCACACAGAAGAAAGAACACTAAGGATTTACTTAGTTCAGTCTTTGGTCTACATCCATGGGCAGCGACAAGGAGAAAATTCCACTAACAAATATGAAAAATACAAAGGTGGTGCAGAAGAATTCTCACAAAACCCATACCCCAATCCCAATACACCCAAATTACTCAGGCTGTGTTTGGTTCATATATAATATTTTTCAGAAAATAAATATTTTTCGGAAATGTTATTTTCGGGAAAGGAAAATGTATTCAGGTTGTTTGGCTGCCTCAGAATTCGTTTTACAGAAAATCAATTCCGGTGTTTGGTTCGTTCAAACATTTTACGGAAAATGCTTTACGTTTTATGGAAAATCAAGCTTTGCAACCAAAATAGAAAAAACAAGAGAAGAGAAAATTTGATTAGCCATTCCACTGCATCAAATGGGAAAGTAAGAGTAATCCAATTCAACCCAATTCCACACTCACATTTTCCCACCAACCAAACAAACCCACAAAAGAAACAAAACCCAAGAAAAAAATTCATCAAATCCGGTCAAATTGAGAGAAGAAGGAAGAGAGAGAGGCGACTAGGTTCTATCTAGAGGCGAGATCGTGCGGTGGAGGCGAGATCAAGCGGTGTTGGAGTCGATCTTTGCTTGATCGGTGCTGTGCGATCGGTGCGGTGCTGCGATCGACAAGACCGATGCAATCTGGTGCGATCGGCACAATGCTGCGATCGACGAGACCGGTGGAGTGTGGGTCGTCAGACAGGAGCTCGGTCTGTGGTAGTCGGACTGGAGCTCAATCTGAGGAGTGCGCTGCTGTGAGAGCTCAGACCGTGTTGTGTGAGGAGTGGAAGTGGTTTGAAGTGAAAATATGAACATAAATGATTTTACGGGTATTTTGGGTTATTTTACGGTTAAAGGGGTAAAGCATTTCAGTTGTTTGAATTTATTGGTTCAACCAAACACTCAAGTTTTACGAAAAAGCATTTCCGGAAGTAATTTGAAGACGTAGTCCTAAAATGTTAGGGTTGGCGATGATCCTCAATAGAATTAGTCTATCTTACTATAACTACATAACTCAAATTTAGGCTAAGCAATAGTTGCATTGCATGCAAACAATAGGAATCCAATTCAAAGTCACGTCGACTGCTCCAATCACATAATTTCTTGCTTCAGGCATGGCCGGCTTAATAGGTGATGCAATTGATGCAATCGCCTAAGGCCCCCAAATAAAAGAAGGCCCCACTTGTAAAAAAAAATTATATATATAATATATTTATTTATATTTTTTAATTAAAAAAACTAAGCACTTTTATTGGTCAATAAAATGCAATAAAAAGACCCTATTGTATCCTAAAATGCAAAAGATTAAAGAGGAAAAAATAAAAATAGTCAAACTTCAGCAATAAAATTAAATTTTAGGAGACAAATTTATTAACTCATTCTTGAAATATGCTAAAATCAAAATTAATACTAGACAAATCCATTAATAATACAACGTAATTGTCTTGAAATATGCTAAAATAGAGATTATAAATTTCAAAAACAAAAGAAAAACCTCTCATCTCTCTATCTCTTTGCCTCTCATCTATATTCTTACAGTCTTACCTTTCTTTTCTTCATCTTCATCTTGATTTTTTATTCTTGATCTTTTTCTGTAAACTCAGTCAGTCATTCTAGCTTGAATTTTTTTTTGTTTGTTGATTCCAGCGTACCAGTCTACTAGTCGGCAGTCACCACCAGAGGTATTCTTCTTCAGTTCTTCCCCTCTTTCTTTTTGTGACTTTGTCTTTCCGAAAATGAAGACTCAGAACTTAAATTATATATATTTTTAGTTTGTTTCACACTTTCACTACACAATTGTTTGATGGGATGGGACACGTTTTTTCTTTTTTGCTATGATAGCTTTTTTGCCCCTGCAGCCCCTCTTTGTACCCTTTTCTACCATAAGTGCCATGATAATTGATAGGAGTAGGACACGTTTTTTTCTTTAAAACTTAGCCATAGGCATTGGATGAAGGACTTAGGAGTAGTGGAGTACAGGGTCGTTGGTTTCTCACACTTTTTTATTTTATTTTATTTTTTATCTGACACTTTATCTATTATTATAAATTATTATCCTAATTAATAATTTGATGTGTGTCATATCAACTCATTTGTATTATAGTGACACAAATTTATTAAACCATATATTTAATTAATTTTTATTTGTGCAGGTTTAAACTTTAAAGTGGTCACAACTTTAGAAAAATTGCAAAATCAGGTTCAGTTGTTCTATACTTTAAATTTTATTTTTAGTTAAATTATCATTTTTAATTATGAATTGTGTTTTATTTATCTATAAATATTTTCTCATTATAAATGTCTACTAGAAAAAATTTATCCGGATATGAAAAACTTCTAAAAAAGAGAAAAATTGAAAAACAAATTGAATCTCAAAAAGGATCTATGGATAATTTGTTACTAGTACTAAAAAAAACAAAATAGAAAGTTTGGGTGAAAATATTACAAATGAACAAGAAACTTATCAAAAAGAGTTGGAAGATAATGAAATTATACAACAAAAAGAGAATAATGAAAATAGTCCTAATAATGTTCAAACATCTAATGTAACAATAATTGATAATGAAAAACAAAATAATTTAGAAGAAAATGAAAAAATGACTAACCTACTTACTAATAATATCTATGATCCAAGTCAATGGGAAAATATTGATACAAAATTAAGAGATTTATTAGTAGAAAAGGGTCCAATTAGAGACAATGATCTAAATTTTCCTATAGATAAAGATCGTAGACATTTTTCTACTACATTTTATTTTAAAAAGTTATCAAATGGGGAGAAATTTAATAGAAGATGGCTAGTATATTATTTGATTAATATTTAATTATAAAAAGGCTCCATTTAAAATTTTCGCCTAAGGCCCCAAAAGTTGTTGAGCCGGCTCTAGCTTCAGGTCAGCCGTTGCATCTTTAATGGCTTGGGATGATCCACCAAAGATGGCATCCTTGTGCTCTTTCACTTCAGCCTCTTCTTTCTCCTTGATTGAGCCAGAAACTTTTGTCTCCCAGCTCTTTAAGTTCCTTCTCAATTTGGTGCAAAACTGATTCAGCTTGGTTCTTTGTATCTAGGGCATCCCTCTTTTCCATGTCTTCCTTTAAAAAATTTTCAGCTTCTTTAACCATCCTATCAACATGCAATTTTAGTAACGTAATTAGGTTAGGTTTACAGGTACTTATGGTAGCTTCAAGTCTTCAACCATAACAAGCAGTAGAATATAAAATGTGAGTGTTTCCATTTATCTTGGTTCACATTTTGATACAGCATAGATACTTGAATTGCTGAGATTTCAGAAAGAAAAGAAAGATATAGGTTCTTGAAGACCATGGTAGAATCATTGAAAGGGGTAATAAAAAATAAAAAATAAATAAAAAGAAGAAGCCCTTGAACTATAAAATCAAAATTAAAGATAAAGAAATAAAAGAATTTTTTTTTTTTTATTTACAAAATACAAATTAGCATATAAACAAGAAAAATCATTTTTTTGCCAACAATGGTTATGGTAATAGGAGTATAAAATAACTAAGTAATAAAATGCACTAATACAGAAATGAGTCTTGATTTACATGGAGTTTGGTGATGCAATCTCTTTTAGTTCTATAGTTGCATTTGTTATATATATTCAGTTATTTCTTAGATGGTTAGATAATTATATTCGGCTCAGCTATAGGTTGGATTTCAGGATCATTCAAGCCCCAAATTAACCAAATATTTTAATTTGAACAAATACCAAACACTCTTCATAACAACAGTTTTTTCAAAACATACTTTATCACTTGGCAAGGTGCTAGCACCAGTTATGGCAGTATCCTACTTTCCAATTCCCTTGTCAACTGCAGTGACCGAAAGAATACCATCAGCAACAATACCAAATTTCACCACAATTTGAGGAACTCCATGTGGCACATGTGGGATGCCATCTAAGCGAAAGCTTTCAAGAGATTTGTTGTCCCTCACAAACTCTCTCACCTTGATACTTGTTTATATTCATCTACTGCAGTTGAAAAGAAAACAACCCTGATTTGGAAATTGGTAAGGTTGGGTTCCTTCAGATAATCTGTCATCACACCAACTGAAGTTTCAAGTACTAAAATGAAAGTCACAAAAGTAAATATTGATGCCTCAACTATCTCAACAATTAATGCAAGTTCTAAGTACTACAGTGGACAATATCAGAAATAGAGAGCTCTACATTGAAAGTAATAAGTGACATCCAAGAGCACAATGTCATTCCAGGGCCAGGAATGAAAGCCACAAAAATAATTATTGATGCCTCAACTGTCACAATAATTAGTGCAAATTCTAATAAGTACTACAATAGATAATATCAGAAATAGAGAGCTTTAATTTTTCTTCCATAAATAAAGAGGAATAAGACAAACCTGAACTATAGCCCCAAGAGCAACAACTTCAAAAGGATTTACAGTCACATTGGGCTCTTTTCCAGTTATTTCCTTATTTGCTCCTAGACAGATGGGATGCTAATTGAACCAGCAATGAGATTACTTCATCTATATCTTTGAAGGAAAGATTTGTATCTCTCAAGGCAGTTTCAACACGTGATAAAAGCCTATGAAAAAGTATATTGCAGTAGTAATCCACCAAAGTGATGGAAATAAACATTCATCGACATTTCACACGAGAATTACAATAGTCAGTAGGCATACCTTTTAAGCAAAAAAATCTATTATTGATCTAGAAGCTCCAGGAAAGCCTCCTTGAAATACCATCCGTTCTCTAACTTCAAACTATTGGGATGGCTGAAATGACAGCCTTCCCTCAATAAAATGTGAATGTCTTTGTATTTAATAAATTGATTTAAAAAAAAAATGAGAGTAAAAATCAGAAATGGAAATAGGGATCATGAGAATGGCACATATCAACTAAATGGCAAAAATATATATTCCAGCTTTCAGGATGTTCCCTATTGGCTATTACATAGCATCTTCTAGCTTTGAGATTTCTCTTTGTTAGTATTCTTAGAATTTACAATCAGGTGGCAGAGTTGGCCAATAGAGAGGCTGTGGTGAAGGACATTCAACAGTTTTACAAATGTTTGGGTTTGACAAGTGGATGGAAGTCCTGGCAGAGTCTGGATTCCCAGCAACTGTTGCCTGTAAGTTATTTATAAACATTAGCTTGGATAGCAGGCAGCAAACTCGGAATCTTATACTCTTTTCTTCTTGTACTATTTTGGTTCCTTCATTTCAATGTACAAAAAAAAGAATGGCAAGACAAAGCACATTGTTGGTGTTTGAAAAGTAGTAGAAATCATGTTCTAGAAAGCAAGTAAACATCGAAACGGGAAGCTTTTATAGTCAAAGTATATCGATTTATTGTTCTATCCCATGTTGTTTTCTTCCATTCAGAATTAGGCTTCTGGGTTGTCCATATTTAGAAGTCCTTAAGTACAAGCTCATTAGTTCAAATTGAATAAACTAGAATTCTAATTCTTATATATATTTCCTTCTTGTCCTTTCCATATAACATGATTTGCTTTATGTTAAAGTATGCAAGGAGGTTTTATTTGTTTGGAACTCTTAAAGGTTTTTTTTTTTTTGCTTGGTTTGATCTGTCCATTAGAACTGATTTCATTCAGCCTTCTCAATTCAAGCATGGATCAAGAGCTGGCTGAAGGATATCAGGGGAAAAGAACTTAAAAGTACTTATAGCTGTCGTTTGTCTTTATTTTATGGTCTATTTGAACCAAATGTTGAGTTGTGTCCATCTAAATTTTTTCTTATATTCGCTCAATTGATCGTAAGTTCGTTTAACCAAAACTTGTAAATGTGTACAATGAAGTTGAGTGAACAACATACTTTTATCTTCATCGTTAATTACACCGAACGATTACAAATAAAAGTTTTTAAACAAAATACGATGAAACTTTTCATTACAAATAAATTTCTATCTTGAAATTTAGCGTCCACAAAAACCCAAACAGATTGCTTAAGGCTTTAACAACTTGTGGCTGGAGTATGGATTTGGATTTGGACTTTGGATTGCTTGTGTTGTGGTTTGTCATGAAGTATCAAATTATGACTAATACTACATGCAGAGTGTGACCAAAATTGTAACGTTGCTTTCTGGTACAATCTGCAACAAAACTGCAAAGGAAAACTAGACGATCGGCAAGTTGCTATTAAAGTTAAAGGCCCTCTTAGACTTTGGTCCTTTGAGAAGACAATAGATTTCTTCTTAAATCAAGTTGCAATAAAACAATTGATCAGTATCAAGAATGTTTTGAGACTCTATGGTTGCTGCCTGGAAACTGAAATTCCCATCCAGGTTTTTGAGTTCATCTCCAACAACACTCTTTTTGATAATCTCCATGGTAAAGGCAAATGGGTTCCTCGCCTGATCTCATGGCTTGACTGTGTGAGAATTGCCATGGAGACATCCTATGCTATTTGTTACATGCATTGTGGCAGGTCAAGACTAATAGTACATTTGGATAAATCTTTCACTGCCAAACAGGAGAAAGACTTTTTTCAAGGTAATTCAGTTTTGGATAAGAGCAGCTTCTAAAATTCAATTAACCCCAGGTTAGCACAAATTCAATTCAAGATTTGTGGCTTTCTAGGTGAGTCAAATGAATTTCTTAAACGGCCAGACCTGTAGTCAATTAGCATAAGAGCAGCTTGAGAATACTGAAATGTTTTGGATTGGGTTGATTGGATTGAATTGTAATTTTATGCGAGTATTGTTTGGCATGTACTTTAATAGGTTGAATTTATTGTGTCTTGATTTTTTTTTTTTTTTTTAGTATCTAAAAGAAAAAAAAAAAAACCCTTTTTTAATTAATAGTATTTAATTAAAAAAGCGCAAAAAAGGTGGTGAAACCCCTAAAGAAATAAAAAAGAAGTAAAATACCAGAAAAACTATCAAAAGTTCAATGAATCCAAGAAGTCTAAGCAGTTCCCATCCCAGTAGAGAAAATATTGGAAGTCGAAGGCAACACGGACATAAGCCTTGTTGGCCCTGTTTCAATAATAATTCGATTTTTGTGAATCCTACAATTTATGTAGTGTTAGTGAAGTATATACAATGAAGTTTTTCATTACAAAGAAACTTCTATCTTTTGGATTTTAGCCTTAATAAAAATACTAATAGATTGTATAAGGCTTTAACAACTTGTGGCTGGATGGAGAGGTTTTGTTGTGGGTTTAGGTCGTGAGCATGGATTTAGCACCCATACTCATGTGGTAGTAGCACCCATTTCCATTCAAACCCAAATGACATTACACACACAATAATCTCATTGCAGAAAAGTCCAATAATCTTCCAAGAAGTGAGCAACTAGCACAAATAAGTAACACAAATCACTGAACCAAAATGACCCCAGTCGCAACAATAATGAAGAAATCCAATGACTTACAGAGTATTTGAACCCATTTTTTCCAAATTCCAGCAACCTTCCTTCCAATTGACTGAGCTCTCCTCACCACATTCCAAGTACGCCTAACAATCAGAGTCACCGAAAGACACAGAATTTTACAGAAATTTTGAAAGAAGAGAATTGTATAGAAAAACTCCATGAATATCTTTGTAAACGTGGTTAATGACTTCATGCAGACATATATGCCAAAACCCATAAATTCTCTCAATTGGGTAGCCAAAATAAATCAAATGTTGATGGGCTAGAGTGACTGAGTGAGAGCCAGAAATCTGTCATACCTGAGCTTTGAAGCGTGAGAAAGAGAGAGAGAGAGAGAGAGAAAGAGGGAGAGGGATAAAAACAAAGTAATGTGACTGTATTAATTATCACGCTACTCGATTTCGTATATCGTTACTATTGGTAAAATTACCCTTTTACCCCTTTTGGTTACCAACTGGTCCTGTGCTTTAATCCAGGGGCAGATTAGTCCATTAACAACGGCTCTAAACCAAAATAGGCTCCACCATTTTAAACTCTCACTTCGGCCCATCAAAGGGTAGAGAGCCGAGAGCCCTTTGGACACAAAACTAGTATCTTATCCTAAAAAAAAAAATTAGTAATACTGTTGAAAAAATTTAAAAATAAATTTCATGATTTAAAAAAAAAAAAAAAAAAAACTTTTCATCATCTGACTTACCCTTTTTTTTAATGACAAAAAGGTTTGTATTTATTTATTTTTTTATTTTTGAGAAAATTTAATGATAAAAGGAAGGTTATACATTATAGTATAGAAATTGATATATTGTTTACTTTATTATATTTAAGATTTCTGCTATCAAAAGCCGTAACTAATATATATTGATATTTTTTTTCTTTCCTCTTGTCTAGAGTCATTTTTTATGTAACAAATATTTCAAATCAATGAAACATATCTACCTTATTCTTATTATTCTTCTTCTTTTTTTAATATAACTAGTCACTAACCCGTGCGATGCACGGGATAATTAAACAAAATTTATACACATTCACTTTTATTAGTACAATCATTTGAAAATAATTCTAACTAATACCCAAATGTAAGACACACGTTGACTTACTATTTAAAGTAGCCTTCTGAAGAATTTACACATATTGTGCAATTGAGCCTTAATTTCTCATCAACAATAAAAATATGGAAATTCAAAACATGGAAAAAAAATAAAAATTACAACAATTAATTACATTATCTTTCATGCTATACTTTGTAATTGTACGGAATTAAGTCAACTCAATTTAAGTAGTTGTAGTAAAATTGGCTTCTACTATTCTCTATTCTATAGAGATATGAACATATTGGATTTTTCAAACAATTACCGGTATTGCAATAAAATGATTTATTATTGAAAATAAGAAACAAAGAAAATCTGTCTATAGCTTAAGAAACACAATATACTAAAATTAAAAAGATAAAATTTTCGGAGGACAAAATATTATAGATAATTTTAGAAACAGATTATACACTTAAAAGGGTTAGTAATTTATAGCACTTACCCCCCACTATTAGTATACAGACACCAAGTGCGGTCGTCGTAACCCTTTGAAAGAACCTTCCCCAATTGGACCCTATCAAAAAAAAAAAAAAAAACACACAATTAACAAAATTGATCCAAAAGGGTCTAAAAAGCACACAAAATCAATTCAAAAAACAAAAATATGAGACAAAATAATTACTTTCCGTTGCCAATGAAATCGTCTTTTGTATTGCTGTTCCAAACTGCAACACTTATCTCTCTAAGGCCTTCAATTAACGAAAAAACAAACTTCTCTTGGAATACCGAAGTATTATGACCATCTATACACACACGCACAAAAAACAAAATCAGCATAACTCACTATAACTCTATAGAAGCCAAATATATAAGTAGTTGTAATAAAATTGGCTTCTACTATTCTCTATTCTATAAAGATATGAACATATTGGATTTCTCAAACAATTACCGGTATTGCAAAAAAATGATTTATTATTAAAAATAAGAAACAAAGAAAATCTATCTATAGCTTAAGAAACACAATATACTAAATTAAAGAGATAAAATTTTCGAAGGACAAAATATTATAGATAATTTTATAAACAGATTATACACTTAAAAAGGTTAGTAATTTATAACACTTACCCCCCATTATTAGTATACAGACATCAAGAAATTGTGGCTTTATATTTTTTAACTTGAGAGAGGAGTAAGGTTGCTAGGGTTTTGAGGTGTTATAATGTTTTTATGTAAGGTTGCTAGGGTTTTGAGGTGTTATAATGTTTTTATGTAAGGTTGCTAGGGTTTTGAGGTATTATAATGTTTTTATTTTTATTATTTATTTTTAAATATTGTGCTGACGTGGAAAATTGTGGTGCCAGCAGAGGCTTCGGTTATATATATATATATATATATATATATAGATAATAGCACCACCCTATATTTATGTGATAGAGATCTCTCATCTAAACTTGAATTAAGGTTAATTTTTAAGAAAATTTTTATGTCCACCATATTTTCACAAGTCCTAAGTTATTGATTGTGATTGGTTCTAATTTGGGCTCACCGTTGACATCACTTTCTTACCTATTAATAGCAGTCTACTACTTAAGATTTGTTGCAAAAATATATTATTGATGTAATGTTAATTTTTAAAGGAAGTCTACAATCATCAGGAAAAACATCAAATTCATAAGGATTTTGTGCATAGAGCACCCACAAAAGATGTGTCTATCCAAATAATCACATTATCAAAGTTAGAAAAACTACAAGCTTTTGGTTAGTTCATTACAAGCTCCTCGGGTCAAATTCATACTCTTACGGATTTGGTTGTGTACGTAGTGAACTAGCGGCCCCTGTTTCTTTCTTTAACGAGCTCATGTGTTCAACCAGTCCACCGACTATTCTAATGTCTATGTCACATTCTAAAGAGTAAAGAATAATATGCTGCCTTAGCTCTGAAGCATGCGTGACAATTTGCCTAGAATCTTTCTTTTTGGCCTCTTCTCAACTCAAGCAATTGAGAGCAATTATGGTATGGAAGATCTGTTCCACACAATTTCAAAGGCAGGCAGGTACACTCCTTGTGATCCCACAAACTACAATCTCACGAAGCATGAGACTCAGCATTTAGTGATGCTCAGAACTTTGAAGTACAAAACTCGCAAGAAAAATGTATTTGATATAAGAATATATATTTGAAAAATAAGGTCTGATACGTAGGGACATGACAATTAATTAATTAAAAGTTTGATACATTAGTTTGTAAGATGGTACTAAAATTTTATAATACATCTAACGTGTCAATTGTTCTTTTATTTTAACTTTTTTTTTTTTTTGATTTTTTATGCTTGACATATAAAGTTGATTAAGTGTGCACAAGGGTAAGCAATCCCACATGTACAGGGAGTTGCTGGTGCTAGAAAATGTAAATTCTTATTCTATAGGTTCATTGATGGAGAAGTTAAGTGTTGCATGACACCAAGAGCTTTCTTTAACTTGCTTATCCAGCCTTTCCTGTAAGAATTATTAGATTATTATTTTTTAATGAATTATGGTCTTAAGTCTAATCTATACATATCTAAAAGCTAGAACGTAATATTTATTGTTGCTATACTCTAGTTAAACCATATCAGCAGCCATGACATTATCATTTTTTTCCCAATTTTTTATATAATTTTTTATCATTTAAAGTGAATTAAAAATTCCATTATATTACAATCAAAATATCATATTTATCTTATTTTTAACTATTTTTATTTATTATTAAATTTTCAATTCCATTTTAATTTTTCATATTCTCACTACTCTCTACCTTAACTTTCTTCAACCTTTCTCATTCCATTTTAACTTTTCATATCCCCACTACTCTCTAACTTAATATCATTATTTTTCTATCCCTTTATCTTCCTTTATTTTTTACTTTTCTTATTCTTATCCTCATACTATAAATTTGTCATTCCCTCTCTCATTCCATGCATAATTTTCTATTTTTTCAAACACAAAAGGCTCTCTCTCTCTCTCTCTCTCTCTCTCTCTCTCTCTCTCTCTCTCTCTCAATATATATATATATATATAATTTTTTTTTCTGTTTTTGGTTTTTTTTTCTCACGTCTCTACTTTAGGTTGATGAACTTTTGTATTCTTTAGAATTCTCTTTTGAGTTGATATGATTTAGTTTTGAGTTTTATGTTTTTATCTTTTTTATTCTCATTGATTGTCAAATAATATCCTATTACATTATAAAAATAGTATATAAAATAATGTTATTTTATTACATAGCATAACTAAAATAATTTGGTGTTTATCACTATACATTTCATTTTTACTATTTTTTTCTTCTCATTCTATTTTATTCAACATTTAAATTTAGCAACATCCTCCATATCATTAAATTATATATATTTTGTCTCTTTTTCTTTTAAATTAAACATATAGTAATTTATTTAAATTCAATAAATAAAAATTGTACTTATTTGTGTTGAATCCAATACATTGAAACATTGGACCTAAATCCAAACCCAATTTAACAAATAAAAAATGCAACAAATAAGCCTATTTAAACCAACGTTAGATATGCATCTTTGGTTCAATATGTCAAAGAAAATGATAAGATGAGGCACTGACACCCAATGATCCAACCCAATCAAACACCAAATTAGTGATTGTTGTTACAACAATTCGTTGGATAATATATAGTTATGCAAAGGCACTAAAAGAAAGTTTACAACAAATCAGCAATTCTAGCAACCATGAACACTGTAGTTTATGATCTGATAAACCATAGGAACCAGGGTGAATACCACGATATTTATATGCTGCAAATAAAAGTGTCAAATTCAAGAATTATTATAAATTTATAATTTGTTTTTTTGTTTTTCTATCATTTATTGAAGGGCTATTCTAGCCTTTAGGCCCATGCAAGGTATCACTATAATGTAATGGGCCAATGACAAAATTTGAGGGCCTAAAAGCCATTGCAAAAAAAGATGTTATAGAACTACTAATTTTATTAACAAAATAAAAGTAATTTAATGTGACAGTAAATATAATTTGTGTTACATCAACAATAGGAACAAGGTGGACTGAATTAGAACAAATGGACGGAATAGGACCCAAGTGGACAAAATGGACTGAATGGGATCAAATTGGACCGAATAGGACTGAGGTGGACATACTTGACAAAAGTGGACTGAATAGGAGTAATGTGGACTAAATAGGACCGAAATGGATAGAATGGACCGAATAGAACTAAAGCGGACCAAATGGCCCGAATAGGACTGAAGTGGATCAAAGTGGACAGAATGGACCGAATAGGACCAATGTGGAACAAATAGAACCAATGTGGACTGACTAGACCGAATTAGACCGAAGTGGACAAATAGGACCAATATGGACTGAATAGGACTAATGTGGACTGAATGGACCGAATTAGACTGAAGTAGACTGAATAAGACCGAATGGGCCTGAATCGGACCGAATATAACTTTAGTGGACAGAAGGACTAAATAGGACCGAATAGAACCTAATATAATCGAATAAGACCAAAGTAGATAGAATGGACCTAATGGGACCACATTGGACCGAATAGGACCGAAGTAGACATACTGGACCGAATAGGAGTACTGTGGATTAAATAGGACCGAAGTGGACAGAATAGAACCAAAGTGGAAAAAATGGACCGAATCAGACCAAAGTACACCAAATGGCCAGAATAGGACTGACGTGGATCAAAGTAGACTGAATGGACGGAATAGGACCAACATGGACCACAGAGAGCCAATGTTGACTGAGTGGACTGTAGTAGGCCGAAGTGGAAAAAATAGGACCAATGTGGACCAAATAGAGCCAATGTGGACTGGATGGACCCAATTAGACTGAAGTGAACTGAATAAGACCGAATAGGGCGAATTAGACTGAATAGAATTTTAGTGGACAAAGTGGACTAAATAGAACTGAATGGGACCAAATTGGACTGAAAAAGACAGAATGGACCGAATATATCAATATGGACCGAATTAAATGTATGAATATTTATCATTTTTATTGCATTTTTAGGTTCATATTTCTAATTTCTAATATCTATTTTAGTTTTTTTTTTTTTTTTTTTTTTTTTTTTAAACTCAAAACTAAAGATTTTAGCCCAAATATAATAAATTTCATATTTTTCAACTGGAAAATAAAGATTTTTTTTTTTGGGAGCTAAACTTGAAAAGAAAACCTACAAAAATAATCAAGTTAAGACCCAATTAGTATAAAATGGGCCGAAGGAGGACTGAAATTGACTGAGTGGACCAAATTGGACTGAAGTAAATCTAATTGGACTGAATAGAAATTTTTTAATTTTAAGGAAGAACAAATTATCTTCAAAAAGATTTAGAGAAAAAATTATACATTATATTACAATATAAAATAATTAATTATTCTCACACATTGCGTGGGTCTGCAACTAGTCTTATAATGTTGAATTTGGTCCAAACTCGTAAATATTTTCTTATATTAGCTCAACCAAACATTTGACCAAAATTTGTAAATGTGTACAATAAAGTTGATCGAGTGAACAACAAACTTTTGTCTTCATCCTCAGTTATACCAAATGAATGATTACAAATAAAAGTTCTTAGACAAATACTTGCAACGAATCTTTTCATTACAAAGAAATTTCTAACTAGTCCACTTGTTGGGTAATTATCATGTTCTGCTTTGTACCAGTGCCATTCCCATCTCCTCTAATCTTACCTTTCTTTTACTGGTGGAGAAGATAGATGGGTTAGTCCCTAGGTCTTCCTCTTAATAAATTTGTATTATTCAGCACAAAAAAAAAAAAAAAAAAAAAAAAAAAAAAAAAAAAAAAAAAAACTAGCAATAGAAAGAGACTAAACCTTCTGCCAAGTTTTATGCCATTAACAACCACCCCATCTCTAAATCACATTTGAAAATGTACTCATCATACCTTGCAAAATCACAAACTAACATAGAAATTATAGAAGTATGCAAGTATGTGTGGTCAGAATTGAAGTTCTAAGAGTTGCTCGCTATCCGTGAAATCTGCATTGATCATATCATTAGCATTAACTATTTTCCCAGTTTATCTAAATGACCCAAGTGTAATACCAGAACCAACCCAACACCAAGTTGGCTAGGCTGACCATAGATTGACTGTTGTGGGAAAGGGTATCTGGATACACTCCCACATAAGATCTATTTATAAAAAAATTATGTCTTTAGAAAAATCTCACAAATAAATATTATGTGTAGAAAAAAAAAAAACCACATACAAGAAAGAACACCAAGGATTTACGTGGTTCGGCCTTTGGCCTACATCCACGGGAGGCGACAAGGAGAAAGTTTCACTAACAAATATGGAGAGTACAAAGGTGGTGTAGGACCACTCACAAACCCAAACCCCAATACACCCAAATAACTCTATCTCAAAGAGTTCTCTCTCAACTCTAACATAATTCAAGGCTAAACAATAGTTGTCATCCATGCAAAGAAGTCAATCCGAAAAAGCTAATAGACAATCCAATTCTAATTCATATCAACATTGACCACCACAGTTACATAATTTCTTGATTCAGGACAGCCATTGCATCTTTAATGGCTTGGGTAGATCCATTGCATCTTTAATGGCTTGGGTGAATTCACTTTAGCCTCTACATTCTCCTTGTCTAGCTAGGAATATTATCTCCCAGCTCTTTTAGTTGCTTCTAGTATGGTACAAAACTGAGTTAGCATGGTTCTTTGTGTCTATGGCATCCCTCATTTCCTTGTCTTCCCTTTGCAAAATTTTCAGCTTCATTAACCATCCTATCCACCTGCAACATTTTTATTTAGTGCATACAAACATGGGTTTAGTAACATAATTGGGTTACTATTATAAAATGTGAATGTTTCCATTTATTATTATTTATTTATTAATCGAAAAACATAGATGCTAGAAATGCTTAGATTTCATAAAGAAAAGAAAGATATAGGTTCTTGAAGACCATGGTAGCATCATTGAAAGGGGTAACAAATATAAAAAAAGAAGCCCTTGAGCTATAAAATCAAAATTAAAGACTAAGAAATAAAAGAATTTTTATTTTATTTTTTTATTTACAAATTAGCATATAAACAAGAAAAATCATTTCCTGCCAACAATGGCTATGGTAATAGGAGTACAAAATAACTAAGTAGTAAAATGCATTAATACAGAAATGAGTCTTGATTTACTTGGAGTTTGGTGATGCAATCTCTTATATTTCTATAGTTGCATTTGTTATATATATATTCAGTTATTTCTCAGATGGTTAGATAATTATATTCGGCTGAGCTAGGTTGGATTTCAAGATCATTCAAGCCCCAAATGAACCAAAAACTTTAATTTGAACAAATACCAAACACTTCATAACAACAGTTTTTTCAAAACATACCTTTTCACTTGGCAAGGTGCTAGTACTAGTTATGGAGATATCCTGCTTCTTTCCAATTCCCTTGTCAATTGCAGTGACTGAAAGAATACCATCGGCATCAATACCAAATTTCACCAAAATTTGAGGAACTCCAAGTGACACATGTGAGATGCCAACTCCAAGATATGTTGTCCCTCACAAACTCTCTCACCTTGATACTCGTTTATATTCATCTGCTGCAGTGGAAAAGAAAACAACCCTGAAATTGGTAAGGTTGGGTTCCTTCAGATAATCTACCATCACACCACCTAAAGTTTCAAGTCCTGAAATGAAAGTCACAAAAATAAATATTAATGCCTTAACTATCTCAACAATTAATGCAAGTTCTAATAAGTACTACAGTGGGCAATAGCAGAAATAGAGAGCTCTAAAATGAAAGTAATAAGCAACATCCAGAGTACAATGTCACTAACTTCTCCAGCTAAAACACTAGCCCTGAAATGAAAGTCACTAAAATAAATATTGATGCCTAAACTGTCTCAACAATTAGTGCAAATTCTAATAAGTACTACAGTAGATAATATCAGAAATAGAGGGCTTTACGTTTTCTTCCATAAATAAAGAGGAAAAAAGAAGAACAAGACAAACCTGAACTATAGCCCCAAGAGCAACAACTTCATAAGGATTTACAGCCACATTTGGCTCTTTTCTAGTCATTTCCTCGTGCTCCTAAATGGCTGGGATGCGAGTTGAACCATCAACAAGATTACTTCATATATATATCTTTGAAGGAAAGCTTTGTATCTCTCAAGGTAGTTTCAAAAGGTGATAAAAGCCTAGGAAAAAGTAGATTGTAGTTGTAATCCACGGAAGTGATGGAAATCAAACGTTCATTGATATTTCATACGAGAGTAACAATTGTCAATAGGCATACCTGTCTAGCAAATCTGAACACAATTCTAAAAGTTTGACCCACCGGTGTGGTGTCAATGTGTTTTAGGCCATCCGTAGCAGTTGTAATGAAAGATAAACTGGAAAAGCAAATGGTGTTTCTATGTGATCATGGCAAATGGAGGGATCAACTTAAGAAAGAAGGCATAGAAATAGCCACATACCTAATATTAGTCAAAGTTAGAGATGACAACTTCATCTATGCCTTCTCAGCAATCTCTGTAAGACCAGAGCTTGCTTGTCTTTCAAAAGATCTGTGCCTTCTCAGTAAAGTCATCTAACCTTCTCAGCAATCAATTGTTTTCTATTAAAATTTATAGAATGTAAGGGTGTAATTTAGTAACAACTAACAATAAATCAGAAAGATCTACCAGTTTCTCTTGTTCCAACCTTGTCAAAACCATTGCTTCTTGGATAAGTGTCACCCAAGGTAGAACATATCTTAAATATTCCATCTCCAACCTCAATAACTGTGTAGAAAAAAACGTAACAGAAGAATATAAGTTGCATTTGATCACAACTCAGGATTTTTCAAATTTGATTATAATCAAACGTAACATTTAATTATAGACAAGCTAACTGACTTACCTATATCGGCTTCTCAAATTCTTTTAGTATCCAAGCGGTACATCCAATCATCATATTTCCACAAAAGATTCCAATTCTTCAGATAATCGTCATTTGCTAGATGCTTAATCCCTATAAAATATTTCTCATGATAGTTCTTGTAACGAAGTTCAATTGGATGCATTAAAATACTGTTATGCATATAGGTAAAAGAGTTACAATTTCAAAAGCATTTAAAAAAAAAAAAAAAGAAAAAAAAAAAAAGAGACAATAAGCCTGTTTTGTTATTGAAACAACTACATTAAGATGAACATATTCAATAAGCTTATGTTTCACAGAGGGAGGTTGAAAAGTCCAATAACCAGTCACCCTGAACTTAAGCTCTAACTGAAGCTAGGAAGTAATATCGTTGCTAACACCAAGCTACAGTCTTCGTCCTTTCCAACCTATCAGAAATTAGTTTGAGAATTAAATTAAAAAAAAAAAAAAAGTGAAGAAATTAATACCACTACTACTACCATTTTGCAATCAAATTTCCAAAAATTCAAAACAAATGAACCATTTAACCTAATCCATAATGTAAGATATATAAAGATAGGTATGAGATATGTACCGGTTTATCTTTTTGTAGTTGTGGTGAATTTCCATTTCATGTATTCAAATTCAAAGTTCCTGTTTATCAGAATCCAATAACTGATAGACTCACTAAACCTGAAACAAAAAGGAACAATGAAGAGAGTCAAATTGGTATTTGATAAATTCAAAGTGAAGTTAGAAAGGAGATGCATGCGCATAAGAAAGTATAGGAGTTTAATCCCTCTAAATGAACTGACACCAAATATCTTTTGTTCTTTCTTTTTTCTTCATATTGGTGTTGTGAAGCATCTGCTGATGTGAAGAACAATTTTTCTTCCCTTACCAGATAACAATATAATGAGATAAAAGATTATGGTTATATTGTAGAGAATAACATGATTACTCATTTTATTTCATATGCTTACAAAGTAGAAAGTGACAAACTGAGAATAATTAGAGTTAAAAATATAAACAAAAAAGTCTGAGGCTTCAGTAAAAAGTCATCAGACATCCCAAGTATCAGCTGCACGCAAGACGAATCCATCCTTGAAAAGGTACACCTCTTACTGTTAACACCATGCTGTGATTTTTATCCATGCCAAACTACTAGATATAAGTTTGAGAACATACATTAATAAAATACAAAAGAAAGGTCAAAAAGATATTTACCATTCTCATTTGTGGCAACAAAATTGCAGTACTGACTCTCTTTGGGGAATAACCAACTCTTGTCTGTTGTCATATTCCAAGCTTTTCAATACTCTGCTCACAAAATCAAATTAATGGAAAAATCACTGCACTTTTAATTGAAGGGAAACAAAAGGGAGTTGAATAATTGATTAAACGAAGTATGGAATTTTAAAGGAGATATATAGACCTATAGTATCGTTGGACCAAATCATCCTTCTAAAACACTATCAAATCTAGGGATGCAAGAGTCTTGGACCATTTCCCAACAATTTCAGCCTGGCATCATTCTGAAAAAGTGAGTAAAAAAACACATAACAAAGTTTCAAATATTATGTTTTATGTCGGTTTGGTTTACAGAAATAGAACGCTCTTTCAATGTGAGAATTCAATTGATTTTTTTCTCATCTTTCAAATGACAAGCTATGAATAACTTTATATTTTTATTCATTCCAACTTTGTATCCAAATCTTGTGCATAAATTAAATTCATCCCAGCATTTCTACATATCTAAACTCAAAATATGAAGCCATACTTTTAATCCAAACTAAGCTATCATTAGACAGTGAACAAAAATCAGCAATTATGTAAGAACCCAAAAATCCACATCTGGATATTTTTGTTTGTTGATATAAATAGGTAGTAATAATAAAGAGTTGAAGAAAACAAAATGATAAATACCTGAATGTAAAACCACTTTCCTAGAGGCTGGTCAAAAATGACCATTCACTAGAATGTTATCAAAATATCAACAAATGCCAGACTTCACTCTATATAGTGTGATGTATGGAATATATGACAAAAGTGGAAGTAAATTGGTTGTTCCAAAGAACCGGAAGTGAAGTGCTATGCCAGGGCAGGGGAACAGGAAACAAAATGGCTCCAAAGAAAGAAATTGGGGTTCCCAAATGCTTTAAGAGAGCGTAACTCTTTTGAAGAAGTTAAGGGCTTGAAACTGACTACTGCCTTCCTGAGTGTACTTTGCCCAAAGAACGCAACAGAAAAGTGTCATTTTATAATTTATATAAAGATAGAAAACAATATAATGAACAAACAAATGTGGATTTATGCATCTTCCCTCTTGGGTCCCCTCTTAATATAAGAATCATATCAGGAATGAACATTTTACATGAGGGAAAAAAGAATGAACCCAAAACAAGATAATCACCTTAGCTGTTGACTGGTTGCACTTTTTCATATGGTTCTGAATATGCCCAGATACGTACACCTCCTTTCATTCTGTGTTTCCAATTCATTCTACATCCAATTTCAAAAGTGAGAAGAGTAAAAAACATTACAATTTGAGTTACTGAAACAGTAGAAGATTGTTAATTCTGAGCAATGTAGGGCCAACCCATCCCTATTCATTTTTTCCAATTGTTAGACATTTTTGGATTGATTTGAAAGCAAATTGATTAACTCAAGCACCATTGTTTTGATAAACACAAATTGGAAATCCCAATGCTATTCCAAAAAATTCAATAATCATTAAATTATTAATGAGTCTAATTGAATACCTTAGCTGCGTCAACTTCCCAAATCTTGAAACTATCCAAGTGATTTATCCTATGACCATATTGCCCCAGAAACTTGTTCAAATTCTTTAGACAATTATCTCCATGAAGCTGTTAACAGAACACAAAGCATGTACTTTGAAACAATAATATTAATAGTTATGATAATAACGCTATAAAGTAGAAATCCGAAGCAATACACAGTTTGGTTGCTGAAAGATCAATAAAATTTAACAAGAAAACCTCTAATTTTTTATTACCAGAAAACCTAAACAAAATACCAAAATAAATAAATAAAAGTCTCTGATTTTTGATTACCAGAAACCTAAACAAAATACCAATTCAATTATACCGGGGCTGAATATATATAATATTGTTTCTATAAAGAATAGAATTAGAAAAAGTGACAGATTCTAATTAAATATATGGAAATCAACGTAGAGCCATTTTTTTTGAAGAGAGATGCTATGTCTATAACATTTTTACAACAAATCACAGGTGGTTAGTTGTTATTGGTTCAAATTTCAAACTAACGTTAAGATTACTTTTTTGCTCCAACAATAACAACGAGTAACAACTTGCCACTTAGAATTTGTTGTAAAAATATTGCATACATATCTTTTTTTTTTTTTTTTTGAAAGCATAGAATGCGTACCAAGTGAAAGAGGGGAGTGGTCGTTGCAGAAGATGAAGTAGAGCTGTTTGCTGCTGTGGTCTCACCACCATTTGATTTCCAAATTAGGGAAATCCTTATCAATTTTATTTTTGTATTTTTCTGTTAACTGAGGACAACCATAAATTTCCAGTTTTTGTATAGACTTGAGAAAACCATCATCAGGTAGTGTTGTGAGATTGGGACAGCCCCAAAGGATAAGTGTTTCAAGTGCAATCGGATTCCTAATTGATTCAGGGAAAGTAATCAAATTGGGAAAGTCTTGAATTCGCAACGACCGTAAAGAAGTGAGACAACTAATCTCAAGAAGTGATGTCAGATTAGGCTCGCATCTATAAATCTCAAGATATTCAAGTGAGGTGAGCTTCGAAAAAGTCATTAAATTGGGACAGTTTGAAATTGTGAGCTTTTTTAGGGTGGAAATACATTGAAGACCCACAGGGAGAGACTTCAGTTTCGGAATGTCACTGAAACGTAAATCACGGAGGCAAATGAGGCATCGCCATTCCATGCCATCATCATGCATGTCTCTTAATGGATCGAACTCCTCACAAATGTAAATTGATAGCAAACAGAGGGAGGTGAGATAACGCACCGCTCCAGACATAGATGTTACTCTAGGACAATCCAAAATTCGTAGTTCCTTGAGAGAATTTAGTGCCCACTCAGCCGGAAGAGACTCTATATCTTCTATAGAATCCAAAGTCATATTATTTAATTTGGAGAGAGGAGAAGAAGAGGACAGTAAAGAGGAGGAAGAGGCAACTAAAAAATTCATTGACATTGTCTCTTGCAAAGGCTTCACACTGACATTCTCTAAATATAGAGATTCTTCGAGATTGGGAAACAGGGGCATGGAAGTCATTTTAGGGCAATTAATAATCCGCAAACGAGAAAGACGAGGAAATAAAGGCAGTGAGTGGTGAGACTGATCTTGTTGATAATCTGGTGTTGACGCAGATGTTGTTGCAACTAAATCCCTCCCTGTTCTCTCCCACCATCCCTTCAAATTAGGGCATGCCTCTATTGTGAGTGACTTCAGAGATGAGAAGAACGGTGTTGATAATATTGTGGATGAAGCAGGCACCTTTTTACTCATATCATTATCGGATATGTACTCCAAATCATTCATGGTGTCAAGCCTTAGAGATTTTAAAAAGCGGAGATGAGACAATGATGGTAGATATCGGCATCTCTTACCATTTTCTATCCTTAAATCAACAAGATATATGAGAGAAGAGACCCAACTTGTAAATTTCACACCATTGTATTGATGCACTTCCAAATATTTGAGATTTTGGTGTGGCCAGAGGTCTTCTAATAACTTCTCATCTTCATTATTATCTACTTCATTTTGACGATACCATTTTAATTTCAATTTTTCAATATGTTGCTTCTCCCTTAAATTCACAACAATGGATTCTGAGTTAACTTCTTTCAATCGTTCCAAATGTGAGATCTCTAATGTACCTCGCAGGTTTAGCTTCTTCAATTCGCCTAATCCACCAGTATGGGAGGAGGTGCTCACAATGAATAATTGTAATGTTTGAAGTGAAGTCATTTGCCCTAATCCAGAAGGCATATGACTCAAATTATCACAACCATCATTATAAAGATGTTTGAGGCTAACCAATTCTCTCATGTCTTTGGGTAATTCTTTAAGACCTTCACAACTACAAAGTTTTAATGTTTGCAAATTCAACAATGTAGTAATTGAATCAGGGAGAGTTTCAATATCCTTATTAAAAGAAAGATCGAGGTACTTTAGATGTATTAGTTTCCCTATAGAATTTGGCACTCTTGTGATCTTCAATTCATGTAAATCTAATGCACGCAAGCGTCTGAAACCCAAAATAAGAGTACTCAACATTGAGTCATCCAACACATTCGATCTATACATTTCACATGTTTGAAGAAATGTACGTATCTTGTTTGATTTAATTGATGACTTTAAAGTTTGAACAAAAGACAATTTAGTAAAAAACGGACATGATACATGACGATTTTTTTCATGAATATTATTGCTTTGAAAATTAATGATCCTACACTCCTCAGCTGCTATAGATTCTGAAAGATCATGAATTAAATCATGCATCTTGTATTTTAGGATTCCATAGACATTTGTTACTTCTTCAAAGAAAGATCCCCAAAGTAAATCTTTGAAGTACTCATCACCAATCAATATATTACTAAAAGCTGAAGCGTAGAGTTTAATTATGCTGCTCTCATGTTGCGCCACATCAGCTGCCACGTCATTTTCTTATTTTAAAAAAATATTCATCCTTCAATTTTTAAATGGTTCTTCTAATTTACAGCCCTATAAATCTCATCAATATACATCCCAACCCACTACTTCAATATAAATTTGTATGATTAATGCAGCCCACCTTTTATATATTGATTTCCACTATGAAGCCCAGCCCAAAGCCTTTTCAGTTCACCTTAAAGGAAAAAATAAAATAAAAATAATAATGAGGCTTAAAGGGAGGATAATATTACGTTCAGATTTTTGAAGATATGTAACATTCATGCCAGTTTGAAAAAAAGAAAAAAAAAAAAAAAAAGGAAAGCTTAAAGGGAGGATTGGGTTTTAAATATGTAACGTAGAGGGGAGATTAAAGGGAGCAAAAAGGAAAACAAAAAAACAAAAAAGAAACGTACATTCAAGCTGGTTTGGAAGAAAGAAAAAAATAAAAAATAAAAAATAAAAGAAAAGGGAAGCAAAAAAGGGAAGGAAATCAAAATTAAAAAAACAAAAAAGGAAATCAAAAACAAAAAAGGGAAGGAAAACAAAAAAAGAAACGTGCATTCAAGCTGGTTTGGAAGAAAGAAAAAAATAAAAAATAAAAAATAAAAAATAAAAGAAAAGGAAAACAAAAAAGGGAAGGAAATCAAAATTAAAAAAACGTACATTCTTGAAATAAATAAAACATACATTCTTGAAGCAAGCCGGTTTGGAAGATAAAAAAAAAAAAAAAAAAAGAAATAAAAGAAAAGGGAAGCGTTCAGGGTTTTGCTTTCAGGGTTTTGAAATATTGTGTTCAGGGTTTTGAAATATGTAACGTAAAGGGAAGCTTAAAGGGAAAAAGAAAAAGAAAAAAAAAACGTTGAAGTCTTCAGGTATTGCTTGAGAAGACAGAGAGTTTGAAAGCTACCCACCTTCTTGCTCTATTGTTTCTCAGTATTTAGAGATACCTAAACTACAATTCTGATTGGTCTATAAAAATGGATTTCAATGCTATTTCTGTTGAATTTTTATTTAGTTTAGCCAATCTATCATGACAAGTAAAAAAGGGTAAAGTAACTTTTTGTTGATTATTTTCTAAATGTAATTTTTCTTCTTCCGCATGTAAAAAAGACAGTATATTGAGGAAGGAGGGAAGACCGAGAGACTGCCATTACAAGCTTGTGCTAGCAAGTTGAAAGGTTGCCGTTGAAGAATTGTAACCGTTGGAAAATTGAAACGCTGATGAAGGGTTGTTTTTCTCAAACCATGGAACACGGTAGACCAAAAGGTGGGGAGACAGAAAGCTTTGCCGATTAAATTTGAAACTGTGAAACACAAAAGTCAGGCTTGGGTTTATGTTGTAACCGTGAAAAAAATTAGGTTTGACAAAGGGCTTTAGTTGAAAACGCTTTGGGTTTGGGCTTGGGCTTTATAGTGGAATTGAATGTATAAGAAGTATACATTTTTTTATTTCAAGAATGTACGTTTTTTTAATTTTGATTTCCTTCCCTTTTTTGTTTTCCTTTTCTTTTATTTTTTATTTTTTATTTTTTTTCTTTCTTCCAAACCAGCTTGAATGCACGTTTCTTTTTTTGTTTTTTTGTTTTCCAGCTTTAAGGGAAAAAGAAAAAGAAAAAGAAAAACGTTGAACTCTTCAGGTATTGCTTGAGAAGACGGAGAGTTTGAAAGCTACCCACCTTCTTGCTCTATTGTTTCTCAATAACGGTTGCCTATCTGATTTCCTTCCTCCCTTTATTCCTTTCCACGTGGTTTATAAATGCTGACAGAACCTCCCTGCTTTGGTTGAGGTATCTCTACATCTCAATTCTTTTTTTGGGTGCAAAACTTTTATTCTCTGTTTCAATTATTTTTTTTTGGATGCAAAACTTTTATGCTCTATTTATATTGATATGAGATGCTTTTATTTTATTTTATTTCATTTTTTATTTGTTTATATTATTTGAGCATCCTTGGCATGCCATTGATGTGTTTGTGAGATTGCCTGAATGTCATTTCAATAGTACTATAATTTTACTGCCCAAAAAAGTATTTTATTTTACCTTGGTTTATTTGGAAACAGACAGGCTTATTAGCAGTTCATCTGTGGCGGCTGGGAATGGTGTCAGTGTCACACCTATTGGACATGTGGTGCTTTGTTTTGCGAAGGAAGTCAAAATTACTACTCCACCGAGTTAGTCTTCTATAGAACGTACAAGGTCTACCTACTACTACAAACTTTTCTTAACAGACGATCCTGCTGAGTGCTGAGGAAGAATCTAGCAGATTTCACTCCATGGCAGCAAAAGTAAATAAACATATTACAACACTAAAATGTTATTATTGTTATATATTTTGAATTAGTATCTTATTGAATTACAATTTTTTTATATTTTTAAGGTCCACGTCATCATTTATATTATATTTTTCCTTCAATTTTTAAATGGTTCTTATTGATATTTTTCACTGCACTTTCCATTGAAAAGGTATCGTGATCATCTCTATTAGCTGTATTCTTGGGAACCCACCAAAGTTTTATGCTTTTGTCAAGGCTTCCACTATAGAGCAAGAACCTACCACCAATATTACTTGATGATTCTTGCAAGCATTTGACTGGACCTTCATGGCCACTTAATGTTATGATTGTTATATATTTTGAATCAGTATCTTCTTGAATTACAATTTTTTTTTTTTTTACATTTTTAAGGTCCATGTCAAATTTTGTTCAGGTTTTTTTTTTAGGTTCAAGGCCATCGTCAACTTTAATGGTGAGGAGTTGTTAGATGCTGAGCTGTTGCCGAGCTGTTGATATCTACAAGGTTTGTATATCAAGTTGAGGCAGGTTGTGTATGTTTACTGTTTTAAATTTCATGTTGATGATCATGACATGTATTGGTTTGGGGAAAAAATATAGTTGCACTTTTAATGGTTTTCAGCTCACTATGAATATAATTTAGTATAAATGTGTCCACATCTTTATTTGATTAATCTTCAGTTGCATAAGAAAGTTAAGCTTAAAGTATAAACATATATTTTATTGCAATTGCATCAAGGATAAATTGTTGTTGGACAAAGCTTCATCCATCCACACTATCAAATTCGTCCCAAATTAGGCATGCCTAGCCACTGTAGATTTTCCATGTTAACTTCTCTTTTTACAACAAAAACTTCAAAGTGCTCAAAGTTGTTCAGTAATGGTCTTACCTCCTCAATGATGTTTCTAACCATGTTGATCAATATCCATATGGATATGTAGCTGAATCACCTTCTAAAATATAAGCATTTTTCTATTCTTCATGAGCAAAATTCCAGCAACATAAACAGCCACCAGCTCAACTTCTAGAGGATCTACGAATTGTCTATTTTTTTTTAATGCATAGCACTGTCATTGGAAGAAACACTGAATTTTAGATAATGACACACATTATTGTTAAAGTTTTAAATTTTATATCCAAATTTGCTGCTAAAATATAATTAAAGTTTTGGTCATTAATTTCCTTTGAAGCACTATTTGTGCATCAATTTTCCAAAGAAGAACAGGGGGTTGGTTATTTGAGTGAGAGTGCAATTATTTATGTAAATCTGAATGCATATGTAAATTGCAAATATGACTGCATTTTTTTTTTAGAAATTTATTGTTGAAAACTTTCACAATGTGACACCTTTGATGGTTGAACTAATTGTTGCTGCCGACAATCTTTTAAAACAATTGAGTGAAAAAGATTGTTTTGACTTCGATGAGATAATGTAGAAGAGAATAAAATATATAAAACAAATTCCTATTTTGTAGAAAGTTTTTCTTCCTTCACCCATTGGTACACATAATGCATCCAGCCAACAAAAAAAAAAAAAAAAAGTACACATGATGTAGCTATAGGGTCCCCAAAAGAGAGAGAGAGAGAGAGAGAGAGAGAGAGAGAGAGAGAGAGAGACATTGTATAAAATTTCACTGACGGCTAATTTTTGGTCACTCACACGCACACCTTTTTGAGTCTCAAGTATCAACCCTCCAGTCCATGTCTACACCTACTTTTCTTTTCACACCCAGCATTTTATTTTATTTTTTAAAGTCTTCCGTTTGTATTTTTTTCCCTTATATATATATATATATATAGTGCAATTTGTGTTTCATACATTTATTGGATAATTGAGAAATTCTGACATTGATATCCTAATGTACAATCAAAGGGTAAAAGGCAAAGAATTGTTTACATCTTCAAATATGTTAAATATTTTTACAAATTTAGTAGACTATTGGTGGTGGGATTGGTATTGAACTTGGACTTGGTCTTAATGTTTTGGTATTTAACTTTTGAAGACAATTTCAGGTGATGCAAATAGGATAGGTTTATATGGTAGAAAGGAGATGAATTGAATCACAATAGTCTTTGAGATTATGCATTTGAAAGTTTATGGGATATTGAGAAGAAGGTTTGATTTTTTAGTGATTCATACCAAACAATAGTAGTAGTTGCCACTACTGCATAAGATTGGTTTAAAAAACTAAGGGGGCCATTGGAAGTTGTTATGGTTTTTAGTGCATTTGGGATATGACTTTGCAAATTCTCTTTTGTAATGCACAATAAATGACCAAAGTACATCAACCATGTGCCTCTTTGGTCCACAAGTGTCATTGATAGATCCAGAGCTATTACCACTATGGATGCAAAGGTAGCAGTCTATCTGGATAAAAAACAAATATGCGAGTAGTCAGAGATTGATACAGTTGCACATAGTCAGAACATATTACTTCTACTTTTCTGCAATGTATTGTTTAATGAGTTGCTTTGCTAGGAAATTCCATAGTTGCCTGAACAATTTGTGTAACCAAAGAAAATAACCAAAAAAAATATGACATTGTTGAATGATTTGCTTTGCTGGGAAATTCCATTGTAAATAAAGTTGGAATGTTTCTTCAAGTATGTCCAGCACTCAATTATAAATAAAATGAAAAGGCTATGCTAAAATATTTTGTATATTTTCTTTTGGTCGTGTAGGTTGTTCATATTTTATACCAGTTGATTACGGGTTATAAAATTGAGGTTGTATTATCTTTTGGTGTGCTAAACTATTTTTTATATTATCTTTTGGTTTCTACCAGATTATAATGGATTATCTTTGGGAAATTTTATAAATAAAAAATTTTCCAATTACTTTAGAAACACATGGTATTCAAATTTTGAAATAACCGTCAGATGAGATTGTATAATAATTTAGTAAAAATTCCAAATTCTTTAGAATCACATGATGTTCAGATTTTGAAATAACCATCAGATGAGATTGTAATATGTTTAGAGATTAGATATTTTCTATTGAAAAGCATGAATGGTGCAAAAATATCACATAAAAGGTCTTGGTGTTGAATGATGTGGACATCTGTCATCGTTCTGATTACTATTTTAATCACCAGTTGCTCACAAGTTACCTGTTAATTTACATGTTTTTAAGCCGGATGGTTTCTTCAAGTATTTGTAACTTTTAATTATAAATCAAATGAAAAGGCTATGCTAAAATATTTTTTAACTTTTATTTGGTTGTGTAAGTTGTACATTTTTCCTAGCAGTTGATTACGAAATATCTATTAAGTTGTAAGTTGAACAGCTATAGATTGAAAAGGCTATGCTAAAATATTTTTTATTTTTATTTTTCAGTTGTGTAGGTGGTTCATATTTTGTACCAGTTGATTACGGATTATCTATTAAATCGCAAGTTCAACAGCTGGATTGTTTCGTAAAGTATGTCCAACTCTCAATTAATGAAAAGGCTATTATAAAATTGAGATTATATTATCTTTTCATGTGCTAAAATAATTTTTATATTATCTTTTGGTTTCTACCAAATCATAATGGAATACCTATTAAATTACAAGTTCACACAAGTTGGATTATTTCTTCAGGTCTCTCTAAAATGAAATATGTAGCTAAAATAGTCCTCATATTTTAGCTAAAATAGTCCTCATATTTTAGAATCACATGATGTTCAGATTTTGAAATAACCATCAGATGAGATTGTAATATGTTTAGAGATTAGATATTTTCTATTGAAAAGCATGAATGGTGCAAAAATATCACATAAAAGGTCTTGGTGTTGAATGATGTGGACATCTGTCATCGTTCTGATTACTATTTTAATCACCAGTTGCTCACAAGTTACCTGTTAATTTACATGTTTTTAAGCTAGATGGTTTCTTCAAGTATTTGTAACTTTTAATTATAAATCAAATGAAAAGGCTATGCTAAAATATTTTTTAACTTTTTATTTGGTTGTGTAAGTTGTACATTTTTCCTAGCAATTGATTACGAAATTTCTATTAATTTGTAAGTTGAACAGCTATAGATTGAAAAGGCTATGCTAACATATTTTTTATTTTTATTTTTCAATTGTGTAGGTGGTTCATATTTTGTACCAGTTGATTACGGATTATCTATTAAATCGCAAGTTCAACAGCTGGATTGTTTCGTAAAGTATGTCCAACTCTCAATTAATGAATAGATCTTTTTTTAAAGGAATAGATCTTTTTTTATTATTAAAATTTAATTAAAAACACTTGAAACAACTTAATTACAGTCCTCTAAAGTTTTCACCTACCATGACGCTAATTTTGAATTTATAAAATTCTTTCTATCTAATTTTAAGTTAATTAAAATTTCCTAACTTGGGAAGACGGATGATCATCTCTTGATTGACTACAAGGCCAACTATAGTTCTATCCTTTCCACATCTAATTCCAAGACAATACCTTCTATCATGAATCCTACAGTATATTGTTTATACATATATAACATGATCATTAAAAAAATAACCACGTGCAACGCGCGGGTCCGTGACTAGTATCCTCTAATTGTTGGTTTTTGTTTGATGATTGGATAAACCCCTGTGCTATCCATAGTTGTATCATGGTGTCCTTATCCATTTCATAATCTTTGGGAAACAAAGAGCAAAAAGCAAAACAACTCTTTAAATGTGATGGGAGATTATCATAACTCAACTTTAAAATTGGGAAAATCTCATTTCTTTTAATTACATTTGTTAGTAGATTATTCTTCATGAGTAACCATTCAGATTCTGTTTCCTTACAATATAACACATGTCCTATGGACATGATGGCAAGGGGTACCCCTTGACATATTTTTACAATCTCCCTTCCAATTGTAACTAATGTAGGATTATTGGTGACTTGCCCTTTACTAAATGCCACTTGCTCAAATAAAATCCAGGATCGTTCTTCAGAGAGACCTTTGAGAATATATGGTGAAACTGTGTGTGTAATCTTTGCAACCAATCTACTACGAGTAGTAATTATAATCTTACTTCCTTTTGAACCACCCATTAAAATATCCCTCAAGTTTAACCATTTTTCACGGTCTTCATTCCATACATCATCCAATACTAGTAAGTATTTTTTTCGATCAATTTTTTCACGAAGTTGCCTTTGCAATTGATCTATTTCCAAATTTCCAAGTGCATAACCTGTAGCAGATGCTATTATCTTTTCAATAATTATTTTTAACTCGAAGACATCGGAAATACATACCCACATTTTTAACTCAAAACAATTTTTGAGTTTCTCATCATTGTACACATATTGAGCAAGTGTAGTCTTCCCTAGTCCCCCTATCCCCACAATGGGAATGACCGAAACATTCTCCTCTACATTAGAGTCCAATAATAGGTCTATGATAGCCTTTCTATCATCTTCCCTCCCAATAACTTTTTCTTCACGTACAAATGAGTGAGTTGGTTCCCTCTTCCTTCTCACATCATTTGTCTCTACATGGTATTCTTCCAAGCGAAAGTTTTTCCTATCTTCTGCTATCGCATTTAGTTTTTGCCTCATTGCCTTTATTTTACTACTCATCTTACCACGAAAAGCTAGTTGGTTTGAACTTGAAAAGAAAGTGCGTACCTCTTTTGTGACTTTATTCCCACTCACTGCTCTTCGCCGCATAGCTTCAGTGGAAAATTCACTCAACAAGTCATCTGCATCATAAACTGCATCGTTGAGCTTTTGGAGCCAGTCCTTGACTTGATGATCATGACTCTGTTTCTCCGCTGCATCCTGAAGTACAGCTTGAATTGTGCACACAGTGTTCTTGATTTTTTCAAGCTCACCTTTGACACCCCACAGTGATCCAATCTCTTGGAAAGTCTGAGAGCCCAAATTTTCTATCATTTTCTGTGCAAGACCAAATAGGATCGCTTCAGCCATTTTTTCTTAGTGGCCAAAAGGAACGCTGACAGAATGAGAGGAGAGGTAGAGGGTTGGCTTGAAGTGATGAAGTTTGAGCGAAAGCAATGCTGCAGTGAAGGAGGAGAAAGACTTTTAATGTCATCGATGTCATTAGTTGGAAATTTTGTCCACTACCTGGAAAATTATTGTACCTGTCATATCATCCTTTCTAATGGTAGACTGTCCAAATTTTAGACCACTGAAACTCAATTTTAGCTAACCAATTTTCATCTTTAAAAAATATTTATATCTTAGAAAAAAGATATAATTAAAAGTACAGTATAATAGTACTCTCTATCATTTCAATTTTCTTTGTTTCCAATTCAACCAAATATATATGATGGAAAGCAAATATTTTGTACAGGGTTAATTACAATAGAAAAAATATCAAATATCTTTTTTTTTTTAAATTTAATTTTTAGAAAAGGCAACACATGCCAAGTGGTTATATCTTCTTTGTTGTGGTTAATCTTATATAAGCCTTGAGATATAATTAAATGAACAAATGCATACCTTTTTCACTATTTAAGTGGGGAGAGAAACAAATGGATAAAATGATACATTAGCCTTAAGAGAGATTAATAAAGACCATATGCTCAAAATTCAATTAAGTAGGCCTGGCTTTTAGTGTGATGAAATAATTCTTGCATGGATTATCTCTCTGCAGAAATGTCGACAAATAAAAGGGTTTTGAGTCTCCTATTTTGCAAATGATAATTAGTTTATATCACTTTCAATTTTTCTTTTTAAATAAATATTTTTCTAATCTAACTTTATGTTGAATTAATTGATTATTCTAAAAAATTTCTTTTAATTAAAGAACTTGGCTCCTTAAAGTTTGGGATAGTATTTAATTTAGCCCCTTACATCTCATTTTGACTCTTTGTATTTAATTTCATTTTTATATTGGCTTTGTTGTCCATTTCCACTAGTAATATGGTGACAACTATCATAATACCGATAACTTGACTTAATAGACACCGGTTATTTGATGGTGAATGGTCAGATTACTAACAGAAATAAACTATAAGGCTAATATGAAAATGGAATTAAACATGAAGGAAGATAGCTCCAAAGTCCAAACTATCTAGTTTTGAGCTAAACATTTTTCTAATTTTTTACAACTTCTTTAACATAGCATGTTGTATTATAAAAAAAAATAATAATAAAACATGTGGTGATTGACGCATAATAAAATTTCCGTCAATGGTAAATTCATACAAAAGTGATGTTGCTCCACTTATAATTTACCTTCTTAATAAGATATATTGTAAAAAGAACTGTCTCTAGTATTACTTGTTCAAAAGTCACCTTCCAATAATGATGATAAAAGCATCAAATTAGAAGTGAGAAGCTTGAGAATTGAACTTAGACCAAAATATCAAAAGAAACATTGAATAGATAAACCCATGGAACTCAAAAGAAGGGAAGTTTATGTCTTATTCCTCCCATTTCCATCAACAGCTCTCAAAGGCCTAGATGGCTTTTGTTGATGATAAGAAAGCTAAGGAGGTGGAATGGCCAACAATATTGGTCCCCTCAGGCCTTAACATCAATAGAAAACCGTGTGGACCTTTATACCTTGCATTATTTCCATTTCCCCATCTTGAATTGAAATTTAAAAGTGATTTTTCCTCAAATTCTTGAATTTCAGTCATCCTTAATTAAATTTTCATGTGAAGATAAGGCTTATTAGTCACAAGAAAATCATCTGGACTCTATTATTTTCTTGAATTATTTTTTTTTTCTCCATCTTATATCAAAAACAGTCTAAAACATTGAACATGTGATGATGTGAAGCCTTAGCGTTAGCCTTTCCTTATACTATATTCATTTGAGTAGGCTTAGTCGGCCAGATACAAATTCCTCAACTAAAGCCCACAACAAAGTCCATTCATAAAAGGAGTACAGATTTTCAAATTTTTTTTTTTTTTTTTTTTGAGAAAACAGATTTTCAAAATCTAACTTTAAATTCAAGGTTCATTTTATGGTATACAGTAGTACAAATTGAAATAATAATAAATAAACGGCATTGTACAAATTCATAAAATAAACCAAAAACAAGTGTTGAATTTTTTTGAAAAATTTCAGGTTCGTAGTCAACATTTAAATGCTTGTACAATTCATTCTCAAAAAAAAAAAAAAAATGCTTGTACAATGATTTATTTTCTCAAATAATGTGCATACAGTAAAATCCAGGCCAGCACTTCTGCATGTCTAAATCCAAAATCTGAAGCCATACTTTTAATCCAAACTAAGTATCATTATACAGTGAACAAAAATCAGCCATTATTAAAGAACCAAAAAACTACACCAGGATATTTTTGTTTGTTGATGTAAATAGGAAGTAATAATAAAGAGTAGAAGGAGACAAATACCATAATATAAAACTGCTTCCTAGAAAGTAGTTGTCAATAGTGATCATTCACCATGATGTTATTGAATATCAACAAGTACCAGATTTCACTCTGTTTATTCACCAAAAAAAAAGAAAAAGAAATCATCTTATAATTTATATGCAGGTACTAAATCATTAAAATGAGCAAATAAATGAGGATTTATATATCGTTCTTCTTGGGTCTCCTCTTAATGTGAAAATCATGTCTAGAATGAAATTTTTATGTGAAGGAAAAGAGAAAGGAAACAAAACAACATAATCACCTAAGCTGTTGACTTGTTGCTCTTGTTCATAATCATAAGGTTCTGAATATGCTCATGGATATTAATACCTCATTTGTTCTGTGCTTCCAATTCATCATTCTACATCCAAGATCAAACAAAGTGAGACTAGTTAACAACATTACCAATTGAGTTACTAAAAAGGACCAGGATTGATAATTATTGCATGCTTTTGTGTGTGTGTGTATATGTATGTATCTCCGAAAATGTTGACTTTGCAATAATTATTAGACTTTATTTTTTTGATTTGGAAGAAAATCAATTAACATAACCACTGTAGTGTTGATTAGCACAAATTAGAGTGTAACTTAGCCACATCTGTTCCCCAAATCCTATATTGCCCAAGAAAATTATTCTAAACCTTCACATAATCTATTTTCAATTCTTCTCCTTAAAATTTAAGAGATTCTATTAATTTTCTTGTAAATTTATAATGACGATCTATCTATTTTCGTTTTTTTTTTTTTTTGTCCTTCTATTAATTAAAAAAAAAAAAAAGTAATGAGCCAGTTAAAGAGGACGAGCTTTTAAAGCGTACGACCGATAGTAAATTTATTATGCCTGAAACTTAGTTGAAAAATTTATTATGCCAGTCATATCATCATGAATTCTAATGGTAGACCATGTCCAAAAGTTGGACCCCCTAAGAAGTGCACTAAACTTATGGTACATCAATTTTAGCTAACCAATTTTCGTCTTAAAAAAAATTATATCTTAGAAAAAATTTTCTTTTCTTTAATGGCTTTAAATTTTGGATAGGTTGTCCAAGATTCAATGCCGAGGTCAACATGTAATGCCAAAGTCTGCCGTCCTGATCAATAATTTTATATTTAACATTTTTTTTCTTTTTTAATTTTCAATATATAAATTTTTGCATATTAAATTTTTTAATTTTGGAGTTTGTTTAGTAGTGTTGTCCTAATAACATTACTTAAGTGTTGTAGAATTACATATAGATAAAAAAATATTGTGAAAATGTGTTATGTTGTTTAAACAACAAAAACTATTGTTTAAATACTTCTATCAATATTGTTAGAGATATATATTAAACATATTAGTCTAATGTAATAGGCCCAAGCCTATTCCTGCTTATACTAGTAGTTTAGGGTTTAGTCGCCTATATATACTCGTGTTAGGGTTCATTGTAACACAGGTTATTGTACTACACTCTCATACAATAAAGATGTAGCCCTTAGGGATTCCTCCGTGGATGTAGGCCGTCAAACCTGAACCACGTAACCCTCGTATTCTCATTGTTCCTATTCTATATTTCTCCTTCCGCATCCACTCTAGCATTCACAACATGGTATAACACATCGCGTTGCTAATAATAATGTTATTTAACATGGTATCAAAGCCAAACTTCGTTCTTGGCATCAAACAAAACATCTCTAACAAGTAAAGAAGAATATCACGTGCACACCACCATCAGAAGTCACACATGCTTGTCGATTGGATTTAGACTCCATGGCATCTTGCAGCCACCATGGCTCACTGCTGTCTCCAAATCTTCAAGCCCAAGCAATCAGTGCCTCTCCCTATCAGATCTGTGCACATCAAGCCTTCACCTAATGAAACCAACAAGACATAAGTGCTCCACGGCATATCGTGAACAAAACCCAGGAATCCGACCTCCAACGGCAGCCGCACATGCCACCACGCGTGACCAATGGCTCCTAGAACTCTCACACGTGCCGCCGAAGATTCTCGACTCCCAGCTCGAATCTCAGTCACACACGCCGCCAAGACGGCCTTATCGTCCACCGTTCCACTTGGCCTAAGAATCTGGTAATCATACGAGGTCACATGCGCCAACTCGCGCCGCCTGCATTTCCGGATCTTTCCCACGCATTGCCATGATTTTCGATTGTGTAGCTCATCCGTTGGCCACACGCGCTGTCCTATCGAACATGTCGACCACCAATCTGCCTATGGAAGAAATATGGCTTTCAATCGATGTTGCACACGCCTCCACGCGCCACCTGGGTTTCTGGCGTCTCCTTCACCCGCCGGTGGAACACCCACGCACTAAAAACTTCTGCTGATGTCATCTGACGTCACCGAATGACGTCACCTCTCCACGTCAGCATGCCATGCACGCCCTAGTCCATGTCATCAGACACGTCATCTAGCCACGTCAGTAGTGTCGCCTTGTCAGCACCACGTCACCTAGCTGACCGTTGACCCGGCCGACCCGACCCGGACCACCCGGATCTGACCCGTGAGCCCTGACAGTTGACTTTGACATGGATCAGTTGACTTTGACTTTTTGCGTTGATCTTTGACCAAAAGTCAAAATTTCCAAAAATGGCCTATTTTGCTCAGTTTTTCACGTAGATTCCGATTTTGGTTTCCGTTTCTGCATTTGAGACTCCAAAATTGGTCAATTGGCATATTGTTTATTGTGGTTTCTTTAAAGGCATTCTTCAAGGCATCTCCAAGTGATCTTCTCATGCTTATCCAACCTCAAGCCTTCATTGAGCTTCCGCCTTGAGTTTGAGGGAGGGTGTTAGAGATATATATTAGACGTATTAGCCCAATATAATAAACCCAAGCCCATTCCTACTTGTACTAGTAGTCTAGGGTTTAGTTGCCTATATATACTCATGTTAGGATTTATTGTAACACAGGTTATTGTAATATACTCTCATACAATAAAGATGCAGCCCTTAGGGATTCCTCCGTGGATGTAGGCTGTCAAGGTTGAACCACGTAACCCTCGTGTTTTCAGTGTTCCTATTCTATGTTTTTCCTTCCGTATCTACTCTAGCATTCACAACATGGTATAACACATCGCGTTGCTAATAATAATAATATTTAACATATATATATATAGATATATATTTGTGTTTATATTATCATCTCGTTGCCTTTCACTTCTTCAAACATTACTTTTTGTGTTTATCCTATCCGTCTTCAGATCCCACCCACTCCCAGACGAAAGTCTCAGTTTTGTCTTTGACTTGGTCTCCCCTTTCCTTCTTTTTCTTCTAGTCCTATTTTATTTTCACACTTCAGCCAAACCAACCTTTTTGGCTCAAAAAAAAGCAACACTTGACCAAATCAAGAGCACTGTAGTAAAAGCTACTGGCTCTTTTTAAATAGTTAGGAGAAGTAAAAGTAGAAGTATATACAACTGTGGGCCCGAAAATTCATGGCCCAGGCCCGCTTTATATATCAAGGCCCAGGACCTGATCTGAGAAAACCTATTATCAAGGATAAGCTTAAGGCACGGATAGGATAAGTGAAAAGACTGCCCCTACTGTAGTGGAGGGCTCTGTGCCTGACAAGCCCCTATTCTTGACCAAGCAATTCAACCTTTACGTCTACTCCCAACCACTTGAGGTATGGGCTGATAGGACAAGTCTTCTGCCTCGAAGGAAAAGTTTACACGTGGACCCTAAAGAGAGGGAAAAATACGAGTATAAAAGGAAACGAAAGCCAAGAGACAAGGGGGGGATGGAGGGGAAGAACTCGATGCTCCTCGGACTAGTCCGAGGAGTCCAACCCTTCAGGCTACCTCGTTGTATGGCCCGGATGTTCAGGCTGAACCACCTTCTACATGAGCCCCCTCCTTAAAGTCAGGATCGGACCGTTGCCCAGCGATCCATCGCAAGCCTTTTAAGCCCACTCTCTACAAATCATATTGTGAGGGATCTTTCATGTGCGAGCCCAACATCATTATTGGGTCGTTAAATAATCGTGTCCCTACAACAACCAATACAAAAACTTATAGAACATAATAAAAGCGCTGCACTAGGTTTTGTCCAACTGCTTAGTTCCATTTTGAAAATCTCATATATGGCCATGGGGCTTATAAGGAATAAATCTCATTTTTCAAAGGGCACATTTAGGCTTAACTAACTATATTTTAATACATGCAAAAGAAGAGAATGAAAAAAGGGTAAGTAAAATGAGTTTGGGAAGAAAATTACAAAATCATCTCTCCATCTTACAGTCATTCCACTTAATAATAAGGATAATAGTAATTTACTCTCCATCATTTCAATTTTTATGTCTACCAAATATACATGATGGAAGGCTAATATTTTCTACCATCCCAATATATATATATATATATATATTATCAAATATACATGATGGAAGGCAAAATAATAATAATAAAACATGTGGTGATTGATGCATAATAGAATTCTTGTCAATGGTAAATTCATGAAAAAGTGATGTTGCCTCACTCATACTTTACCTTCTTAATAAGATATGTTGTAAAAAGAATTGTCTCTAGTATTACTTGTTTAAAAGTCACCTTCCAATAATGATGATAAAAGCATCAAATTAAAAGAAATATAGTCATCAAATTAAAGTGAGAAGCTAGAGAATTGAACTAACACGAAAATATCAAAGAAACAAGGAAAATATAAACCCATGGAATGCAAAAGAAGGGAATTTTTATGTCTTATGCCTCCCATTTCCATCAACAACTCTTATATGCCAAAATGACTTTTGTTGATGATAAAAGGAAAGCTATTTAAGAAGGAAGAATAGTCAGCAAAATTGGTCCCCTTAATATAGAGAGAAAACCGTGTGGACCTTTATACCTTGCATTATTTCCATTTCCCATCTTGAATTGAAATTTGAAATGAAATTTGAAAGTGATCTTTACCAAAATTCTTGAATTTCTGTCATCTTTACTTATATTTTCATGTGAAGATAAGGCCTTAGTCTCTTCCTACACCGGAAGAAAATTGTGTGCACTCTATTATTTTCATGCATTATTTTTGTTTCTCCATCTTATATTAAAAATAGTCTAAAATGTTGAACATGTGATGTGAACATAAGCCTTAGGCTTCTAGAAAACAAAGAAAACAATGTGTACCTCTATTCTTTCCTCACATTATTTTTATTTCCCCAGCTTAAACTGTCCAAACCCACTAGATCTTTTAGTAGGCTTAGTTGGGCCAGATACAAATTCCTCAATAGAAGCTCGCAACAAAGTCCACCCAAGCTCATTCATAAATGGAGTACTGATTTTGAAAATCCCGGAGATAATGACTCAAAATTCAAGGAACATTTTAAGGTATACAAAAGTACAAATTGAAATTAAAAAAGAAAAAAAAGCATTGTACAAATTCATAAAATAAACCAAAACAAATGTAGATTTCTTTTTTGAAAATTTTCAGGTTTATAGTCAACATTTAAAAGCTTGTACAATGATTTATTTTCTCAATTATGTTAATGTATTTTTTTTGTTAATATCTGTTAATTGATACTTGAAATGAAAAAAAATAAATTACAATTTATATATATATATATATATTGCTGAATAAATTAAAATTAAAATTTAACAAGTTTGGGCTCATTTGGAATAGAATTGGACTCTGGATTTTACTTTAATCCAGGAGTGACCAACGTAACAGTCATCATATCATTATTTTACAATTTTTTCCTAAAAAAGAGTATATATGTTATTGTAGTTTTAGCCCACATTTTTTTAATAAAAGAAATAAATTAGATCATAGAAAAATAATTTTCTTTTCTCTCGTGGCTTTAGATTTTGCTTTAATGAAACTTTCTTATAAAATAGTATTGGGCATTGGATAGTTTTTGAAAGATCATGCTTCTAACATGTAAATGTAATGACAAAGTCTACCATCCTATTAAATAATTATGTATTTAATTTTTTATTAGATTCTCTAAATATAAAGTTTCCAACATGTAAACATCAAGATTTTATAATTTTTTGTGTGTGTTTATATATTATTGTGGGGTCAGAGAATTTGTGATCCTGGCCCACTTTACATTAGGGTCCAAGGCCCGCACCGAGGAGAGACATTGCCGAGGACATGCAATGAAAGTCCAAATGGCCTAGAGATGTAGCCGAGGACGATCCTGTCCTCGGCATCCCAATACTTCAAAAGAAAGAACGGCACGCCATCAAAGGCAGCCCCCAAAGCTCTCCCAGAAGAAAGGGCGAGTACAGTGTAGGAGCAGTTCAAGGAAAAGATGTCACCTCCACATTGAATGCGCCAACAAACGTCTTGGCCGCATTAATGGGAAAAGGACCCCTGAACAGTGTGACGATAAAGAACAAGGTAAAGCCTGCCATTACTACAATCAAGTACTCTGCGCCTGATAAAGCCATACTCTTCAGCTTTTACAACCACTCCCAACCACTTTGGGTATGGGTAGATAAGACAAGTATCAGCCCTATAAAGCTGAACCTACACGTGGACGTTCGAGAGAGGGGAAAAGCTAGTATAAAAGGAGAGAAGGGGAGGAGCATAAGGCATGGTCTCTAGGACCATTGAAACCTAGCGTAAAAGGAATAAGAAGAACATTAAGCTCCTCAGACGAGGTCCAAGGACCGGAGCCACCCAGGCCGTGCCAAGGAGCAAGTCTTCTTGGATACGCTCAGTTTACCTCTGTGTGATCATTATGAACATCATGACCAACGACTGTCCGTTCACCAAGGCCTAACCTTTTAGTCTACTCTCTACAAATTTATTGTTTGGGCCTTTAACATTCGAATCCAATACCAATTTGGGATCGTTACAAATTAAGTCCTTACAATTACATTAATTAAAGTGCAGACCAAGTGGTTTATCTCTTTAAAATTTAAACCTTGATATATTCGAAAAGAAAAATGCTAAAGCTAAAAATCTGGTTTTGAACCCTATGTATTCAAATTGTTCTCATGTCAATTGAAAAATATGTTTTAGACCCTTATATTAAATATGTAACAAAATGATTAATTAATTATCAATTTATCTCAATTATATGATCAACAAGATAATTGTATTTTATCACAATTACATACACCAAATCATAAAGTAAGCAAAATAAATAATAATAAAAATAATAATAACACTGGATTTGGTGAGGGCTTGTAAAACCAAATTTTACAAATACAAACATTGTGATATATTTTTAAAAAATTAATCCTCTTGTCATTAACTAGCCATAGAAGAGACTAAAAAAAAGAGTCATGAGACTTGTTTAAATAAGCTCATGAGTTATGTGACTTAATACACATAAATAATTTTATGAATAATAATATAATAGGCCAGAAAAAATTCCTTAAAAGCCGTTCGTAGGTAAACTATAATAAACTTTTTTTTGGGGGGGGGGGGGGGGGTGGTGGGGGTGGTGGTGGTGGTGGGTTAGGAATCCAGCGCTTAGGGAGCATGAACTGCCCGAACCAATGTGCTAAAGCCTGAAGGAGGCCCATCCAGTCCTTCAAAGAGTAGATACGACTTTGTCAAAGCCCACATATATGGCCACATTGTCTTACCATAAACCTCAAAGCAAACAGAAAGGTTGAATTGAGGCAAATAAGATCGAAAAAAAATATTGAACTGGTAATAATTAGTTAGTTTCCAGTCCACTAATTTAAGTAGTTCTACTGTTCATTAAAACTTGAAAGCAAGACGTTTGATGCACTTGTATGGCGCTAAAAATTTATTTTATATACACTGTTGATGCAAAATCATCATGAAAAACTAAAGATAAATAAACCTTGGAGGCACTGATTATACAAATCAACCACCTACTTGACCAAATGTAGAAATTTAAAAAAACGCACAAACTCCAATTTTTTTAATTAATTCTTTCAAGAGGATGCCCCATAGACTACCCATTTTCTAAATCATATTGAAAATATACACATCATACTTTGCAAAATCACAGCCAACATAGCCTGTACAAACTAACATAGAAAATACAAATATGCAAGAATTTTCTATCAGTGAAATTTGCATCAATCACATCATTCCCACCAATTCTTTACCCAGTTGATCCAAATCACACAAGTGTAGTGCCAAAAGTAACCCAACATCGGGTTGACTAGATTGGCTATAGATCGACAATTGTGGGAAAGGGTTTCCAGAAAACACGTTCACATAAGTTTGAATGTTAAAATATTATGGGTTTTAAAAAGAACTCCAAAAAAAAAATTGAAAAAAAAAAAAACCATAGAAAAATAGACAATCACACACAAGAGAGAACGACAAGGATTTACATGATTCGGCTTTTGGCCTTCATCCACGGGCGAAGATAAGGAGAAAGTTCCACTAACAAATATGGAAAATACAAAGGTGGTGTGATAGAATTCTCACAAAACCCAAACCCCAATACACCCAAATTACTCAATATAAAAGAGATATTGTCATACTACAACTACAACAGCAACAAAGCTATAGTCCTAAAATTTAGGATAGACAATTGTTGCAGTGCATGCAAAGAACTGAAGAAGTCAATCCAGAAAAGTTAATAGGCTTTTAATAGGAATCCAATTCAAAGTCATGTCATGTTGACAGCTCCAGTTATGTAATTTCTTGATTCAGGTCAGCCATTGCATCTTTAATGGCTTGGGTTGATCCACCGGGGATGGCATCCTTGAGGTCTTCCACTTTAGCTTCTACTTTCTCCTTGATTGGGTCAGGAACTTTTGTCTCCCTGCTCTTTAAGTTCCTTCTCAATTTGGTACAAAATTGAGTTAGCTTGGTTCTTTGTGTCTATGGCATCCCTCTTTCCATGTCTTCCTATTTCCAAACTTTTCAGCTTCTCTAACCATCCTATCCACATGCAATTTTAGTAACATAATTAGGTTAGGTTTACAGGTACTTATAGAAGCTTCAATTCTTAAACCATAACAAGCAGTAGAATATAAAATGTGAATATAAAAAAAAAAAAAAAATTGACCAAAATAAATATTGATGCCTCAACAATTTATGCAATATCAATATGTATTACAGCAGATAATATCAGAAATAGGGATACATGGTCATTTATCTTTCAAATAGACTAAGAAAAAAAAATTGAGCGCGTTAAAATAATTGTTAAATAATTTAATTCACCATTTCTAGTAGCTTAAGCTATTAGAACAATTAGTAACTTATCTTCATATCAAAGAGTTCAACTGCTCTACCTCCTATTAAAAAACTTAAAAATCCAACATGTTGCAACCCACTTAAGTGGTAGTTTATCTCAACAAGATAAGGACAAACCTGAACTGCAGCCCCAAGAGCAACAACTTCATCAGGACTTACAGTCACATTGGGCTCTTTTCCAGTCATCTTCTTCACAAGCTCCTGAATAGATGGGATGCGAGTAGAACCACCAACAAGGATTACTTCATCTAAATCTTTGAAGGAAAGATTTGCATCTTTCAAGGCAGTTTCAACTGGTCCTTGTAACCTAAGAACAAAATAGATTTCAGTTGTAATCCACTGAACTTATGCAGGCATATAGGTATTCATATTGGAAAAAACATACAGTTTTAAATCACAAGGCAGCAAACTCCAGTAATGGAAATCAAACACACACTGATATTTCATATGAGAATTACTCCATTTTGGAACATGCATAAAGGGCAACCACAGAATAGCAGTTTTCAACTTACATACATGTCTAGCAAATCTGAACATAATTCTTCAAATTTGACCCTTGTCAGGGTGGTGTCAATGTGTTTTGGGCCATCCGCAGTGGCGGTAATGAAAGGTAAACTGTAACAACAGAAAGCTTTTCCTCAGTGAACATGACAAAGAGAGAGATCCATTCATAGAAAGAAGGCGAAGAAATTGTCACATACCTAATACTGGTCTGAGTCAGAGATGACAGCTCCATCTTTGCTTTCTCCGCAGTCTCTGTGAGACGTTGTAGAGCTTGCTTGTCTTTCAGAAGGTCTATTCCTTCATCTCTTTTAAAGTTTTGGGCAAGCCAATCAACTATTCTCTGTCTAAGATTATAGAATATAGACACATAATTCTAGTAACAACTAACAGACCAGAAAACAAACAATAGCAAAAGCTCTATTCATTTGTCTTGTTCAAACCTTGTCAAAATCATCTCCTCCTAGATGAGTGTCCCCTGATGTGGAAAGTACCTCAAATACTCCATCTCCAACCTCAAGAACTGCAGATTTAAAACATTACAGACCAAAACAATCATTTTTTTTTTGCCAACAATGGCTATGGTTCTCGGAGTATAATATATGAAACCAGCAGAGAGCTCTAACACAATTTTTTCTTGATTTACTTGGTGTGTAGTGAATCTAGTGATGTTTATTCTTTTGAGCTATTATGAAGGTTGAGGAATAGTTATAAGGGTCCTTATGGTAAGAAATATTTATTCCTCACTTTAAGGGAATCCTTTTAATGAAAATGCAATCAAACAACTAATTAGCTATTGCGTTTTATGGTTCTAGGAGTATACTATATGTAAGCAGCATATTGCAATAATACACAAATTATTCTTGATTTACTTGGAGTTTGGTGACAAAATCTCTCATAGTTCTGCAGTTGCATTTGTTATGTATATTCAGTTATTTCTTATGTAGTTAATCGGTTATAGTCAGCTAAGATAGGTTATGCTTAGGCTATTAAAACCCACAAATTAACCACACATATTGATTTCAAAATATTTTAAATAACAAATCTAATTTGAACTACAACTTGCTATCTCAAATTTGAAAAGGTAACAAACCCTCTTCATTACAATAGTTTTTAGAACCATACCTCATCATTTGGCAAGGTGCTAGCACCAGTTATGGTGATATCCTGCTTCTTTCCAGTTCCCTTGTCAATAGCAGTGACAGAAAGGATGCCATTAGCATCAATATCAAATTTCACCTCAATTTGAGGAACCCCACGTGGGGCAGGTGGGATTCCATCTAAGCGAAAGCTTCCAAGGGATTTGTTATCCCTCACGAACTCTCTCTCACCCTGACAGAAATTAATTTCTACACTGGTCTACCGCAGTGGAGAACACCTCTGATTTGGAAGTCGGCAAAGTTGTGTTCTTTGGGATAATCTTTGTCATTACACCACCCAAAGTTTCGAGTCCTAGAGACAATGGAGTGACATCCAAGAGCACAATGTCACTAACTTCTCCAGCTAAAACACCAGCCTAAAAAAAAATAATAATAATAAAATATTAAAAAAAAAAAAAACCAAAATAAATATTGATGCCTCAACAATTTATGCAATAAGTATTACAACAGATAATATCAGAAATAGGGATACATAGTCATTTATTTTTCAAATAGACTAAGAAAAAAAAAAATTAGAGCGCGTTAAAATAATTGTTAAATAATTTAATTCACCATTTCTAGTAGCTTAAGCTATTAGAACAAGTAGTAACATATCTTCATATCAGAGAGTTCAACTGCTCTACCTCCTATTAAAAAAATCAAAAAATCCTACATGTTGCAACCCACTTAAGTGGTAGTTTATCTCAACAAGATAAGGACAAACCTGAACTGCAGCCCCAAGAGCAACAACTTCATCAGGATTTACAGTCACATTGGGCTCTTTTCCAATCATCTTCCTCACAAGCTCCTGAACAGCTGGGATGCGAGTAGAACCACCAACAAGGATTACTTCATCTAAATCTTTGAAGGAAAGATTTGCATCTTTCAAGGCAGTTTCAATTGGTCCTCGTAGCCTAAGGAAAAAATAGATTTCAGTTGTAATCCATTGAACTTATGCAGGCAGATAGGTATTCATATTGGCAAAAACATACTGTTTTAAATCAAATGGCAGCAAACTCCAGTAATGGAAATCAAACACACACTGATATTTCATATGAGAATTATTCCATTTTGGAACATGCATAGAAGGCAACCACAGAGTAGCAGTTTTCAACTTACATACCTGTCTAGCAAATCTGAACATAATTCTTCAAATTTGACTCTTGTCAGGGTGCTGTCAATGTGTTTTGGGCCATCCACAGTGGCGGTAATGAAAGGTAAACTATAAAAAGGAAAGCTTTTCCTCAATGATCATGCCAAAAAGAGAGATCCATTTATATAAAGAAGGCATAGAAATTGTCACATACCTTATACTGGTCTGAGTTAGAGATGAGAGCTCCATCTTTGCTTTCTCCGCAGTCTCTGTGAGACGTTGTAGAGCTTGCTTGTCTTTCAGAAGGTCTATTCCTTCATCTCTTTTAAAGTTTTGGGCAAGCCAATCAACAATATTCTGTTTAAGATTATAGAATATAGACGTGTAATTTTAGTAACAACTAACAAACCAGAAAACAAAGAATGGCAAAAGCTCTATTAATCTGTCTTGTTCAAGCCCTGTCAAAATCATCTCCTCCTAGATGAGTGTCCCCTGATGTGGAAAGTAACTCAAATACTCCATCTCCAACTTCAGGAACTGCAGATTTAAAACATAACAGACCACAACAATCACTGACTAACAATTTCCTTGTGCACCAAAAGAAAACAAGTGAAAAATCACATCTTATTAGTGTGCTATTTTTAGAAAACTATAGTCCATATATTCATAATTCTGGTAAAACTATCTCTTCTATATGCTGTTTAATTTAACTAAAGGACCGGGATCCAATAGCAATGGTAACAAAAAGGTAAAAGTTGTGAAAGGGCATAGTGTTCAAATGATTGTACGCTACCTAACTACCGTTATTCAAAAACCTTTTAAGAGATCAGATGTTTCGAAATCACAAGGTCCAGGTCACTCTTTTAATCTATAAAACTGCTTTTGGAAGATTGAATTTCGGGAATCACAAAATACCACATGTTCACTGAATGCTCATTGACACATGTATGGATTGTCACATTACCACCTTGTGCTTGTTAATTTGTTTCATATGTATTCCTAAGAGGCTAAGACTTTCCTCAATTATTTTTTAGCAATCTCCCCCAACATAATACCTTAATATAATACTTAAAATTACAGTTGGGGAGCAGATGCCAATGCAACAAGATAGGTAAAACCTTTTACAACACTCTAAATAGAGCTTCCAAACTGCAGCTGAAAGAACAACATCTGAACCTGAGCTATATTTCATGCAACGGTATAATCCCACAAACTAGAAAAAATGAGCTATGCCTTGTAAAGATTGGCCAACATTTATCTAAAGACAATGATACCAAGAAAGAAGTTCCTGAACTAGAAACCCATTTCAGAAATTTCTCCTAAAAAAAAAAAAAAAAAAAAAAGCTTGATTTCAAATTACATTAAAGGGCATAGCAAAATCAATTAAAACGTTCAAATCATTGCCCAAAAATCCCAAAATGCTATAGAGAGAAGTCCTGACTCAATTCATGAGAAAATTTGAGGCATGCTGATTATTTCTAATTGGTCCTGGTTCGTTTTTTGCAATTTGGTTGTGTCAAAAATATATATGTGTAATTTGTAGAGGATGACGGAAGCTTTAATTGGTTCTTTTGCTAATAGCCAAGCTGCTAGTTGCTCTTTATCAACAATAAGTCCCAAGGGGCTCATTCCATTTTTGTAAGTCCCAAGTGGTCAATGCAGCCATCAAGTTGAACTCGATTGAGGAACCCAATGTACAAACACCAAAGGAGCCGTACCAAACTTTTATGGAATAGTTTGCAGCAAAGCTGCTAGTTCTCTGTAATCTGCCCTGAAGAATTCCTCTGGTTTGGATAAAGATCTTATCATCCCCCAAAGAACAAATGAATAAAGAGAGTGAATGAGAGGAAATCTATTATTGTTAACCTAGGGTCAAGCATGTAAGTTATCAACAAAGCATCCATATTATCTAATACCTAAGATAGCTAGGAATAGATACAAGAATACAAGGCGCACCAAAATGTGGAGGAATCACTCACACATGTAGTCATCTCATTTGTGTTATTGCATACCCCCCCCCCCCCCCCCCCTCCTCTCAGATAATCAAGCTGGGAAGAATTTCAAACATTAATATTTGTCAAACTCACTAAATTCACTAAATTATAACACATAGAATGTGTGACTTGGAACTTGTAAACCTCCAATTTAGCAGGCATTTGAGGCAATGACCACAACTAATACATAGGGGATAACCCAAAAGATTCTACTTTGCATATGCAAATGGAACAACCTGATTACAATCAGGAGTAGTTCAACATAATTTGGGGCCTAAGGCAAAAAATTTATGCGAGACCCTTAATGTAAATATTAATTAAACAAAATTATTTAATACTAATCAAATCAAGGCTAATTTGACATTAAATACATAATTTGATGAACTATACCAACTAAACTAATGTTAATTTCATATAGAGAATTGAATATTATAGTTGAACTTGAACCATAAATATTAATAAAAATATATTATGATTAAAAAAGATACTATATTTTGGATATATGACGATGCATAGTTAAGTAAAGTTATAATCTAATTTTTAATTTTATATCTTGTTTTAAAGAGAGAGAGATAGATATTATTTGGTGTGTGGTTTTGTAGGATATCAATTTACAAAAATTAAAGTCTCAAACTATTAGAGGAGATTAATTTATAATTGATGATTTAACAAATTTGCAACATTTTTTTGAAACATTTTAGGGTTTTAATTGGGTTAAGGTTCTATTGGTCTCATACTTTAAGAGTCTTAATAGAAATGAAAAGGAAAAATGTATCCTTTTTTTTTTTTTTTTAAACATGATAGAATTTCTACTCTAACCTAATCTAAGTGTATATGTGTGTGAAGCTCCCTCCTAGAGACTTGAATCCCGACCCTTACCCCCCACATTCCACAAGCACTTATACTTGTGAAGTGACCATCACACCAAAGGTGCACGATAGTAAAAGGAAAAATGTACTAAAAGTACTATAAAATGTTCAAAATATAATGTAACATTGACTCTCATTTATGAACTTTATCAATTTAACTATTGAATATTTAAGTCACTTTTTTGTGATTAATAACATGGTAATTTATATTTATATATATATATATATATATAAATGTAATTTTATAAAAATTTGGGTCTTTAACGTTGAAAGTAGGGCTTTTTTTCCTAAGGAATTTTGTTTTTTTGGTGGGCCTTAGGCCTAGGCCTAACTTGCCTAGGCCTTGGGCCGGCCTTGACTACAGTCCACAAGGATAGTTCTCTACAAAATAAGTAAAAACAAACATATGAGGCGGATTAGCAGGAGAAAAGGAAAAAAGTCAATGAACTCTACCTTACTCCTCTCATAAAAAGGGCCATGGGTGTGCATGTAACTTACCAAAAACAGAGAAAAATCCAATAAGAGGAGTAACAAAGTAATTGGCATACCTGAAACGTCAAAAGCACCACCTCCAAGTCCAAGGTCAAAAACCAGAATGGTCTCATTGTTTTTCTTCTCAAACCCATAAGCAAGCGAAGCAGCAGTAGGTTCATTGATTATTCGCAGGACGTCTAACCCTGCAATGCGACCTGCATCTTTCGTACGTAGCTGTCCTTTATGAATCTTTAAAGTTTGCAGGCACTGTGATCACTGCTTTACTCACCTCGTCATTCAGAAACTTGGATGCATCCTCCAAAGGTTTAATTAAAAAAAAAAAAAAAAAACAAACAAACTTTGCTGGTAATCATACTCTCTATCAATCCAAGGTTAAAAAATGGGTTGGTCCTATAAGTTATCAGTCTCATAAGCCTAAACAAAAGGCCGAACTTAGTGAAAACTCATATACCTAAGAAAGGAAACCATTCGATAAAACCCAGGCCCGGCTTTACCTTATCAGTGTAGGTCACTTGCCCACATTATATGCTTTTACATTTTTTTTTTTTTTTTTTTTTTTTTGATGGGAAATACTGAACTTTATTGAAAAATAAATCAAGCGGTTACAATTCTGTCTTGCATGCATGCAACTGCTATCAGAGTGGGACATTCCTCTAACCATGTAGAGTAGTCCTCAACAATCCTAGCGTGTTGGGCTAGTAAATGAGCAGGGACATTTCCCTGTCTTTTAATGTGGTTGAAACTCCATTGCCTGAAGGATGAGACCCGGTTCCTAACTCCAGCAAGAACGTTCACTATAGAAGATGGCGGTGACACCAGTCCGTGTAGAGCATTACAAATAATCAACGAGTCCATTTCAAACTCTGCCTCTCTAATACCAATCTCCCATGCGAAGTTAACCCCTGCTTCCAATGCTTTTGCTTCAGCTTCTACCTGTTAGAATTCAAGCACATACACCCTCAACAATGGTGGAACTCATGGAAACCAGAAAAATGAGAGAGAGAGTGAAAGTTTGTATGTGAATGAATCTGTATATTAAAATAAAGGGAACTCTGTTCCTTATATACAATGAGAGTACACGGATGAAGCTAACTAACTATTCACAGCCTAACTAATCTACTAATACAGAGCTAACACGTGTCCATTACCATCTAACTAATTACATCAAGGTTGAACTACTTGTAGCTCTAGAACTATCTATACAAAACGACTTGTAGCTTCTCTGTTTTCCTTTTCTATCTGCTGCTACTGCAATCTGCTCTATAGCCTGAAGCCTCAAATGTCATGCTTTAATACTCCCCCTCAAGATGAACTATATATGTTAATGAAGTTCATCTTGGAAAGAAGATATAGGAACTGTCTCTGTGCTAGAGGCTTCGTAAATAGGTCTGCCAACTGATGCCTTGTAGGAACATGAAAAGTCTTAATCACTCCGTCTTGAATCTTTTCTCTAACGAAATGACAATCAACTTCTATATGCTTGGTCCTCTCGTGATAAACTGGATTGGCAGCAATATAAAGGGCTGCTTTACTATCACAATAAAGTGCAGCAGGTTGTTTATGATGAACACCAAAAGTAGCAAGCAATGAAAGTAACCAAACAATTTCACTTGTAACAGTAGCCATTGCTCTGTATTCTGATTCAGCAGAAGACCTGGAAACGACTTGTTGCTTCTTACACTTCCAAGATATCAAGGATTCATCCAAAAATATACAAAAACCAGATATAGACCTTCTGGTATCCACACATGCTGCCCAATCAGCATCACAGTAACACTTCAATTGCAGCTTTGAATCAGCAGAGAGAAAGAGACCTTGTCCTGGTGTCCTTTTCAAATATTTAAGGATCTTGTAAGCAGCTTGTAGATGTGGCATTTTAGGAGCACTCATGTATTGACTCAACTTGTGAACTGAGTAGCTGATGTCTGGCCTTGTCAAGGTCAGATATAACAATTTCCCAATTAGTCTTCTATACATTGAAGGATCAGGTATTGCATCTCCAACTCCACTGCTCAGTTTGACAGATGGATCCATAGGAACATTTGAAGGCTTAGAAGCTAATAAGCCCGTATCTAATAAAAGATCAAGAGTAAATTTCCTTTGACATAAGGACAAACCCTTAGATGATTTGGCAACTTCAAGACCTAAGAAATACTTGAGAGTACCTAAGTCTTTAAGTTTAAAATTGTTATCCAGAAACTTCTTGAAGGCATTAACAGCATCCACATCATTACTAGCTATCAAAATATCATCAACATAGATCAAGAGGATGATGATACAGCCCTTATCAACTCTGGTAAACACTGAATAATCTGACTTGGATTGAACAAAACCATGGTTGATGATGGTGGAAGAAAGCTTAGCAAACCATTGTCTACTAGCTTGTTTAAGACCATACAAAGACTTCTGAAGCTTGCATACCTCCCCCTTGCTGCCAAATCCAGGAGGAGGAACCATGTAAACCTCCTCAAGCAAATCCCCATGGAGGAAAGCATTATTAACATCTAATTGAGAAAGATGCCAACCCTGAACAGCAGCCAAAGCAAGCAATGTCCTGACAGTAACAAACTTCACAACAGGACTGAATGTCTCAGAAAAATCAATGCCCGCAGTCTGAGTGTAGCCTTTAGCCACTAACCTAGCTTTATACCTCTCAACAGACCCATCTGCCTTAAGTTTAATTTTGTAGACCCATTTACAACCAATAGGAACTTTACTAGGAGGCAAAGCAGTCATTATCCAAGTATTATTGGCTTGCAAAGCTTCTATCTCAGCTTGCATAGCAGCCTGCCATCTAGGATCCAAAAGGGCTTGAGCATATGACTCAGGTTCTTTATGAATGGTCAAGGCAATAGAAAAAGCCCTATGTGGTGTGGACAATTTATCATAAGAGAGAGTAGAGGATAAAGGATATAGAATACCTGAACTTGGAGCAATGGAGTCAGATGAGGGAAGGAGGGAAGCAGAGGCCAAGATTGAAGTGGAGACAAGATTGCAATGATAGTCCTGAAGGTAAGTGGGGGGCTTATGGACCCGAGAGGAATGCCTAAGGGGAAGAGCAGGTTCAACAGGAGGAGGTGTAGGATCAGAAGGTATGGAAACATCAGAAATAGAATGTGGAGAAGAGACAAGATTAGGGAATTCATCAGGTGGCACAGCAGTATCACAAATGTCAAGTGAAGGAGAAAATTCAGCAGAAATATGAGGAGGTGGAAATGAAATAGAATGAGATGATGATGACTGATCAGAAACACAAGGAATGGAAGGAAACATAGAATCATTGACTGGTGAATGAGGTGGGACAGATTTGGAAAACCATGATTTGAATGGAAAAACTGTCTCCTTGAAAATGACATCTCTAGAAACAAAACAAGTTTTGGTGGCCAAATCATATAGCTTGTAACCTTTAATACCATGTGGATAACCAAGAAAAATGCAAACCTTTGCTCTAGGATCAAATTTTGATCTGTTTCTGCATAAAGAAGAAGCATAACAAAGACAACCAAACACCCTTAGATGTGTATAAGTAGGTGGATGACCTAAGAGTTTCTCATAAGGTGTGACATTATTTAACAAGGGACTTGGAATCCTATTAATGAGGTATGTGGCAGTAAGAACACAATCACCCCAAAATTTCAAAGGCAAATTAGCTTGAAACCTCAAAGCCCTAGCCACATTAAGAAGGTGCTGATGTTTTCTTTCAACAGTAGAATTTTGTTGAGGTGTTTCTACACAAGACAATTGATGTATAATTCCTTTGGAACTATAAAAAGATTGTAAAGCAAACTCAGGACCATTATCAGACCTGATTGCTTTAATTTGAGTATGAAACTGAGTAAACACAAAATTGTAAAAAGATGGAAGTAAAGATGAGGCATCAGATTTCTGTGATAACAAGAACACCCAGGTGCACCTACTATAGTCATCCACAATGGTAAGAAAGTACTTTGAGCCATTTAAAGAAGGAGTAGAGTAAGGACCCCAGATATCAACATGAACCAATTCAAAACAAGAAGAAGAAGTATGAATGGAAGTAGGAAAAGGTAATCTTCTTTGCTTTGCAAGAGGACATATATTGCAATCAAAAGTACTTTTATTACTGCAAGAAATTACATCAGGTACAAAAGAATGCAACAAAGCTAGTCTTTGTGCAGAGGGGTGGCCTAACCTACAATGCCAAAGACTAGAATCATTCATGACAGAAGCAGCATTACAAGTTTGGACAGAAACACCTGAGCTAAGAGGAGAGAACTTGGAAATGATATCTAGGACAGATTGTGGAAGAATGGCAGAAGATGTAGGTTGTAGAGTATATAGACCTCCTTGCTTTTTACCCAACCCAATCATCCTCCAAAGCTGCAAGTCCTGAATTAAACAGAAATGTGAAAGAAAGATGCAAAAGCAAGATGGAGACTGGGTTAGTTTACTAATGGAGACAAGGTTAAAAGAAAAGGTAGGAATGCAAAGCACATTTTCTAGAATTAGATTAGAAGACAAGTGAACTGTGCCAATGTGAGTGACTTTGGCAACAGCTCCATTAGGTAACTGAACTGAAATCTGAACTGCAGATGTGATAGATGTGAAAAATTGAAGTGAGTGGACCATATGATCAGTGGCTCCACTGTCTAAAATCCAGTCATTGGATGTAATACATGAAGTGTTGGCATGAGAAGAAAAGACTGAATATTGTAAAGAATGGAAAGGTAACTTTGGAAACTGAGGAGAAGACCAAGTACCTGACATCTCATGCCCTTAAAGATCCTTGGATGGTTGGGTAATGATTGTAGCAACCTGATGAATTGCAGAAGAAGACTCATGTGGTGTTTGTGTACCAAAGTGAGCTTGGGTATTCAACAAACCGAGAAACTGTTGATATTCTGCTCTAGTAAGGCTGACACTCTCCTCAGAAACATCAGTAACAGCAACTGTGTTGACAAAGGAATTTCCACCTTGTTGACCTTTGTTCTTAGACTTATAGCCAGGTGGATAACCATGTAGTTTGTAGCACTTGTCAACCACATGGCCCAAAAGCCCACAATGGGTACACTGAGGTCTGCCTGACTTTCCTTTGTTGAATCCTTTAGTGAAAGGAGTATTGGTTTTGACTGCCAAGGCTGAGGATTCACTGGTTATCTTCTTTCCAAACTTCCTTTGTTTCTCATCTTGAAGCAAAAGAGAGAAAACCTTACTTAAAGAAGGAACAGGATCCATAAGCAAAATCTGTCCTCTCACTGAAGTATAAGTGTCGTTAAGACCCATTAGGAAAGACAACACACACTCTTCTGCTTGATGTCCACATGAACAAGTCCTGTATTCAGAAAATTCTTGCCACAAACTCTTGAACTTGGTATAATAACCATTGATAGTCAAATCTTCTTGAGTCAAAGAACAAATCTCTCTCTTTAACTCAAAAATACGAGGACCATTCCCTTGTGCAAACCTATGTTGCAAATCCAACCAGACCTCCCTCGCGGTCTTGAAATAAACCACACTAGGTTGCAAATCCTTCGAAACAGAATTAAACAACCAAGCAAGAACAGTACTATTACACTTACACCAAGCAAAATAATAAGGGTGATCAACAGACTCAGGTTTGGGTATGGAACCATCAATGAAACCCAATTTTGTTTTAGCATCCAAGGCAATGAGAACAGCTCTACTCCAGGTACTATAATTCTCTTCAGTGAGATGTTGAACAACAAGAGAAACACCTGGATTATCACTATTAGACAAGAAATAGGGACTTGAAGAGTTTTCCCATGGATGAATAGTTGGAACAGAGGTGCTTGATGTGCTATCACCCATATCTACCAACTCAAATTTTGACTAAACAATCAAGATTGAGTATTCTACAATCAAGATTCACAAACACTGAACCAGGATGACAAAGACAAGCGATTGCAGTAATCCCAAGATTTCTTCAAGAATCAATAATGAATCCCATTGATCAATCAATATCTAAACAGAAATCAACTGCAGAAACCCTAAGATTTTACCACAAAATAGGATTCGAAGGAAATCCCAAATCCAATCTCACAATCCCTAGGCTTTGAACTCAATTGCTAGAAATTGCAAATGAAATTCAAGAACGAAATAGGGAAGAGACAAAAGCAGTGCAAGAATCAAGAATCAAGAGGAAGAAAAAATTCTACTTGATCCGAACTAAACACTGAAAGTAAAGAAACAAGTAAAGGATTGAACTAGCGAATTTAGAGAGTTTCAAAAAATACCAGATGAAGCTCTCAACCAGTTCAGCTCTGATACCATGTTAGAATTCAAGCACATACACCCTCAACAATGGTGGAACTCATGGAAACCAGAAAAATGAGAGAGAGAGTGAAAGTTTGTATGTGAATGAATCTGTATATTAAAATAAAGGGAACTCTGTTCCTTATATACAATGAGAGTACACGGATGAAGCTAACTAACTATTCACAGCCTAACTAATCTACTAATACAGAGCTAACACGTGTCCATTACCATCTAACTAATTACATCAAGGTTGAACTACTTGTAGCTCTAGAACTATCTATACAAAACGACTTGTAGCTTCTCTGTTTTCCTTTTCTATCTGCTGCTACTGCAATCTGCTCTATAGCCTGAAGCCTCAAATGTCATGCTTTAATACTACCGCACCCAATGGACACTTCCACTTCTTGCTCAGCGCTGCAATCACTTCCCCGGCGCCATCCCTGATGATAACACCAGCTCCTGCTTGTTTCCTGTTCTTGAAGACTGCGCCATCCATATTTACTTTATAGCACCCTTGACTTGGCGGTTGCCAGGAGACCAGAGGAGTTGGGTCCGCCTGGGCCTCTGTTTTTTCCTCATTCGCCAGCCAAAATTCCTCCACCAGGTGCGTGGCACTCCGCACGATTGTTCTACCCATTTTACCTTTCCCACCCATCCGGAGGTCGTTCCTATCCTTCCAAATACTCCAGCAAACCGAGATGAAATTCTCCAGCTGTCTAGGCCGATAGTGTTCGCACTCCTGTAGGTTCGCCACCACATCCAAAAAATGCCATTGCGTCGAGATTTCGAATGGTAGAACCATTTTGCTATTCGTCCAGACTTCTTTAGCGTGATCACAGCCCCATAACAGGTGAGAGACCGTTTCCTCGTTGTGTCCACATAGATCGTAAATTCCGTTCGGTGTGATTCGCCGCTTAGCCAAGTTGGATTTTGTGGCCAAAATGTCTCGTCCTGCCCTCCATGCAAAGTGCTTTATTTTCTGTGGGATTCGTAGTTTCCAAATTGTCTTCCATATTTTCCTCCTTGCTGATTCGTCTGAGCAGTCAGCTCTGGTGTTCTGTTCCTTCTCTTCCATCGCTAACACATAAGCACTTTTAACAGTGAATTTCCCGCTTCTATTCTCGGCCCAAACAATTCGATCATTAGTGTTGCTGGAGCTTAAGGGAATGCCCAAGATAGCTTCCTTATCTTCGGGTAAAAACCAACTGTTTAGCTTGTCAATATTCCACTCCCCAGTTCCTCTGTTTATGAGCTCACAAACCAGAGCATTTGAGGAGTTAGGCTTTTCTGTTGAAACAACCTTATAAGTGCACGGCCTAGGAATCCATTTATCATGTCACACCCTAATCTTGTCTCCATTCCCTACTTGCCACCTCATACCCCGTTGTACAATGTTTTGCGCCGCCATTAAGCTTCTCCAAGCATAGGATGGGTTCCGACCCAAAGTCGCCTCTGCAAAGCTACAGTTTGGGAAATACTTCGCCTTATACACACGGCTAAAGAGAGAGTTGAGATTAGTCAGAAGCCGCCAACCCTGTTTGGCTAAGAGAGCTAAATTAAAGCTTCTCAAATCTCGAAAGCCCAGCCCTCCTCTGTCTTTAGGCACGCACATCGCATCCCAGCTCAACCATGCGGTTTTCTTCTCATTCCCGGTTTGACCCCACCAAAACTGTCTAATCACACTAGTGAGCTCATCGCACAAATTTTTGGGTAGGAGAAAGCAGCTCATGGTATATGAGGGCACGGCTTGGGCGACGGATTTAATCAAAATCTCCTTCCCTGCAGGTGTCAATATCTTTTTCTTCCAACCCGATACTTTATTGGCAACTCTCTGTTTAAGCTGAGCAAAAGTATTATTTTTTGATCTTCCCACGAGTGAAGGTAAACCCAAGTAGGCTTCATGAGGTTTAATAAACTGTGCACCAAACATTGATTTCACCCTTTCTTTTACATCATTATCGGTGTTGGGGCTGAAAAACAGAGCGGTTTTGTGGCAGTTTAATTGTTGACCAGAGGAGGATTCATAGACGTTGAGTATCCTTTTGATTTCCGTGGCTTCATTCACTGTTGCTCTTCCAAACACTAAGCTGTCATCGGCGAACAATAAATGAGACACTCGAGGACCATTAGCTGAGGCAGCCACCCCTTTTATCACTTTCCTCTGTGCCGCATGGTTAAGCAAGGCAGACAAGCCCTCTGAGCAAATAAGGAAGAGGTAGGTCGACAGAGGGTCACCCTGCCTCAATCCTCGAGTTGGTTGGATTAAACCATATGGCTGCCCGTTAATCCTTACTGCATATTTCACAGATGAAACACACTGCATGACAGTGTCAATCCATTTATGATGAAAGCCTAGCTTTTTCATGATCTGCTTCAAGCATTCCCATTCAACTCGGTCGTATGCTTTGCTCATGTCCAGCTTTATGGCCATCTTGCCACATTTGCCTTTCCTCTTCTTGCTCATATGGTTCATCATCTCATGTGCCACCAAGACATTGTCCGTGATGAGACGTCCTGCCACAAAAGTACTTTGGTTCTCTCCAATAATTTCCTGCAACACTAATTTCAACCTGTTCGCCACCACTTTTGAAGCTATTTTGTAAGCCACGTTACATAAGGAAATCGGTCTAAAATCAGTCACTTTTTCCGGATTCTTTACTTTGGGAATAAGTACAATATGGGTGTCATGGAATTTTGGGGGGGATACACCATGATTTAGAAAGTCAAGTGCAGCAAGAATTACAATAGATTTAACAATAGGCCAAAAATGATGGTAAAATAAAGGTGGCATACCGTCTGGTCCAGGCGCTGTTAAAGGATGCATTTGTTTCAGAGCCTTCTCCACCTCCATAGCATGAAAGTCTTGTGTGAGAGTAGAGTTCATCCTTTCGGTGACCTTGGGTTGGATTGCATCAAGCATCTCTTGCTCCACCTTCGGACATGAAGTAGTGAAAAGTTCCTCAAAGTAGCTCACAAACTTCTTGTAAGGTTGAATTTATTCAACCATCTAATTGGCTTTATTCCGTGCCAAATTTGCTTGTAATTCAGCATTTAGTAACCCTGTATTTAGGTGGGATTGTTGTAAGGGTAGTGAGTGAGATAGTGTGAAGATTGCTCAAGAGTGTGCAAGAAAACAGAGTGTCGCGGCTGGGACTCGCGGCTGGACTCGCGGCTTCAACCCGCCAGAAGATGCACACGTGCCAAGCATGCTGGAAGATGAACAGTCATGCTAACTGGAGCACTACAGGACAAAACAGGACAACTGGCCATACGGTTAACTCGCGACTGGAACTCGCGACTTATTCAAGCCGCGAGGTCAAGCCGCGAGCCACCCCTGTTTTGGAAAAACCTGACGTTTCGCATTCCACTCCACTTCAGTATAAATACCCTTTTAACCCACGATTGAAAGAGAGTTTCCAGAGAGAATTTTGAGAGAGAAACCCTAAAGAAAAACCAGATTGTTTCACCCACAATCTCTACCTTAGAGTCTCATCAAATTCCCTCACTCTCTTCCTCTCCATTGTCAAATCCCTGAGAGGCCTTTATACCAAACCTGGTTCTCACCACTATCATCTCTGTGAGACAGACGTTTGGAGTTCTGGGAAGCAGTTAGGAAGGAGCCAATATTCATTGGTTGATGCTACGGTGTAGTAGCGGAATCCGGAAAGCTAGAAAAGAAAAAGGTTCGGCGCAACCTCGTTGGAGCAAGAAGCTTGGAGGGCTTAGGTGCATTGGGTAGATTAGGCTTGGAGGGTCTATTGCTGTCCTTGTATCCCAACTGTATTTTCTAGTGGATTGATTACCGCTTGGAGGGCGGCGGAGAGGTTTTTCGCCGAGGTCTTCGGTTTCCTCTTCGATAACATATCTGGTGTTATCGCTGTGTTTGCATCTTCCTTCCTCTCTATCTCTGCCTTTACATTATCTGCTGTGGTTTATTTTGTTGTGGCTTAGATAGTTGTTTAATCAATTCCATGTTATAGCATATGTTAAGTTTCCGCACACTAGTTGTTTAACATATTGCGTGTGTTGATTAAAGTGGTTTTTGGGGGTCTAAACGTTCAAAAGTGTTTTTGTACACGTTTTTGAACTTTCAATTGGTATCAGAGCGGGTACACAGCTGTTTGGTTTCATTACCATTGTGTGATCCTTGACTCCCTTTCTTTTTGAGATGGATAGGTCTCAATCCCTTAATGCACCTCCATATTTTGATGGAAGTAATTATGCGTTTTGGAAGGTTCGTATGAGAGCTTTTCTATGCTCTATTGATGAATCCGTGTGGGATGCTGTTGAGATGGGTTGGACCAAACCTGAGGCAGCCAAATCCACATGGGATAAGGCAGCACTTGCTGCATCTAATGCTAACAGTAAAGCACTAAATGCTATTTTCTGTGGTGTGTCTCCAGATGAATTTCACAGGATTTCTCACATTACTATTGCCAAAGATGCATGGGAGATTCTGGAAACAACTTATGAAGGCACGAAGAAGGTGAAAGATACCAAGTTACAAATGCTGACCACTCGGTTTGAGGAGCTCAAGATGAGTGAGGATGAGTCTTTCGACTCGTTCTATGGGAAGTTAAATGAAGTGGTTGTCAGTAAGTTTAACTTGGGGGAGAAGATGGAGGACTCTAAGATTGTGAGGAAGATCCTTCGATCATTGCCGGAAAGTTTCCGTGCTAAGGTGACAGCCATTGAAGAGAGCAAGGATCTTGACGACATCAGAGTACAGGAGCTGGTCGGTTCTCTACAGACCTATGAGATGTCGCTGCCAAATCAACGGAAGGGTAAATCCCTTGCTCTAAAGACCACTAATGAGAAGGTGGAAGATCAAGGCTCATCGGGAGAAGATATGGTGGACAAAGATGTAGCCTATCTTGTTAAAAATTTCAGAAAGTTTTTGAAATTCAAAAACAATGGAAAATTTGATGATAAGAGAAAATTCCAAAATTCTGGAAGGGAGAAGAGGGATTTCCAAAGGAAAGATGGAAAAGAATCCCAATCCACACAAGGAGTCACTTGTTTTGAATGCAACGGGCATGGACACTTTAAGAGGGAATGTCCGAATTATTTGAAGTCGAAAGGCAAGGTGTATGCCACGACCCTGAGTGACTCAGATTCGTCTGACTCAGAATCTGAAGAAAGCTGTGATGGAGAAGGGAACTACTCAGCTTTCATGACTATTGCTCATGTTGAGTCTTCGGATGATTTGAATTTGCTTGTTCAAGACCTTGGAGAACATAGTGAGGATGACTCACTAGGAATTGTTGAAGAATCAGAAGCTGAAGAAGAAGAAAGCACAGCTACTCTTCAAGAAAATTACAACTCACTTTTGGAGAAATCTGGTGAATACACAAGGGTGACCAAGGCTGCTGTGAGAAAGATGAAGAAGGCTGAGGAGGACTATAAAAGTCTCCTAATCCGTTATAGGGAGGCCAAATGCGAGATTGAAACTCTTAATGGTGAGCTGTCCGAAGCCTACACTAAAGTGAGATTTCTTGAAAGTGAGGTGGTTCAAGCAAATGCAAAAATAGAGAGGGTCACCACCAAGAAGCTAGATGATGTTATATCATCTCAGAAGAGCTTTTCAGACAAATCTGGACTGGGATTTACCGGAGGAAGTAGTTCAACTGGAAATGTCACCAAAGAAGTGAAGTTTGTCAAAGCCAAAGATCCAGTTGTAGCTGACCCTACTGGTGTGAAGCTCGAGGTGAAGGAGAAGAAGAATGTGGTGGACCAACGGATGCTGAATCATCGTAATCAATATGTGGGCAGGTCTGAGTTTCGTGCCAAGTCACGTCCTCGACCACAAAGAGGTCCTAAAGGAATGTATGTGTGCCATTATTGCGAACTTCAAGGGCACACTCGACAAAATTGCCAAAAGCTGAGAGCAAAGAACAGTGCAACTCCTCAAAGGTCAGGAGGACCAAGAGTTGATAGGAGAACTTGGGCAGGTGATCAACCTAGAGAGCAACATGGAGATCCCGGAATGATGAACGTGATGAAGATGATTGGTGCATTCACCAACTGCTTGGAAAGCTTCTCACGAAGGTTTGAAAGCCCTAACTCCCGTACCCAATCCTTTAAGGAAATCACCCCAAACGCAAGTGACGTGTGGGTGAAAAGGGGTACTCATGCATAAGCATTACAACATGTCCATGCATTAATACTTCCTATGCTTTGTGACTATGTTTGTTTGGTATGCTTGTTGTTTTTGTTTTTGGTTGTTTGCTTGGTTATTCTGTTTGTGAATATTTCTTAATTGTGTTTTGTCAGTCTTTTTGTTTCTTGAGTCAAAAATCCAAAAATTACATAAAAATTTGAAAATCAAAAAGTTTGATTGACTTTGTTGAGTTTTGTCTTAAAACTCGTTTTGCCTTGTACCTTTGTGCAAATGGCTTTGTGCATTTTCGAGCATTACTTGTTTTCATGCACTCATATCACTATGGGAAAAATCTTGAAATCTATGTGATTGTTGTAAATAGATCTTCAAACTTGTCATGAATGATTAGTGAATGGTTGTGTTGATCTTGAAACATGCATAGACTTGTGTCTATATCTCTTCCCACTTTTTATTTTTGTTTTGCTAAAAAGAGCTCACCAAATGTAAATCTCCAAATGAAAAGAGATATTGAGCTGCAAAAGCCTGTCGCACATTCTAGTATTTGACTAGGAAAAAGGGTAAGCGACCTTATATTAAAAGTGAAATTTCTTTCAAAAAGGCCAAAGGCCTGTTCTTCAAAGAAAAATGTTGTCTATACCTCTCACAATGAGAGATGATTGCCTCAAAAGATCAAATGTTATGGCTGAAAGTGGAGCAAAATGAAAAGCTCCAAGTTATGATTATCAAGTTATGTGGGAGGTCATATATTCATATTTCTATAATTGAGATTGGTCACATGATCTAGTGCTAATTGTGTATGCCTTGGTTGAATTGATCATTGAAGCTTCACATTAGACAAAGGACTATCTCATTGTTGATATCCACACACAACACACAAGTTTATGTTCAATAAATGCCATATTCATTTGTGTGATTGTACTTGATAAAATGTGTTTTCACATGCTCAATCTTTGTTCATTCAAGCACAAAAAGATTTTTGAGTGTTTTAGGTGTTTTTGGAAAGTGTTTTGCTGAAAAATCTGAAAATTTCAAAAATACTGTTTTGCCCTGTTTTGGCGGCTCAGTCGCGGGTGTGTCAAGTCGCGAGACTCAGTCGCATCTTCGCTGGTCAGTTTTGGAAACTTGTTCGCGAGTGGAAGGTCCAGTCGCGAGATTCACTCAGAGATTTTCGCGGCTTAGCTCGCGACTCACTCGCGGGTAGACCTTCCAGTCGCGAAAAACACTTAGAAAAATTTTTCAAAATTTTGTTCTTGAGTGCTTTGGCGGCTTGAGCTGGCGACTGTGTGGCGACTTGAACCAGTCGCGAAAATCGCGTGTTTTGCAGAAACAGGAGCAGTTTTTAAACTTTTTCAGTTTTTCCCTCGAATTTTTGTGACTGTTCATCTTCTCTCTAAACACTCTCCCTCCCAAACACTCCGTGCTCCCTTTCCATATCTCTTGTGTTGCACTCTTTCAGCTCAAAATCGTCAAGTTACAGGTATGGGTTTTCTGATTTTCACTCTTTTCTACTTGATTCTGTGCTTTTACCCTTGATTTTTCGCATTTGATTGTGTTTTGAAATGGGTTTGTGTTTCGGTCTCTGCTCTTTGTTCTTGCTTAGCGTGTGGATGCTGTTGATATAGGTTGTGTTAATGATAGTCATTTTCCTATTGCTCTTGTGCTTAGCTAAGTATTCCTTTCATTTCAATCTGAACTTTGAGCTGTTGAGATGTTACTATTGGTTCTGTTTGAGGTTGTGAGTTTTCCTTTGCTAGATTTGCATGTCTTAGATTGTTAATCTGTGGGAAGATTCTGTTAGGCTCAATATATTGTTTGTATGTCATATCATTTTTCCATAATCTGCCTCAATGTCATTTATTTGCCTTCAGGATAGCTTCACCATGTTGTTCATGTGTTTCCTATCCTAGGCTTGGTTTACTCATATGATTGAACTAAATAGCTGGCTGTTTAAGTGTTTGAAGTTTCATTTGTTTGGTTGATATCTCTCTCTGTTTACTACATGGTTCTGACTGTTTCTGCACATATATTGCTATATGTTGTTGTGGCCTTTTCTGATTGTTCACAGATGGCACCTTCACCTCAGAAGAAGAAATCTACTGCGAAGAAGGCTGACAAAAGACTTAAGATGGATTCTAGATTGTTTAGGTCAGTCCACCACTTTGAGAGATACAAGGATAACTTCTTGAATGCAGGAATCATTCAAGAGAGATTTGTGGATTTGGAGGATTTAAGGCAAACTTTTATTCCCAGTTGTTTTGAAGGAAGAGGATGGGAAAAGCTTTTGGGTGGTTTCCCTGTTGTATGTGAACCCTTAATTAGGGAATTCTACTCAAATGCTGTGATAAAGGACAATGAATTGAGTTGCTGGGTGAGAGGTAAAGAGTTTGTCTTAGATGCTCATGTCATAGATGATGCATTAGGGCTTGAAGGATTAGATGATGAAGAATTCATCAATTACAAGGATAGGAGTGTGTCTATTGAAACAATTCAACAAAGGATAGGTGGGCAGAGAGAAGGGAAATGTTTGAATACCACTGCCTTTCCAGTAGACATGAGGTGCCTTACCATAATCATGATGTTTAACCTCTATCCCATTAGGAAATTAACTACAATCAACTGTGCTAGAGCAGTCTTTCTGATGGATCTCAAGGAAAAGAACTTCATAGACATAAGTTCCCACATTTATGACACCATTGTGGATGAGACCAGAACAACCTCTAGGCCTAAATTGATCTTTCCAAGTTTGCTTATGAGGATTTTTAGGAGTAAAGGAGTTCCAATCCCTCAAGACATCAGTCCAATGTCTACACCCTCTGCCATCAACAAGCTCACCTGTAAAAGGATAAGTGTCAGGCTTCCAGGAGAAGAAGATGAAGGTGATGAAGGAAAGGCTGCTCCAATGGAGACTGAAGCAGAAGCAGCTGGACTTGCATCAACTTCAACACCTAGGAGAAGTGGCAAAAGACACAGAGCTTCAACCTCTGCAGACACACCTCCAGATGCTTTCCAGATCATTCTGGAAAGGCTTGATGGGATCAGGGCAGTCCAAACTGAGCATTCTGACAGGATGAGAGCCATGCAAGACCAGATTGATGTCTTGGCTGCTACACTTGACAGCTTCACTACTCAGCATGACAAGTGACCCTTTGGCCATTCCATGTCAAAAAGGGGGAGAAAGTTCATTGATAATTGTGAAGCAGAAAAGCAGCTCTTAAGGGGGAGTAATTAGTTGAGGGGGAGTAATGTGTTTATATTTGTTTATGATTTGGGTATTTTAGTGTTTTCTTATGGTTTTGATACACTGTGTTTTGGTGTATAACTGTTTCTAACTCTTTTCATATACTCTTGGTTAATCTTTAATATATGTTTGATGATGTTATTCAGGTATTTGTTGATTTGTACCCATATGCTTCTGTAAGCTTTTAGGGTTTATGTTTTATGCATAGTTTGTAGGCCTTGTGGTATGTACCATGCTTAAGTGCAGCCTTTATGCTATGTTGAAATCAGTACTTTAATCTAAATGTTCTGCATTATGATTGTTGTACTGTCACTCTTGTGCCCTTGTAGGATTGTTCCTAGATGCATATGCCTTGTGTGCTATGCATTGGTTGAGTGTTGAGCATACAAGTGTCTTGCCTTGTGCTTGTTAACTTGTATGTCTTTGTGTTCATTCCAAGTGTGAATGAGCACTGTGATCACTACCTTGTGGTGTTCACTTGGTTGATCAAGCCATGGTTTGTTCATTAACTCCATCTTATGCTTGATCTCATATTGCCTGTTTCATATGCATTTATAATTTTCTGCTTACAATGATCATGGTGTATTGTTGTGTTTCAGGAGTTTATGTTCATATGATTCAAGTGCTTCACAGCTTCTAGAGTTAGGTGTGAGTGAGTTTTGATCAACTGTTCCCAACTCACATGTTAAGTCTAGAGTCTGTTTTAGGGTTTTGTCACGGAATAGCCAAAGGGGGAGATTGTAAGGTTGAATTTATTCAACCATCTAATTGGCTTTATTCCGTGCCAAATTTGCTTGTAATTCAGCATTTAGTAACCCTGTATTTAGGTGGGATTGTTGTAAGGGTAGTGAGTGAGATAGTGTGAAGATTGCTCAAGAGTGTGCAAGAAAACAGAGTGTCGTGGCTGGGACTCGCGGCTGGACTCGCGGCTTCAACCCGCCAGAAGATGCACACGTGCCAAGCATGCTGGAAGATGAACAGTCATGCTAACTGGAGCACTACAGGACAAAACAGGACAACTGGCCATACGGTTAACTCGCGACTGGAACTCGCGACTTATTCAAGCCGCGAGGTCAAGCCGCGAGCCACCCCTGTTTTGGAAAAACCTGACGTTTCGCATTCCACTCCACTTCAGTATAAATACCCTTTTAACCCACGATTGAAAGAGAGCTTCCAGAGAGAATTTTGAGAGAGAAACCCTAAAGAAAAACCAGATTGTTTCACCCACAATCTCTACCTTAGAGTCTCATCAAATTCCCTCACTCTCTTCCTCTCCATTGTCAAATCCCTGAGAGGCCTTTATACCAAACCTGGTTCTCACCACTATCATCTCTGTGAGACAGACGTTTGGAGTTCTGGGAAGCAGTTAGGAAGGAGCCAATATTCATTGGTTGATGCTACGGTGTAGTAGCGGAATCCGGAAAGCTAGAAAAGAAAAAGGTTCGGCGCAACCTCGTTGGAGCAAGAAGCTTGGAGGGCTTAGGTGCATTGGGTAGATTAGGCTTGGAGGGTCTATTGCTGTCCTTGTATCCCAACTGTATTTTCTAGTGGATTGATTACCGCTTGGAGGGCGGCGGAGAGGTTTTTCGCCGAGGTCTTCGGTTTCCTCTTCGATAACATATCTGGTGTTATCGCTGTGTTTGCATCTTCCTTCCTCTCTATCTCTGCCTTTACATTATCTGCTGTGGTTTATTTTGTTGTGGCTTAGATAGTTGTTTAATCAATTCCATGTTATAGCATATGTTAAGTTTCCGCACACTAGTTGTTTAACATATTGCGTGTGTTGATTAAAGTGGTTTTTGGGGGTCTAAACGTTCAAAAGTGTTTTTGTACACGTTTTTTAACTTTCACTTCTGACCAATTTGATCTCCATCCTCTATCCATCCATTGTCTGCATCCAAAATTCTGCTAATAGTATTCCTCTGGAGCCGATTCGAGGCTTTTGTGTGAAAAAAAGTGGTATTTCTGTCCCCTGCCTTCAGCCAATTATTCCTGCTTCTTTGGCGCCACATTTCCTCCTCAAGTCCAAGCCACCTGTTAAGCTCCACTTTTGTTGCATGGATTTCTTCCATATTCACAGCATTACACTTCATGGCTTCAAGCATTTGGAGTTTTTTCTGTAGTTCATTAGCATGCTTCCCCACGTGCCCAAAGGTATTTTTATTCCAATCCCTTAATGACTTCTGACACTCCTTCAGACAAGCTTCCAAAGGCCATTGTGAGTGACTAGTGTAACCCCTCTCCCAAGCCTCCCTTACCACATTTTTACAACCATCATCTGCTAGCCACATGGATTCAAACCGGAACAGCTTTGATTGCCGTCTCTGCTGCCTTGGAAAGCTGGTTTCCTTGAGCACTAGAATGCTATGATCAGAAACTGAATTGGACAAGTGGTGGAGCTTCACCAAAGGAAAAACCCCTGCCCAATTAGTGGACACCAATGCCCGGTCAAGCCTTTCTCGCACCCACCCTCGCTTACCAAGACGTCTACTCCAAGTGTAGTCTGAGCCCACATATCCCAAGTCTCTCAATCTGCATTTATTAATTGTCTCTCTAAAACATCTCATCTGCCCCTCTGGTCTAACTCCACCACCAATTTTTTCCTTGGCAAACATTATTTCATTGAAGTCTCCCATGCATACCCACGGCAAGTGACTTCGGTGACTGAGATCCTCCAGCAAAGTCCATGATTCGCTTCTCTTTCTTGTTTCCGGGTGGCCATAGAATCCGGTGAACCGCCATTTTTTCATCCCCTGCTCTTCCGACACAACCGCATCAATATGCCCCGGAGAATATGATAGTATGTCAACCTGCATTGAGTTCTTCCACAATAGAGCTAACCCTCCTGCCCTACGTATACTTGGAACCACCAGTCCTTGTTGCCTTTCCACCTTCTGTTTAACTCCGTCCATCTCCGTAACATCGAACTTAGTCTCCATTAGAAAGACTAAGGTGGGATCTTTCTCCAACACCACTCTTTGGAGCACATTAACTGTTAGGGGGTTCCCAAGCCCCCTACAGTTCTAACTGATGGCACTCATTGTGCCCGGCGGGGCTGCACAGCAGCCGCCGCCGATCCCAACTGTTGTGCGAAGAGCTTACCGAGTTCCTTAATCTCACCAGCCACTTTAATTCTTTTCCCATTGTCTTCTTTATTTTCTAGGTCAGCTAAGGGTACTCTTGTTCTTCTCTTTGTTCCTATACCAGCCATCTCAATCTCCATGGCTCTGTCTACATTGTACTTCTCTTCATGAGGTTGTGTTTCTTTATTCGGTTTCTCCTCTGTTCCGCGAACCTCTCTGTTTTCTTTCATCTTCCTTTGGTTACTACCCTTTGTTTTCTTCATAGTTTGGGCCTTATTAAGTTTTGGAGAAGGCAGCCCCAAATTAAATTTAATTCCAGGGTGAAAAGGGCTTACGTCCCCTATTTATTCCTGCATGGGCTTGATAGCAATGCTCTGTGGCCCAACATTGGCTGGTTGGGCTTGGGATTCCTCAGTTGGCCAAAATGCATGGCTCTTCCTGTTCTGTTCCAGCGCGTTTTCCTCCAAGACGTGCGCACATTCCTCTCTTCCCAGATATGCTTCCTGAATTGTAACTAACTCCATATTGGGAATGTTACCATTAATGGCGGCATCTAAATCCCGAATTTGCTGCTCAAAATTTGAAACATGCGGCAAATCCGAATTTTTAATGCAATCTTGATTTAGTGGGCCTGTTCTTTCCTCCACGTCAACCCTAGGGATCACCGTCCTTCCCATCTCATCTGGCCTGGTTTCACCACCGTTCGTCCTTGCCGGCGTCGAGACCACCTGACCATCCGAACTCCTTTCCATGTTCTTCTTTGCACCCACGCCAGGTCTGGTTTCTCCATCTTTCTCTGCCGTAACTAGCTGGGATCTTTGGGTTTTGTCTTGCGATCCTCTTAACCATGGACCAAACTGTTTCTCTTCTGGCCGTAATGTATCCTTACTTCGAAACCATTGCAGGCAGTCCTTTTCATCATGGTCTACCTTTCCGCAGAGATAGCAGAATACTGGGAGTCTCTCATATCTGAACTCCACCCATTTTAGCCCGTAATCACCGAGTCGCACCTTACGGCCTCTACATAGCGGCAAGGAAACGTCCATAAGAACCCTTATACGCAGAAAGCTCCCCAAGCAAAAACCTTTCCCATTGGCATCCACCTTCTCCACCTCCCCCAGGGTTGCACCGATACTCATTCCCACTTCCTTGGTTTGACACATTGTGGGCAATCCATGCAGCTGGACCCAAAATGGCAACCTGTCAAACTTGATATCCTTCACCGCCTCTCCGCGCGCCAATTTATGGAGGATTAGTAGGTACTTATCAAATGACCATGGACTAAGAAGCAGCACATTCTCCATATCTTCTTTCTTTTGGAATAGAAACATTACCTTATTCTCTCCCAGGTCGCTAACCTCGAAGTCATGCTCCGTCCTCCAAACCGATCTCATCACTCGAACCACGGAATCCAGATTTATTCTACGCTTCGTGCAAAACTTCCCGATGAGGACAGGACCGTCCTCCGTCAATGGAGCTTGTATTGCAATTTCAACATCTTCTCTCACCGACAACTTCAGCCTTGCACACCTATCTGTTAACTCTTCCATGTTAACTTTGTAAATAAACGATTCTACTGTTTGCACGGAGAGAAAGTTTGCCTCAAGGCAACCCTTATGCTATGCAAGCCACCTTTTTCACCCCTAGGGTTTCCAGAGAAAACCTAGAGAGAAAACTTCCTTTTACTATGCTTTTACTTTTTTAGTACATGCAAAAGCTACCAAAATTGTTACCAATTAAATTAGCGCTACGCATTGCCGTTTAACAAAACAAAAATGCACTTTAAAATGCAACAATTCCCACACGCGGTCACAGTTTGTGGTCACCTGGCTTCTAAAATCAAAAAGTGACAAATTTCAGTCCAAAGTTAAAAAGGTAGGTAGCCATCGATTCCATCGAACGACACGCGCCGTAAGCACGTGTAAGGAACTTCAAAAATACGTTGTTTTTCTGAAATTTACTGCAACAATTAAAAAAAATATATATAGAAAAACGTTTCCACATTGCCAGCATATACTGCTTCTATTCTCTCACAGCTTTATTTTTTAGGTATCACGAGGTTGCAAAGTGAAAAAATAAAGCTGTGAGAGAATAGAAGCAGATCTGATACGAAGGAAAATTACTGAAGAGATGAATGAGCACCTTACAAAAGAATTCCACAAGGAGAAAATTGTCCAAGCCATCCACACTATGCATCCGACAAAAGCCTCAGGACCCGACAGTATGCCTGCTATCTTTTATCAAAAGTATTGGGATATTATTAGTGATGATGTGTTTAAAACAATCCTTAATATCATTAATTCAAATGCACCAATGGCAGATTTGAATAAAATGAATATAGCCCTCATCCCTAAAATAAAAAATCCAACAAAAATGAGGGACTTTCAACCCATCAGCCTATGCAATGTATCATATAAGATAATATTCAAGATGCTTGTTAATAGGCTTAAACCTATTCTATCCACCATTTTTTCAGAAAATCAAAGTGCTTTTGTTTCTGGCAGACTTATAACTGATAATGTTCTTGTAACTTTTGAAATTATGCATTATTTAAAGAAAAGAAAGGGAGGGAAGGACAGCTATATGACAGTAAAACTCGACATGAGCAAAGTTTATGATCGGGTTGAATGAGGCTTTTTAGAAAAAATAATGAAGAAAATGAGTTTTGATGATAAATGGATTAGTCTAATTATGAAGTGTATTTTTACGGTTTCTTATGCTGTGCTTATCAATGGGGAGGCTTTGTCCTGCTAGTGGTGGGTGTTGTTTTCTGCCATGTACCTTTTCTGTGTTTGCTTAATGAAATTTCAGTTTTAAAAAAAAAAAAAAAAAACCTTCTCTCTTACAAAATCCTCTCACTCTTGAGCTCACATAGCGCTCTCTCTCTCTCTTTCTCATATGAAATTTCGACGGAAAACAGCTTTTGGGATTGTCCGAAACCGTCATTACAAAACAAGCATGTAGAAGACAAGAGATAGAGATAAGATTTTTTTTTTTTTGAAACTAAGTAATAGTTTCTCAGGATACAAAACATCAGATGATCCAAATTCAAATTATCTCCAATATGCTAATAATTAAATGATTTTATTAAACATTTCCTTATCATGATACCTGAACATGTGCTAAAGTCGCCACTCTTTTTTTTTTTTGGCTTATTATTTGTAAAGACTTATTTGTAAGGATCAGCACTGAAAGCTCATGTGCTAATCGCGTGCTTCATTTAAGCACACGGCGTCGTTTACAAGCCCCACATGTAGAACACGCTTTGCATTACGGCGTCGTTTGTTCTTTTGTTTAGTAGTTGCCCTTTTAGGCTTTTAAAAAACCCAACGCAACCGTACAGGTTTTCCGTGCAGGTCCCAGACTGGACCGCTAGAAATTAATTGATTTATTCATTTTTGGGTTGAAGTTTCTGACTTTTTTTTTTTTGGTGGCAAAGAAAATCTGGGAGCTGAAATGAAGATCTTTTAATCAAACTAACCAACGCGGAGATCAGGCAGTTGACGGCGGACGACGCCGACGCGGCATAGCGGGGCCGTCTGAGGTGGCGAGAAGGTAGTTGAGGTAGTTGAGGGTGAGGGTGAGGGTGAGGGTGGAGGAGGGGTTTGAGTGACAGGTCGGTGACGCGAGAGAGAATGAAAGCTCGAGCAGCTGAGGCAGAGGCCATATGAAATGAAGAATTTTGGTGGGCGGAGACGAAACGAAGAGATTTTTCTCTTCTTTTTGGCTCTCTATCTTTGTTTGTTGATAATGATGCCTCTACGGGCTTCCTCGAATCTTTTTTTTTTTTTTACTTAAAATATTACCCTTATATCTCGGCCTCAGTCTGATCTTTTTTTTGTTTGTTTGCTTTCGTAAGTGGATGTTTGGTGAAAATATTGCCCTTGGTTTTGTTTTTAATTGCAAGTTTCTCTTTTCTTTGGCTTAAAATTGCAAATCCATCCATACATCTAAGAGCATCCACATTTTAGCTTCACTAAAAGTTACTTTATCTATTATACCTACACACATATTGCAGCAGTGGATCTATTTTAGCTATCAACGCAATAAAATAATATAAACATTACAATAAAATTATATATCCCCTACAATAAAATAACATATCACACAACCCAAAAAAACAACCCAGCACCAACCACAACCACCTCTACCATCAGCCACAACCACAACCACCACCACCACCAGACACAACCATATTTTTTTTGGGACACCTAAATTGGGTGGGGTAGGGCCGTAGGGGTTAAAGATGATTGGAATTTTTATGACCTTTGATCTTTCTTGCTCCTGCAGGGTTCTCTGCAAGTTCTTTGCTTATGGGGCGTGTCTGAAAGGGGAGCATTGTAAGTTTTAACATGATTGGAAGGATCCTCCACATAACGTAAATCTTTTGATCTCAGCTTCTTTTCATTATATCTGCCCATTAATTTTCATTTAGTAAGGTTCCCTTCTTTCTTTATCATTGACTCTTGCTGGCCTTTTTGGTCACAGATTTGCACCTATTATCAGAAAGGACTTTGTGCATATGGTAGTCGTTGCAGATATGAACATGTTAAAGCTTCTCGAGGCCATTCTTCTGCTTCATCTTCATCAACAAATGCACGCCAAATGCATGTCAAAGTTCCTGAAAGTTTTGGTAGTAAATTCAAGAAACTGATAAACAATTTAGATAACTAACAATTGAAGTATTGTGAACACATATTGTTGTTCTCAGTTTTGTAATTTGTTATTGTCTTTCTTGCAGGTCCATTGATTGCAAGCACTTCGATTTTGGGAATGGAAACCGCCCATTTGGGAGTAGTTGATTTTATAAGGTAACGTGAATGTTAATAAGATAAATAGTTATTGCGATTTTCATTTTTCAAAGGTTTCTGGTTTAACTAGTCTTAAGTGCAACGGTTTTACTTGTATGCTATGCATATAATCAAATTTGATTCTCTTTAGTGTAATGGTTATTGTAAGCATCCTTTACTACCTGGAAATTTATTATTCTGTGTTAGTAAAAATTTATGTCTCCTTGATTCTTAATCTTCTTGCAGTGAAGATGTGGTGGTTTTCTATAATTTTTGTATTTTGCATTTTGTTGGTTGATGACTTGTTTTATCTTTGTGGTTTTCTTTTAATTATCTTTTGAGTAGTTGAATGCATGCTCCGTTGCTTAATTGACCACTATGGTGTTTTACACAAGAATATATGATAAGTTATGCTTTAGTTCAGATATACAAGCTTGGAAATCTGAAAATTTCTTATCATTTCTTCCCTTCTCTTACCCTTTTCTAAAGAAACATAATGACTGATATCAAAATCATACAACTTTCTTACAATTATATACAATCCTTCTCCCATCATTCCACATTCCAGTGAACATGGCCTACAGCGTTCACCTTTTTGTTTCACATATCAGAATGGTCCTCCTTTTTGGTAGATTAGTATGCATCCTAGATTATTGAGAGAAGTATTTTTTATTGGATCAACCTGGCTTTGGAAAACAGTACTACATCATAATCTTTAATGATGATTTGATGTATTATTGTTGTTGATGCTGTTTTCTTTAGTGTTATTATTGTTTTGGGTTGCATCTCAACAGCAAAACGAAGCCTGTTGTGATTAACTGGGCTTGCTTAGTGGTAACTGGAAGACCAGGCGATAATTTATTAACTTTTTTTTCTTTTTGAAGTTACAGACGAAACCTGCCTTGGATGAACCATAGGAGATTTAGTTATGTATTATTTATAATTTTGAAATTATATTTTTCATTGATTGCTATTTTGTTTAGCACTTGGGATTTTAATGGTTTGCTACATGGTGTATCTATTTTGTTTAAACCTGTGTCTACATATATGCAACCTAAACAGGGAGTAAGGTATTATTATGTATCTAAATGTAGCATTCTAATCATAAATTACTAATTAGTGTACACAAATAAGCTTATAAGTTATAAGCTCATGTACTTGTTTTGTAAATTTATTAATAGTGTGGAAAGAAAAAAAGAACATGTATTAAATTACTGATTGCCCCAAAAGCTTAAGCTTAAGCTATTGGGATATGGTAAATTTTATCATTTAACCACATACTTTTAACTACATGAATAAAATAATACCTAGAAAAGAGAATATACCCTTTCACTTGACTGTGTTGATACCATCTCTACCAACACCGTGACCACACAGATTGGAATACCACCCCTCGTCTTCAAAACTTACATCTTACTCTTGTTCTTCTGAGCGCTCTGAGGAACCAATAACCTACAACTGCCAGCACCTCAGGACGTTTTTGCCTGTAATTCAGACATTTGCATTTCATATCCCCTTCTTGCCAGATTATACCCGAAGCACCAGTGTACCCTATGTCACTAAGGATGTTATGGTACTAGTGGTACTTTCCTGTTTGGTTTTCACTAAGGCCTCCCGAGTTTCCCTATTGAACATGCTCCTTTCTTGCTTCGGTTTATTATTATTATTATTATTATTATTATTATTATTGTTATTGTTATTATTATTATTATTATATATATTTTTATTGGTTAGAAATCCTAATGCTACTACCTGAACCCCTCCCTTCCCTGTTTCCCAAGCACATATGTGCTTGGGAGGTACCAATCCGCTTAAGAGACAGTTGGTTGCTACATTGTGCATTTCAAGTGTCCCATATCTTTATTCTGTGTCAGGAACTGATATAATCATCTACAAAATTACAAATTGCTTACCTCACCGAATGCGAGCATAGCAAATTAACATTTTCTAAAACAATGTGACAATTTTGTTTTCTCACACTCTCTCTCTTTTGTGCTTGTTTTTCTGAGTCTCTGTGGTTTATTTTCTGGCTTTATCGATAAGTATAGGTGGGGCACAAACAGTCTATTTCTTTTTTTTTTTTTTTGTGGCAGTTGTATTATTGATGTTCCTAGAGTTGCTGTCAGAATGGCTTCTAGTCAATGCTGTTCCAAGAATTATACACCTTTTGTTTGTAATTTACTTCCATCTAGGAGAGGGTTAGCTTTATGACTCCTTTAATGGGTAGAATTTTTATGATCTTTGATTTTTCTTGCTCCTGCAGGGTTCTCTGCAAGTTCTTTGCTCATGGGGCGTGTCTGAAAGGGGAGCATTGTGAGTTTTCACATGATTGGAAGGATCCTCCACATAACGTAAATCTTTTGATCTCAGCTTGATTTCATTATATCTATCTGCCCATTAATTTTCATTTAGTAAGGTTTCCTTCTTTCTTTATCATTGACTCTTGCTGGCTTTTTTGGTCACAGATTTGCACCTATTATCAGAAAGGACTTTGTGCATATGGTAGTCGTTGCAGATACGAACATGTTAAAGCTTCTCGAGGCCATTCTTCTGCTTCATCTTCATCAACAAATGCACGCCAATCTCTCTTTTCTGATATTGTTCCTCCGGGTAATAGTACTAGATCTGTATTAGGTCGTAAGTTATCATACTTTGTTAGTCCAAGTGTCATTTGGTATTCTTCGAAGGAAGAGAAGCAGGACATTGTTGATAGCTACAAGGCAAAGCTCAAGTAATTTCTTAACTCTTGTCTAGACCTTCATGTTACTTGTGATCCTGTTTATGGTTTTTGATTTTCAAATTTGATTTGTGTCCCCATTTAAATACTTCTACTAGAGTTGTAATTCACTAACATTCTAGTAACACGGAGTCATCTACTACTACTCTCTTGTTTAGTTGGGAAAATTCTATCAGAAAGTTTTTGAGAACTTGCGACTTTCAGATACTGTTTAGTCAATTTTTTTGTAAGTGTCGGTTTATTATTATTATATTTTTTTTTTTTATTATTGGTTAGAAATCCTAATGCTACTACCTGAACCCCTCCCTTCCCTGTACCCTAAGCACGTATGTGCTTGGGAGGTACCAATCCGCATAAGAGGCGGTTGGTTGCTACATTGTGCATTTCAAGTGTCCCGTATCTGTATTCTGTGCCAGGAACTGATATAATCATCTACAAAATTACAAATTGCTTACCTCACCGAAGGCAAGCATAGCAAATTAACATTTTCTAAAACAATGTGACAATTTTGTTCTCTCACACTCTCTCTCTTTTGTGCTTGTTTTTCTGAGTTTCTGTGGTTTATTTTCTGGCTCTATCGATAAGTATAGGTGGGGCACAAACGGTCTATTTCTTTTTTTGTGGCAGTTGTATTATTGATGTTCCTAGAGTTGCTGTCAGAATGGCTTCTAGTCAATGCTGTTCCAAGAATTATACACCTTTTGTTTGTAATTTACTTCCATCTAGGAGAGGGTTAGCTTTATGTCTCCTTTAATGGTGTTAGAGATATATTAGCCCATTAGCATAGGCCCAAACCTAATTCTACTTTGTGTGCAAGCCAAGAATCCTACTTGTACAAGAAGTCTATTAGTCTAGGGTTTAGTCTACTATATATACACATGTTATGATTCATTGTAATACAGGATTTGTACTACACTATAATATATTATTGATGTAGCCCTTTAGGGTTTCCTCCATGGATGTAAGCCGTTAGACTGAACTACGTAATCCTCGTGTGTTATTATATTCTATACTTTATGCTTTCACTTCCGCATCCATACTAGCGTATTCAACATAGTGTATCAATGCTAATATTTAACATGGTCTCAGAGCCACCTTCTTGTGGCCATGGTTTTCTGTCATTGCAGTATATTTAAGAGCAATTTTTGTCTTCCTTGGTGTTTTTTTCGCTGCATTCATCTTCTTTGCCTTCCTACTGCTGCCGTCAAAACTCTCCGGTATAGTCATGCCACCATTAGAAGTTGCATCAACACTGCAAGATCATTGCCTTCCTTAAACTACCGTCACAGAGCCAAATTTCATTCAAGGGATCTTCTCAACCTTATCAAGTTTCCATCTTGAGTTTGAGAGGGGGTGTTAGAGATATATTAGCCCATTAGCATAGGCCCAAACCTAATTCTACTTTGTGTGCAAGCTAAGAATCCTACTTGTACAAGAAGTCTATTAGTTTAGGGTTTAGTCTACTATATATACACATGTTATGATTCATTGTAATACAGGATTTGTACTACACTATAATATATTATTGATGTAGCCCTTTAGGGTTTCCTTCATGGATGTAAGCCGTTAGGCTGAATTACGTAATCCTCGTGTGTTATTGTGTTTTATACTTTATGCTTTCACTTCCGCATCCATACTAGCATATTCAACATGGTGTATCAATGCTAATATTTAACAAATGGGTTGAATGTTTGTTGTGTTCCAGCATAATGTCAAGCCAGGCTCATACACTTGGAGACATCACAAGCCCCCTCCACAAAGATCTGGCTTTGTGGATGACCTGTTTGATATGTTCAACTCCATAGAAGAATTAATAGCCTTCGAGACAGCTCTCGACCCCATGGAATAATTAACATCCTTGGAGATGGCTGTTTTATTAAGAGATCTGATTTTGGATACATCTGACTCATCAAGTGATGAAGAAGATTTTTATAGCCCATGAGCTACTAGATATAGCCAGTTGTAATCATGTTGATTGTCTGTGGGGATTTTCTAAACATTGCCGTGTTGGCATTTTGTCAGCCTACTACTCTTTGCATCAGCAGAAAGACTTGCTTGTAGTTTTTGAACTCTATATTATGACAAGATACTATTATTTATAATTGATATATGGGTTTCCCTGCTGGGATTAGATTGTTTCTGCTTGGGATGATTACTGGCATTATCCAATGTTGATGTCAATAAGCCTGGGAGTGTAGGTTCTTTGGTAGATATTTGATTGCTGGAGCACATAATAGTTTTATGTTTGTCATTAATTGTGCTCAGTTTCCTTGGATAATTTGTAAGCAAAGCACTTTCTTGTAGTTTGACATGTACACTTTAATTTCCTGTTTGAAGGTCTTCCTATTACACATTTTCTCTTTTTAGTTACAGTTTGATATTTTAAGACATTTGACAAACATGGCCGGTGAAGTGATTACCACTGTGGTGTATAATGTTATATTTGTTATATTTCTTTCCCATGAGTGGAAGAGGGGTTACTAAGCTTGCTAAGCTTCTTTTGGAAACCTTCAGTAAAGGGTTTTGTGGACTTGCTTTTTGAAGTGGTTTGTTTGCAAATATGGGTTGTTACAGAAGGCTCATCTTTGTGACTTGTATGTCATGTTACACATGTACTCATTTTCTGTATTGCATCATTTTTCTCTATACAGGTTTATGAGCCTTCTCAGCTTGAAAGTATATGCATCTGCTTTTTATTTCCCCTATTTTGGTTATGGGGCTTGCATGCAATGTAATAAGTTCAGAGCCTCATTAGGTTTTTCTGCGTGGATGTTCTCTTACTGCAGCATGCATATCGAGATGGCCGTCTAGAAGAGGTAGTTCTACATCATCTTGGGTTTGAAGATGGAGAAACTGTGATAGCTAAAAAAATTAGGTTTTATCTGTATCTTTTTTCTGCGTGGATGTTTTATAGTCTGGAGTAAGTATGAAGTTATGACTTGGATTCTGCTCTCCTTACAAGTATTTGTACATTAGGACTTGACCTGTGGATTAATTTTTTGATGTTCCTTAATTTTAGGAAATTTTTTATTCCAACAAGAGCTCGAACTAATAAATAAAAGTAAATTTGTATATTGTGTACCCGTGGTGCAAGGGTTTTACCTGACCTCTACTTGGAATGCATTAGCAGTCATTGACATGCTAGGTATATTGAGCAAAAAATATCAGTCTTTGACAAATAATGGCTTTGTTGGCCATCAGGAAAGTTTTCAATGATGGCATGCTCTCGTACTCACTGAATCTAAAGGATTGTCTTGATGGTTATAAACTTATAATACCACCTTAGCTCTGTGGTTTTGCCAAAAAACTGGTTATCAGTTGCACCAGTTTCATCAATTGCAAAAAGTCTCGTAATTGCTTGAACCTGTTTTCATATTGCAGGATATCTAATGATATGGAGAAATCATGCGCCACTTCAATTGCTGAGTTCTTTTCAAATGCCAGTGTGGCACTCCAGTTGTTTTTGAGGCATGATGCAATAGAGATATTTATATGCTTTTCTAAGATTTGTGTAAGTTGATGGTTGCTCAGTTGGACCCCGAAGTGACCTTCAATGTCTCTTTGCTTTACAAATATATATTTTGGTTCCATTGCCTCTATTGCTTAGTTGTATTTATTCACCTTTCAATGGTGAGATGTTTAATTCTACCTGTTATGGGTGTTGGGAATTTTAGGTTTCGGTATTTTTTGGGTCCAACAAAGTGATTTAGAGGTTGGGTCTTGGTGCGATGTCAAGTGCCTTTCACAAAAAGTAACAAGTTATGGGTTTGACCTTGATATTTGACTTGATTATTGGTTCTTATTTCTAAGTTTATATTGATAATTTGGATTGACATGAAATTATTGGACGGTTCTTACAAACTCCTGCCAAATGAAATATGCAGTACTAGTTTATATGTCATAAGCTTTTGTTAGGATTTACATTTACCGTACAAATCAGGTTTCAAGATTCTTCTACAAATCTGTGAATCCTAGGAATTCTTTCTCCATGTCACTTCTTTTTAATTAATTTATGATTAAAAAAAACAACAGGAAAAAGTCAAGATGAAGAAATTGTATTTTTTTTTTTTTTAGAGTAATATTTTTTAGTCACTGTTCTCTGAACCTCTCAATGCTATCATTAACGCAGATTTGCTTGCTGGAGGGGACCAGAACATGGAGTGTTGAGCATGTTGTACTATTTATCAAGGTGCATTTTCTATCAAAGTAATAAAATCGTCATGCATTGGATGGGTATGTTTGAGAGTTCTCATCAGCTGTCTATTTATGGGATAATGATTTTTAGTAATGGACGTGCAAATAGCCGTGCTGTTACCTAGCTGTATGGTTCCCCCTCACCAGCAGTGATATATTTGGAACTGTTTATATAGTTGTTTTTTCTGGCTTCCATTCTTGTCAATATGGAGCTGTGATGACATGTTCTGGGCAACATTTGTCTGAGGTCTTTTGTATTCTAATCTGAATTTTCCTGCTGTTTGAGGACATTGCATCCTGCACGATGTAAATGGGGTTAAGAGCTCCCTAAAATCAATAGCTTTTACAGATACTCATATCAGTTGTTATACATGAAAGACTAGCTTCCTCTCTTGCTCTCTCCTTGTTTACTAGCTCAAAAATGGTAAAGAGTTTCAAATGAACGTTTCGATGCAAAATATAATAAATTAGCCGTTTTTTATTGTATTTGTATACTTCTAGTCATTAAAAATATATGAATGGAGATTAAACTCTTGATTAATGTATAATTTGGGCAAAAATGTTATTTTTGGTCTTGAAATATAATCTTTGATTCTATAATTATATTTTTGCCCTTAAAATTTATAATTTCCCTCGTCTATCTATTTTTGTTATGTTTTCCATTGGTGTGTATAACAGAGTGCATATTTTGAGAATCAAAATAGAATCAAGACTATGTTTTAGAAATAAAAACTTTATCTTTGTAAAATGGTTTAGATTTTAAAACTGTAAAAAAAATTAACAAGAGTCGACAAGAACACCAGTTGTAGAACATTTTTAATTGTCTGTGGATAGAAATAAAACCTTTTAAATCTTAAGAATGAGAATCAATGTAGAAAGTGAGATAATTAAATAAAACCTGCAGGTGCCATTGGTTTCACAAGCTGCTTCCTTACATGGAAATCTTGAGCTGATTAGAATTGTGAAGGTGACAAGTGCATATGCAATAGTGGCGAAAGACTTGAAATGTGCTTGTTTGTGCCATCAAAATGCTCTCAGTTTGTAGTTTCACAATTTGATCTTATTAGGCCAATCTTTTATACATAAAAAACTTTAATTGGAGGGCTGCTTTAAGATATTACACTTTAATTAACATTGTTTTGAAAGTTATACTATAGGCCAAATTTTACAAATACAAACCTTGTGAAATATTTGAAAGATAGAATCCTCTTGACCTTAAAATCCGATGCTGTTGTGAAACAATGTATAACTTGCTGCCATTTGCTGAAACCATTTAGGCAACATCACTCATGCATGGACTGAGAATCCAAGATCATTGTAAAAGGTGATCCTTTTTGGGCTGAAGCCGAAGCGACACTCTTGGTTGTTTCTAGTGCATTATATGCTGGTTTGAAGTTTGGACTACATTTTTGTTGAAGGCAACCCCCTAAATATTATTGGATCCATTCAAAATTCATATTATTCTGCAATATATATATATATATATATAACTAGCTATAGAAGAGACTAAACCTTCTGCCAACTTGTATGCCATTAACAACTAACTATTCTCTAAATCAAATTGAAAATAAACACACCATAACCATACTTTGCAAAATCACAAGCAACATAACCTGCACAAAATAATATAGAAATTACACAAGTGTGCATGGTCAGAATAGAAGTTCTATGAATTACTCGCTCTCAGTAAAATCTGCATTGATTAGATCATCACCATCTGGTTGTTTTTTTGTTTAATCTAAATGACCCAAGTGCAGTACCAGAAGCAACCCAACACTGAATTGGCTGGACTGGCTATAGATTGACTATTGCGGGAAAGGGTATCCGGATAGTAATCCCGCATAAGATTTATTTACAAAAATATTATGGCTTTAGAAAAATCTCACAAACAAATATTATGAAGGAAAAAAAAAAAAATCCAGAAAGAAAAATAGCCAACCACACACGAGAGAACACTAAAGATTTACGTGGTTCGGTCTTTGGCCTACATCCATGGCAATGACAAGGAAAAAGTTTCGCTAACAAATATAGAGAGTACAAAGGTGATGTAGAACCACTTTCACAAACCCAAAACCCAATACACCCAAATAACTCTATATCAAAGAGTTCTCTCTCAACTCTTAACATAATTCAAGGCTAAACAACGCCATCCATGCAAAGAGGTCAATCCAAAAAAAGCTAGCAGACAACCCAATTCAAAGTCACATGACTCACATCAACATTGACTACCACAATTACATAATTACTTGATTAAGGACAGCCATTGCAACATTAATGGCTTGGGTAGATCCACCAGAATGGCATCCTTGACATCATTATTCACTTTAGCCTCTACATTCTCCTTGTCTAGCTAGGAACATTGTCTCCCAGCTCTTTTAGTTGCTTCTAGTTTGGTACAAAACTGAGTCAGCTTGTTCTTTTTGTCCATGGCATCCCTCTTTTCCTTGTCTTCCTTTTGCAAAATTTTAAGCTTCTTTAACAATACTATCCACCTGCAACATTTTTATTTTGTACAAACAAACATGGGGTTTAGTAACATAATTAGGTTAGGTTTACTAGTACTAATAAAAAAAGTGAATGTTTCCATTTTATAAAATAAAAATCCAAAAACATAGATACTTGAAATGCTGAGATTTCAGAAAGAAAAGAAAGATGTAAGTTCTTTGTAGAACATGCTAGCATCATTGAAGTTACAAAAATGAAGATATAAAAGCATTTTTTAGTTTATATACAAATTAGAACAAAAACAAAGGGGGAAAGCAGCAAATTCCACTAATGGTCTAAATTTTTCTTGATATATATATATATATTAGTTATTTCTCAAATAGATTACATAATTATAATTAGTTAAGATAGTTTGGGTTTCAGGCTTATTCAAACTCATTCTAATAATATCTCTAGCCATAACGTCTTCAACCAACTGATTCTAATTCATGTCTTCTGTTAAGAACTAAAACTTGCTATATCTGGATTGAACAAAAACCAAATTCTCTTCAAAACAAAAGTTTTTGCAAATACATACCTCATCACTTGGCATGGTGTGATGGTGCTAGCATCGGTTTTAGTGTCTAAGCTCATTCATTAACAGAGCACTAATTTTCAAAATCCCGGAGACAAAGACAATGACTCAAAATTCAAGGATCATTTTAAGGAATATGGTAGTACAAATTGAAATTTAAAAAAAAAAAAAAAAGATAAAAAAGCATTGTACAGATTCATAAAAATAAACTTGATAGTAGAAATTAAAAAAATAAATTACACTTTATATTTAATAAGTTTGGGTTCATTTGGATTGGGATTGGACTCTAGATTTCGCCTTACTCCAGGAGTGACCAACACCATATTGTTAGTTTACAAATTTTTTCTACAAAAGGGCATATATGTTATTGTGTAGTTTTAACCAATGGTTTTTTTATTTTTTGCTTTTTTATTTTTTTTTCTTAATAAAAAAATAGATTAGATCTTAGAAAAATAGTTTTCTTTTCTCTCATGGTTTTAGATTTCGCTTTAATGAATCTTTCTTCTCAAATAGTAGTAGCGAGCATTGGATAGGTTGTGAAAGATCATGCTTCTCAACCGGGGGAATGAGCAAACTAGCATTGTGTAGCTTTTCTATGTAGTAAGTTAGGCAACTTTTAAAAGAATAAAGGAAAGTAGCATCTCGAGTTTTAGAAACTCGAGATCCATATTAAAACTCGAGTCTCAAAGGCTCGCTTTGTGAATGTGAAAATGCCACATAGATCTCGAGTCTTTAAGACTCGAGTTTTATGCAAAAAAATTTCACCTATAGTGGCGTTTTAAAGCCTTACAGTGACGTTTTAAATCCCTATAGCGGCGTTTTTCTAAAAAAATTTATAAGTGGTCTGGGAGCCCTATAGTGGCGTTTTTAAGTCCTATAGTGACGTTTTAAAACCCTATAGCGGCGTTTTTAAGTTTGGAAATCGAGTCTTTAAAACTCGATTTTTACGTGGATTTTTTTCCACATCATACCCATCCTCTTACAAATCGAGACTTAAAAACTCGAGTTTTATCTTAGAACTCGAGTTTTAGACACTCGAGATGCTAGTTTTCAACATTGTTTTGAAACGTGACAACTAACTAAATTTTTTTATATTTATTGTTATTTGGCAAGGACGATCCTCTAAGCTGAATCTAACATGTAATGCCAAAGTCTACCATCCTGATAGGTCTTTTGAGTTGTTGAATGCATGGAAGACCAGAGGGATAATTTATGAACATTTTTTTTGAAGTGACAGAAGAAACCTGCCTTGGATGAACCATAGGAGATTTAGTTATATCTTCATTATAATTTTGAAATTTTTTTTTACATTGATTGCTATTTTGTTCAACACCTGGGATTTTAATAGTTTGCTACATTGTGTATCTATTTCGTTTAAAAATGTGTCCACATAAATGCAACCTAACAAGGACTAGATATTATTCTGTATCAAAATGTAGCATCGTAATCATCAATTACTAATTAGTGTACAAAAATATGCTTATAAGCTATAAGCTATATATAAAACATGGACATTTTTTTTTTTATGATTCTCAAAAAAAAAAAAAAATGTTCATGTTTTATTTTATTTTTGAGAATACACACACACACACATAGGAAGAGGGGACAAAGTCTTAAAGAAACTGATAGTGGTGTATATCCAAAAGAACTTATTTTATAAATGTTTTATAGTATGTAGAAAGAAAAGAAAAAAAAGAAGAACATGAATACATTAATACCTAGAAAAGAGAACATGAATACATCTCTTGACCATGAACACGACGTTGTTTATAGGTCCCACGTGTTGAACACGTGCATTACTAAATGTCACACTTGTATTACGGTGTGTATATTCTTTAGTTGTTGTCCTTTTATACCATATATACATATAGGTTTTTGGTCCATGTCCCATAAAGGACTGGACTAGACCGAACAATAACTAACTATATTTAAATTTTAATATTTTATATTTATAAATAATAAAAAAACCAAAAACTCTCTCATCTCCCATGATCTCACTCTCATTCTCTGTCTCACTTGTTTTTGTGGTGTTGTTATACATGAAAGACTAGAGGCTAGCTATCCTCCATGACTCTCTCCTCGCTTAATTGCTTAGAAATGTTAAGAGTTTCAATTGAACAATTAGATGTAAATATAATAAAAACATTAATCTTTCTTACTTGTATAAAATTCTAGACATGAAAATAATATGAATGTAGATAATTTAAAGTCTTGACTAATATATAATTTTTGGCAAAAAAAAAAAAAATATTTTAAGGTCTTGAAATATAATCTATATTTTATTCCTTTCACTTAAAATATAAGAGGTTCTATTCCAGTTCTTGAAAATTTATAATGCCCATCTATCTATTTTTGTTATGTTTTTTGCTTACGTATAACAGAATGCATATTTTAGGGATCAAAATAGAATCAATATTATTTTAGGAATGAACGAAAGTTTATCTTTGAAATATGCTTTTGATTTTTTTTCATCCTATCATTAATAAAAAAAAAACAATAAGATTGGAGGAAAATACCAATTGAAGAACATTTGAATTGTTTATGGAAGAATGAGAATGAAGATAAAACTTTAACCCATAATGAATTATCTCCAGCGTTCTTTCTATTCTAATGCTTGAGATATAGCATAAACAACAATAGAGACCAGCAGATGACAACCCCCCTGTACCATTGGTTTCACAGGCTTCTCCTTACATAGAAATCTTGAGCTCATAAAAATTGAGAAGGTGACAAGTGCATAGGCAATATTGGCAAAAGACTTGAAATTTGCTTTGCTTGTGCCATAGAAGAGACTAAACCTCCTGCCTATGCCATTAAAAACTACCCATTCTCAAAATCACATTTGAAAATATACACATCATACTTTCCAAAATCACAAATCAACATAGCTGGTACAAACTAACATAAAAATTACACAAATATGCAAGTATATATGGTCAGAATTGAAGTTCTAAGAGTTGCTCTCTATTTGTGAAATCTGCATTAATCATATCATTGCCATTAGCTCTTTTCCAATTGATCCCAAGTGTAATAGCAGAAGCAACCCAACACCGAGTTGGCTGGGTTGACTATAGATTGACTGTTGCGGGAAAGAGTATTTAGATGGCACTCCCGCATAAGTTTTATTTATAAAAATATTATGACTTTAGAAAGATCTAACAAATAATTATTATGAGCAAAGAGAAAAAGAAAAAAAAAAATAGACAACCACACACAACAGAGAACACCAAGAATTTACGTGGTTCGGCCTTTGGCCTACATCCACGGGCGGTGACAAGGAGAGAGTTTCACTAACAAATATGGAGAGTACAAAGGTGGTGTAGAACCACTCTCACAAACCCAAACCCCAATACACCCAAATAACTCTATATCAAAGAGTTCTCTCTCAACTCTAACATAATTCAAGGCTAAACAATAGTTGCCGTCCATGCAAAGAAGTCAATCCGAAAAAAGCTAATAGACAATCCAATTCAAATTCATATCAACACTGACTACCACGGTTACATAATTTCTTGATTCAGGACAGCCATTGCTTCTTTAATGGCTTGGGTAGATCCACCAGAGATAGCATCCTTGATCTCATTCACTTTAGCCTCTACATTCTCCTTGTCTAGCTAGGAACATTGTCTCCTAGCTATTTTAGTTGCTTCTAGTATGGTACAAAACTGAGTTAGCTTGGTTCTTTGTGTCTATGGCATCTCTCTTTTCCTTGTCTTCCTTTTGCAAAATTTTCAACTTCGTTAACCATCCTATCCACCTGCAAAATTTTTATTTTGTACATACAAACATGGGGTTTAGTAACATACTTAGGTTACTAATATAAAATGTGAACGTTTCCATTTATTTTTATTTATTTATTAATCGAAAAACATAGATGCTAGAAATGTTGAGATTTCAGAAAGAAAAGAAAGATATAGGTTCTTTGTAGAACATGGTAGCATCATTGAAATGGGTAATCAAAAAAAAAAAAAAAAGAAGCTCCTTGTGCCACAATATAAATTATAAGAATAAAAAAATTTAAGTTACAAAAATGAGGAAATTAAAGCATTTTTCAGTCTATATCAAATTAGAACATAAACAAGGGGGGGGGGGGGGGGGGGGGGGGGGGGCAATGGCTGTGGTTCTAGACCAATATAAGAAAGCAACATATTCCACAAATGGTCTAAATATTTCTTTATATATATATATATATATATAGTTATTTATCAAATAGATAAATTAGTTATAGTTAGCCAAGATAGTTTGGGTTTCAGGCTTATTCAAACTCATTCTAATAATATCTCTAGCCACAACATTTTCAACCACCAGATTCTAATTCATGCCTTCTGTTAATAACTAAAACTTGCTATATCTAGTTTGAGTAAAAACAGGGATGCACGGACGTGGCTCCAGAGGCGCCGCACCCGCGTCCAACGCGCCGTGACGCGGCGACGCGCGAGGGACGCCGCTGACCGCGCGTCGATGCCACGTCGGGCTGCGTCCTGCCACGTGGTTTCTTTTTTTTTCCCTGACTCGCGCCAACGCAGCTGAGACTCGGCCCGATTCACGTTGAATTGGGCTGATTTGCGCCGACCCGAGCCGTATTGGCCGAAACTGCCAAAATGGCCGCTTCAAGTCGAAACGGCCGATTCAGGCCGAAATTCAAAAAAAAAAAAGAAAAGAAAAAAAAAAGGTGCAAAACGCACCGTTTGAACTTATTATCAAACCTTAATACTCTCTTAGTGTTCTCACTTCGTCCAAAACTCTCTCACTCCGTCACTCGTCTCTCTTCTCTGTGCTCCAAAGATCCTGCGACACGAGGTGTCCTCCACCCATTTCCAACACAATCTTGCCACTCCTTGTGAAACTCACTGCCCTCAGTATACCCTCTCTTGAAAGGAAGCCACATTGATTAGTCATAGTTAAACTTAAAGCTTTGGTCCGGTGTGCTCGGCTTCAGTGATCACTCTCTACCTCTCTGTCTCTGCTCTCCATCTCCTCAGTGATCACTCTCTGCCTCTCTGTCTTGTTGATTGTCTTGTTGATTATCTTTTATTTTGTTTTAGTTTAAAACTTGTGAGTTGTATTCTAATTTCTGAACATTATGGAATGTTTTAATTTCAATCTTGTAGGTTGTATTTAATTTATGAAGATCATATTTTAGTTATTATCTACTATTACTCTTAAATTTGGTATATGTTTATATAATGTGAAAAAGTATGCTTAGCAATATATTAAAAATATAAATAAATATATTTTAATAATTTTTTAATCGCCGAGTCCCCTCGCACCCGCACCCACCTTTTTCAAAAATTACTGAGTCCCGCAACCGCACCCACACCCGCACCCGAGTCTTGAAACGCACCCGTGCTTCATAGAGTAAAAACCAAATTCTCTTTAAAACAACAGTTTTTGCAAATACATACCTCATCACTTTGTGTGATGGTGCTAGCACCAGTTTTGTTGTCTAAGCAAAAGCTTCCAAGGGATTTGTTGTCCCTCATGAACTCTCTCTCACCCTTTTTTCAGAGAGATAAATACCTCTCTCACCCTTAATGAGTTACTAAAAAGGATTAGGATTGTTAATTAACATTTTTGTGGTGTATGTATATATGAAAACATTATGATTTGAGCAGAGTAAGGCCAACCCTCCCCTTTTTGTTGTTGACTTTGGCATATTTATTAGACTTTTTTGTTTGACTTGGAAGCAATTTGATAAACTCAGGCACCATAGTGCTGATAAGCACAAATTAGAAATCCCAATGCGAGTAGGATTACCTCATCAATATCTTTGAAGTAAAGCTTTGTATCTCTTAAGGAAGTTTCAACTGGTGCTCAAAGCCAATGAGAAAGTTAATTGCAGTCGTAGTCCAGTGAACTTAAGCAGGCAAGTAGACTACCAGATGACAGAAAAAGAAAGTTCAAAATCAAAAGAAAGAAAACTGAAGTGATGGAGATACAACAAATACGGTGATATTACAAAAGAAGAACTATGCATTTGATGTGAGAATTCAATTGGTTAACTCTATATTTTCATTTTATTGATCCTACCTTTGTATCCAAATAGCGTGCTTAAAGTAAAATCCATCACAGCACTTCTGCATGTCCAAACTAGGTTATCATTGTACAATGAACAAAAATCAGACATAATATAAGAACCCAAAAACCACACTGGATATTGTTGTTTGTTGATAAAAATAGGTAGTAATAATAAAGTGTTAAAGCTAACAAAATAACAAATACCTGAACATAAAACAGCTTCCTAGAGGGTAGTTCTCAATAATGATTGTGGGGACAATTTTTGCTTCAAAGGCCAAGGGCTAAACCATGTTGTAACCTTAGGCAAATTTGTTGTCCCACATGGGAAATATTGCCTTCCTCTTTCTACTTTATAAGAGATGACCAAATAGAGATAGAGTACCACTAGTTTATATAAAGGCAGAAATCATTAGAATGAACAAACAAATGTGAATCATATCTAGAATGAAATTTTTATGCAAAGGGAAAAAAGAATGAAACACAAAACAAGATAATCACCTAAGCCATGGACTTCTTGTACTTGTTCCTAAGGTTCTGAACCAATTCAAATTCACATCAACATTGACTACCACAGTTACATAATTTCTTGATTCAGGACAGCCATTGCATCTTTAATGGCTTGAGTAGAACCACCAATGATGGCATCCATGACCTCATTCACTTTAGCCTCTACATTCTCCTTGTCTAGCTAGGAACATTTTCTCCCAGCTCTTTTAGTTGCTTCCAGTTTGGTACAAAACTGAGTTAGCTTGATTCTTTGTGTCTATGGCATCCCTCTTTTCCTTGGTCTTCCTTTTGCAAAATTTTCAGCTTCTTTAACCATCCTATCCACCTACAACATTTTTAATTTGTACATACAAACATGAGGTTTAGTAATATAATTAGGTTAGGTTTACAGGTTCTAATAAAAAAAGTGAACATTTCCATTTTTTTGTTTTTTTAAAATCAAAAAACATATATGCTTGAAATGCTGAGATTTCAGAAAGAAAAGAAAGATGTAGGTTCTTTGTAGAACATGGTAACATCATTGAAAGAGGTAATAAATATAAAAACAAGCTCCTTGTGCTACAATATAAATTATAAGAAAAAAAAAAATTTTGAAGTTAAAAACACGAAGACATAAAAGCATTTTTCAGTCTACACACTAATTAGAACATAAACAGGAGGGGTGGCAGGGGGCATTCGCAGCCACTACCAATGGTTATGGTTCTAGAACTATAATATAAAAAAGCATCATATTCCACTAGTGGTCTAAATTTTTCTTGATATATGATTAGTTATTTCTCAAATAGATAAATAAATTATAGTTAGCTAAGATACTTGGGTTTTAGGCTTATTCAAAATCATTCTAATAATATCTCTAGCCAAAACGTCCTCAACCACCAGATTCTAATTCATGCCTTCTGTTAAGAACTAAAACTTACTATATCTAGTTTGAGCAAAATCCAAATTCTCTTCAAAAGTTTTTGCAAATACATACCCCATCACTTGGCATGGTGCTAGCACTGGTTGTCCCTCACAAACTCTCTCTCACCCTTTTTTCAGAGAGATAAATACCTCTCTCTCACCCTGATAGACATTAATCTCTTCACTGGTCTGTCCATCTACTGCGGTGGAGAACAACTCTGATTTGGAAGTTGGTGAAGTTGACACCACTCAAAGTTTCAAGTCCTTCTATGGTGAGATATCCAAGAGCACAATGTCATTAACTTCTCCAGCAATAAAACACCAGTCTGGAAATAAAAGTAACAAAAAAATAATAAGTTGAATAACATAATAACAAGAAAAGGACAAACCTGAACTACAGCCCCAAGAACAAAAACTTCATCCATATTTTTCAGCTCCTAAACAGCAGGGATACAAGTTGAATTACATCCATATCTTTGAAGTTTCTCTCATGGAAGTTTCAACTGGTGCTGAAAGCTTATGAGTTGTAATCCAGTGAACTTAAGCAGGCAATTAGACTACCAGATGAGAGAAAAAGAGAGTTCAAAATCAGAAGAAAGAAAACTGAAGTAATGGAGATAAAAAGAAAAAATAGTCATATTACATATGACTACTAATTTCAATTGTCAAAAGGCATACCTGTCTAACAAATCTGAACACAGTTCTTCAAATTTGACACTAGTCAGCGTGGTGTCAATGTGTTTTGGGCCATCCAAATGGCGATAATGAAAGGTAAACTGGAAAACCAAATGTTTTCTCTCTGTGATTATGGCAAAGAGAGAGAGATCAACTAAAAGAAAGAAGGCATAGAAACAGCCACATACCTAATATTATTGGTCTAAGTCAGAGATGACAGCTCCATCTTCTCTTTCTCAGCAGTCTCTATGAGACGTTGTAGAGCTTGCCTGTCATTCAGAAGATCTATGCCTTCATCTTTCTTAAAGTTTATTCTCTATTTAAAATTATAGAATGTACGGGTGTAATTTAGTAACAGATAACAATAAATCAGAAAACAAAGAATATAAGCTAATGATCTACTAATTTCTCTTGTTTCAACCTTGTCGAAATCATCACCTCCTAGATGAGCATCAGCCAAGGTAGGACGTACCTCAAAAACTTCATCTCCAGCCTCAGGAACTGCATAGGAAAAACATAACAGAAGTATATAAGGTTCATTACCTATTCTTTATATATTTACATGTCACAACTCGGGATTCTTCAAATTTGATTATGATCAAACATAATATTTGATTATAGACAAGTTTAACTGGTACCTTAGCTACATCAGCTTCTCAAATCCAGAAACTATCCAAGCAATACATCCCATCATCAGATTTTCACAGAAATTTCTTCAGATTATCTGATTCTTCTTCATAATTGGCAAATTCTAGATGTTTAATCTCTAAAAAATATTTCTCAAGATAGTTCTTATAATTAAGTTCATATGGATGCTTTAAAGTACAGTTATGTATATAGGTAAAAGGGTTCCAATTTGAAAAGCATTAAAAAAAAAATTCATAACAAGCTTATTTTGTTATTGAAACAATTACACTAAGATAAATGTTTGCAATCAGCTTAGGTTTCACAGAGGGTGGCTGAAAATTCTAAGAACCAGTCACCCTTAACTTAAGGAAAAGGAAAAGATAGGAAAATAATACTATTTCTACTATCTTGCAATCAAATTTCCAAAAATTCAAAACAAGTGAACCGTGTAACCTAATCTATGTAATAAGATATATAAAGATAGGAGTAAGATATGCACCTATTTATCTTCTTGCATTTGCTGTAAATTCACTAAAAACTTTCTGTTTCCAAATTCAAAGTTCCTGCATACAGAATTCAATAACTGATAAATTCACTAAACCTGAAACAAAAAGGAAGAATGAAGAGAGCCAGTATTTGGTAAATTCAAAGTGAACTTAGAAAGGAGATGCACGAATGTAAGAAAGTAGTGGCGTTAAATCCCTCTGATCAACTGACCAGATCTCAAGATTTTTTTTTCTCAATGATATTGGTGTTATGAAGCATCTACCTAAGTGAAAAACAATTTTTTTTCCCTTCCCAGTTCCCAGATAACAATTTACTGAGATAAAACTAAATAAAAACTTATAGTTGCATTGTAGAGAACATGATTTTTATTACTCATTTTATGATTCATGTGGTTACAGAGTGAAGTGAGTTACAGAAACTAAAGCTACAAACTGAGAATCGTGGCCTACTTGTTTTAATTAAGAAATAAATATAGTGAGTTGAAATAATTACATGTTTAGGTTGAAAATTTTCAATAGCTTCTGTGGGAACACAATATTTTGTCCGCTTTGGGGATTTTCACCTCACCTCAGGCCAAGGGCTTACCTTGTAGCCGATATTGGATTTTGGCTTGACACCCGCACGGTTTTGTCCTCTTAGCGAGTGTGGGCATGCTCATTGTGCAAGAGTCCCACATCGCTTAGAGAAGCGCTCCCCCTATGCCTTATAAGCTTGTGCTCAAGGCAATCGGGTACCACTACTACACACATGTAGTAGTAGTAGTAGAGGCGTGCCCCTCGAGGGTAACAAAACCGTGCGGGGAGTCAAGGGTGTCAAGCCAATATCGGCCAATAGCGCCTGAGGTGAAAATCCCCCCAGAGCGGACAATACTCCGACGGGGCTCGTCCCCTGAAAAGCGCCTTTTTGTGGGAACACAATATTTTGTCCGCTTTGGGGATTTTCACCTCACCTCAGGCCAAGGGCTTACCTTGTAGCCGATATTGGATTTTGGCTTGACACCCGCACGGTTTTGTCCTCTTAGCGAGTGTGGGCATGCTCATTGTGCAAGAGTCCCACATCGCTTAGAGAAGCGCTCCCCCTATGCCTTATAAGCTTGTGCTCAAGGCAATAGGGTACCACTACTACACGTGTAGTAGTGGTACCCTATTGCCTTGCCTTATAAGCTTGTGCTCAAGGCAATAGGGTACCACTACTACACATGTGTAGTAGTGGTACCCTATTGCCTTGAGCACAAGCTTATAAGGCATAGGGGGAGCGCTTCTCTAAGCGATGTGGGACTCTTGCACAATGAGCATGCCCACACTCGCTAAGAGGACAAAACCGTGCGGGTGTCAAGCCAAAATCCAATATCGGCTACAAGGTAAGCCCTTGGCCTGAGGTGAGGTGAAAATCCCCAAAGCGGACAAAATATTGTGTTCCCACAGCTTCATTAAAAAGTTGTCAAATATCCAAGGAATCAGCTGCAAGCATAATGAAGCCATTCTTGAAAAGGAACAACTCTTCTGTTAACTCCTAGTTGTGATCTTTATCCATGCCAAACTACTTGAAATAAGTTTTAGAACATAAGAAAATAAGCCTATAAACGAAAGGAAGAAAAAAAAGATTTTCCAACAACTTTTTCATTAGAGGCTTACATAATTGGAGTATTGACTCACTTTGGAGATCAGAAACTCTGGTCTGTTTTTATATTCCATACACTGCACAAAAATTATACTTCTAATTGAAGCAAAACACGAGGAATTTGGATAATTTATAAACAAAGAAAACTTAATTTAAAGGAGATGAATGGACCTGTAATAATATTGGACCAGAACATCCTTCTGAAATACATTCAATTAAGGATTCGAGCAGTCTTGGACCATTTTCCACCAATTTCTGTCTGGAATCATTCCAAAAAAATGAGGAAAAAAACATAAAACAAAGTTTCTAATATTATGTTCATGTCAGTTTGGTTTACAAAAAAAGGACTAAGCATTCGATGTGAGAATTCAATTGATTTTTTTTTCCTCTTTCAAATGACAAACTATGTTATGTATAACTCTATATTTTTATTTTATTGATCCTAACTTTTTATCCAAATATTGTGCATAAAGTAAAATCTGTCACAGCACTTCTGCATGTCTAAACTCAAAATCAGAAGCCATACTTTAATCCAAACTAAGTTATCATTGTATAGTGAACAAAAACCAGCAATTATGTAAGAACCCAAAAAACCATATCTGGATATTTTGTTTGTTGATATAAATAGTTCATAATAATAAAGAGTTGAAGCAAACAACATAATAAATACCTGAATATAAAACTGCTTCCTAGATGGTGGTTGCCAAATCATGATCTCTCACCAGATGTTATCAAAATATCATTAAGTGCCAAACTTCAATCTATTTAGTGTGATGTATGGAATATATGACATGGGTGGATGTCAATTGATTTTTCCGAAGAACCGGAAGCAAAGCACCATGCAAAGCAGGGGACAGGAAAAGAAACGGCTCCGAAGAAAGAAATTGGGGTTCCCAATGCTTCCCCTAACCATCAAACAACAAGAGTGTACCTTTTTTGAAGAAGTTAAGGGCTTGAAATTGAGTACTGCCTTACCGAGTGTACTTAGCCTAAAGAACGCAACAGAAAAGTGTCATTTTATAATTTATATAAAGATAGAAATCAATAGAATGAACAAACAAATGTGGAATTATGCATCTTCCCTCTTGGGTCCCCTCTTAATATGAGAATCATATCTAGAATGAACCCAAAACAAGATAATCACCGTAGCTGTTGACTTGTTGCACTTTTTTCATACGGTTCTGAATATGCCCAGATACATACACCTTAAATTTTGTGTTCCCAATTCATTCTACATCCAATTTCAAAAGTGAGAAGAGTCAAAAACATTACTATTGGAGTTACTAAAACAGTATAAGATTGTTAATTTTGAGCAGTGTAAGGCCAACCCTCCCCCGTTCATTTTTTTCCAATTGTTAAGACATTTTTTTATTGATTTGAAAGCAAATTGATTAACTCAAGCACCCTTGTTTTGATAAACACAAATTGGAAATCCCAATGCTATTCCAAAAAATTCAATAATCATTAGCTTATGAATGAGTCTAACTGAATACCTTAGCTGCATCAACTTCCCGAGTGATTTATCCCATGACCATATTGCCCCAAAAAACTTGTTCTAATCTTCAGATGATTATCTCCATGAAGCTGTTAACAGAACACAAACCATGTACTTTCAAATAATAACCCTTTAAAGTAGAACTCTGAAGCAATATTCAACAGTTCGGCTGCCAAAAGTCTCTGATTTTTTTATTACCAAAAAACCTAAACAAAATACCAATTCAATTATACCGGGGCTGAATATATATAATATTGTTTCTATAAAGAATAGAATTTGAAAAAGTGTCAAATTTTAATTAATAATACGGAAATCAACGTAACATAGAGTGAAAAGCATAGAATGCGTACCAAGTGAAAGAGGGGAGTGGCCGTTGCAGAGACAAAGCAGAGCCGTTTGCTGGTATGGTTTCAAACCCATTCGATTTCCAAATTAGGGAAATCCTTATCAATTTTGGTTGCTCCTGATGTACCTCAAAGCCAAACACATCCTCGTACTACAACTGTCTCTACTGCAGAGACCCCTGTCCCGACCCGTGTGACTAGGGTTGGGCTTAAACGTCTAAGGGGATCGAATTCCAAGCAGCCTCAAACAATTCCTGATTCAGAGAACTCCCCTCCAGACTTGGGCAATACCCATGTGGAGGTTATGGATGCACCAGCCTACATAAAGGCTTTTATGGTGGACGGGGAGGCTCTTTCTGCCACAGACAGAGTAAGGTCCATGGAGAGATGGCCGTGGAGGAAAAGTCGCTGAGTGTGTGGGGAAGGCTCTTCTACTTCCCGAGGACATGAAGTACTGGGCAAAATGGGATGATGACAACTTGCTGCTGAACATGAAAAGGGAAGCCATCATGGTAATTCACAATCTCATTGCATTTCTTATTTCTTTTTAAAGGATTTTGCTAGCTCAATCAATCTTTTCTTTATAACTTTCGGCAGGGCTATCAATGCTCCGCAGTTATTGAGGAGAGGTTTCTTGCTGTCAAGGCTAAGGCTGAAGAGCTGAATACTGATAATGAAGATCTGTTAAAGAAAATTCGTGACACGATAAACAAAGTTTCTGAATCTGAGAAGCTTAGAGCTGAGGCAAAGGAGAAGACCAAGGCCATTTCTGAAAGGAAAGAAGCTTTAGAGAAAGAGCTCAAGGAAACGAAGAAAGCGCTTGCGGAGAAAGATGCTGAGCTGAAATGCTATGTGGCAGATGATGAGGCCAGAATTCAAGAGTCTTATGAACAAGGTCAACTCGACTGCATTTCCTCCGTGAGGTCTAAAGTACAACAAAACCTTCAAGTCTACTTTTTGAAAGGATGGTTTGCTGCGCTTGATAAGATGCAAGTGGATTCTTCCTCCTCCCAAGCGCAGCAAACCATCCTTTCAAAAAGTAGACTTGAAGGTTTTGCTGTACTTCAGACCTCACGGAGGAAATGCAGTCAAGCTGACCTTGTTCATAAGACTCTTGAATTCTGGCCTCATCATCTGCCACATAGCATTTCAGCTCAGCATCTTTCTCCGCAAGCGCTTTCTTCATTTCGTCGAGCTCTTTCTCTAAATCTTCTTTCCTTTCAGAAATGGCCTTGGTCTTCTCCTCCGCCTCATCTCTAATCTTCTCGGATTCAGAAACTTTGTTTATCGTGTCACGAATTTTCTTTAACAGATCTTCATTATCAGCATTAAGCTCTTCAGCCTTAGCCTTGACAGCAAGAAACCTCCACAATGACCGCGGAGCATTGATAGCCCAACCAAAAGTTATAAAGAAAAGATTGATTGAGCTTGCAAAATCCTTTAAAAAGAAATAAGAAACGCAATGAGATTGTGAATTACCATGATGGCTTCCCTTTTCATGTTCAACAACAAGTTGTCATCATCCCATTTTGCCCAGTACTTCATGTCCTCGGGAAGTAGAAGAGCCTTCCCCACACACTCAGCGACTTTTCCTCCACGGCCATCTCTCCACGGACCTTACTCTGTTTGTGGTAGGAAGAGCCTCCCCGTCCACCATAAAAGCCTTTATGTAGGTTGGTGCATCCATAACCTCCACATGGGTATCGCCAAAGTCTGGAGGGGAGTTCTCTGAATCAGGAATTGTTTGGGGTTGCTCGGAATTCAATCCCCTTAGACGTTTAAGCCCAGCCCTAGTCACACGGGTCAAGATAGGGGTCTCTGCAGTAGAGACAGTTGTAGTAGGAGGATGTGTTTGGCTTTGAGGTACAACAAGAGCAGCCAAAATTTAGGCAAGGGTGACCCTTCAAAGAACGGTGTTGATAATGTTGTGGATGAAGCAAGCACCTCTTAACTCATATCATTATCGGATATGTACTCCAAATCATTCATCATATGAAGGCTTAGAGATTTTAAAAAGGGGAGATGAGGGGTTGAGAAATAGAGTGAGGTTTTGGCAGGATGGGTGGTATGGGGATCAACCTTTTAAATTGGCTTTCCCAAGGCTGTATGGTATTGCCATTAATAAGGAGGTTTCTGTAGAAGCTTCTTTGTCAAGGCAAGGGGCGGAGGATAGAAGAATTTGAGATGTTCGTTTTATTCAAGAATTTAATGATTGGGAGATGGTTGAAGGGTTGCATTTTCTTCATATATTGGGAGCTAATACTCCTCCAATGGATGTGGGAGACCGGATGAAATGGAAGTTGAAGCCTAATGGGGATTTTGACATCCGGTCATATTATAACAAATTAAGGGACTCTCTCTTATTTGTCTTTCCTTGGAAAGCTACATGGAAAGCAAAGGCCCCTAGACGAGTCTCCATTTTTATTTGGTGTGTAGCTTGGAATAAAATCCTAACAGGTGATAACCTAAGATTGAGGAGATTGGTTTTTGTGGACTGGTGTATTATGTGTCGACATTGTGGAGAGACAGTAGACCACTTACTTCTTCATTGTGAGATAGCTTATCGATTATGGAGTTTTGTCTTTATAACTTTTGGCTTGTCTTGGGTTACACCTAGATCGATTCCAAATTTGCTTTTTGGCTGGTGGAATTGGTTGGGGAAGCACTCGTCTCAGATTTGGAATTAGTTCCGTTGTGCATCCTTTAGTGTATTTGGAAGGAACGGAATCGGCGGACTTATGAGGATTTGGATAGTTCCGGTGATCAGATGCTTACTTCTTTTAGTGGAACTCTTTTTGATTGGTCTCGGGCTTGAGGCCTCACGACTAGTAATTCTCTCCCTTCTTTCCTTAGCTCTCTTTCTCTTTGTAATTAATTTGTTGGTTGGTTTTCCTTTTTTGTTTTTTCTCTGTTTTCTTCTTCTTGTATCTTCAAGGTCTGCTCTATGTTCTTTATGCATAGAGTAGCCTTTCGTATATATAACATTCTTACTTATCAAAAAAAAAAAGGGGAGATGAGACAATGGTGGCAGATATCGGCATCTCTCACAATTTGCTATCCTTAAATCAACAAGATTTATGAGAGAAGAGACCCAACTTGAAAATTCCACACCATTGTATTGATGCACTTCCAAATATTTGAGATTTTGGTGTGGCTAGAGGCCTTCTAATAACTTCTCATCTTCATAGAAATGCCCAAGAAGAATTAAAGTTCAACTAGAAATATTTGACAATTTTTTATTAAAAGAAAAATAGCATCACCAAAATTTCAAACATTCTTTTGAACCAAAATAGCATCACCAGAATATTTTGGAAGGCCTTAACATATAAACTTAAAAATTTGGGTTAAACTTGTTAGGCATGATTGGTAACAATTCAAGAAATCAAAAGAGCCACAGTTTATATCTTTAAAATGAACTACAAGAAACAAAATATATTATCCACTAGTAAAATACCCACAGTTTATTAATTTTTTGAATTTTTTTGGGGTTGGCTTTTAGAATAAAGGTGTGGCTAATCTGTTGGAGCATGGTCTGGGTGGAGACGGGAGAGGTTGTCGGACTGAAACCGGTGATAAGCACCTCTAGCAACGATGGTGTGGGAGTAAGGAGATTAGTCCCGACTAGGCTTGAGAGAATCAGAAAGATCTGAAGGAAGAGAGAGATATCTTTTTCTGTTTGTTTTTATCCAAGACACCACAAATCCATTCCACTAAACTACTTCCATCACCAAAATGTAAAGCCTTATCCAATGACCTTACCAATTCCCCCGTTACTAAATTTTCAAAACAACTCCCCTTCACCCTTCTGTTTCGTCTTCGACTAAGGCTGTGTTTTGGAATGATCATTATTTGTTGGGAATGTCCCCGCATCAACACTTTGAACTTAGGCTACATAATCAATATGGAAATTTTCATCAAGAATTATTTCAGATTTTGCGGGTCTCTGCACTTGATTATTCCTCTAGCAATGGAATGTGTTCATATGTAAGTGCCCTATAAACTATAATCACCCAAACTATTACATATGTAAGTGCTCTATAAACTATAATCATAAATTACAAAACAGCTCTAATGAAATGTACCCAAAAAAGAAATGTAATTGAGACATGAGACGGAACACTTATCCACACATAACATACATGTTGGAAGATATTAATTAATACGTTTCTAAGAAACCTTTTGTTAGCAAAAGGGAAGAAAAGAAAGGAATATTATTTTGGCTGTCAGGTGCAATAACAACCAATGTCCCGCAATGATATAGTTTTGAGTCTTAAGGAACAAGGTAGTAAGCAAAGAAACAGGAGGTAAAATGTGTGTGTGTGTGTGTGTGTGTGTATATATAGCCTCAAGTAGATTCCTAATGCCTATAGGTAGTTAGGAGATAATATGCAACAGGACCGAGCATGGTTCAAAATAAAGCATAAATTGTCAAATGTCCAAGCTATGAACCTGAATGGTTTCTAAATAGCAGGTCAATATACTTGTCAGGATCAATGCAACAACATTATGGTGAGAGCATAGCAATCCAGCCATAACATTAGTCATGTCACATAAGCTGTTAAATAAACTCCGACCAAGAATTAGCTCATGCCCAAAAATAGCAAATAAGAGTGTGAGTAGCAATATAGCTTAGAAAACCAGTTGTGCATAACAAATCAAGAATCATTATTCTAAACTCACAAACACTGTACCTCGTTACCTATCAAGAGCCACAGTTCATATCTTTAAAATGAACTACAAGAAACAAAATATATTATCCACCAGCAAAATACCCATCTGTATAGTCAATCCAAATTTAGAAAAGGAACAGATACCTAAAAAAAATTAGGAAAAAAAAAAAAAAAAAATTTCATAATGATTTTTAGCATACATCATGAGTTCATGACCAAGCAACATAATTTTTGGACTGATGTCAAAGACAACACCACACAACTACAGGCAGATACTTAATCAAAACACATTCGACTGTACCCAAAAGCCCCAATTTTTCAAACCCAAAGCAAATCATCAAGCTTTATACTCAAAAGGAAACCCAGTCACTAAACAAAACTCTAAGGGATTCAGTCACTTCTAAAAGGCAAATAAAAAGAGAAACAAAAAGAAAAATAAAAGAGAAAAGACAATAAAGAGAGAGAGAGGAGGACCCGGCGGCCACCAGTGGTGGTGGCACCGACGATAGCACCTCCAGCGGCCGAAGGAGAGAGGCACGAATGTACCGGAACTCCGCCGGTAGTGGAGGTGTGGGACGCAGAGGCCGCTAGCTGTAGCCATGGAGATTGAGCAATGGTGTGAGAGAGTTTTTGAATTTTGGGTGGAGAAAGATCTGAAGAAAGAGATAGTTTTTTGTTTTTTTGGGTAGCTGAAAGGCAGAGAGAAAAGAGCAAAGAAAGGGGTGTCACACGGATTGCTGACCTGTTCTTATTAGGTGTCAATTTTCTATGCATTGGATTAAATAAACGGCTGGGATTGAGACTATTGCACACCGTGCAATACCTAGCACCCTAGGTATTGCACGGGATGTGAATCCCAAAATAATATAATAATAATAATCGAGACCATGTCCAAAAAAACAACTTCTAGAATTGGGCCCCTTCTGCAAAAAGAGAAAAGAAAAGAAAAGGTAAAGTGTGAGACATTTTCACATTCTAATGGAAGAGAGAGACCATGTCCAACAGTTGGGCCCCGGATCGAGAACTGAACTAAACTCATGGTACTGTAATTTTAGACCGATAACCAGTTTTTGTCTTCTTTATTTTTTGGTTGAAAAAAGAGATTATATCTTAGAAAAATGTATTCTTTTCTCTAATGACTTTAAATTTTGCTTTAATGAAACTATCTTCTCAAGTTGTGTTGGACTTTAGATAGGTTGTGCACTTGTGCAATATCATGTAATGCCGAAGTTTACTGTCCTGATCAATAATAATATATTTAATTTTTATTAGATTCTTTTTATATAAATTTTGCAATCATCAAGTTTTTAATTTATTTTTTATTATACAATTACAAACATTAAAGGAACCATAATCCCAAAACTTATAGAATTGCTCCACTCGGTTTTGTCATTTTCTTGGTACAATCATATATAAATAGTAAGTCTAATATAAAAACTGAACCAAATATGAAAGTCCAAAAATGAGAACTTTGAAAAGTAAAATGTCAAAATAAAAATAAACCTAAGGACTAAAAATAAACTTTTGTCTTTTCTTTTAATAGAAAACTTAATGTCGGGTACAAAATGTAACAAGATTCATAGTCTAGGATGTAAAATGTGTATTCAAAGAGTTTTATAGTACAAAATGAAATATGTGGTATTATTTAGGGTGGTAACTTGTAATATTTCTCCAAAACTTGACCTGACAAGATAAGAGACTAGAAACATTAATTACTAATCAAACATTATTATATATGTATAAAATAGTTACAATTGAAAATGGGAATTTAAATTCTAAATGTTACCATTAAAAATATTAGGAAGTGCTAATTAAACTACATATATAGAAGAGTTGCCAAAAAGAAGGAATGCATAATCAAAAGCCATCTATTGTCCTGTTTGATAAGATTATAGAGGCAAAAAAAAATTTCTTAAGGACATCATAAAGGCTTGTTTGGTACGTATGTTTAAATAACAGTTTTCAGTTTTTTTGAAAATACATGTGGGTGAAAAAATGTGTAAAAATACGTGTAATATTGCTTAAAAACTAAAAATATGTGTTTGAACTCAGTATCAAACATGCATGACCTAAATGTTTTGAATGATATATAAACCCTTGCCGCCTTGCGTAGTAGTTAGTAAAGCAACACGGACCACCCTAATTAAATAATATTCAGCAACAAGACTGCATTGAATAAAACCAATCATTTGAACTATAGAAAATTGTTCAAATGACTAAACAAAAAGCAGAGTTGCCAGGTAGAATAATTAATAAATTTCCCATAAAATTTTTAGAAATAGCATAAAAAACCACCAAGAGGGAGAAGAAAATGAGAGAGAGAGAGAGCAGTCGTATTTTTGTTGAACAAATCTTGGAATGAATAAAAGAGCGAGGTGCAGAGGAAGTAATAGTAAATATATGGGGAAAAAAATAGGTTGATTAAATGTTGAAAAAATCTTGAAATGAATAAAAGAGAGGTGCATCGAAAGTAATAACAAATATATGGGAAACACGAGATGGTATAGATGATACTACAGAGTCTAGACAGTACACTGCTGTGAAACAGTGAAACACGAGATGCAATGTGTTCATGAATAAAAGAGAGGTGCATCGAAAGTAATAACAAATATATGGGAAACACGAGATGGTACAGATGATATTACAGAGTCCAGACAGTACACTGCTGGGAAACAGTGAAACACGAGATGCAATGTGTTCTTTAAATATTACACTGTCAGGAGTGATCTTTTTTTTTGTTTTGAAAGCCTGTTAGGAGTGATCTTTAGCAGCATGAGATATTTGAAAAAAGGAATCCTCTTGATATTAACTACACACAAGAAAAGCGGGACCGAGTTTCAATGTTGACAAGATGCAACGTGTTCTTTAAATATTACTCTGTCAGGAGTGATCTTTAACATCAAGAGATATTTGAAAAAAAAAAGAACCTTCTTGATAAGGTTCGTTTGGATAGAATCTATTTTTATTAAAATTAAAAATATTATAGTAAAATAATTTTTAAATATGTAAATAATATTGTGACATTTATTTTTAATATATTTTTTTAATAAAATAGTTGTAGGTCCGACGTGAATAATGTTACTATAGTGAATAAACAGTATGTATACTGTTTATAAACAGTAGATTTTGTCTCTAGAAGCGGAAACAAGTGCAAGAAAAAAAAAAAAAAAAGAAGGAAATGTGAAACGCTCAAAACGTGAAACATGACAAGTTTGCATTTTTTGGTTTTTTTTTTTCCAGAACAGTAATATCACATGGGTTCATTATGCAGAGACAAAATTTATTATTTCTGTACTATTTACACACTATTCACATACTGTTTATAAATCCCACGACACTATTTACATATTAAAAAATTATTTTATCAGTATTTTCAATTATATCCAAACAGACCCTAACTACACCGAGTTTCAATGTTGTCGAGATGCAATGTGTTCTTTAAAATATTACACTGTCAGGAGTGATCTTTAACATCATGAGATATTTGAAAAAAGGAATCCTCTTCTATATCAAAAAAGAAAAGAAAAAAGAAATCCTCTTGATATTAACTGCACACAAGAAAAGCAGGACCGAGTTCCAATGTTGACGAATTTCATCGATATCATTAGTTTTATTTTTCAGTTTCTTGGTACAATCAAGCAAAGAAAAAGCAACCAATGGTCTCAAGAACATGTGAAGCACAACGGAAGTGTTGAGCCTTGGCCTCTTCTGAATCTAAAGAAAATTAGTGGAGCCGAGGATTAGCTGTTAATTTTGTTCCCTAGCTGATAATTTAATGTGCCAGCCATACATCATTCTAACGAAGGACACTTTATTTTATAGAAATAATAATAATTAGTCGTTAATCCATGCAATACACAGAAACTTAAATTGATTATGAAACTATACAATTGCATAAATTGCTCCTATCTGGCTTGAATTTTGTTACAATTTAATGAAGAAGTCAAATCTTAAAATATTCGCGAATCGAAAGATTCATTGTTTAAGAATTGTTGAAACAAAACAAAATATATATGGCTACACAATAAAATATTAGTTATCTTCAAAAGAATTACTCATGGTATAGTTGTTGAAATCTACCAAACAGTTCAGATATTGTTAAAACTAATGCAAAAAGTTAGATGCTAAAACTTCTAAAATGCCAAAAAAGTAATTTTAAAAAATTAGAAGATTCTAAACCTATAATTATTGAAACAATAGGAAAAATATATGACTACAGTCATTACACACAAAAGAGAAATATAAAAAAAAGATGCCGTTGAAATATGCCGACAGGTTCATATAATGCAAAAAATAAACCCAAAAATTCAAATGAAACTAAAGAATTAGAAAATTTGGTGCCTACAAATTATTGAAACAAAATATAAACAAAAAAAATATGTAACTACCCATAGAGAAGTATAAAAGAAATATATTCTACCCTCAAAAGAATAGTCTGTTGCTATAATTGTTAAAATCTAAAAGAAAATTTCAAATGTTACCAAAAAATAACCAAAAAGTCAGCAGTTAAAACCCAATGGAATTATTTAGATGAAACAATCTATTGGTGGGTTGAACCTAGCGCCAAGTTTACCCTAGGATAATAGTTTGTTATTGAGACTTGAGATCAAAATTACATATATAATGCAGCTTCTTTTTCTTCCTCACCAATCAAGCAGTCACCACTAAGAGCCATCCATGCTAGTGCCAATAATTGCTCCACCAAGCGGTTAGTCTCCCAAAGTTCTAATATATCATAATCTTTTAGTATTCGAAGAGTTCAATTATTATATATACATAATTATTAAAAAAAAAAAATCTTTCAATCTGTTTAATAATATGATTCAGATTTTGATTTGGTTTTGTTTAAACAAAACGTTTGATATATACACGGTATTAACGTAGAGTTCAAGAATTTTAAGGTATTTGATTTTTACTTAGACTCCTTTTAAGTGGAGAATATATATATATATATATATATATAAAAGGTTAGTTGGTGTATTTTTTTTTTAATGAAAATTTGTGTTCTTTAGAACTCTACTTTGGATTGATACAATTTATGTTTGTATTTTTAAGTTGTTATTTTTTTCAATCTAATTGAAGAAATGAAGAAATAAAATAAATTATAATGAGGTGCAAAAAATTTAAATAATTAAATAATAATAATAATGATGTGGCCAATTATGGAGAGGTCAACAAAAAGTCAAAGGCTTCCGTGTAAGTATGAGTTTGAGTTTAAGTTGGACTTGTTAGAGAGATAGAATTTCACTCCTTGTTAAGTTTGGACTAAACAAAAATAATTTTATTTAAATAAAATGATAATTTTATTTAAATATTAATGATAATGATGAGTTTGAGTTTAAATTGGACTTGTTAAAAAGATAGAGTTTCACTTCTTATTAAGTTTAGACTAAACAAAAATAATTTTATTTAAATAAAATGATAATTTTATTTAAATATTGTGCTGACGTAAAAAATTGTGGGAATTTCAGAGGTTTCAGTTTTATATATATATATATATATATATATTTATATATATTGATAATAGGTCATGTTAACGGGTGCTCTTAAGGTAATGGTTAACAATTCACTTTAGGAAAATTTTGTTTTGACACATTTTTTATGGAAAACTAGTTATAGATCCACGCAATGCGTGAAAATAAATAAATAATTTGTAATTATAATTGTAATATAATGTATAATTTGTTCTCCCTAAAAATTAAACAATTGCTATTTGGTCTAATTAGGTCTACTTCAGTCCACTTTGGTCCCATTCGGTCCACTCGATCAATTTCGGTGCATTTTGGACAAATTGAGACTGAAATTAATTCTTTTGTAGGTTGTCTTTTCAAGTTTAGCTCAAAATTTTTTTTTTTTCCCTTCTTAATTTTAGGACCGTATAGACCGAATTGGACTGAATAGATCAAAGTGGACCGGATTGGACAAAGCATGATCACATTGACCAAAGTAGACCGAAAGGACCGAACTGGACCAAATAGACCTAACTGAACTAAATTGGCCAAGTTGTACAGACCAAATTGAACGGAATAGACCTAACTGAACCGAATTGGCCAAATTGGACCGAATGAACCTAAATAGACGGAATGGACCAAATTGGACTGAACAGATCTAAGTGGACCATATGGACCAAATTGGACCTAAAGACCTAACGGGACCGAATTGGCCAAATTGGACCGAATAGACCTAAGTTGACCGTATAGACCAAATTGGACCGAATTGACCGAAGTAGACCAAATGGGTTTGAATGGACCGAACATGACTGAATAGACCGAATTGGACTGAATTGACTGAAGTAGGCCGAATGGACCTAATTGAATTGAAGTGGACTAAAGTAGACCGAATTGGTCCAAAATGGACTGAAGTATACCGAATCGGACCGAATTGATAAAGTAGACCAAACGCCGATCTGTTATTAGCATAGCCAAGATTGTGTATGAACCAACTATTAACTAAAATCAAACCATAACTGTTCCCTCGTGCATTTCTGAGGTCATTTTAGCTCTTTGTTTGGTGATACAAAATAAATCTAAATCTAAAGCATACCCAAAAATTAATAAAACTAAATCCCATGTTATTTTTTTCTTTCTTTGGACTAGTCTTAATTGTAGGTTTTATTTATTTATTTATTTATTTTAATCTTTGAGATTGAGATGGTATTGGGCCAGAGTTTTAATGTAAGCACCAATTTTTCTCCATTTTTTTTTCTTTGTATCATTATATGGTTAGTGAATGTTGCTGCAATGCAAACAAAAGTCGCAATCCAAACATGTCTTGAAGGGAACGAATCGACCCTATTTAAGATTTGATAATAGTGATCTTATGGTCTAGTGACTTCTTCAGAGGTTTAATTCCTAGGAATGAATCAACCTTATTTTTATTTGGAAAAGAAGAAAGAATGTACGAATTGACGTTACTTCTTAACACGATAAGATATTTAATGTATCCAATGTATGCAAAGTCCCTCTCGCCATGTGTAAATCTTGTATGTATAAGATAATTCAAATATGGTAATTGATGTGCTTGGTGCTTCATGGCATTGGCTATTTCACCTTTCCAATGATCCAATCCCTCTGCATCCTTGAAAATCCTCCTAATCTACCAAAGTAGTGGCTACTTTACCAGATAGATAGCCAAGCCACGTTTATGAAGGCAAGGTGGTGATGCTGTTGTGAAGGGATCATTAGGTTTCAGCTTCAAGATATGGATTAAATATCAAACCCATCTAACAAGAAGAGGCATTAAGCAAAGACTTGCAAGCGTATCAAGAATCTTAAATTTGCACACCTCTCGGAGGACAATTTGTAAAGAAATGTTTTAAAGTAGTCAATGATCATAGTGAAATTGGAACAGGGTAACAGCATGAAGCGAAGACTTGGCTAAAGTTAAATAAGCAAAAGCTAATGACCAAGACTGAAATGTCAAATTATACAACACCTAGAAACACTGTAGGATCCCAATGAGAGCTCTGTCCATTATTTACTATTTAGCATGATTACCACAACAGAAGTGAATGATCCACAATTACTACAGCCAGTAGTACTAGCAGCTATACCAGGTTCCAATTCAAACCAAGAAATTAGATGGACATAATGTAGTAATCAAAGTGAATAAGGTTTCAATTAGTAAGTAAGGGTTGAAAAAGGTTTCTATTGGAAATGCAAACCAATTTTGCATTGCTTTAGCAGCAGTGAACATATTTCTTGAACCAATAAGAAAATAAAATTGCAGGAGACTTGTACCATTTTTAAACTCCAAAAATTTTCAACATTTTTTTTTTCTCTCCAAAATGAACCATTTCAGTTTCCTTTCTCTAAAACCCTAAAAGACTATCAAGAAGAGCTTAAAACGCACTGTATCAACAATTCTGAATCAATCAACATCACTGTCAAGCTTCTGGGTTTCAATTCTTAAAATGTGGTTTAAAAGCAAAAACACCATTAGTTTCAATTCTTCTTTGTAACTCTTATGAGATTTCCATATCTGTCAAATTGATTTATGGGACTAACTTCTTTTTAGCTTTAATGGATGGAAAAATCACATGGCCCTAATGTAATTAGTGGCATGAATCCATTGGTGAGTCTTCTCAATGTAATAATGTGAAATTCATGTGAGTTTCTTTCCATAAGAGCTAAAGTAAGTTAGTTTCAATGCTCAATTTGGTGCACTTTTCAGATAATTGACAATTTTTATTGGGATGAAATTTGGTAATTGACATGAGTATTGCAAAAATTTAGCTAACCAGGACAAGGTACAATCTACTTCGGTAGATTGCATACTCTCCAACAGCATTTTAGCCTTCAGAAAAACTAAAGAGGAAAAGAACAAAGCAGTATCATTCTGATCATAAAACTCTCACAAAATATGTTGGATTAGATATATTTATACCTGTAGATATTGTTTGTTTGTTTAGACCCCTGTAAACCAGTTTTGTTTAACCTAATTAATTATCCAAGTAGTTACTTAAATTGATTTTTCAAATCTAGGTTAAACATAGATAATCATATCTCAAAGTGCGGAAAGATAAAGACGACAAGTAATATGATAACCTAGGAAAACCAATGAAACCAACAGTTTCAAGGTAAAAAACCTGGCGAGGATTTAACCTAGTTATCCTCAGGGTAAACAAATTCACTTTCATAGAATGGAAGTTTTACAATAGATTTTCTCCTTAAAATCTAAAACTACCTCTTATAGTACTTACTCACATGACCACATGCAGCTTAACTCCACTAACTAATCTATCTGAATTGGTTGAACACAAACACCCACGTTTGTGACTTTGATATCCCACTCAAAGGTTTAGATCACCTTCAGTAGTAGATCTTTATGCAGTAACTCACTAGTACTTGATTGTAGATCTCGTTCCGGTAGATGCTTGTTGAGTTAGAAGGCTATAGAAACCTCACAAATCTCACAGGAGTAACTCACAAGACTTCCAAGAACTTGTAAAATGTAGTTAGGGTTTTTCTTTTATTCCAAGTAGTGTTTAACAAACCCTAGACGTTTTTGTGAGCTTTGGGCCTGATTAAAATTGTACAGACTGCAATTTTCGATCGGTCAAGCTTCACAGAAACTAACTTCTTCTTTCTGCAGTTTTACAGTTCTTGAATCTTGACTTGAACAATCTTGAGCAATGTCTAACACCTAATCTAGACATGTTTTTGTTCTCGGTTTGCCAACATACATAAATTTAGAATTTAAACATTTAATCGGTCAAGCTTCATAGAAACTAGCTTCTTCTTTTTGCAGCTTAACAGTTCTTGAATCTTGACTTGAATAATCTTGAGCAATGTCTAACACCTAATCTAGACATGTTTTTGTTCTCGGTTTGCCAACATACATAAATTTAGAATCTAACAGATATAAATAATGTAGAGTTGAATTGGAAAATTGCACTTACATCCACAATAATGACACTAGAAGTCATCTTTTATATATATTCAATAGTTACAATTAAAGAGGGGAACTTAAATCCTGAATGTCATTATTGGAAACAGTGGGAACTGCTAATTAAGCTACATAGCAGAGTTGCTAGAAAGAATGAATGCATAATCAAAAGCCATCTTCTATCCTGCTTGATAAGATTTTAGAGGCAAAAAATTTCTTAAGGACATCATAGATGTTTTGAATGATATATAAACCCTTGCGTAGTTGTTAGTAGAGCAACAAGGTCCACACTAACTAAATAATATTCAGCAACAAGACTACATTGAATAAAACCAATCATTTGAAGTTTTGTACTATAGAAAATTTTCTCCCAAATTTGTTAATTTAACTAGTGGTAGACCCACTTTGTAATGTGATATAATGTATAATTTATTTTCTAAAATTTATTGAAGATAATTTCATTAATATATATTATTCATTTTTTGAAGTGTTTTATACTTTACATTATTCAAATTTTCGTTATAGTGTGTTATGTTTTCCTTTTATTTTTATTTTTGGTACAACTAAACTTTTTTAAGTTTCAAATTAATGATTTAAATTTCTTATTCTTTTAAGGAAATTATTATGATATATCAAACCTCATTAGAAATTAACAACTGAGTGGATTCTAGTTAACTCAACTGGTAAAGTCTCTGATGGTTGTATAAGAGATCTGGGATTCAATCCCCGCCTACACCAAAAACTGATTGGTGTCTTGGTCTAATGATAAAGAGTTATGATCAGGAGCGGACGCCATAGGTTGAAACTCTCTCAAAAAAAAAAGAAATTAACAATTGATGTTACTCAAATAATTTATAGGTACATTCAAATACACAAACATGTAAATTGTATTTTGATATAAACTCAAATTCTCATTTCCAACTCAAATAAAAAATATAAGAGGAGGATAGAGTTTATATGATGGGCAACTCAAAAAACACATCATCAAAATGTATCAACCCAAAGTAGAGATTAAAAAAAAACAAAAATTCATCGATCTAAAATAAAGTTGAAAGAAAGAATAAATAAGAGAGAGAGAGAGAGAGAGAGAGAGAGAGAGAATATTCACATTTTTTGGGTGAGAATGTGAGATAAATAGAAATTTATATAAAAGAAGATGAGTAAAAAATTACTCAAAAGAAAATGTATGGTTGTAAACACCAAATAAACCAAGTCATGCTACATAATAGAATAACATTATACCATTATATACTATATAATGTCACATGATAACATCTATCAATCAAAGAGAAGAAAAGAAAAAAGATAACAAATCAAAAGACAACCAAATCACATTAATCCAAAGTAGAGTTTAATACAAAAAATTATCAACTTAGAGTAGGATGCAATAAAGAATAAAAAAAATCCCCCAAAAGAGAGAGAGAAAGTATTCACCATTTTTTGGGTAGGAAAAATATGGATAAAATAAAAGAGAATGACAAATTTTTATATTAAATAAAATGAGGAAAGAAATAATCTAAATAAAAGAAAGATGAAAGGATGGAGGAATTGTAACATTAAAGTATAGAGTAGTAGGGAGATAAAAAGGCAAAAGTGGGCGAAAATGTTAGAGGAAGTGTAATTATAAGGTGAGAAATTAATAAGGAGAAAAATAGTTAAAAATGAGAGAGAAAGTGTTGAAAATAGATAGTTGATGCAGTCTCTGACATAGCTTAACAAAAAACTATAATAAACTCATGGTACTATAATTTTAGCTAACCGGTTTTCACCTTAAAAATAATTTTTTTTTTTTTAAAGAAGAGATTTTTTTTTTTTTTTTTTTTTTTTAAATTTGTTGAGAAATATCTTAGAAAAAAGGTTTTATGTTCTCTAATGCTTTAAATCTTGCTTTAATGAAACTTTATTCTCTAGCAGCAGGGACGAACCCACGTTGGGCTGGAGGGGGCTATGGCCCCCCATGGTCCCACGCCTCCCTTTATAATTTCTTAAAATCAAATATTTCTTATAGTGTAATGGTCCAAAGTTGGCCCCCCCCTCTCCCAACGGCGCCCACATCTGCTCCTCATCCTTCTTAAAATAATTTTTTTGTGAAAAAATTTAAATTTTATCTTCTTAAAAATTTGATTAGTTCAAATGCTTTCAAAAAAAAAAGAAAAAAGTAAGCTAATCTATAACTTGTAACTCTATACTAAATATGAAACCTTTTAACATAAAACATTTAAAAAAAAAAATCGTATTCTACATTATTTGGTATTTTAAGTGGCTAAAAAAAAAACTTACATTGTAAACAATTTTTTCAAATACAAACATTGTGAGATATTGAAAAAAGGAATCCTCTTGATATTAACTAGCCATGGAAGAGACTAAAACCACCTGCCAAGTTTTATGCCTTGACTAACTACCCATTGTCTAAATCACATTGATCACTATGAAGAACTGGGCTGGCAGGGGTCATGATGTACATCATAGCTAACAAAATCACAGCCAACAAAGCCTGTACAAACTAACATAGAAAATAAACCAAGTATGCATGGTTGAAATTTTGCCCACCACCAAGTTATGTGATTTACTTGCTGTCAGTAAAATCTGCTTCAATCACATCATCACCATCAGCTGTTTTCCCAGTCGATCTTGATGACCTTGGTGCAGTAGCAGAAGCAGGATCAGCATCCGGTTGGCCAGGCTGGCTATAGATTGATTGTCCTAGTTGCATAACTTTGATTTAGTGCAGCCATTGCTTTTTAATGGCTTGGGTTGATCCACCACAGATTGCATCCTTGAGCTCTTTCACTTTAGCCTCTACTTTCTCCTTGACTGGGCCAGGAACTTTGTCTCCCAGCTCTTTAAGTTGCTTTTTAGTTTGGTACAATACTGAGTCTGCTTGGTTCTTTGTGTCTATGGCATCCCTCTTTTCCTTGTCTTCCTTTGCAAACTTCTCAGCTTCTTTAACCATCTTATCCACCTGCAGTTTTTTTATTTTTTTTATTTTGTACATCCAAAGTTGGGATTTAGGAACATAAATAGAATAGGTTTATATGTGGTAATAATAGCTTCAACAATAACAAGTAGTAGAACATCCTTTTATCATGGTTGATATGTGAAAAAACATAGCTACTTGAAATGCTGAGATTCAGAAAGAAAAGAAAGATAAAGGTTATTTGGAGAACATGGTAGCATCATTGAAGGGGATAACTAATAAAATTAAATATAAGAAAAAAAGACCCCAAAGTTAAAGATCAAAAAAGAAAAACAAATTAGCATCATTTATCAACAAATTAGCATAAAAACAAGAAGAAAAAAATACAATCATTTTTTTGCCAACAATGGCTATGGTTCTAGGAGTATAATATATGTAACCAGCAGATAGCTCTAACACAAATTTTTCTTGATTTACTTGGTGTGTAGTGAATCTAGTGATGTTTATTCTTTGAGCTATTATGAAGGTTGAGGAATAGTTTATAAGGGTCCTTTTGGTATGAAATATTTATTCCTCACTTTAAGGGAATCTTTGTAATGAAAATGCAATCAAACAACTAATTAGCTATAGAATAGGTATTCCATTTTTGGGTCTATTCCTATTCACCAAACATGCAGTCAATGTGTGCACAGTGCACTAGTCAAATTGGTTACTGATGATGGAGTCAAACAAGATTGTGTTTTATGGTTCTAGCACTTTAATACATGTTAGCAGCATATAGCAATAATACACAAATTATTCTTGATTTACTTGGTGTTTGGTGACAAAATCTCTCATAGTTCTGCAGTTGCATTTATTGCGTATATTCAGTTATTTCTTATGTAGTTAATTGATTATAGTCAGCTAAGATAGGTTATGCTTGGGCTATTCAAACCCACAAATTAACCACACATTGATTTCAAACTCATTTAAATAACAAATCTAATTTGAACTACAACTAGCTATCTCAAGTTTGACAAGGTAACAAACCCTCTTCATAACTATAGTTTTTAGAAACATACCTCATCACTTGGCAAGGTGCTAGCACCAGTTACGGTTATATCTTGCTTCTTTCCGGTTCCCTTGTCAATAGCGGTGACAGAAAAGATGCCGTTAGCGTCAATATCAAATTTCACCTCAATTTGAGGAACCCCACGTGGGGTAGGTGGGATTCCATCTAAGCGAAAGCTTCCAAGGGATTTGTTATCCCTCACGAACTCTCTCACCCTGACAGACATTAATCTCTACACTGGTCTGCCCATCTGCTGCAGTGGAAAACACCTCTGATTTGGAAGCTGGCAAAGTTGTGTTCTTTGGGATAATCTTTGTCATTACACCACCCAAAGTTTCGAGTCCTAGAGACAATGGAGTGACATCCAAGAGCACAATGTAGCTAACTTCTCCAGCTAAAACACAATCCTGAAAAAAAAAATGGGCCAAAATAAATATTGATGCCTCAACAATTTATGCAATATCAATAAGTATTACAGCAGATAATATCAGAAATAGAGAGTTATAGTCATTTATTTTTCAAATAGACTAAGAAAAAAATTTAGAGCATGTTAGAATAATGGTTAAATAATTAAATTCACCGTTTCTAGTAGCTTAAAGCTATTAAAACAAGTAGTAATTTATCTTCATATCAGAGAGTTCAACTGCTCTACCTCCTATTAAAAAAATTAAAAAAATCCTACATGTTGCAACCCACTTAAGTGGTAGTTTATCTCAACAAGATAAGGACAAACTTGAACTGCAGCCCCAAGGGCAACAACTTCATCAGGATTTACAGTCACATTGGGCTCTTTTCCAGTCATCTTCCTCACAAGCTCCTGAACAGCTGGGATGCGAGTAGAACCACCAACAAGGATTACTTCATCTAAATCTTTGAAGGAAAGATTGGCATCTTTCAAGGCAGTTTCAACTGGTCCTCGTAGCCTATGAAAAAAAACAGATTTCAGTTGTAATCCACTGAACTTATGCCAGCAGATAGGTATTCATATTGGCAAAAACATACCGTTTTAAATCGAAAGGCAGCAAACTCCCATAATGGAAATCAAACACACACTGATATTTCATATGAGAATTATTCCATTCTGGAACATGCATAGAGGGCAACCACAGAGTAGCAGTTTTCAACTTACATACCTGTCTAGCAAATCTGAACATAATTCTTCAAATTTGACCCTTGTCAGGGTGGTGTCAATGTGTTTTGGGCCATCCGCAGTGGCGGTAATGAAAGGTAAACTGTAAAAACAGAAAGCTTTTCCTCAGCGATCATGCCAAAGAGAGAGATCCATTTATATAAAGAAGGCATAGAAATTGTCACATACCTTATACTGGTCTGAGTCAGAGATGACAGCTCCATCTTTGCTTTCTCTGCAGTCTCTGTGAGACGGTGTAGAGCTTGCTTGTCTTTCAGAAGGTCTATTCCTTCATCTCTTTAAAGTTTTGGGCAAGCCAATCAACTATTCTCTGTTTAAGATTATAGAATATAGACATGTAATTTTAGTAACAACTAACAGACCAGAAAACAAAGAATAGCAAAAGCTCTATTCATTTGTCTTGTTCAAACCTTGTCAAAATCATCTCCTCCTAGATGAGTGTCCCCTGATGTGGAAAGTACCTCAAACACTGCATCTCCAACCTCAAGAACTGCAGATTTAAAACATAACAGACCACAACAATCACTGACTAACAATTTTCTTGTGCACCAAATGAAAACAAGTGAAAGATCACATCTGATGAGTATTAGTGTGCTATTTTTAGAAAACAATAGTCCATATTTTCATAATTCTGGTAAAACTATCTCTTATACATGCTGTTTAATTGAATTAAAGGACTAGGACCCAATAGCAATGGTAAGAAAAAGGTAAAAGTAGTGAAAAGGCATAGTGTTCAAATGATTGTATGCTACCTAACTACAGTTGTGTTAAATCAAAAACCTTTTAAGAGATCAGATGTTCCAAAATCACAAGGTCCAGGTCGCTCTTTAAATCTATAAAACTGCTTTTGGAAGATTGAATTTCGGGAATCACAAAATACCATATGTTCACTGAATGCTTATTGACACATGTAGGGATCGCCACATTACCACCTTGTGCTTGTTAATTTGTTTCATATTATTCCTAAGAGGCTAAGACTTTCTTCAATTCTTTTTTGGCAATCTCCACCAAAATAATACCTGAATATAATACTCAAATTACAGTTGGGAACAGATGCCAAAGCAGCAATATAGGTAAAACCTTTTACAACACTGTAAATAGAGCTTCCAAACTGCAGCGAACAACATCCAAACCTGAGCTATATTTCATGCAATGGTATAATCCCACAAACTAGAAAAAATGAGATATGCCTTGTAAAGATCAGCCAACATTTATCTAAAGACAATGACACCAAGAAGTTCCTGAACAAGAAATCCATTTCAGAAATTCTCCTCAAAAATAATAGCTTGATTTCAAATTACATTAAAGGGCATAGCAAAATCAATTAAAATGTTCATATCATTGCCCAAAAATCCCAAAAATGCTATAGAGAGAAGTCCTGAATCAATTCATGAGAAAAGTTGAGGCATGCTGATTATTTCTGATTGGTCGTGGTTTTTTTTTTTTTTTTTTAATACAATTTGGTTGTGTCAGAAATGTGTGTGTGTGTAATTTGTAGAGGATGACAGAAGCTTTAATTTGTTCTTTTGCTAACAGCCAAGCTGCTAGTTGCTCTTTATCAACAATAAGTCCCAAGGGGCTCATTCTATTTTTGTAAGTCCCAAATGGTCAATGCAGCCATTAAGTTGAACTAGATTGAGGAACCCAATGTACAACACCAAAGGAGCTGTACCTAAGTTTTATGGAATAGTTTGCAGCAAAGCTGCTAGTTCTCTGTAATCTTCCCTGAAGAATTCCTCTGGTTTGGATAAAGATCTCATCATCCCCCAAAGAACAAATGAATAAAGAGAGTGAATGAGAGGAAATCTGTCATTATTAACCTATGGTCAAGCAAAAGCATCCATATTATCTAATACCTAAGACAGCTAGGAATAGATACAAGAATAAAAGGCACACTAAAATATGGAGGAATCACTCACACATGTAATCATCTCATTTGTGTTATTGCATACCCCCACCTCTCAGATAGTCAAGCTGGGAAGAATTTCAAACATTAATATTCATCAAACTCACTAAATTATAACACATAGAATGAGTGACTTGGAAATTGAAAACCTCCAATTTAACAGACATTTGAGGCAATGACCAGAACTCATACATGGTGGATAACCCAAAAGATTCTACTTCGCATATGCAAATGGAACGGCCTGACTACTATCCATAAGGATAATTCTCTATAAAATAAGTAAAAACAAACATATGAGGTGGATTAGCCAGAGAAAAGGAAAAAAGTCAATCAACTCTGCCTTACTTCTCTCATAAAAAGGGCTATGGGTGAGATTTTTCAACTGGGTGTGCATGTAACTTACCAATAACAAAGAAAAATCCAATAAGAGGAGTAACAAAGCAATTGGCATACCTGAAACGTCAAACGTACCACCTCCAAGGTCAAAAACCAGGATGGTCTCATTGTTTTTCTCAAACCCATAAGCAAGTGAAGCAGCAGTAGGTTCATTGATTATTCGCAGGACGTCTAACCCTGCAATGCGACCTGCATCTTTCGTAGCTGTCCTCTGCGAATTATTGAAGTATGCCGGCACTGTGATTACTGCTTTACTCACCCCATCATTCAGAAACTTGGATGCATCCTCCACAAGCTTCCTCAATACCTGTGCAGAAATCTCCTCAGCTGCAAATTGCTTGCCTATGGCCGGACACTCGAGCTTCGCATTGCCATTTTCGTCCCACACGACCTTGTATGAGACCTATATTGGAATATTGGAATAATGGTTAAATGATTAAATTCACACTAGTTTATCATAGTATCAAACAATTGATCCAAAATTCCTATCTCTAATTAGCCAACTACTAGTTAAAATATTATAAAGATTAACAATTTAAGCTTTTTCAATAAGTAATAGTTTCTCATGATATAAGACATCAGATGATCCAAATTCAAATTATCTCCAACATACTAATAATTAAATGATTTTATTAAACATTGTCTATCATGATATCTGAACATGTGATAGCATACTAATGGTTATAAGAATATAAAATTATCAAAATTTACCATTTAAGTGATAGTTTATTATGATTGCATAACAAGTAACATCTAATCCAAATTCAAATCCTATATATAATCTACTAGTATTTAAATGATTAAATTTACAGTCATTTATAATAATATATGTTTGATTCAAAAAAAAAAAAAAAAAAAAAATTCAAGATTAATCTAAAAATTGGGTTTTGATCAAACAATACCAGAACATGTCGCGGTCTCCAACAAAGCAATCCTAAGTTCCTATCTCCAAATAGCATACTAATAGTTAAAAGATCATTAAAATTCACATTATAAGCTCTAGTGAACACTAATCCAAATACAAATTCTGTCTCTAATCTACAAATTCTGCCTCCAATTTACAAATGGTCAAGTTAAAATACTAACTTTACAGTATAAACTCATAAGAAAAGTGATAAATTTACCAACCTGTTTGGCCTCCTCGTCCACTTCAGACATCTTCCTCCCAATAAACCTTTTGACAGAAAAGAAAGTGTTCTCAGGATTCACCACAGCTTGTCTCTTAGCAATTTGCCCAACAAGCTTATCACCATTCTTAGCGTACGCCACCACAGATGGTGTCGTTCTCTGCCCCTCAGCATTAGTCACAATCGTTGGCTTCCCACCTTCCATGGCTGCCACTGCACTGTTAGTTGTCCCCAAGTCAATACCAACCACTTTCTCACACACCACCACATTGTTGTTCCCATTTCTCCTCCTCCTCCTTCCACTACTACAACTACTCCATTTCGTTTTTGGTTGCTGACCCAAGAACAAGTTTCTTGTGGTACACCCAGTTTTTTTGCTTGGTTTATGGGAGGAAACACGAAGGATAGAAGTGGATATGGGTTGGTGTTAAAGTTGCCATTTTTTTTTTCTTTTGGGTTTGCTATTTGCAGAAGACTTGAACTTTTTGTGTTTGTGTGATAATGCAAAGAGTGTTTTGGGTTTTGTAATAAGAGAGAGCTATCCATGTGAGCACTGCTAGAATGCTCTGGGTTTGCTTAGTTCTGTCACTTGCTGAGACGGTGTACAAGGTTTGGAGTTTTTGGAAGGAACAATTTAGAGCATCAGCAGTGGGGCTTGTATATGCCAAATGTTAGGAACATTTGGCATTTAAGCCCCAAAACTACTCAACAATGGGAAGGCTATATGCAATATGCCATTCTTAAATTTGGGATTTAGCTACAGTACCATCTCAAATGTAAGATGGTACTGTAGCTGAATGGTATAAAAAAAATAATTTTTTAATACTCACCAACCGTTTTAAACCCGGTAATTTTTCTCTCCTCTCTCATTTTTGCTCTTTCTTTTCTCTCTCTGCCTTCTCTATTTCTCATCCCCTCTCTCTCTCTCTCTCTCGCCATTTTGAATCTACTCTTTTGGAGCTCACGCCAAATCACCAAGCCAGATCGGAGCTCACGCCTGATCGGATTTATAGATCGGCGTGGTGGTGAGGCTGGTGGCGCGGCTGCGATGGTCGTGGTGGTTGGAAGTCAGCGCGGTGGAGATCGGCGTGGAGACCGATGTGGAGCTCGGCATAGAGACCGGCGTTTGGTGGTGTTGACATGGTGGCTGGTTTCTGGGTTTGGTGGCCGGCGTTTTGGTTGGTTGAGTTGCTATGGGTTTGCTGGGTTTGGGTCGGATTTGGGTGGCGTTTGGGTGGTGTTTGGGTTGGCGTTGGGTGGTTGGATTTAGGTCCGGTGGTTGTGAATTTTTCCGATGGGTTTGATGGTGGGTTTCGGTGTTTGCTGGGTTTGTTTGGGCAGAGGGTGGGTCTCCACCTTTTTCCGATGGGTTTGTTTGCTGGGTTTGTTTCGGTGTTTGTGAATCGTTTGTGTGTGTGTGTGTTGGCGGGTCGTGGTGGAAATGGAGTTTGCTGGGTTTGTGTGTGTTGGCGGTGTTTGTGAATCGTTTGTGAATCGTTTGTGTGTGTGTGTGTTGGCGGGTCGTGGTGGAAATGGAGTTTGCTGGGTTTGTGTGTGTTGGCGGGTCGTGGTGGAAATGGAGTTTGCTGGGTTTGTGTGTGTTGGCGTGTTGGCGGGTCGTGGTGGAAATGGAGTTTGCTGGGTTTGTGTGTGTTGGCGGTGTTTGTGAATCGTTTGTGTGTGTGTGGAAATGGAGTCCGATTTTTTTGAATCGGTGTGGATCGTGGCGGGTCGTGGTGGGTTGTGGTGGCTCTGGGGCTGAGGATCGGCGGGTTTGGAGTTTTGGGTTAATCTATGGGTTTGATTTTGATTTTAATTTTGTTAATCTATGGGTTTCTGGGTTTGGATGGCCATGAGTTTGTGGCTGGTGTTTCTGGGGTTTCAAGAAAACGAATAGTTTGGGTATGTTCTTCGTCGTGGTGGTGGTAGCAGCAGTTGGTTGCAGAGATTATTTGGGTATTGGGTTTTTGTTTTTATTTGGGATTAAGGATATATTATTTTATTGTGTAAAAATATTATTTTAATGAGTAGGATAAGAAAATAAAAGTTGGGATGTTGGGTATATTGAAAAATGGTATGATATAAGTAATAAAGTAACTTTTTGGGATGGTAAAATAAGATAGAATTTGAGATCCGGATGTGGATGCTCTAAGGAAGCGCCTAGAAAGTCGAAAGCTTGGGACTTTGAACTATATCTTGTATTCTCGTTTCGCACGTGTGACATGGTTCAAGGATTGGGAAGAGTAAAGATTAAAAATATATATAAACAGATTTTTTTTTTTTTTTTTTAGATTGAAAATAGAAAATCTCTTGGTGATTAGAAGGAAGTAAAAGAGAACTAGAGAATGCTAATTTGGCCCAACCCAATATCTCGTATTTGGATTGGTAATATTTCTAACCCATGCAATCGAACTCAATCAATAGTACTACTAATAGTTTAAAAAACTATATTTTTTTAATTTATTAATTTGATTTATTTTGGATTTCGGGATTTAGTTTAAAATTTATGTGTTATAGTTTAAATTGTTTTGGTATTTTGAGACTTAGTTTTGAAGAAACTGGAATATATTAGGCTCAATTGTTGTTGTAGAGATAAGGGTCCAAAATTATATATTGGGCCTTGGGTTTTGGCGGAGGACATTGATTGGTCCGAGGACGAATAAACAATAGTGAGGGTGTTAAATTCAGAGTCCCATAAGTAACGTGTGAGTGGAAAGGTTAGGAAAGGTGGTCCGAGGAGGAGTGTCTCCTCTGATAAACGAAGCACAGATCAAACGTATATTCTATCACTCAAAGTGACCTTCCAGGAAATTCCACTGAGAGAGACGTGCATTATGAACGTACTGGAAGAGTGGAAGTTAGGAAATATCTAAGAAAAAGTTACTGTCACCGCATTGAATGCCCTACAGCTAACTTTCTGACTGCATTTATGTGGAGAAGACCTTTGAATAGTGTTGTCTTGGCTATCACAGCTCACAGAAGGCCAGAGAGGGTGTCTGATGGGACAAACACTCAAGTCGTGGCTCAAATGATCAACAAGTATAGGATCAAGATCGTCCAAAAAGAACTATATAATGTAAGAGATCCTCCATGGATAGGTGATCGGAAAATTGTAGAAGAAAGGACTGTAGCAATCAAAATTGTATTAGCAATCTGTTTAATTGATTTATATTAGAACTTACCTCCTCGGACCGTGCCGAGGGTGAATTTATTTGGATCAATCCTTCTTGCTTTTGTTCGATTATCTTTCAAACACATTCTATCCGTTGTCCAACTCATTAGGGTCTAGTTCTCTAACCCACTCTCTACAAATTTATTGTACTGAGTTCACTGGGCCAATATCCCTTTACATTTTGGGTTTAGGCTCCAAAAACGTGTCCTTATAGTTGTAATTATTAATTAATTAAAAGACATGAATTGTTGAATAAAAACCTAATTATTTTTATTAGGTCTCACAGGTGAGACTAACCCAATTCACCTAGGTTGGGTTGCTTTTAAAGGTAACATGGATTGGATTAGCTTGGAGATTTCTCAACTCAAAGGTCGGATTGAGTTGAAAAAATATACTACAAATCTAATCCAACCTGACATACAAATTGAAAGAAATTAAGCCTTTTTATTCAAGAAATATGAGTTAATAATGTTCTTTGAGCTAAGATTTTCCAATTTCCACTAAAAAGAATTCTCGAAAATTTAAGCCCATATGCAAAAGAAATTTCTTTTAATAGTTACATTCAACTTAAATATTGCACGCTAGAAAAATTGAAAGAAGTAAGAAGTAAAATAAAATAAAAATAAAAATTAGAGGATGAAGTATGAACCACTGACATAATACACTTACATACCTTCTAATGGAGATATATTAATACTAATAACAGTACAGTATAATATAATTGGTACATTAGATTGAGAATGCATGATGATATGCAAAAAATGAAAGGGAAATTAAAAAAATTAATATGATTTGTTCTAATTCAAACTTTGCACATTAAAATTGCCAACACAATATTAACCCTTAACAATTACGGTATGTGTTTTTAAATAAAAACATAGCTTAGCCCCATGACTCAAAAAAGTGATGACAATATAGCTTTAATCAAATTAATTTTTAACAAATTAGTATTTGCAATTTGTGAGGGGCGTTTTGGGTGGCCTTTTCGTCCTTTATCTAAATTGTGCAAGAAAAGCCCAAAGCCAATCTTAGGAAATAGTGAAACTTCGTAGGGTTCTTTTGTCTAGATGTAGGTAACCCGCATCTTGTTTTGGGTTTTTTAATTATATAATCATTTTCCATTCTCCCCATAAAATTATTTACACAATAATACATCCATATAATTTTTTCCACGTCCAAATATGTAGCGTGATACTTCAAAATGAAGATATGGACCATTACCATAATAAGACCATTTTTACTGGTTTAACATTTTAATGCTTCATTGTTGGGAGTGTGTCATGGCCTGTAACAAAATAAGTTTAGAGATTGTAACTTGTAACCCAAGCCTCTCCACTCCAAAAGTAAAAGTCTACATTGTCTCTCATTGCCACTCTTTTCAAAATGATTTACATTTAATGTAATTTTTCCTTTTGAAATAATTTATTATTAGTAAGGTTACATAGAAAGGGATTTTTAAGAGATTAAAATTTAGGATTTGAAATAGAGCAAACTCCTAAGTTTAGTGCGTGCTAGTTTTTAAGAAAAAAATATATCCCACTTGGGTGAGATATATTTTAAAAGAGAAATGCTATGTCTACAACATTTCTACAACATTTTTACAACAAATCCTAAGTGGTAAGTTGTTACTGGTTGTTTTTGTTGGGGTAAAAAAGTAATCTTAGTGTTAGTTTTAAATTTGAACCAATAACAACTAACCACCCATGATTTGTTGTAAAAATGTTGTAAAAATGTTGTAGACGTAGCATCTCTCATTTTAAAAAGAAAGTGCTATTTTTTAGGAAAAAAAAGTTTCTCTAGTAGTTTTTTTTTTTTTTTTTTTTTTAAATAGATTTTGTTGAATTACAATTTTAACCATATATTTTATTTTAAAAAAAATAAAAATTATCTAATTAGCTTAGGGGTTTTTTTGACATTTTTTGAAAGCATAACTAATTTTCTGAATTCTCTTACTATATAGAGATAAAGTTTTTTTTTTTTTTTTTGAGAAACAAACACACACACACAAGAGAGAGGGAAAGATGTTCTAACACAAAGACACATTACAACTCCACTCAAAAGATATGGTAACAATATAAGCTTTTTTTTAATAAGTAATAGTTTCTCATGATATAAAACATCAGATGATCCAAATTCAAATTATCTCCAACATACTAATAATTAAATGATTTTATTAAACATTATCTATCTTGATAGATAATGTTTAATAAAATCATTTAATTATTAGTAAGAGGATCAGCACTGAAAGCTAGCGTGCTTCATTTAAGCACACGGCGTCGTTTACAGGTCCCACATGCTGAACACGCTTTGCATTACGGCGTCGTTTGTTCTTTTGTTTAGTTGTTGGCTTGTTGCCCTTTTAGGCTTTTAAAAAATCCAACGCAACCATAGGTTTTCGGTCCAGGTCCCAGACTAGACCGGTTCAGACCGGAACAAAATGTTACTATATATAATTTTTAATATTTTATATTTAAAAAAAAAAACCCAAAAAAACACACACTGTCCTGTGGTGTTGTTATACATATGAAAGACTAGGGGCTAGTTCAGAATTCAGATATACAAGTTTGGAAATCTGAAAATTTCTTATCATTTCTTCCCTTCTCTTCTCTTCCCCTTCTCCCATCGTTCCACATTCCAGTGAACATGGCCTACGGCGTGACCTTTTTGTTTCACGTATCAGAATGGTCCTCTCTTTTGGTAGATTAGTATGCATCCTAGATTATTGAGATAAGTATTTTTTATTGGATCAACCTGGCTTTGGAAAACAGTACTAAATTGGGTGGGGTAGGGGTTCTATAGAAATTAATTGATTTATATATTTTTGGGGTTACCTTTTGTGAGGAATTATTAATGGGCTTAAAGAGGAAGATCAATTCATGTAACTTTGATGTATTTTAAAAATTTTCTTAAGAAACAAAGTTTTTTTTTTTTTTTTTTGGTTGAAGTTTCTGACTTTTGTTTGGTGGCAAAGAAAATTTGGGAGCTGAAATGAAGATTTTGTAATCAGGATTTTTTTTTTTTTTTTTTTCTATGGGACACCTAAATTGGGCGGGGTAGGGGTTCTATTGAAATTAATTGATTTATTTATTTTTGGGGTAAAAGATGATTGGAATTTTTATGATCTTTGATTTTTCTTGCTCCTGCAGGGTTCTCTGCAAGTTCTTTGCTCATGGGGCGTGTCTGAAAGGGGAGCATTGTGAGTTTTCTCATGATTGGAAGGATCCTTCACATAACGTAAATCTTTTGATCTCAGCTTTATTTCATTATATCTGCCCATTAATTTTCATTTAGTAAGGTTTCCTTCTTTCTTTATCATTGACTCTTGCTGCCTTTTTTGGTCACAGATTTGCACCTATTATCAGAAAGGACTTTGTGCATATGGTAGTCGTTGCAGATACGAACATGTTAAAGCTTCTCGAGGCCATTCTTCTGCTTCATCTTCATCAACAAACGCACGCCAAATGCATGTCAAAGTTCCTGAAAGTGTTGGTAGTAAATTCAAGAAACTGATGAACAATTTAGATAACTAACAATTGAAGAATTGTGAACGCATATTGTTGTTCTCTGTTTTGTAATTTGTTATTGTCTCTCTTGCAGGTCCATTGATTGCAAGCACTTTGATTTTGGGAATGGAAACTGCCCATTTGGGAGTAGTTGCTTTTATAAGGTAACCTGAATGTTAATAAGATAAATAGTTATTGCGATTTTCATTTTTCAAAGGTTTCTGGTTTAACTAATCTTAAATGCAACGGTTTTACTTGTATGCTTTACATATAATCAAATTTGATTCTCTTTAGTCTAATGGTTATTGTAAGCATCCTTTACTACCTGGAAAATTATTATTCTGTGTTAGTAAAGATTTATGTCTTATTGATTCTTGATCTTCTGGGATTTTGCAGTGAAGATGTGGTGTTTTTCTATAATTGTTGTATTTTGCATTTTGTTGGTTGATGACTTGTTTTGTCTTTGTGGTTTTCTTTTAATTATCTTTTGAGTAGTTGAATGCATGCTCCGTTGCTTAATTGAACACTATGGTGTTTTACACAAGAATATAAGATAAATTATGCTTTAGTTCAGATATACAAGTTTGGAAATCTGAAAATTTCTTATCATTTCTTCCCTTCTCTTCCCCTTTTCTAAAGAAACATAATGAACTGATATCAAAATCATACAACTTTCTTACTTCTAAGGAAATTATCTATACGATTATATACAATCCTTCTCCCATCATTCCACATTCCAGTGAACATGGCCTACGGCGTTCACCTTTTTGTTTCACATATCAGAATGGTCCTCCTTTTTGGTAGATTAGTATGCATCCTAGATTATTGAGATAAGTATTTTTTATTGGATCAACCTGGCTTTGGAAAAAGTACTACATCATAATCTTAAATGATGATTTGATGTATTATTGTTGTTGATTCTGTTGTCTTTAGTGTTATTATTGTTTTGGGTTGCATCTCAACAGCAAAATGAAGCCTGTAGTCCAGTTAGTTGTGGTAAGACTTTAAGAGTGTGATTAACTGGGCTTGCTTAGTGGTAACTGGAAGACTATGGGATAATTTATTAACTTTTTTTCTTTTTGAAGTTACAGAAGAAACCTTCCTTGGATGACCAATAGGAGATTTAGTTATGTATTATTTATAATTTTGAAATTATATTTTTCGTTGATTGCTATTTTGCTTAGCACTTGGGATTTTAATAGTTTGCTACATGGTGTATCTATTTTGTTTAAACCTGTCTACATATATGAAAACTAAAGAAGGAGTAGGGTATTATTATGTATCTAAATGTAGCATTCTAATCATAAATTACTAATTAGTGTACATAAATAAGCTTATAAGTTATAAGTTCATGTCCTTGTTTTATTTTTTTTGATAAGTAAGTTCATGTCCTTGTTTTATAAATTTATTAATAGTGTAGAAAGAAAAAAGAACATGTGTTAAATTACTGATTGCCCCAAAAGCTTAAACTATTGGGATATGGTAAATTTTATCATTTAACCACATACTTTTAATAACATGAATAAAATAATACCTAGAAAAGAGAATATACCCTTTCACTTGACTATGTTGATACCATCTCTACCAAACACTGTGACCACACAGGTTGGAATATCACCCCTTGTCTTCACAACTTACATCTTACTCTTGTTCTTCTTAGCACTATTAGGAACCAATAACCTACAACTGCCAGCACCTCAGGACGTTTCTGCCTGTAATTCAGACATCTGCATTTCATATCCCCTTCTCACCAGATTATCCCCTGAAGCACCAGTGTACCCCTATGTCACTAAGGATGTTATGGTACTAGTGGTACTTTCCTGTTTGCTTTTCACTAAGGCCTCCCAAGTTTCCCTGTTGAACATGCTCCTTTCTTGCTTCAGTTTATTATTATTGTTGTTGTTGTTGTTGTTGTTATTGGTTAGAAATCCTAATGCTACTACTTGAACCCCTCCCTTCCCTGTACCCCAAGCACGTATGTGCTTGGGAGGTACCAATCCGCATAAGAGGCAGTTGGTTGCTACATTGTGCATTTCAAGTGTCCTGTATCTGTATTCTGTGCCAGGAATTGATATAATCATCTACAAAATTACAAATTGCTTACCTCACTGAAGGCTCTAGCATAGCAAATTAACATTTTCTAAAACAATGTGACAATTTTGTTCTCTCACACTCTCTCTTTTGTGCTTGTTTTTCTGAGTCTCTGTGGTTTATTTTCTGGCTTTATTGATAAGTATAGGTGGGGTACAAACGGTCTATTTCTTTTTTTTTGTGGCAGTTGTATTATCGATGTTCCTAGAGTTGCTGTCAGAATGGCTTCTAGTCAATGCTGTTCCAAGAATTATACACCTTTTGTTTGTAATTTACTTCCATCTAGGAGAGGGTTAGCTTTATGACTCCTTTAATGGGTAGAATGTTTGTTGTGTTCCAGCATAAGGTCAAGCCAGGCTCATACACTTGGAGACATCACAGGCCACACCCCCCCCCCCCCCCTCCCCCCACACACACACGAAGGCCCCCTCCACGAAGATCTGGTTTTGTGGATGACCTGTTTGATATGTTCAACTCCATAGAAGAATTGACATCCTCCGAGACAGCTCTCGACCCCATGGAAGAATTAACATCCTTGGAGATGGCTCTTTTTTTAAGGGATCTAATTCTGGATACATCTGACTCATCAAGTGATGAAGAAGATTTTTATAGCCCATGAGCTACTAGATATAGCCAGTTGTAATCATGTTGATTGTCTGTGGGGATTTTCTAAACATTGCTGTGTTGGCATTTTGTCAGCCTACTACTCTCTGCATTAGCAGAAAGACTTGCTTGTAGTTTTTGAACTCTATATTACGACAAGATACTATTATTTATAATTGATATCTTGGTTTCCCTGCTGGGGTTAGATTGTTTCTGCTTGGGGTGATTACTGGCATTATCCAATGTTGATGTCAATAAGCCTTGGAGTGTAGGTTCTTTGGTAGATATTTGATTGCTGGAGCACATAATAATTTTATGTTTGTCATTAATGGTGCTCAGTTTCCTTGGATACTTTGTAAACAAAGAACTTTCTTGTAGTTTGACATGTACACTTCAATTTCCTGTTCAAAGGTCTTCCTTTTACACATTTTCTCTTTTTAGTGAGTTTATGCTCCTTATAGTTTGATATTTTAAGACATTTGACAAACATGGCCGGTGAAGTGATTACCACTGTGGTGTATAATGTTTGTATTTGTTATATTTCTTTCCCATGAGTGGAAGAGGGGTTACTAAGCTTGTTGAGCTTCTTTTGGAAAACCTTCAGTAAAGGGTTCTGTGGACTAGCTTTATGAAGTGGTTTGTTTGCAAATATGGGTTGTTACAGAAGGCTCATCTTTGTGACTTGTATGTCATGTTACAAATGTACTCATTTTCTGTGCTGCATCATTTTTCTCCATACAGGTTTATGAGCCTTCTCAGCTTGAAAGTATATGCATCTGCTTTTTATTTTCCCTATTTTGGTTATGGGGGTTGCATGCAATGTAATAAGTTCAGAGCCTCATTAGGTTTTTCTGTGTGGATGTTCTCTTATTGCAGCATGCATATCGAGATGGCCGTCTAGAGGAGGTAGTTCTACGTCATCTTGGGTCTGAAGATGGAGAAACTGTGATAGCTAAAAATATTAGGTTTTGTCTGTAGCTTTTGTTGTTATTCAACTCAGTCCATTTTTTTTCCCTTAAATAATTTAATATTCCCATGCTCACTGAGTTTTGGTTATTGCCAGGCTGTCAGAGTTCCTTGGTAACATGCGTATAAGGTGAACAGATGCTGTTTTATAGTCTAGAGTAAGTATGAAGTTATGACTTGGATTCTGCTTTCCGTACAAGTATTTTGTACATTACGACTTGACCTGTGGATTAATTTTTTGATGTTCCTTACTTATCAAAAAAAAAAAAAAAAATTGATGTTCCTTAATCTTAGGAAATTTTTTATTCCAACTAGAGCTCAAACTAATAAATAAAAGTAAATTTGTATACTGTGTACTCGTGGTGCAAGGGTTTTACCTGACCTCTACTTGGAATGCATTAGCAGTCATTGACATGCTAGGTATATTGAGCAAAAAATATCAGTCTTTGACAAATAATGGCTTTGTTGGTCATCAGGAAAGTTTTCAGTGATGGCATGCTCTCGTACTCACTGAATCTAAAGGATTGTCTTGATGTTATAAACTTATATTACCACCTTAGCACTGTGGTTTTGCCAAAAAACTGGTTATCAGTTGCACTAGTTTCATCAATTGCAAAAAGTATCTTAATTGCTTGAACCTGTATTCATATTGCAGGATATCTAATGATATGGAGAAATCATGCGCCACTTCAATTGCTGAGTTCTTTTCAAATGCCAGTGTGGCACTCCAGTTGTTTTTGAGGTATGATGCAATAGAGATATTTATATGCTTTTCTAAGATTTGTGTAAGTTGATGGTTGCTCAGTTGGACCCCTGAAGTGACCTTCAATGTCTCTTTGCTTTACAAATATATATTTTGGTTCCATTGCCTCTGCTGCCCAGTTGTATTTATTCACCTTTCAATGGTGAGATGTTTGATTCTACCTATTATGGGTGTTGGGAATTTTAGGTTTCGGTATTTTTTTTGGTCCAACAAAGATTTAGACGTTTAGTCTTGGCGCAATGTCAAGTGCCTTCCACAAAAAGTAACAAGTTGTGGGTTTTTTTTTTTTTTTTTATTTTATTTTATTTTTTTTTATGCGAACAAGTTGTGGGTTTGACCTTTGTATTTGACTTGATGATTGGTTCTTATTTCTAAGTTTATATTGATAACTTGGATTGACACGAAATTATTGGGCGGTTCTTATGACTCATGCCAAATGAAATATGCGGTAATAGTTTATAAGTCACAAGCTTTTGTTAGGATTTACATGCGCCGTACAAATTAGGTTGCAAGATTCTTCTACAAATCTGTGAATCCTAGGAATTCTTTCTCCATGTCACTTCTTTTTAATTAATTTATGATTAAAAGAAACGGCTGTAAAAAGTCAAGATGAGGAAATTGTTTTTTTTAGAAGTATTATATTTTAGTCACTGTTCTCTGAACCTCTTATTGCTATCATTAACACAGATTTGCTTGCTGTAGGGGACCAGAACATGGAGTGTTGGGCATGCTATACTATTTATCAAGGTGCATCTTCTATCAAAGTAATAAAATCGTCATGCATTGGATGGGTATGTTTGAGAGTTCTCATCAGCTGTCTATTTATGGGATAATGATTTTTAGCAATGGGCGTGCAAATAGCCGTGTTGTTACCTAGTTGAATGGTTCTCCCTCACCAACAGTGATATATTTGGAACTGTTTATATAATTGTTTTTTCTGGCTTCCATTCTTGTCAATATGGAGCTGTGATGACATGTTTTGGGCAACATTGTCTGAGGTCTTTTGTATTCTAATCTGAATTTTTCTGCTGTTTGAGGACATTGGATCTCAATTTCATTTATAGATACTTATATCACTTGTTATACATGAAAGATTAGCTTCCTCTCTCACTCTCTCCTTGCTCACTAGCTCAAAAATGGTTAAGAGTTTCAAATATACGTTTAGGTGCAAAATAACCAAAAATTAGTCGTCAAGATAGAAATTTTACTCTAACTTAATTTAAGTGTATATGTGTGTAAATCTCTTTCTGGGAGACTTGAACTCGGCCCTTGTCCCCCACACCTCACAAGCAATTATACTTGTGGAGTGACCATCACATCAATGGTACACCGTGGTTTAATTGTATAATTCTAGCCTTGAAAACATATGAATGAAGTTTAAACTCTTGATTAATGTATAATTTGGGCAAAAATATTCTTTTCGGTCCTGAAATATAATTTATATTCTATTTTTGTCCCCAAAATATATAATGTCCCTCGTATATCTATTCGCTGTTATGTTTTCTATCGGTGTGTATTACAGAATGCATATTTTTGAAAACAAAATAGAATCTAGATTTTTTTAGAAATGAAAAGCTTATCTTTGAAATATGGCTTTGATTTTGTTTAATTTTTTTTTTAATCTTTTTATTAAACCTGTAAAAAAAATTAACAAGAGTGGAAGGGAACACTGGCGGTAAAACATTTTAATTGTTTATGGACAAAAATAAAACCTTTTAAATCTTAAGAAAGACAATCAAAATAGAACGTGAGATATAATTAAATGAAACCTCCAGCTGCCATTGGTCTCACAGGCTGCTTCCTTACATAGAAATCTTGAGCTCTGAGAAGGTGACTAGTGCATATGCAATAGTGGCAAAAGAGTTGAAACGTGGCTTATTGTGCCATCACAATGATCTCAGTATGTAGTTTCATAATTCGATCTAACTAGGCCAATCTTTTATACATTAAAAACTTTAATCGGAGGGCTGCTTTACGATATTACACTTTAATTAACATTGTTTTCAAAGCTATACTATGGAACAATTTTACAAATACGAACCTTGTGAAATATTTCAAATACGGAATCCTCATGACCTTAAAATCTGATGTTGCTGTGAGACCAAACAATATATACCTTGCTTCAATCTGCCTAAACATTTAGGCAACATCACTCATGCATGGACAGGGATCGATGTAAAAGGTGATCCTCTATGTGTTGAAGCCAGAGCGACACTCTTGGTTGTTTCTAGTTCATTATATACACTCCAAGGGGGCGTTTGATTGACAGTGATGTTGCATATGCTGTAATATTAAGTTATTGTAATCTTACATTAATGTAATCTCAATACAAGAATATAACATTATATTGTTTAAAAAGGCGATGAGATTAAAACAGCATGATATATTTTATAATTTAAAATTATGGTAATGTTAGAAAAAAAAAAGAAAAAAAACCAAAAACCTTAATGTCATATCATCGTAATATACATCATATCAATGACACATTACAATGAACCAAACATCCTCTAAATGTTATTGGATCCATTCAAAATTCTACCTCCGCTCAAAATTCAAAATTCTTATATTTCCTTTCGGCATGTTATTAGATCCTCAAATAGTTTAGCCCATTCCCTTGTTGCTACAACCCCCTTTTATAATTGTACTAGTGCCATTCCCATCTCCTCTAATCCTACTTTGTTTTACTGGTGGAGAAGGTAGAGGGGTTGGTCCTAGGTCTTTGTCTTAATAAATTTGTATTAATCAGCAAAATTATAAATATATATATATATATATATATATATATATTTTATATGTTATAAAAACTAGCAATAGAAGACACTAAGCTCATGCCAAATTTTATGCCATTAACAACTACCCATTCTCTAAATCACATTTGAAAATATACAAGTATGCAAGTATACGTGGTTAGAATTGAAGTTCTATGAGTTACTTGCTATCCGTGAAATATGCATTGATCATATTATCATCATCAACTGTTTTTCCAGTTAGTTTAAGGGTGAGTTTGGTTCGACTTTCAAAAGTTGGACTTTTTGAAAAAGTTGAGTTTTCAAAAAGTGCATAATGAAAAAGTGATTTTTCAAAAAGCTGAGTGTTTAGTAAAAACTGTTAAAAAGTGCTTTTTGAAAAAGCTGAGTGTTTGGCTAGCACTATAAAAGTTGCAGTTTGAGGGATAAATTACCAAAAAGGACAATGTATATATAAGGAGTTTATTTCATACTTAAATCAACTATTTCATATACTTACTAAAAAAAAAAAAAAATAATAATAATATATATAATAATATATATAATTGGTATTATTTTAATAATGTTTAGGTAATTTTTCTTTTTTAGTGTCATAATTATTTGTTATTACCATTAATGACTTCTTATCAATATTATTAAATCTAAATAATTTTCATCATCATGAAGCACAAAATGAAAATGTAAAAAGATAAAATATACACCAATAATCCAAGATTAAATTGTACTACATAAAAATGTAAAAAAATATGATAAAATACATACCAATAACCCAAGTTTAAATTGTACTACATGATATTGGTCCTTATCATAGTTTAGACCGGTCTCATTACAAAATTTGGTCACCAAATTGAACCAACCTTTGGTACTAAAGCCAGCACCTTTTGTTCTATTCCCGGCTTGAATTTGTTCCACACAAATGTTACAAAAGGTAGTTGTCCACGTTGGATTAATATCCCAGTCTGCTCTAGCCTTTTTTACCTCAGAGTTGGAAGTAGTCTTTTTACCCATCTATAAAGTTAACCAACCATAAGAAATGCAAAAAATAGAATTCAAGCCGGGAATGCAAAAAATAGAATGCAAAAAATAGAATTATAATCATCCATGTTGCAGCTTGGACTAGCTGCCAGTGCAGTGTGCAGCCCAAGCTGCACTGGCTGCTGCACTGTGTGCAGCTTGGGCTGCACACTGCACTGGTGCAGCAGCTAGACCAGCTGCTGCACTGTGTGCAGGTCCTCTTCTTCATCATCATCCATCTATAATTACTAACAAAAAAAGGGAGTTGTCTTAAGTTACTGACTATAATTATTTCATTTTAGTTTGCAAGGTACTATGAAATAATACTAGTGCAAGGCTATAATAATGTCCAAGAGGTTAATTCTTATCATTTTATTACAATTTGTAATATTTGTCCACACCATTATAGACTTTTACTTCGTGATATACTCTGTACAACCTCCTTGGCCTTTGGCTCCATTACCTTTCCTATACGGCCATTAATGAATACGAAATATCAAATTTAGTAAAAAACCTTACTAGTTTATGTTAAATTCAAGGACCAAAATTAGAAAGATTCCTTAAAACCAATCACAAGTTAGACCCAAAAAGGATAAAAACAAAAACTAAAATTTACACAGAACTAATTTCAGTTCATGCTAATCACAGATAAATAAAAAGATTATGCATACCAGTAACAACAACATCTCTACCATCCATTTCCAATCAACACCAAAATAATCCAATAAAAACAATTAAAAACAGGTTTGACCCATATAGGATAAGAAAGAAATATATACATCAAATTTAAGAACTAATTTTAGCTTATGCTAATAATAGACAAAAGAAATAGATTATACATACCAAGAAACAAGAACATATATAAAACCCCACATTCAACAGAGCACGCACACCCCATCAGCACTTCACCATGCAGCAACCAACAAAGCCAATATTCCACAATGTCACATACACAACGAACCATATCAACCAGTATCAAAAATATTTATATTTCTTCTGAAAATTCTTCTTTCCTTCTCATTCTTTATATTTCTAAAATACCCAAATCATACTAATAAAATACCCAAATCAGATATCGCATAACTTGAGACAGAGCATCCACAAAAAATAAAATAAAAAATAAATAAATTACGAAGCATGTACCCATAAAGCTTTTTCAGTACCCGGCAAGAGAACAAATATATCTTTAGCAAGAACAAAGCATGCAAGATCTGAAAATTCTTTTTTTCAGCTTGGTAAAAAAATTAAAAAAAAAATTCCAGATCAATGTTGGTACCTGGTGGCTTTGGGTAGCAGATCCGTGTTGCTTGGGGTTTTTTTTTTATCAAAACTCTACCTGCAAAATGTATTTCTCAGATCAGATTAGACAAATAAAAAAAAAAAAAAAAAATTACAGAGGAAGGCCCGTTGAAGAAGACGAAGAAAGAAGAAGAAGAGGAAGAAGATTTTCAACGGATGACAAAAGAAAAGAGAGACTTACGCGCGGAAAGTTGTTACTTGTAGCAGCACAGAGATGAGAGGAACGAAGGAGCTTGCGCAGAGCAGAGAGACCCAAAGTGAAATGAAGTGCCTGTGCGATCTCTGAAGACATGAGCATTTGAAGGGCAATTTCGTAATTGCCTGCTCACTCCAACGGATACCCCAAAACGCCCAAGGACTTTTGGAAAATGGACCTGATGCTTGGCATAAGGACTGATGCGCGTTCAGGGCGTTTTTTAAAACGCAACTTTTGACCCAAAGTTGCGTTTTGTAATAACCAAACGCAATTTTTGGGCCAGCGTTTTGCAAAACGCAACTTTTAGGCTCTAAAAGTTGAACCAAACGGGTACTAAATGACCCAAGTGTAATACCAGAAGCAACCCAACACTGAGTTGGTTGGGTTGACTATAGATTGACTTTTGTAGAAAATGGTATCTGGATGGCACTCCTATGTAAGATTTATTTGTAAAAATTATTATGGCTTTAGAATTCAAAAGATCTCACAAACAACTATTTTGAAAGAAAAAAAAAATAGAAAGCCAAACAAAGAATAAACAATCACACAATAGAGAGAACACTAAGGATTTACGTGGTTCGGCCTTTGGCCTACATCCACGGGCGGTGACAAGGAGAAAGTTTCACTAACAAATATGGAGAGTACAAAGGTCGTGTAGAACCACTCTCACAAACCCAAACCCCAATACACCCAAATAACTCTATATCAAAGAGTTCCCTTTCAACTCTTAACATAATTCAAGGCTAAACAATAGTTGTCGTCCATGCAAAGAATCAATTTGAAAAATGGCTAATAGACAATCCAATTCAAAGACACAACAACATCAACATTGACTACCCCAGTTACATAATTTCTTGATTCAAGACAGCCATTGCATATTTAATGGCTTGGGTAGATCCACCAGGGATGGCATCCATGACCTCATTCACTTTAGCCTCTACTTTCTCCTTGTCAACTAGGAACATTGTCTCCCAACTCTTTTTGTTGCTTCTAGTTTGGTACAAAACTGAGTCAGCTTGGTTCTTTCTATCTATGGCATCCCACTCTTCCTTATCTTCCTTTTGCAAAAGTTTCAGCTTCTTTAACCATCCTATCCACCTGCAACATTTTTGTTTTGTACATACAAACATGGGGTTATTAACATAATTAGGTTACGTATACAGGTTATAATAAAAAATGTGAACGTTTCCTTTTTTTTTTTTTCCAAATCGAAAAACAACGCTTGAAATGCTGAGATTTTAGAAAGAAATGAAAGATGTAGGTTCTTGTAGAACATGGTAGCATGATTGAATGGGGTGATAAATAAATAAATAAAAAGCTCCTTGTGCTACAATATAAATTATTAGAAAGCGGCATATTCCACTAATGGTTTAAATTTTTCTTGATATATGTATTAGTTATTTCTCAAATAGATTAAATAATTATAGTTAGCAAGATAGTTTGGGATTCAGGCTTATTCAGACTCATTCTAATAGTATCTCTGGCCACAACATCTTCAACCACCAGATTCTAATTCATGCCTTCTGTTAAGAACTAAAACTTGTTATATCTAGTTTGAACAAAAACCAAATTCACGATAGTTTTTGCAAATACATACCTCATCACTTGGCATGGTGCTAGCACTGGTTTTGGCTCTACGAAAAAATTTTCAAGGGATTTGTTGGCCTTCATGAACTCTCTCTCATCCGTTTTTTAGATAGACAGAGAACTCTCTCTCACCCTGATAGACGTTAATCCCTTCACTGGTCTGTCCATCTGCTGTGGTGGAGAACACCTCTGATTTGGAAGTTGGTGAATTGTGTTCCTTGCGATAATCTTTGTCATTGCACCCCCCCCCCCCCCCCCCAAAAGTTTTCAAGTCCTTCTATGGTGAGACATACAAGAGCACAATGTCATTAACTTCTCCAGCTAAAAAACAAGAGTCTGGAAATAAAACTGACACAAATAAGTGGAAAAAAAAAAAAAAAAAAAAAAAAAAAAAAAAAAAAAAAAAAAACAGGAAAAGGGCACACCTGAACGGCAGCCCCAAAAGCAACAACTTCATCTATATCTTTGGAGGAAAGCCTATGAGAAAGTTAATTGCAGTTGTAATCCGGTGAGGCAAGTAGACTACCAGATGACAGAAAAAGAGAGTTCAAATCAAAAGAAAGAAAACTGAAGTGATGGAGATAAAACAAATACAGTGATATTGCATATGAGTTATTCTATTTCTGAACATGCATGGTGCCAAACCATGGAGTAAAAATTTCAATTGCCAAAAAGCATACCTGTCTAACAAATCTGAATACAGCTCGTCAAATTTGGCACTTGTCAGCATGGTGTCAAGGTGTTTTGGGCCATCCACAATGGCGATAACGAAAGGTAAACTGGAAAAGAAAATGTTTTTTCTCTGTGATTATGGCAAAGAGAGAGATCAACATAAAGAAAGAAGACATAGAAACAGGCACATACTTAATATTTGTCCGAGTCAGAGATGACAGCTCCATCTTTGCTTTCTCAGCAGTCTCTGTGAGACGTTGTAGAGCTTGCTTGTCATTTAGATGATCTATGCCTTCATCTTTCTTAAAGTTTTCAGCAAGCCAATCAACTATTCTCTATTAAAAATTATAGAATGTAAGGGTGTAATTTAGTCACAACTAACTATAAATCAGAAAACAAAGAATATAAGCTAAAGATCTACTCTTTTCTCTTGTTTCAACCTTGTCCATATCATCGCCTCCTAGATGAGTGTCAGCCAAGGTAGGACGTACCTCAAATACTCCATCTCCAACATGAAGAACTGCATGGGAAAAACATAACAGAAGTATTTAAGGTTCATTACCTATTCTGTATATGTTTACATGTCACAGCTCAGAATTCTTCAAATTTGATTATAGACAAGTGTAACTGATCTGTACCTTAGCTACATCAGCTTCTCAAATCCTGAAACTATCCAGGCAAAAAATCCCATCATCAGATTACCAAAGAAATTTCTTCAGATTATCTGATTCTTCTAGGTAATTGGCATTTGCTAGATGCTTATCCCTATAAAATATTTCTCATGATAGTTCTTGTAATTAAAGTACTGTTATGTATATACTATATAGGTAATAGAGTTACAATTTGAAACACATTAGAAAAAAAGAAAAAAAAAATCATCACAAGTTTGTTTTGTTATTGAAAAAATTACACTAGGATAAAAGTTAGCTTAGGTTTTCACTGAGGGTGGCTGAAAAAGTCCAAGAACTGGCCACCCTGAAATTTTACTTTATCTGAAGATAGGTAGTAATCTTGTTGCTAACACCAAGCTACAGTTCATCCAAATGCAACCTATCAGAAATAAGTTTGAGAATTAACATTAAAAAAAAAGGAAAAAAGAGGGAAATAATACTAGAAAACAAATAGCACCAATTAGGGATATCTGTTGTACCAACCATCAATGCAAAATTACAAACAGGATTCCTCACAGCAGCAACAACAAACTTTTCTGGTGCCTGCAGCATTAGAAAAAAAATATGATCCGATTCTTAAGTGAGCCCCAGTTCATTTGAGAAATCAAATATGAATGTGTATCATTAATCATAACATCCACTTTACCAAGTATTTGCATGCAGTGCACCATGAATTAAACAGAGAGAAATGATAAAAACGTGACACACAAGACCACCGGTCCATGTATGACAAGTAGCCCACTTATAAGTTTGACTTGCACTAATCTCTCAACTATCTAATCCATAATGGAAGAGATTTCTTTGTGGAAAACCACTAGCTGGTAATAGATATCTTAACAATCAAATGCTAGACTCAAAACAAATAAAACTTGGAAGGCACAAGGGATATAGGAGGAAAGATTGAGAGATAAATTAAATTACCAAAAAAAAGAAAAAAAAAAAGAGGGGAAGTAAAAATATACAAATTTCATAATTAAAGCACCTGACCAATCAAGTGGGTTGTCAGCGAGTCCCTTGTCAATGACATGATCTATAGCTGTGAGTAGATCATTTACATCCTGTGCATAACATAGAATAAAGAAAACAGGGTTTATATGAGATTCCCAACTAGTATCGCAATGCAAGAATTCAAATAATATTTTTTAAATTAAGAAGAAAAAAATGACCATAGCAGGTGTAACAAAACTAGATACATAATAAGTACCTATTGCCCAACTTTCCCTGGAAGAGATTGTAATGCTTCTTCACCAAAACCTAGTGAACCTCTGAGATAAATTACCATGTTAGAAGAAACTAGAAAGATAATCAGGCATATGTTGATGTAAGTAATATTGGTATTCAAAATAGGCTTTTTCAAGCATGTGATCCTTAAAATCCTAAAGGACCCAAACAAACATTAAAGATTCTGTAAAATCAAGTAGCATGCAAAAAGCAATTGGCATACCACTTCCTCTTAAACCATGAATAATGGAAAGCAAATAACACTTGAGAGACATTTTTCATTTCTCAAAAGGAGGGGGAAAAAAAAAACTTTAAACGATATTACAAAAAGATTTGCCATCTTAAATCAAAATCTAGGACATAGGACAGAATCCTAAGGAGACCAAAGAAACTATAGTTTTTAATCTCAAGTTTTACAAACAAAGACCTTTTCTGAATATTGTTTGCGAATGCTATAGAAATCACTCCATGATTCCAAATTTCTTAAGAATATTATTTTACATAAATTTTCCAAAAATTCCAAATTTCTACCATCTTTCAATAAATTTGCCAAAAATTCAAAACAAAAGAACAAAGTGTAATAAGATATATTAAGATAGGAGTGAGATATGCACCACATTATCTTCTTGTAGTTGCAGTAAATTCACTAAAAACTGTTTGTTTCCAAATTCAAAGTTCCTACATGCAGATTTCAATAACTGATAAATTCACTAAACCTGAAACAAAAGGAAGAATGAAGAGAATCAGTATTTAGTAAATTCAAAGTGAACTTAGAAAGGAGATGCATGAATGTAAGAAAGTAGTGGCGTTGAATCCCTCTGAATCAACTGACCAGATCTCAAGATTTTTTTTCTCAATAAGTGAAAAAAAAAAAAATAAATAAAAAATCCCTTCTCAGTTCCCAGATAACAATGTAATGAGATAAAACTAAATAAAAATTTATAGTTACATTGTAGAGAACATGATTTTTATTACTCATTTTTTGATTCATATGGTTACAGAGTGAAGTGAGTTACAGAAACTAAAGGCACAAACTGAAAATCATGACCAACCTATTTTAATTAAGAAATAAATATAGTGAGTTAAAACAATTACCTGTTTAGGTTTAAAATTTTCAATAGCTTCACAAAGAAATCGTCAAATATCCAAGGAATCAGCTACGCACATAATGAAGCCATTTTTGAAAAGGAACAACTTTTCTGTTAACACCTTGTTGTGATCTTTATCCAAGCCAAACTACTAGATATAAGTTTGAGAACGTACAAAAATAAGAATATAAATGAAAGGAAAAAAATAAGATTTACCACTGATTTTTTCATTAGAGGCATACATAATTGCAGCAACGACTCGCTTTGGAGATCACAAACTCCAATCTGTTCTTATATATATTCCAAGCTTTTCCATATTCTGCACACAAATTATACTTCTAATTGAAGGAAAACAAGCAGAATTTGGATAATTTATTAACAAAGAAACTGAATTTAAAGGAGATGTATGGACCTGTAGTTAAATTGAACCATAATATCCTTCTGAAATACATTCAATTTAGGATGCGAGCAGTCTTGGACCATTCCCTAGCAATTTCTGCCTGGAATCATTCCAAAAAAGTGAGGAAAAGAAAATAAAACAAAGTTTTCAATATTATGTTTATGTCAGTTTGGCTTACAATAAAAGAAGTATGCATTTGATGTGAGAATTCAATTGATTTTCTTTCTCCTTTTTCAAATGACAAACTATGTATAACTCTATAATTTTATTTTATTGATCCTATCTTCTTATCCAAATATTGTTCATAAAGTAAAATCCATCACAGTACTTCTGCATGTCCAAACTAAGTTATCATTGTACAGTGAACAAAAATCAGCCATAATGTAAGAACCCAAAAACCACACTGGATATTGTTGTTTGTTGATAAAGTGTTAAAGCTAACAAAAGAGCAAATACCTGAATATAAAACAGCTTCATAGAGGGTCGTTGTCAATAAAGATCATTCACCAGAATGTTATCAAATCTAACAAGTGCCAGATTTTACTCTGTTTATTCAGAATCAAGAACCCAAACAAAGAAGTGTCATTTTGTAGTTTATATAAAGGCAGAAATCATTAGAATGAACAAAGAAATGAGAATCATATCTAGAATGAAATTTGTATGCAAAGGGAAAAGAGAATGAAACAAAAAACAAGATAATCACCTAAGCCATGGACTTGTTGCACTTGTTCCTAAGGTTCTGAACATGCCCAGATACTTACACCTCCGTTTGTTCTGTGCTTCCAATTAAATCTACATCAAAAATCAAAGAAAATTATAGTAATAACCCTTAAAAGTTTGGTTGCTGAATGATCAATAAAAATTTAACAAGAAATCCTTTATGTCTCTACAGTTAAGCCGTTCCAATTTCAAAATAAATAAATAAACGTCTCTGATTTTTAATTACCAGAAAACCTAAACAAATTATCAATTCAATTATATAATATTGTTTCTATACAGAATAGAAAAGCTCAGTTTCTTTTGAAAGCATAGAATGCATACCAAGTGAAAGAGGGGAGTGGCCGTTGCAGAAGACGAAGTAGAGCCGTTTGCTGGTGTGGTCTCATCACTCCCATCTGATTTCCAAATTAGGGAAATCCTTATCGATTTTATTTTTGTATTTTTCCTCTAACTGAGGACACTCCACAATTTGTAGTTTTTGTAAAGACTTGAGACAGCCATCATCAGGTAGTGTTGTGAGATTGGGACATCCCCAAATGGAAAGCTTTTCAAGTGAGATTGGATTCCTAATTGATTCGGGGAAAGTAATCAAATTGGGAAAGCCCATAATTCGCAGCAACCGTAAAGAAGTGAGACAACTAATCTCAAGAAGTGATGTCAGATTAGGCTCACATCTTGCAATCCCAAAATATTCAAGTGAGGTGAGCTCCGGCAAAGTCATTAAATTTGGACAGTTTGAAATGCGGAGCTCTTTTAGGGTGGAAATACATTGAAGACCCACAGGGAGAGACTTCAGTTTCGGAATACCTTTGAAAAATAAATCACGGAGACAATTGAGGCATCGCCATTCCATGCCATCATCATGCATGTCTCTGAATGGATCGAACTCCTCGCAATCGACAATTGATAGCAAACAGAGGGAGGTGAGATTACGCACCGCTCCAGACATAGATGTTAGTCTAGGGCAATTCTCAATATATAGTTCTTTGAGAGAATGTAGTGCCCACTCAGCCGGAAGAGACTCTATATCTTCTATAGAAAACAAAGTCATATCATTTAATTTGGAGAGAGGAGAAGAAGAGGATAATGAAGAGTAGGAAACTGACATTGTCTCTTGCAAAGGCTTCAAACTGACCTTGTTTAAACATAGAGATTCTTCGAGATTGGGAAACAGGGGCATGGAAGTCATTTTAGGGCAATTAATAATCCACAAATGAGAAAGAAGAGGAAATAAAGGCAGTGAGTTGTGAGACTGATCTTGTTGATGATCTGGTGTTGACGCAGATATTGTTGCAACTAAATCCCTCCCTGTTTTCCCCCACCATCCCTTCAAATTAGGACATTCCTCTATTGTGAGTGACTTTAAAGATGGGAAGAACGTTGTTGATAATGTTGTGGATGAAGCAGGCACCTCTTTACTCATATCATTGTCGGATATGTACTCCAAATCATTCATCATGTCAAGCCTTAGAGATTCTAAAGAGGGGAGATGAGACAATGGTGGTAGATATCGGCATCTCTTACAATTCTCTATCCTTAAATCAACAAGATTTGTGAGAGAAGAGACCCAACTTGAAAATTTCACACCCTTGTACTGATGCACTTCCAAATGTTTGAGATTTTGGTGTGGCTGGAGGTCTTCTAATAACTTCTCATCTTCATTATTATCTACTTGATCTTGATGATACCATTTTAATATCAATTTTTCAAGATGTTGCTTCTCCCTTAAATTCACAACAATGGATTCTGAGTTAGCTTCTTTCAACCGTTCCAAATGTGAGATCTCTAATGTTCCTTGCAGGTTTAGCTTCTTCAATTCGCCTAATCCACCAGTGTGGGAGGAGGTGCTCACAATGAATAATTGAAATGTTTGAAGTGAAGTCATTTGCCCTAATCCACAAGGCATATGACTCAAATTATCACAACCACGATTATAAAGATGTTTGAGGTTAACCAATTCTCTAAACTTTTTGGGTAATTCTTTAAGACCTCTACAATCATAAAGTTTTAGTACTTGCAAATTCAACAATGTAGTAATTGAATCAGGGAGAGTTTCAATATTCCAATTAAAAGATACATCAAGATACTTTAGATGTATTAACTTCCCTATAGAATTTGGTATTGATTTAATGTTCAGTGCATGTAAATCTAACGCACGCAAGCTCTTGAAACTCAAAATAATTGTTTTCAACATTGACTCATCCAAGCCACCAGATTTATGCTCATTATATGTTAGAAGAAATGTATGTACCTTGACTGCTTTAACCAACAACCTTAAAGTTTCAGTAAAAGATGAGTCAATAGAAAATGGACATGATACATGACGATTTTTTTCATTAATATTTTTTCCATCAATATTAATGAGCCTGCACTCCTCGCCTGCAATAGCTTCCGCAAGATCATGAATTAAATCATGCATCTTGTATCTTAAGCCTTTGTAAGTCCCTACTTCTTCAAAGAAGGACCTCCAAAGTAAATCCTTGAAATACTCATCACCAACATCCTCTAATTGTTGATTTTTGTTTGATGATTGGATAAACCCTTGTGCTATCCATAGTTGTATCACTGTTTCCTTGTCCATCTCATAATCTTTGGGAAACAAAGAGCAATAAGTGAAACAACTCTTTAAATATGATGGGAGATTATCATAACTCAACTTTAAAATAGGTAAAATCTCATTCCCTAGAGTTACATTTTCTAGTAAATTATTCTTTACAAATAACCACTCAGATTCTGTTTCCTTACAGTATAACACATGTCCTATGGACTTTATGGCAAGGGGTACACCTTGACATATTTTTACAATCTCCGATCCAATTTCCCTCAGTGTAGGATTATTGGTCACTTGCCCTTTGCTAAATGCCACTTTCTCAAATAAAAACCAAGACTGCTCTATGGAGAGACCTTTGAGATTAATATATGGTGAATCTGTGTGTGTAATCTTTGCAACCAATTTACTACGAGTGGTTATTACAATCTTACTTCCTTTCAAACCACCCATTAAAATATTCTTCAAGTTAAGCCATTTTTCACGATCTTCATTCCATATATCATCCAACACAAGTAAGTATTTCTTTCTATCAATTTTTTCACGAAGTTTAATTTGCAATTGATCCATTTCAAGATTTCTAGGTGCATCACCTATAGCAGATATTATTATCTTTTCAATAATACTTTTCAACTCAAAGACATCAGAAACACATACCCACATTTTTAACTCAAAATTATTTTTGACTTTCTCATCATTGTACACACATTGAGCAAGAGTAGTTTTCCCTAATCCCCCTATCCCCACAATGGGAATAACCGAAACATTCTCTTCTACATTAGAGTCCAATAATAGTTCTATGATAGCCTTTTTTTCCTCTTCCCTCCCAATAACTTCTTCTTCACGTACAAATGAGTGAGTTGGTTCCCTCACTACTTTAGGCTCTACGTGGTATTCTTTCAGGTGAAACTTTTCCCTGACTTCTGCTATTGCATTTAGCTTTTGCCTCATTGCCTTTATTTTACGACTCATCTTACCACGAAAAGCTAGTTGGTTTGACTTTGAAAAGAAAGTGCGTACCTCTTTTGTGAGTTTATTCCCACTCACCATGCTTCGCCTTGTAGCTTCAGTTGAGAACTCACTCAACAAGTCATCTGCGTCATAAACTGCATCGTTGAGCTTTTCGAGCCAGTGCTTGACTTGATTGTTATGACTTCGCTGCTCCGCTGCATCCTGAAGTACAGCTTGGATTGTGGAAACAGTCTCCTTGATTTTTTCAAGCTCACCTTCGACACCCCAGAGTGATCCAATCTCTTGGAAAGTCTGAGAGCCCAGATTTTCAATCATTTTCTGTGCAAGACCAAAGAGGATTGCTTCGGCCATTTCTTAGTAGTAGCTGAAAGGAACGCTTAAAGAGTGAGATGAATGCTGGCTAGAAGTGATGAAAGTGTGAGTAAAAGTAATGCTGCAGTGAAGGAAGACCGAGTTTTAATGTGGACGAATGTCATCGATATCATTCGTTTTCTATGGTCATTTTCTTGGTACAATCATGCAGAGAAAAAGCAACCAAAAGAAAACAAGTGGAACAGAGGCTTAGTTGGAAATTTTGTCCAGTAGCTGGAAAATTATTGTGCCAGTCATACCATCATTCTAATGGCAGACCGTGTCCAAAAG